>NC_137984.1:3057500-3657500 GCF_963924665.1 Micromys minutus
CACTCCCTACCCATCAGGATGCCTATTACCTGAGGGGACGTGAGACTAGTGCAGACACTGATACAAAGAAACAGAGCCCTGATCAATGCACACACCGCCAGCCAGGGTTCCTCACAAGCATCAGTTCTGGCAATCGGCAAGTCCGTGTCTAGCTTCTGCCCGGCCTAAAAGCAAAGATGCCAAAACGTGTTCACCCGTGTTCAAGCTTCACCCAGCATATCCACAATAGCAGAAGCATAGAAACAGGGCAATGCCCAACAGACACATGAGTAAACAACATACAGACTACTTATTGTGCACGTACATAATGAAATATTGTCTTCTCTCAGATAGGAAGGGTTCTGGCACCTGCTACAGAGGAGTCTGGACAACACTCACTTGGTAAGTTAAAGAACAAGAGCACAGCTGTGTGAGGTGAGGCTCCTCAGGACTAGTGGGTGAGGAAGGACTGCGTAATTTAATGGGTACAGAGTCCACTGAGGATGCAGAGAGATGCTCAGTTGGTAAAGACATGAGCTCTGTTCCCAGGACCAATCAACGTAGAAGACCTGTGGTCCAGGGCGAGGGGGCGGATGACAGGCTGACCAGCCATGTAGCCAATCACTTTCGAGTTCAGTGAGAGAGAGGCCCTGCTTCAAGAACTGAGAGTAATAGCAGAGGTCACATGACAGCGACCTCCGGCCTCCACACAAATGTGCACACACTTGAATGCATGCTCATATATATGTACATGGGCACACAAACACGCAAAGACACAGACAGTGTACATATACCACAACAAAAGAGTTTAAGTTCTGGAAACAGTAGTAATAGCTGTTGGTATCCTTAATAGCAGTGGATTACAGTTAAAATGGAAATAGATTTTGTTTTACAGAACAACCTCCAGGCTGATCTCCATTAGTAGTTTCCTGCTTCAGCCTCCTCGGTGCTGGGATGACAGGTATGTGCCACCACGCTCAGCCAAAATGATAAATCTTATGTAAATTATAGTTTTAATGTATCTCTCATATAGCTTACCGAGATAAAGATAAAATAATGCTACAGTCTACAGAGAGGTAGTGTTTGTGACCATCAAAGCCTTCCCCAATAAACACAGAGCTACAAATCTGTGTTCCAGAGCTCCCAGAAACACCAAGAGGGCGTGGTCTCACTTCCGTCAGAGATAAGATGTGAATGTGGGTCCTGATACTGTAACCACACAGGAAGGTCAGCAAGGGTTCCCTCGTTTGTCTGAGTCCACCCACCAGCTGAAGGTGAGACAAGACCGAGAACAGGCCACCCTCGCTCTCTACACAGTTCTACATCTGCTTTAGCCTGGATGTGCCATCTGGCCTTCCTCTCAAGCCGCACACTGCATTCACTTCCAAGTGCTTATGCAAATGTCTTGAGAATTATACTTGGAAGATCACCATCCAAGCATGCTACTGGATGACTGGTGCATTCTCGGACTCTAGGCAGTAAAGACCTAGGCTGGGATAACAGTCTACGAGAGTTACTTCAGAAGAACAAAGAACACTAAGTACAAATCCCAGGGGAAGAAACCCCGGGAAATCAATATGCTTAATCACCTTAAAGGTTTCCCAGTCCCAAGAAGCAAAAAAGACAAGATTCTTCACCCCTAACCGCATGACAACAGATACGGACCTGTCCACATGACACGCCTTCACGGAAGGCTCTTGCCAGTTAAGCAGCGGACCAAGTTGAAGACGCGTCCTTCCACAGAAGCTACTCATTAGCACTCTTGCAGGAGACGACCTCTGTCCCTCCGAAGTAAGGAGCACCATATGCAACCATGAGCAAGGCCAGACGTGGTAGAGTCGCCTGGGACGCCAGAAGCTCTCCAGGTACTAAGTGAGAGGCTTGCTTCAAGCCCTAAAGTCAGAGAACTGTGTCCATGAAGAAGAGGTCTCAGTGTCCACGCTGCTGCCCCAGTCTTGGATTCACTCTCTCGGGAAAGGCCCCGATCTCGCTTTCCTCTCAGAGCTAGCCTCCTGCCATGTCACTACCCGGTACGCTAAGGTCTAATGCCCTCTCCTTTAAGATCCCTGAGATGACTGGAACAGTGCCAGGACTGAGGGCCACTGCCCACAGCAGACAGGGACAGTAAACAGCTGCAGCCCGCTAACAGGACATCCGAGAGCAGGTGAGAGGGACAATGAAGGACCCTCTGCATGGACGGGTCAGGAAGAGGCAGCTGAGTCAGGACTGTAGAAAAGCGTCTGCCCAGCTCCACTGAAGAACCTGTCTCAATTCAGCAAAAGCCATACCACACCGCCACCAGCATCTAAAACTTGTACACAGTAAAAGGGCACCATCAGTCAATGTGCTCACTCATTCCTATAGGAGAGGGAATTGACAGTGTGTGTTGGACTTCCCATGGCTGTGACAAGTACCACACATAACCAAAGCATATTCTAGCTCAGTTCTCCACACCTGGTCCACCATGGCCAGGAAAGCTTGCCTGACAAGAGGCTCACGCCAAGGCACACAGGAAGCAGAAAAGAAATGGGAATGCTCCAGCCAGTCCCCATCTCCTAAATCTCCACTGCCTCTCAGAATGGTGCCTCCGGCTGAGGACCCAAGTGTTCAACCCGTAAACCTGTGGGCAGCATCTCCAGTCAAACCATAACATGACCTCATTAAGATTTGTGTTTCATTTACTAGTTTTCATTCATCCCATAAATGCCCAGACAGCGCTGTAACACGGTTGCTGCTCCGGGAAAAGGCAGGACGGGCAACCCCTGCACACTGAGCACTTAAACCTACCTGTGTGAATCAGAACGTGTTTTAAAGGGGTCAAGAATTAGGAAAGAACTGGCTCCAAAGTCTATAAATTATTCAAGAAATCGAACTTAGAAAAGTCTCAGCGACTAATCTTTTTGTTTAAACAGGCCTCAGTATATTTCAGGCTGGCCTCACACTTGCAGCAATCCTCAGGCCTCAGCATCTAGAGTGCTAAGACTATGAGCTTCCAGCCCTAACAACAGTAAATTCCTTTTTCCTGTCTTATCCTGTAGAAACTCACTAGTAAAACGTCGGCTTTCCAAGCTGAAGAAACTGAGCGCAGTTCCATCCCCAGAAGCTACATTTTAGAGGTTAAAGAAGGGCCAGTCATGACGTTCTCTTGTAACCTGAGCACCGAGGAGGTGAACACAGCAGTTATGACGGTTCCTGGTCAGCCAGCCCAACTGCCAGGACAGTTCCAGAGCCAACTCATTTTAAAAAAAAAAAGTAAATAATACTTAAGGAACACCCAAGGCCTCCAGAGACCTGTGCATACACACGCATGTACATGCACCACATATACATATGCAAATACACATACATACACATGCATGTACATGCACCACATATACATACGCAAATACACATACATACACATGCATGTACATTCACCACATATACATATGCAAATACACATACATACACAAGAATTTCAGGATTAAAGAAGGAAATATCTTCTATAACTTTCAGCAAGCATTTCCAAAGAATAACAATTGCATCAGGAATAAATCAAATATTCTATTTCTGTGTCTATCTGTTTTGTTATTTTTTATTGAGCAAATACTTTTTTGGGTTATAAATCATTAAAAACCAAAACTATCAAGTAACAGACTATCTTCCAAACATATTTGAGGCCACAGTTACAGATGCATGTACAGATATTCTCCTGGATGTTTTCTTTTAATTTTTAGTTTACTGGGCCCTAGTTGCTTTTTAAGAAATTTTTGTCATAAATACTAACTGTAAGATGGCCTTATACAAAATAACTCATTCAGCCTATGGACACTTGTACCCCCATGTAAAAAAGAGCATGTCCTTAAAAAGGACAATCCTGCACAACTTAAATTGAACTTATTCACAATTCAGTGATATGAATGTGACAGAAATAACCAACTATTCATGTTATTTTTGTTGCTGCCACATCTGGAGGAGCCACAGAAAAGCTTTATCTACTAGAAATGGTGGTGTTCAGTTTCTTCAGTTTATGCAATTTTAGATCTTTGTTCAAGTGCTGGTTCTTTGCAAAAGAAGTCTCTTATAGTTACAAAAATGCTACAGTTTACAAACCTGCCAAAATGTAAACATATAAAGAATATTTCTAACTGAAGAATAGTATGGATCTTTTAATTTACTTTAAAACTTAGCTCCCTGGAGAATAAACACAGAATTCCGTTATACTAGTTTCTATTCTTGGAAAAGAAATGGCTTTTCGAAGCCCAGCATCTGGTTTGTGTTAGTACGGTATGCAGCTGTGTCACTGCTGCCCAACATGCAGTGCGTGCTCACAGTATGGAAGGAGGTCCTGCTTATTGCTTAACAAGAGCACCACGGTGGCGACTCATAAGCCAAGCCCTTTACTCAGGAAAGAAAGCCTGCAGAACTAAAAAGAACTATTCCCACACGACGCACACAATGTGCACTCAACTCCATTGTAGGAAAGGAAGGGAAAGTCACAGCCAATGTACGTTTAAACTGTCAGATACTGTTTTCCCAGAGGTGTGGAAACATGGTGTGTTCATGAAGACTTCATCAATTACTGAGCCGTCCTTTACAAACTCATGCATTGCAACTCCTAATTTGGCCTGTTTACTCCAGCTAGAGGAAACAGCTGCCCGCAGGAAACCCTCAGCAATCTGTTAATCCAGCGTGACAAGGTTGCCTTCCAGGCGGAATGCTTAGCTGTGCTTTAGGATGAAGTAAAAGGCAGAGGTTAGCGAGCAAATCCCTCCTCGTTTCCTCTGAGGATGGAGCAACTCTCTCAGCTCCGAATTGAATCTGTGGCCTGGAAAGCAAACTGAATAGGGAAAAATTTATGACATCTGACTCAAAATAAAATCTTTTGTTCCAATGATGACTAAATAGCAAAACAAGGTTTCAAGTGTTAAAAGACCATAAACCATGCAGCAAGGACTTTCATCCAGTTTCTAAGTGTGGATGCCTAGGTGTCATGATATAAGCTCTCCACTTCACATTTCTTTATATCATAGACTGTTTGGTGTTAAAGTGAATGGGGATTTGATGGTATTCTAAATTAGAAAAAAAAAAAAAAAAAGCATTGTCTTTAAATAAACTCATCCCTTTTTTCTCCCCAAGTTTGATGTAGGTAAGTAAAAAAGAAAGACCGGTGTAAAAGGACTCAGGAAGGGGAGTTGAAGGGGGGAAAGATCAGGTATGGGGAGAGACAGGGAAAGAGCCCAGAGGGCGGCAGTGTGGAGTGGGGGAAAGGGGAACCTCTAGAAAGTTCCAGAGACCTGAAATATGAGAGGCTCCCAGGACCCAATGAGAATGGCTTCAGCCAAAATGCCCAACAGTGGAGAGATGGCACTGGAGGAGACTGCCTCCAGTAGAGACCAGGCTCCCAGCTGAAGCAGAGGACCACCCTCCCATCCTCAAAAGGTTTGACCTAGAATTGTTCCTGTCTAAAGGAAATGCAGGAACTAAAATGGAGCAGAGACAGAAAGGAAGGCCACCTGGTGACTGACCCAACTTGGGATCCATCTCATGCACGTACAGCACACCAAATCCTGACACGATTACTGCGGTCGTCACACTGTGTGCAGACAGGAGCCAGCAACTGTCTGAGACAAATGCAAATGCTGATAGCCAACCACTGGACTGAGGTTGGGGACCCTATGGAGGAGTTGGGGGAAGGAGTGATGGAGCTGAGGGGATTGCAGCCCATTAGGGAAGAACAACAGTGCCAACTAACCGGGACTCTCAGAGCCACCAACCACGGAGCACACATGAGCTGGTCTGTGGGCCTTGTCTGGGCTCAGTGGGAAAGGATGTGCTTAATCCTGTGGAAACTTGATGCCCCAGGGAAAAGGAAGGCCGGTGGGGCTGAAGGGGGGGTTGGGGGTTAGGATGGGAGGGGCTGGGGGAATTGGGGAGGATACACCACACTCTCAGAGGGGGTGGGGGTGCAGAACTTGGCGAGAGGACCAAGAAGGGGGACAACATTTGGAATGTAAATAAATAAAATTAAATTTAAAAAAGAAAAATAAAAGAACTCAGGAAACATGGACATCATACAAAAAGAATGAATGGCCAATCACAGTGTAATCCAGCAATAGCAAGACCCGATTCAGGAGGTTAAAAAAAAGTCTGTGTAACTGCTTGAAATCCACAGAACACATAAAAATTCTTAAATCAATGAAGATGCTCAAAAAGCAGCAGGCAGCTTCTGGTTAGCTTGGCATCACTGTGACAAGTGAAGGTTGGCAGAGTGAAGTCTAGCAAGGCTGCTGACCTGCAAGTGTAACCCCTCCCATGACCCAACTGCTTCCTGCAGGCCCACATCCTGGCCACTCACCCCACAGGCTGCAGAAATCACTGTACACGGACATGTGGCAGCATTTACAACCCAAAACTTTTCCTATTAGTACAGAAAAAGAGAAACAGCCGAACCATTAAGCCCCTGCCAAACTGCAATTAAGCAAAAAAAAAAAAAAAAAAAAAAAAAAAAAAAAAAGACATTTACCCAGAGTTTCCTATTTTAAAACTATTTTTATGGTAACCAAAGAACCAGCATTGATAAAGGAAAGCTACTTAGCAAAGAGCAAGCAAGTAAAATAAAGGAATAAGAGCTGTAAATACCAAAGCTGGCCTGGCTTAACAGCACTTGCTGCTCTTGCATAGGACTGAGGGTTCAGTTCCCAGCACCAAAACAGGAGTTCACCGCTACCTGTAACCCAAGTTCCAGGGGCTCCAACACCTCCTGGCTTCCACCGCACTACATACATGCAGTCAAAACACTCACACATAAAAATAAATCTTTTTTCAAAGCATTCAAATGCCATTTTAGAATATACAGTCTCAGTACTGTGAAGACCAGCAAATCACTCAAAAAAATTAATACTGAACTGTGTGCTTTAAAAAGATCAAAAGAGTTAAGTTTGTGTATTTTGACTCCAATCTTTAAAAATTCTTTTTTATAACTTTTGCTAATTCCAGGAGGATAACTAGTTAAAATCACCAGTGGACAGTATAATAGGTAGAAGTTGGATGAAGAACTAGACAAATATGTATTGCCAATATCACTCCTCCCAGGGGATAAACTGATATCAAAGGGAAAACATGATTTCACAATTGGAAAATCCATCCTCACCTTAAATGATCCTAGCTTTATTAACAATGATTTGTATGGCTTCTGCTATGATGCAATGAGTCTGGTTACTAAACACTCTACTAAATGTTTACTCTGGTTTGAATTCTTCAGACAGGCTTTTACTTTGACAGAAAATAAGAGATATAGAAGAATGAGCTAAATAGACCATAGAAACAGCAAAACCAAGTCAGAGAAAGGAAAGGTTTTAGGAGACATGAGGTGACACGTCTTTCTAAAAGTCGCCATGATGAACTGAGAAGGGGGCCGAACTATTTCAAATTAAAAGACACCAAGTGGCAAAGGCACGGCTAAGTGTGGAGTCAAAGGCACAGCTAAGTGTGGAGTCAAAGGCACGACTAAGTGTGGAGTGTGAAATCAAAGGCACCACTAAGTGTGGAGTGTGGAGTCAAAGGTACAGCTAAGTGTGGAGTGTGGAGTCAAAGGCACAGCTAAGTGTGGAGTGTGGAGTCAAAGGCACGGCTAAGTGTGGAGTGTGGAGTCAAAGGCACGGCTAAGTGTGGAGTCAAAGGCACAGCTAAGTGTGGAGTCAAAGGCACGGCTAAGTGTGGAGTGTGAAGTCAAAGGCACGGCTAAGTGTGAAATCAAAGGCACAGCTAAGTGTGGAGTGTGGAGTCAAAGGCACGGCTAAGTGTGGAGTGCTCCTTTAACGGGTTAAATACACTGAAGACGCCATGGAACGGCTGCAGGCTATAATATACCAAGGTTAGAGAGTGTTAGAGCATCTCCGCCAATTAACAGTTATTAAAATAGCAATGCTCTGATTAAATGTTAAATTCCCCTTTCACAAATACATAAGGATGTAGAGATGAAAGACTCTAAGCTCCGTAATTTAAATTACCTGGGTAAAATATACACATGAAAGTAATGTAATCACGTCACACATCCGCAATTAGTAACCTATCAATGATTGATAAAACCTACAGGTAAAAGCTGATGGAGATTTTATTCATATGGTTGAAGCCCTGATTCATCTGCATCCCAAGGCCAGCCAGCCACAAGCATATCTTCTGTCTGTACAATGCTGTGTTTGTGTGTTGTGTTTTGTACATGTATTGGGTCAGAGGATAGCCGACAGGAGTGAGTTCTCTCCTACCTCTGGCTCCAGGGTAATCAGACTTGGAGACATACCATGTCCCTAACCCTACCACAGCGTCTTCCGATGAAGGACTGACGCAAACACAGCTCCCCACAAACGAAGCTGGAGCCTTACTGAGTCTCAGTCCACCTACTTACAGGAAAACAAGACACAAATTGATGCAGTAAAACATTGTAAAAACAGAATCTCCAGAAAACAAGGCAGTTTAAATAAACTGAAAGAAAAAAAAAAGAAGCCACATATTATTCAATGGCCACAGCTATCAATATGAATGCTAATCAGGTCAATCTGAATAACGAAAGACTAAGAAAAAATAAACAAGTAAAAAAATATAGACCCAAACTACCGAATGACATTGAGGAAAGCTTTGTAGATGTGGGGTGTGAGTTTGCGTGGCTGGGGTTGCTATGAAGCTCTGCCACCGTGAAATCCACACAGGCCTCATGCCCGCAGAAATCAGCCTGTCTCTGCCTCCTGAGCGTTGGGATTAAAGTCAAGCTTTTTAGATACAATCTTGACATTGTGGCTTTGATTTTTCTCTTATGCTTATCCATCAAGACATAAAAACCATGAATAAAATGATAGCATGTCTTGGATTTGCTTTAAGATAATCCACACAGGAGACAAAGAAATGACTGCACTTAAAAGCCCTTGGGGCTCTTGTAGAGGATTTGAGTTTAGTTCCCAGCACCCACAGTGGTAAGCTTACAACTGCCTGTCAATCCAGAAGACACCTTCCTCTGGCGTCTGAGACCATACATGCACATACAGTTTACACACATGAAAACCCAAGCAAATAAAAATAAGTACTAGGCTTTTTGTTTGTTTGGTATGTGTATTTAAGATAATCCAATACACAAGACCCATGGGCTATACAGAAGATACTGGATCAGCCATATGTTGAATCAGTTGAAAGATGTATATGAGATGCATTATTCTCTCCTATGTTGTATATGTTTATGAAGAGTACTCATTTAAAGAGAATATGAAGGAATGTTACATCATCTTAGTCTATCATCCAAGTCCCTCCACCTGCTACCTAAAATGAGAACCAACCAAAATACACACACAGAACTAGCAAAAGTATCATTAGCAAAACTAGCATTGATAAAGGGAAGACAAAGGATGCACTGTATGCCACATGTCTGAAAACAAATAGAAAAGGCAAAGAAAGACTCCAGTGGACAGCACTGTAACCTGTCCACTGCCATCAGAGACAGACACTGGCGGCCATTAATTCACCATCTTCTCTGGTTTTGTATCTGAAATGCTCCATTGAAAGAATCAGGGCTGGGGTTCTGGGGTGGGGGCAGGGAGGAAGAGAGGGAGGGAGATGGGTTACAAATGGCCTTCAGAGGCTCCCTGCAGAACACGTTTATTTGATCTCCTTACACATCCCTAACTTGTCATCTTCCCACTTGCTTACTGGGTGGGAAATCTAGGCAACAACTGGGCCATCCCTGTCATGGTGTGAGAGAAACCAAGACTGGCACAACTGTAAAGCATCTCACTTTCACTGCAAACCAGGTCTGGTTTCTACGGTGTGTCTGGGTGTGGTATTTGCAAGTGATTACCCTCTCAAGTCTGTAAGTGGTTCCATCTGTTTTCATGGAAACTTGGGTTTAGCTGATTTCAGAAAATGAAGGAATCTCAGCATCCTTACAACTGCTTTTGGAACACACCCTTAGTGGTATTAAGGAACAGCAAAACCAAAGTTCTGGAGAGAATGCTCTGCGTTAAGAGGACTAGCAGCTCTTCTAGAAAGCCCAGGTTTGTTCACAGCACCCACACTGCACTGTACTTCATTCACAACTATCTTAATACCAGGGAACTCATCCATCTTCTGGCCTCCATGGGCCCTGACTACACACATGTGAACAAACATACATGCAGTCAAAAACACCCATACACATAAAATAAAGGTTACTAAATTAAGGTTAGGAAAAAGAAAAGAAAAAAACGGAGCTGGAAAAACAGCTCGATGATTAAAAAGCTCTTCATCACAGGACCTGGGTTCAAGTCCCAGCTCCCATAAGGCACTTTGTAACCTGCTGTAAACTACAGCTCAGAGGATCTGACGCCCTCTTCTGGCCTCCTTGGGCACCAACCATGTACATGGTGCAGAAACATACATGTAGGCAAAACATTCATACACATTAAAAGTTTTCAAAGACATTACAGAACTTTCTGGAAAAGACTCCAGAAAACAGTCCTCTGATCTTCAAGTTCAGGCTCTGGCACACGAGTGTCCGAACTCTCTCACAGTAACAATGATGATCTCAGTGACAACTCTGAACCAGAAAAGGACGGGATAGGAAGAATAAGTAAGATAGGAAAGTTGTACCAGGCTAATTCTCACTGTTACTAAAGTGTTTTCACGGAATTGATAACTGGAGAAACCCAACAACTCATTTCTAGCAAGGTTTGTGTTGTCCATCTACTTTAAAACATGGCAATGTATACAACTTCTGAAGCTTCCCTGTAAACTTGTACAATCCAAAGGAGACAGAATCTGTTTTAAACCGACATCTGTGGGCCAGTAGGGAGATGGCTCAGCAGGTACAGGCACCCTGCTGCAGAGCCTGACAAACTGAGCCCAGACGGAAAGAGCACACACACACACACACACACACACACGGGTGGGAAGGTCAAGATCACGACTCAAACAGCCAAGAAGCAGTAAGGTGACTAAAGTAATGACAATCTGCCGTATTATTTTCAAAACCTTACAGGACAAAAGTTAAATGTTTCACCATAAAGAAATGTTTGAGGTATACTAAACACACTCAAATATTTCTCAACACACACATGTATCAAAACATCACATGAAAATTCAAACACATATACAATCTAACCTCTTTCTGAAGCTGTTTTATTTCTAGGAGACAGAATCTCCTGTTGTCTGGCCTAGAACTCATGGTTCTCCTGCCTCCACCTCCTGAACAGTGGAGTACTACCTGCACTACCACCCTAGGTTCAGGAGGTGCTGCGGACTCAATCCAGAATACCATGCACAGCAGGCCAGTACTACTCACAGTGATACATACACAGCCCAATTTTGATACTATGTATCAGCTAAAAAGTAAACATATGTACTTTTAATGCCAGCAGCAGTCAGAGAGACCAGAGGCTCGCTGTCACTTCCAAACCAGCAAGGTCTACATAGCAAGCTTCAGGGGTACATGGTGAGAGTTTATCTCAAAAGCAATACAACAATAAAATTTAAAATGAAGGCATTAGTGTGAGCCAGGAGGTAGTGGCACATGCCTTTAATCCCAGAGGCAGAGGCAGCTGGATCTGATTTCAAAGCCTGCCAGGTCTATACAGTGAGTTGATAACAGCCAGGGCTACACTGGGAAACCCTGTCTCAAAAAATCCAAATAAATAAACAAACAAATCCATTAGTGGGGAATTGCATTGGATAAGAGATGGTCACCGTTAAGATTTCAGCTGCCACCAAACTGCTTTCTGCTCAATCATCAAATATTTTACCAAAATGTTCACCTATTCTTTACAAGGAAGGACATTTCAAAATCACTTTCACTACAAAGATAAAGTCATGAGTCACAACCATAAGAATTAGGACTATTCTCACCACACCTGAGCCATCGAAGAGAAAGAAGACAATAAAGCAGTGCCCGTGCCCAGCACTGTCCTCAGTCGGTGCCCTGGGACAAGAACACGGAGCTACAGTCACGTCCTACTTCAGAAGAAAGTGGCCAGAGCCCGTGAATATCTGATCCGTGGATATTCCAAGGACTCCGGCACTGGCCACGCTTGCCAGAGCACTTGGTAAAGTCAGGAGCTCTCTGCACCCATCCACTGCTGCCTTCCTTCAACCACGGCCTGCGCCAGGGCCTTTGTGACTTCCCAACATTCCAAACGGAATCCAAGGTCCATCTCAGAGGCTGGGGGGGGCTCAAGAGAGGGTAAGGGAGAGGGGACGAAGATGTTTATCATGTTTCCCCTGAATACAGAATTTTACAGACACACACAGAGACACACAACATAAAGGGAAAAGGGAGGAGAGGTTGGGGTGAGGAGAACAGGGAGTCAGAGTACATGACATATAGAATGAAGACAATATGTGGTCAAGGTGCTTAAATAAAAACGTTTAAGTTTCACAGTGAAATCAGCTAATTATTTTCTAAGACGGAAGAGGAAAGGAGTGAGAATTAGAACAAAGTGTGATCTTATGTTTGCACAAAAGGACACAATGAAATGCATTACCTCATATGCAAACCTTAAAAACATCTATTTCAAAGGTAGACACTGGATGTTTCTAACCCCAGCATGTATGAGCTGAGGCAGGAGAATTATGAGTGCTAATAAGACTCACCCTCCAGAAAAGAAAGATGTAAATGTAGACACTACAGCTCACCAACAACTCTCCACAGGCTTCCAGAGTTCCTTCCCAGCATAATTCAGACCAGCCACAGAACTGGAGCACAACTTTAGCAACTGCTTTCAAGTTTCGGAATGGAACTGTTCTCTGCTGAGCAACTTATCCCCACATGCCATACAGCAGTACAGCTGAGGGGCAAAGGGTGCAGATACAAACAGGTCTGAAGGAGTTTCCATGTTTCCATGTTCTTCTCCATACACCGTGCACAGTTTAGAACAGAATGCTAATCTGTTCACTAAAGTAAGGTCCTAAAACTTGAAGGGCCTCAACTATAGGATTTCTCCTACAAAAATCAGTTTCTACCAAATTTAGCTACTATCAGAACTCAACAGTAAACCCAAGTCAAAGTTCAGTGCCAGGCACATAGGAAGTACCAAGAACACGGTGATTTACCAGCTCTTTATAATCCAATGCCTTTTCTAATTGACTGTTATTACATCTGACTTAAAGTGTAAACCGTTTCCAATATGAAAACTCCAGTGTTGGTTAGGGAAGCATTGCCGTTATCAGACTCGGCAGTGGCTTTGCTGCCGGGGACTGCCTGTCTCTAAGCCCGGGACATGGTCAGTATGCACTTAACAGCGTTGCCAACAGGCAGAAAAACACCTCACCTCCTTTAGTTCCCACACAAAATGTAGAACAGCAAAGGCCAGAAGGGAAGGAAGGAAGAAAAAGGAAAAGATCTAAAATAAACTCAAGCTGGAGGCAGAGAGAACACGCGCACACATAGACATCAGCTCAGAAGTGCACCAAGGGCACACAAATCTGCTTTCAGTGACCAAGACAACACTCAGATATTTATTTCAGACGCGTGACAACAAAGTGTGTCGTAAACAAACAACTTACTCAAAAAAGAATCAACTGTAAAGGCGAACCTCAGAACCATGGAGTACATAACAAGGCTTCCACATTATTTACACGGGAAAGTATATATTGCTTAGGAATTGCTTCAAAATATTATGGGCGGGCTGTGGTGAGCAGCAGGGAGCCGAGGTAAAATACACACGAAGCACTTCCCAGCACATGCATGCCGCAGCCGCGTGGGCATGGCACTGTTACTGTTCTCCGGATGAACATCCTCTAAACTCTGCAGACTGTACAAAGGGAAGCAGAGGAGGCCATGTCGGCTCAGGTCTTAAGTCCCAGCACCGGAGAACCAAAGGCAGAACAAGGGGTTCAAAGCCAGCCTCAGCTACAGCCCAGCCTGCATGGCATGAGTCTCAGTAGAAAGACTTCTGTCTTCTGTGATAATGGCATGGTAGGAACTACATCCACACACACACACACTATGGCGTCAATAAATTACATACATACATACAAAGTCCTTCAAAATCATCCATATGTTGCACAGAGCAACACAGGTCCCAATCTATAGAATGGTCTAGAATCCACCCGTCAGTCTCACAGCAAGACAGAAGTAAAGTGGCCTCGTGCACGCAGTCGCCACTCTTGCACACACACCAATCCACAGTCCTTTTCGGGACGACAGAAGTTAGGACATGCCCTCCACAGACCTCCTGCTTCCAGTGCTAAGGTGGCCCTGAGAGAGAACCAGCGTTTTCTCATTCCCACATGCGCCTAATTTAAAACACGCTTGGCATCGGGAAAATCAAGCCACAAGCTTCACTGGTGTCAATTTTAATGGCCATGATCCAAAACACAGTTCTGGCTGCAAGTGCAGAAGGAAATCTTGATTTCTTTTTTAGACAGGCTCAAGTCATTACTTGACACTAAGTTTTCCTACATATTATCTTTGTTTATTTTATGGAGGGGACGCTTTTCTTTTCTTCACTGAGAGAAGTGAAGTAAAGGAAACTTCTCCAGGAAGATGTTCAGTGGGCTGCTCCCTTTCTACTGCAGAGCAGCTAAGCAGAGAGTACCAGGCCACACAAAGGATTATCATAACAAACACAGTCTCCCAAAGCCCCCACTATGCGCACAGTCTAGATACCACCAGGGACACATTTGCTTTGCAAACACTTCTCTGAAAGCATTTGGCATCATTTCCCAATGACCCCACAGTACCAGACTTCCTTGTTTTTTCAGTACTATTTCAAAACCTTGACACATTTATTGAGCTATTTTTGGAAGACCTCGTCTGTCTACCTTCAGGGCTCATGATGCAAATATATAAAAGCTACAGGACATCCCTTTAGCTACAAAACTTGGCAGGCTTCCTGGGTCTCCAGGAAAACTCCAATTAGCTACTTTATTAGCAGCAGAGGAGTAGAAAGGAGAAGGAACCACTGAACACAGGAGCCTGGCCAGGCCGGCTGCCCATTACTGCACTGCTGACTGGCTTCCATTTAACCTCTTCCTGGCTTGCCTTTCTTACCTGTCAGAGCTACTGAACAGAACTTTAAAAAAAAAAAAAATCTTAAAAGTAGAATGAGAAAATGTTCTAGAAATTTCTTTTGAAAAAAATTAACTTTAAAATAAACAGATGATTTTAAGAATTAAAGACGCATGCAGAGCACACATAATCCCAGCACTAAGAGGGTTGAGGCAGCTCTGGGCTGCCTGGGAGGAGGGAGAGAAGTCAGTCAGTCAGCACATAGCTTTATACCGTCACCAAGAGAGAAAAGGGCTATATAAGAAAACATGGCCCAAGAGACTGTCTTTGGAACCTACCCAGTGACACTTTTGAAAGGTTTGGGTTTTTGTTTTGTGTTTTTTTTTTTGTTTGTTTGGTTGGTTGGTTTTTTTTTTTTTTGGATTAATTTTTTGCTATTTTTTTCTGTTATTGTTGTTGTTTGGTTTATGTGTGTTGACATCTTGCGTCTACGTGAGGGTGTCAGACCCTCTAAAACTGGAGTTACAGACATTTGTGAGCTGCCATTTGGGCAGCTGGGAATCGAACCCCTGGGTCCTCTAGAAAGCAGCCGGTGCTCTTAACCTCTAAGCCATCTCTCTCGCTCCAGGTTTTGTTTTTATGTGAAACAGGATCTCTGTAGCCAACGCTAACTTAGAACATACTACGAAGCGGAAAATGCCCTTGAATAGGAATGCTTCTCTACACCTGTCTTTTCCCCTTCAGTAATTTGTACAAGTCTGTGCACTCACTTTATAATTTTCCAAATCCTGTATTAACTACTTAATGTCTGTCTCTAGGTCACTCTAAAAGGTGTATTCGCTTCCAACTTAGGCCAAGTAATAGAAATGAAGCGAGAGTTGGAAACAACTGTGCATCTCATGTACAGTCGATCGAAGGGTTAAAAGTCTACACAGCAACTCAGTCGTTACATTGTGGGGAGACACTGTACTATTTAGAACATGCACTATCCTCTCAGAAAAGATAGCGTTTGAAGTTATAAACGTCTGAAACCCACTGGGCAAGCTAACACAAACCACACACTCGTAGCCATTAGCCTTTCCTAGACAGCCTGGCCACACTGCCTCCCCTACACCATGCTTTACTTGATCCCTTTTGTGTCCAACATCCCCAAAATCCACTCACAAAAGCCCTTAACATCCTGTCCCGCAAAACTGCTTACAGCTTACCCAGCAATGAAGATTTTCACTCTACAGTATGGTTGTTCTAATCCCCAAATAATATTCAAATGTATATGTGGTACTGCGCATCAGTCTAAAGGCAGACAACTTAAGAATGTGTTGTTCTAATGAGACTCTCATTTGAAAGGTACGTATGCGGCAAATCTGCTCCTGTGTTTTGTTTTAAGTACCTAAGATAGCTAATCTCTAAGCTGATACTAAACTGTCCTGGAACAAGCTCACAGTGTGTCTGTGTGAAACGAGTCTCCTGACCTCTTCTAAGGAAGAGCTGTTCTGTCAGAGCACCATCACCCACTGAAACTCATCCATCTGATTTTTCTACACATATACATATAACTTAAGTCTGCAAATGGAATACAAAAAGAAATTTATTATGGCTGCAATAAGTACACATTAAATACCACAATAATCCTCTGAATTTTATCTGTAATCAACATAAAACCCTAAATCCAGACAACTGAACATAGGTTAACTTCTACTCTTTCCTTAGTAAACTATCAAGAAGAAAATAAACATTACAAACAAGAGGGGAAGTTAGGGGTTGGGCAGCACTTACCTTTAATCTCGGAGCCTGAAGCAGGGCTACTGAGAGTTCAAGGCCAGCCTGGGCTAAGACCTGGTCTCAAAACCAAAACAAATGGGGGGTAAGTAGGTGGAGAAGAGATGTGCAGCCTGGCTCCCGGCTGCCTTTGGATGACTCAAAAGAAACCTCAGGACTGCAGGTTCCAGGACCCTCTGGGGCCTGAGGCTTGACAATGAGCTAAATGAAGACTTGGGCTGAAAAACATGTCCTCAAGCTCTTTGGGAAAGTGATCTCTAACTCAGAATCTGATGCAAGCCATCAAGTGAACAAGGCAGCCTATCTTTAGACATACCTGGGTCTGGAGAAACCGACCTCCCATTTAGAATTTCTTGAGCAATTGCTAGCTGAGCTTGCGTGAAATCAGAGTTAAATCAAGAAACAAGTGTACAGGAAACACAGAACCCAGGAACAAAAGATGGTTAGAAATTCCTAAAGTACAGTTATCTATAGAGAGGCTCCAGAAATGAAGCCCAGGATGAGAGGGCCCAGAAAGGATGGGGGAGGAAGAGTGAGGAGCTAATCTTAGTCGCTCTGCAAGCCTGAGTGACTAAGCTCCACTCCCAGGTACACACGCGTGTGCACACACATGGGGTGATACCTACTGTCCCAGGACAGGGAGACAGGCGGATCTCTGCAGCGCCCTGCTCAGTCTAATATACAAGCTCAGGACAGAGAGAGACCCAGTCCACAAAGTGGACAACAATTCCCGAGAACACCTAAGGCTGACCTCTGCTTCCTTGTGCATATATGTAGAGCTGCACGCTTGTGTTCACTCACAGGCATGTGCGCACACACACATCTGAACTAAAGGATGATACCAGGAACACCATAAAACAGATGTTTCACACTGCTTTTCTTTCTAAGTCAAGGAATGGAAAGGAAGAGTGTGTCTTATGAGAAGAGATGAAAACAAGCTAACTCTAATCAAGATGTAAAGTAAGTAGCCATAACAAGAAACTGGGGTGGACAGACATCAGCAAGACTGCATAGTCTTCTCGAGTGTTCCCACAATGAAACATCACCTAAAGCAGCTCCTGGTGTACAAAAAAATACCTCCACATGAGCCGAGGAAACCAGACAGTGGCTGTTAAATGTCTGTGGAACCAAGTTCCTCACTCCCAGCATGTACTGTTCTCTTAGAAAATACAGAAGACTTTAACAAAAAAAAAATGAGAAGTATTTCATCATTTTCTTCAAGAAACAGCATAGCTGTGTTTCTTAGAGACCAAACACACCAAAAAACAAAGTCAGGAATATTGAAAGCAGCAGCCACGGGGAGCTGACAGTTGTCGGGGTTTGGGCACTGACCTACCCACTGTTTCCCTGTATCCCTACAACATGCCTGATGTTCTAGACCATGCCAAAGTGCTCTCAAGGGTGCCATTTCCACTGTAAATTAAATAGCAAACGTGTGAAACCACATGAAGAAAAAAGCTGGTGGGGAGACGAAGAAAGCCACACTTCATTTTTAGGGTTTAGACTCTGGCACAGTTTGCTAATGCTGGAAAAGCAGGCAAGATGGAGGCCATTCTCTACTTGAGTAGGAAGTTAGCTCTGTAGTGCACTTGCAGAACATGCAGCCCTGCTTCAATCACAACAGAAGTGAGAATCACACAACCCAAAGCAGTGCCCAGTCATGGGATACTTGTTACTCAGAGCTTCTAGACCACATGGTAGAGAAATGGGGGGGCACAAGAGCTTCTAGACCACATGGTAGAGAAATGAGGGGGCACAAAGCCATCAAGGAAAGCGAGCCTATCTTGAAGTCCAGTTCTTAAGCGCAGCATCAAATAACTTAGGAAACTACTGGCCCCAGTGGACAAAACTAGCATCCAGCCAACACGTCCACTGGGTGTCCTGAGTAAGTCAGCCCTGACCTTCATCTGTAAAGAGAACTGCACATCACACCAACATGTGTAGATACAGTCCAGTCTTCCTCCTTTTTGGTTTGGTTTTCTGGGGCCTGCTTCTCTCTGTCTTTTCTAACACACTGTTATTGACTGAGGACGATTCTGCCCTTGATTATGTATGTACACGTAGAAAGAAGGCTGCCCCTAAGGCTGAATAAGCCCATATGCTCTGTAACAGCATCAGAAGCTCGAGGGCCACAGACCTGGAATGTGGCTCAGTGGTAACAGCACTCGCAACCAAGCCTGAGGGTTCATCCCTAAAGCTCACAAGCCTTAACTCCCACGAGCTGTCCTCTAACCTCCAGTGTTCCTGCAAATGGTACGTGCAAACCTACAGACATAAACACAAACCCTCACACAAAGCAAATAAGGGTAAAAGCAAAACCGAACAAAAGCTATTAAATAAAAGCCTACCCTATGGAATAATCTCACAGAAATAGGAAAGAGAAAGGGAACTGGGTCATTTTTCTAGCTCTGATTACAAATCAAAGAGAATACGAGCCCAGGGATAACTACACACAGGGATGAACAGAGCAAAGCTCACACTGTGCTCAGCACACAGGACAATCAAGTTTCTTCAACAAAATGCACTGGAAGGAATAATAAGAAATAAAGAGATAACTAAATCTTAAGGGCCACAAAGACTAACTATGTACAAATCTTAGCTGCATCCTCATACAAAGAAATTTCTTTTTCAAAAATTGACACTTGAAAGACTAGAAAGATTAGTGGTTCAGAGCGCTTGCTACTCATGCAGAGGACGCAGGCTCCAGTCCCAGTGCCCACAGAGGGTCACGACTGTAACTCTAGTTCCAGGGGATCCACCCTCCCTTTCTACCCTCCACAAGGACCAGGGTCCCATGAGGTACATACACACATGCAGGCAAAACATTCATACATATAAAATAAGTGGTTTTAAAATGACATTGATTAAATTGACACTAAACTAGTTGGGTATGGTGGGTGTATAATATAATCTCAAAGTTGACCCTGGAAGCAGGAAGATCACAAGTTCAAGGCCAACTTGGGCTACATAGTGAGCACCTGTCTCACAGCCTCCCACTTAAGAACATCAAAGGCCATGGGGCTAAGGAGGTGGCTCAGCAGTTAGGAGAACTTACTGATCTTCCACAGCACCTCAATTTGGAGCACAGAGACTGTATCGGACAGTACACAATTACCTGTAACTCCAGCTGCAGTGGACTTTCACAATGTCTGAGCCTCCAAAGACACCCACACACACTGTGCACATACTAGCATGAAGGCACACACACAAACATGCACTTAAATACATCCCCAATTTAGAAAGGAAAAAATGAGGAATCAAGACTTTAATGCTGACGGACAACTTGGTAGCTTTAAGAAACATTCGGGATAATGATGGCATTCCAATTAACATTATAAAAGTATATTGTCATCTAAAACTGAAAATGAAACGAAAACCACAATCAAAACAACACTGAAGTTTTTCCGAGGGCTGGAAGCTCATCGGCAGAGTTCATGAGGTCCTAGGTTTGATGCCAGCGGTACGTAAATCAGGGCTAATGGCTCGTGAAGCCCTGAACTTGAGAGGTGGGAGCCGGAGGAACAGAGGCTCAAGTTCATCTTGGTCTACACGGTGAGCCTGGGGTACATGAGACCTTGTCTCAAAAAAGGTTGTTTTTGGAAGTGCAAAGATACAGAAACTAGGACTTAACCCCATATCAAGCTGCTGCCTCAAAATGTAGACTTTGGTTGCTCCAGTAGTGATCAAAACGACCAAATAACCAGATAATTGGTTCACTGTGCCCAGAGGTGCAAGAGGTGGTCAGACGTGATAAGCATGCGATCGTCTCTGGCTCTGGCCGTCACGTGACCACCATCCTTCAGCTGCACTGCTTGCCTATATGATCTCCACTTCCTCTCCCCAAACACTGCGATCCCTGCTACCACTCAGAAAACTGCCCCACCGACGACTCTGCAGTCTGAACCGATGGGCTGGTGCAAAATGAAACAGAAAGGATGAAATGAAAAAAAACGTCCCTTTAAAAGGCCAAATACAAATCAGGCGTGGCTGTGGGCTATGGAAGTCTCAAACTAAGCTTCAGAGAATGAAGCAGGTTATTTAACAGTGAGTGAGGAAGTCTAGAACCAAACCAGAAAGGCAACAATTCCATACATCATTGCTGAGGGCTTACTGCACAGTGGACATTCACCAACCTTGTCCCTGAAGGTGACCCAAAAGTAGCACTTCACAGAGGGAGAGGCCCAGGAGGAAGGGAAGCCCCTACTGTAAGCAACACTCACTGTAAGGTCACAGAGCCTCACCTTTTGTCACCTGTGACCGCTGTTAAATAAATGGAGAATAAATCCAATAGTTGGTTGCACAGTGCAAATGAAGGGGTCCCCAGAACCTCCACATCAGGTATTTACAGTAGATTCGTCTCAATGGCAAAATTACAGTTATGAGGTAGCAACAAAATAATCTATGGTTGGGGGGTCACCACAGCATCACGAACTGTGATAAGGGGTCCAGCGTTAGAAGGCTGAGAACAACTGCTCTAGAGGTAACATGAAAAGAAAACGGGGAGCTGTTCTGTCTGGTAGAGGCAAATGGAACCAGCATTACCACTGTCCTCCAAGTGTCCCACCCAAAACAAAAGTATTTATATTAGATTTCTGGTTTCACAATACTGGCAGATAGTTTAAAATTAAACACTACACTGGGGGACTGTATGTCTGCAGGTTTATTTCACACGTAATACAAGGTACTGAATCTATAAAGGTTACATTTTAGTGTGTCATTTTCCAGAGCTTAAACAACCAGTAAAACACCCACTTACTAAGAGCCTTATTTCAACAACCTTACTTCAGCTACAGAGAAAAGGAGTTGTTAGACAGCATGTGAACACTTCACACTCAGGATCCCTTACCTCCACATTCTTCCCATCTTGTTAAAACCAGATCCCAAGAGCTTCACCACATGCATGGCACTTTGTGCATTATTTTTAAAAGGGGAGGGGGCAAGATTAAGTTAACAGTTTTGTAAAAGTTTTAAAAAATATAAAGATACTGTACTAAAAGTAGTTTTTAAAAGGCATTCAAAGAATAAAAAAAATCCCAGCCCCATATCAGACTCTGCTTCCACACAGATAACTGGTTCCTGAAGACTGCAGAAAATGTGCTTACCACAAGCAACACACTAGCTCTTTTCATAACCGAACAAACAACTCTCACAGATGCCAGGCACTACGTGAAGCATTTTATAAACACTGGCTCATTTAATTCTCATATCTCTCTATGAAATAGGTAGATTTTCACACACACACACACACACACACACACACACACACACCATTAAAGAAATGGCTTTGTAAAATATTTTGCCCAACATCCCTGGCAGAACAACAGCCTAGCCACCAACCAGCATGGGCATGTTAGTGGCCTTCTCTAATCACAGTTCTACCCCAAGAAACCTGCAAAGAAACAAAAGCTGTCATTAAGGAAATAAATAGAGCCTGGGAGGGGAGGAGAAAACAACTGTGTCAAAGTAAAATCACACAACAGAAACAACCACACAACAGAAAAAGAGAACAGTGTCTTTACGACTCTGACTTCCTCATCTCCAGCATTTAAGAACCAGGTCGGGGATACAGTTCAGCTGTACAGTGTATGCCTGGGTCAGTCCCTGGATGTTAGAGGTCCTCCTAGGCCACATTACCATGTTCAAGGTCACCCTTGTCTACACAAAAGCTTGTCTCATACAACAGTAATTATTACCTAAAAATAAGTGCTGAATTAGATCCACAATCTAAAACCTCTTCTGATCCCCCAAATAATCTCATATTCCAATTTTGTCTTTCTCTGTGTTCCCTTGGTCTCTTTCACACACTCGCTCAAATACAAACATACCTTACCAAACATCTTACCACAGCCTGAGGCATACTCCAAGCAACACATTCTCACTAAGCTCTCAACCCTCAGGTCAAGACTGTAAATTAAATTGTCTAAGCATAAGCACACATCTGAGGTCATGGATGTGAGTGTGTGTGGGTGTGGGTGTGGGGGGGTGTGTGTGTTATTAAAAAGTAACCTCTTTGGATAATGGGGGTAAAAAACAAAGAACAGTAGCAAATATAAATCATATCTAAATACCTTCAAACTACTGAGCTGTAGGCACACACTGTCAAAGATGGTGATTCTAAACAGTGAGTGAAGTTGGCACTGCTGTAAAACCCTGATGGGGTCCGCTCCAAAGCTCATCCAGAGACCCAGAATTAGGGTTTAAAAAACATGCCTGGATGGTAGAGGAACCTATATGCCATATTTTTAGGTCACCTAAGAAGGTGCTAAATAAAAACATTCCAAAATGGGGAAGGGATCATTTATCTGAACAAAGTATACTTAACAGCACTGAGTATATGAAACTAAATCAAGGTTCATCTGAGGGGAAAACCCTAAGAGTATGAAGGCACACATCTATAAAGACCTGACTTAGGATCGGAGATGATGCTAAAGACCAAGCTGTGAACTCACAGAAATCTGCTGGACTCTGCCTCCCAATGGGATTAAAGGCATTAAAAATATACTCCAGAAGGTTGGAAGGATTGCCCAGTAGTTAAGAGCACTTGCTGCTCTTGCAGAGAATTCAGGTTTGATTTGATTACACCTGCGTGTCCCTCCAGTTCCAACAGAACCAGCACCCTCTTTTGGTCCGTGTGGGCATCAGACACCCACATGGCACACATACATACATGTAGGGCAACATAGTCACACACATAAAACTTTAAAAATACACCACACAAAAAGGTTCAGTGAACTAATTTTCTACTATTGATTCCCCATCTATCAGATATATGTAAAACGTGTGTTGCGTGTATTTCCTTCTATCTCATATAAAATACATGTCACCTTATAGAAAAACTACCCTCAAAAAGCTGTAACTGTGGGTTTTTTCAGGCTGTGTTACAGTTTTCTGATTTCCTTTCTAGCCTACTTGTGACCTCTAAGCAAGTACAATACTCACAGGTGTTATGGTGGCCATGCCTATAGTTAATGACACACAGCAGTCACTCTTAGATTTTAGTTTGGGACACTGCCCAGAGAGACAAAAGATAGAAGTCTTATGACTCTCCAGTTACTGGTCTGTGCTAAAACATGGTCCTCTCAAAGATTGCTCGTCTACAATCTGTGAGGGAATCATATGCAAATCCCCTATTTATTAGGCCTTCCAGAGAAGCTAGAAATGTTTGTGTAAAAACGGGGAACGGGACAGAGCTAAGGGTACATTTGCTGACTCTTAAAAGTTCAGCCCTGAGACTCCAAGATTCTATAAAAGAGCAGTAAATTAGGGTCTAGCTAGTATGTGCTAACTATGGAAAGCCAGAATAAACATTTACTTGAGGCTTTTAAATTTGTGAGAGTACCCAGTGGTTAGGTACAGCAACTCTAATCTGGAAAGAAAACAAGAAAACCAAGCAAATGTTTCTAAATAAAGGTGGGGTGGACAGGCACATTTCCTTTGTCTCCTACAATAAACACTTCAGAAAAGCAACACTGGTGGGATGGATCTCTAGAAACTTCGGTTGCTTTAAAAAAAAAAAAAAAACCTATCAATTCATATTTTTCAAGAATGTCTACCCACAGCTATCTTGGTTCAAGCAAAGAAAAGAGCCTTTGCCTCGCTGTGGGAACAGAAACAAAACACACATCTCCCACTATGTTAAGTATGAGCCCTGCATTCCTAAATACTATGGCAAAGATGCAGCTTTTGCAGGTCGCCAGCCACGGCATGATGGGGTGAGGATTCCGAGCAGAGCACAGAATATCGCGCTACGGAGAAAATCTACCAATAAATACCTTAGTTGAGGGTTGCTTTCTCGTCAAAACTATTTTTAGTTGAAAGTGTGTGGTTGAGTAGCCCACGTGGATAAGGGTCTGATTTTTTTAAACCTCTATTTTTTACATTCTGGTCACTGGTTGGGTTTTTCTCAATTCTTTAGAACTGGTGGTTTGGAAGGAGTAAAACCACAAGAGCATTACATCAAAGAGCAGAAGACTCGGGGCAGCTGAGCGAGAAAGCTGGGTCCTCACAATCTAAGATGGGTCCTCTCACCCAGAGCCACACAAAGCATGGTGTACACTAACAAGCGTCCTAAAGCCATGTCTCCAGGTCTACCAAACTTCTGAGGCCCCTCACTTTCTGTCCACACTTCTCTTGGGATAGGTGGTGGGTACCCACTCAGATTCTTCCCGGAAATCTCCAGACGGGCGTCTAATGGGGCCCAAAAATGCGGATTTTAAAGATATCAGTGACCGTAAAGCATCCAGCAGTGGTTTACTTTCTTACACAGAATACCAAACGCATCACTGAAAATCTACTGAGTGGTGTTACATAATGGCACGGCTTCTGATCCTTTTGTGACAATCGCCCTCTAATTAGACGTCAGGAGCTTTGAGGGTTGGTAGCTCCATCTACCCACACTTTTTCTTTTCTTATACACAGTGCCCTACTTCTACTAGAGGTAGATGCCTGAAGAACTGTTAGGACAAGGTCTGTCTTAAAGGGAGTTGTTTCCAGAGAGACTGTGCTTTCCCACTGCTGAGCAGCCTCCTCTTCTCAACAGGCAGTTTGCAGTCAAGACCATTGCTGACGTCAGTAGGAATTCTGCCCCAGAACTGAAGACAGAATAGGATTAAATTGGGCAAAAACTTCACACACTGCTCCAACTCCTCCAGTTCTCCAAAGGGTACAAAGGTTTGATAATGGCTCTCAAACCAAGTTATAGAAATGGTGGCTCCAACACCAACAGGTGACATAGCCTCCCTCTCTCTCTCTAGAAGTTAATGTCAAACAAGCGCTTACCAAGATAACATTGCAAGGTAGCCTACCAGTGGCTGCAACAGCAAGCCAGAGATTTCTCAGAGCAGGAGCCGGCAGGCAAACTGAATAGCACAGGAAAACCTGCACAAATACTGAGACTTCTAAACCCCATCTCCCACGGCCAAGAAATCAAGTTTCCCTCAAATCCGCGGGAATGTCTGACAGGGTAGACTGAAATGTTGTCAGTGCATAGTTATAAGGCAATGAAGAATACAAAGATAATGTACTCCCACCAAAGGGGGAAGGGGGACTGAAGAAAAATAAGTGGAGAAAACTGAGACCGTTTTTTGTTTTGTTAGCTAATCACAGATACAAGAACATACTGCCCTGCACACCCCACATTTCACATGCAACAAAGTTCCAGAAACAGAGATCAACTCTTGATTCCCAAAGGAGGGAATATATGTACAACTCCCCGAGATACCACCTTGCCTATCACACACCCGGGGACCTTAAAAATCAGGGACAGCTGTTCGGGTGACAGATTTACTGAAGGGCTTCCTTATTTTGAAAGGAAGGCTCGGCTCCACATAGACCACTCCCCAAAATAAAACACTGGGGAAAGGGGGCGCTCTTCTAACTTTACCCCAAGTAAATAAATAAAACTTGGCCCCGCCTGAGGCTGGCGTCTGGGGACTTAATGACTAACATCCACCGCAGACGTCTGGGGTTGCAGATGGGGGATCCTGGGACGCCACAAACTCCGTTATTTCCTCCTCTTAGCCCCTGCCCTGCAGCTCACCTAAACTGCTCCCACCCCTCAGCTGCCAGAGCCCGGGAAAAAAAAAAAAAAAAAAAAAAGGAAGCCATCGGGTCGGTGGCTTGTTGGCCGGGCTGGAAGGCTCGCAGCAGAAAACGTGCGAGCATGCCTGCAGCTCCAGCACGCACAGCCCGTGGCGGGGGCGGAGGGTCGCATACCCGCGTGGGCCCGACCCGCGGCGCGCGTGGGGCTGGGTGGCTGGCGCGGCGCCCTCCCTCCCGGACTCCCGCAGATCCCACGAGCGCCGCGGGCCTGCGTCCCGCGACCCCCGGCAAGGAGGGCGCCAAAAGCCCCTGGCACCCGGGATGGAGCCATACGCCTTGGCAGGGCCCCGGCGTGTGAGCCCGGGGACAGCGCCGCGGTCCTCAGCCGGGTAGGAGCGAGAAGGGCCGCAGCCGCCCCCTCCCCCGCCCGGGATGGCCGTCCGGGCTTCCTGCCGGGGTCGGCTTCCCGCCTGCAGCGTGTCGTGAACACCGCCCGCCACCCGAGGCCCGCTCGCCTCCTTACCCGGACACCGACCCTCTCGAGCTTGCTCGCCCCAGGGACGCGTCCGGCTCCAGCCTCAGACGCCGGTCCTCCGCGCCCGCCGCCTCCACCCTCCGCCGGGTTTCAAATTGAAATTCCCTGGCTGGGGCCGTCAGAGAGCTCGCCGCGCAGGCCCCGCCCCCTCCTGGCGGAAGCCCCGCCCAACACGCCCCGGGCGCGGAAACCCCCACGGGCAGGCCACGCCCCCGCTGACGAAGCCACGCCCCCGGCGCCGGGTGGCGTGGGAGGGGGGCCTTCCCGAGGGGTTCGCGCAGCACCGGGGCCCAGTGCCCAGCCGCAGGGGTGCGTTTCGCCCTCGGAGCGACCCTGGAGATAATGGCAGCCAGTGCACGCGTGCGAGGCGTTCTTTCTTGAGAATCCTGGCCTGAAATGCCCTCTCAACTTCTAAAAGTTCTTTTTTCAGAGAGCTTTCACTGACCAAACCTTCACTGGGTGCCTATTTCGTGGTAGACGGTAAAGCAGGTCCAGGAAACCGAAAAAGGAAAGCTGGGTCGCCCCTCAGTCTGCAGTGAAAGAAGTGCTTTCACGGGAAAGGCTTGAAAAGAATCCATTTATTCTTCCTGTGGGAGAGGCAGGAGAGATCGGGTAAAACCCCCGTGGAGGAGAGTCTTAAGAGTCAGGATTTCTCCAGGCAGAGGATTGAGAACCTAGTTTGCAAAGTTTAACAGGAATAAGGCGGTGTATAAATAAATTATAGATAGGTTGGATAGATGGATGGATGGATGGATGGATGGATGGATGGATAGATAGATAGATAGATAGATAGATAGATAGATAGATAGATAGATAGATAGATAGATAGATAAGTAGATAAGATAGATCGGGTCAAATCCTGGAAAGTTTTACACATGCGCACAGATAGTCTCCCCCGGGTCTTTTTATACAATTAGACCTCAATCTCTTCTACTTATTTCATCTTTTATGAGCATTACATGTCAAACTGTCAAGAGTGGCAGCCCACTGCCACCACCATCTGCACCCCCCACCACCACCCCCGTGTTCCTCTAGTCAGTTGAGTCCTCCCACCTCTAATAAAATCTTTAGTAAGTCACCTTTGCCAATTTCTTTCCTAAACATGGCAAAAATTAACAAGATCAAATTATCCCTCAGAAACAATGCCTTCCGTGTGGACAATACTTCCCGGGTACTGACATACATGCAGACGCTTTATCAGTTGGTTCTCACCATAACTATGGGAAGCATACCTGCATCACAAAGGAAAGAGTTGGGGAAATAAATTACCTGCTAAAATCGCCCTTGTAAGCAATAAAATCACTGTGATAGTAGCTAGCATCTATTGTATGTCAGGAACTTGAGTTGACTTAGTGGACTGCAGTGGAAGACGGTAAGCACACAAGAGAAGCTTGGTAAGGCGTGTAATGCACACTAGAATCCTGATCACATACTTTTCTAGCTGTTATGACAAAATGCCTGAGACAGAGGACTTAGAAGAAGGGGCTTTGCTCATGGAGCCATAGGTTTCTGCCCGTGGTCACCGAGCCCTTTACTTTGGGTGGCTGGCAAAGCATCAAGGCAGGGAGCACCAGGAGCAAATTACCTCATGGAATCTGAGAAGCAACCATCGAGAGACTGAGGTCCTAGTATACCCTCCAGTGACATACACCGAGTGACCTAACTTCCTCCTACTAGGTCCCACATGCAAAAGTTTCCACCTCTCAGAAGTATCATCAACTGGGGACCGAGCCTTTCAACAAGGGACCTTCAGGGAACGAATTAAGACCTGGATCACAGAGGCAGCTCCCATTAAAAAACAACAACAACAACAAAAAACTTCCAAGAGCCAGTTCTTCCCAAGACCTCGAAACTACGTATCTGTAATTTTTGAATCCATATTAAGAATATAAGTTGTTTTCTTTTTTGTTTCTTGAGACAGACATTTGCTGTATGGACAACACTGGTTGGGATTCTGTAAACCCCACCCCACAGTTACCTGGCAACAGCCAGGCTTGCTCTGCCCCAGAGACCTGACACTATAAAAGGAGCTGCTTGCTCCCTCCTCTCTCTCCTGCTCTCTAGCTCTCCAGGCCTCTTGGTCTCTTCCTCTCCCCCCCCCACTCCCCTCCCTCTCCCCATCTCCTCCCCCCCCCATGCTCATGACTAGCCTCTACTTCTCAACTTGCCTCTTAACTCCCCTCCCCATGCCCTGAATAAACTCTATTCTGTACTATACCATTGCGTGGCTGGTCTCTCAGGGGGAAGGGATTCCCAGCATGGGTCCCCCAAAGACTGCCCCCCCCCCCCCCGCCTTGCAGCTCCTCCATGGGCCATATCCCCCTCCCCCCACCCCCACTCTCTTCAAGTTTTTCCTAACATTGGTGCTGAACCCCAGGACGTCATCTTTTCTTTTTTATATATGCATCAATTATTCCTACCCCATGTAGCTGAGACTGCAGGTTCATACCATAATGTCGAACCTGAGTTCAACGTGTAAGTTTGGGTCCCGTAAAACCTTGATCCACAGAGCTGCAGAGGTGGCTTGACGGCTGAAATCAGATGCCAACATCCAGGTACCAGCCTGGTATAGTATGGCAGGTGTGTCTAACCCCAGCACTGTAGGGATCGACGAGTAAGGCTTGTGGACAAAAGGAATTAAGACCAAAAATGATAGGACAATCGACACTCTTCTCAGGGTGTCAACTACACATGAATAATTTTTTAAATTACCAGTACAAACTTGTAAAATGAACATATGTATAAATAATAAAATGTTATTATAAAAAATATTCTCACATACTATTCTCTGCTGCACTCTGAAACTCACTTCTTTTTTTTCTTTTTTTCCCAGGAGGGGATGCTGAGACAAGGTATTAAGAGACAAGGTATTAAGAGACAAGGTATTAAGCTCTAAGGTAGCTTTTCTTGATGGTTTCCTGTCAACCTGACTAGAGCCAGAGTCAGTTTTGGAGACGAAATCTCAGTTGAGAAAATAGCCCATCAGATCGGCCTCATTGCAAGCCTGTGGTGCATTTTCTTGATTGATGACTCATGGGAGGTCCGGGTCACCTGTGCAGTGCCATCCCCTGGCTGGTGACCCTATGTGCTATAGCAGGCTAAAGCCTAGAGGGGGCGCTCACCTTTAATGTCAGTACTCTGGAAGCATTAATGGGCAGAGCTCTCCAAGTTCATGGCCAGCCTGGTCCTGGTGAACTTCAGGACATACAGAGCTGTGCAGAGAAAGCCTGTATTTAAAATAAAAAAGAAAAACAGAAAACAGGTTGATCACACATGAGAACCAAGGGTCATTCCTACACGGCTTCTGTTTCAGTTCCTGCCTCTCAGTTTTTACCCTGACTTCCTTCATTGATAAACTGAAAAAAAGCTATTTCCTCTCTGTACTTCTTCTGTCCTGGTGTGCGTTATCACAGCCAGAGAAAGCTAACAGAGACAGCAGGCCATGCTTGTAGCAAAGGTTGCCTTGGTGGTTTTACAAGTCAGAAGTACAGGCATGGGCATTCTTCCCAACCCTACGCCACATTCAAAGACTATTAATAAGATAATTATATCCGTAAGTGCTTGTTTGTGGGAGCCAAAAAGATTTAGCATGAAAAAAATGATTTGATGTCATTGAAAAGTTATTACCAAATATGTAATAAAAAGGGATGTGTGTGTGTGTGTGTGTGTGTGTGAGAGAGAGAGAGAGAGAGAGAGAGAGAGAGAGAGAGAGAGAAGGGGGGGAAGGAGACCAAGCTGGCCTTGGGAATTTCAGATATCCATATAATAATCTTTTGATCAAAAAACCACATACCCCATTCCCTCCCTCAAACTCCTCCCCTAATCTTCCACCACGACTTTGCTTTCCCAATCTCATGGCCTCTGTGGGAACAGGGAACAGGAAATGGGGGAGGGGAGGTTAATGGAGGCAGAGTCCACAGCGACGCCGCCCCGGACTCAGATTCCGAAGACCAGCATCACAGTTCAGATCCAACTTTATTGTTTATTCCATAAACTTATATAGCTTTTCAGCCAGTTAGGGTACGTTTATATCTGCAAGGGCAAACCGGGGCACAACAGATGTTGTTTAGCAGAATCTGACTAACCTGCCCAAGAGCCTGTCTAGGAGCCTGTAGGAGAGGGTCTAATCCTCCGTGGAGATTTCTTTGGAGGCAGGGAAGCAGCTGCCACCCTGACCTTTGTGTTTTCTCACTGGCATGCCGAGAGCCATGTCCGATCCTTCACCGTGGACAGCGGATCGGGACAGTTCAAGGAGTGGAGGAGCTTGTGGCACCTCGCTCCCCTCATCCCACTTCTTCCTCCACATCCCCCGTACCCTCTCTCCTTCAAATGTTTCATATTTTTTAACTCTGTGTTCTGCCTGCACGGATGCCTGTGTACCATGTGCACACAGTGCCCACAAAGGTCAGGGAGAGTTAGCAAGTGCACTGGGATGAGAGTTACAAGTAGTTGTGAGCTGCCAATAAACTACTGGGGATTGAACCCAGGCCCTCAGGAAGCAGCAGCCAATACTTTTAACCACCCAGTCATCTGTCTCAGTACCCTTGTGGGCTCACTTTTTTATCTTCTTAAAGCCCAAGTGGACTTAGTTCTGCCACTGTATGCGCATAGACTAAGGCCACATCCTAGGCAGTAGGGATGAGCTTCCAGACTGGTGCCAGTTTGATTTCTGTGTCCTGTGAGTTAAGTGTCTTCAGCAGTAGAGTCTCAGCATCAAAATGCTAAAGGGTAATTAACTGTCCTAGTTAGTCTTTATTGGTACAGTCGAGGAACCTGGGAAAAGGGAGCCTCAATTAAAGAACCAATCGCCCAGATCACATTGTCCTATGACCACATCTGTCTTGACTCGGGATAGATCTGGGGGAGCTGAGCCCACTGTGAAGGATTACAGTTGGTCATGAATCAGAGAGCTAGCCAGTAGGCAGCATTCCCCCCATGGTCTCTGCTTTAGTTCTTGCTTCCAAGTTCCTAACCCGAGTTCCTATCCTGACTTCTCTCGGTGATAGCCATTACGTGGAAGTATAATCTGAAATAAACAATCTCTTCTCCCACGTCACTTTTGGTCATAGTGTTTGTTGCAGCAACAGAAAAGTAAACTAAGACAGTAACGAAGACCTACAGCAATAGAGTGTAGTGTTTGGAGGTCTGTGGGACCGCACTGACAACTCAGAAAGAGGTGACCATGAGGTGGCAGTGTGCCTTTTGTTTGATAACCTGGGATGCCTGGGAGAGGCATCACTGCACCCCCCCACACACACACACATATTATGGGGTGTAGACATAAATGTTTTGCAACCCACTTTTAATAAACATTTAACCTCTCCTCTTGCCCACCACTAAGAAGAAGTAGTAAAAGAAAAGTTATTAGGATGTGGGGGGAGTGGACCTGTTCAGCAATAGTTCTTTGGGGTGAGCTCTTGGGCAGCAGTTCAGTCCCGTAGCAAACACCAAATTCAACTCAGGAGCTGCAGACCAGTCCTCTTGGCAGACAAGACACCCGGCACAAACCAGCAGCTGTAGTTCAATCCTGAAGAAAGTCCCAGCAACCTCAGGAGCAATTCTTCGGTGAGTTTCTCTCAATGGCGTCACCACTAGTGGAGATCAATAACCCTATGTAAGACAAACCAATGCATGTATGTCGTTAGCGAGGAATACCGGGGCAGAGCAAACCAACCAAGGCCTAGTGCTCGTCTCCCGCTGTCTGTGGGTCACATTCATACCCCTTCATCATGGGTCCTTCCGCGTGTTTGCTGTATCCAAACATCCTTTCGCCTGTGTCCGCTCCAGGACAAGTCTTTCCCGTGTCTGCTCCAGCAAGACACCCTTCCACCTGTGCACCCAGCAGAGCATCATCTGACATAACTGACTTTCCAAAGAAACTACAAGTCTCCACTTTCAGTGAGGTAACTGCACTTAAACACTTTTTGTACTTGTATATATTTTAGGACTCTTTCAACAGTAGTACATTTTCATGTGAGTACTTCAGAGGTCTTCAGTGTTAGCTCTCCTGTGTTCCCACCTCTGCCCGGCCCTCCCACCCCAGCCTTACCCTTCCATTCTTCTCTTTCCCACCCCCATCCCCCCAAAGCCCCCTGGTTTGTCCCCACTAGCTTCCTGACTTCTATGAGGACTCCAATTTAAACACAGATATCTGAAGGCCCAAAGATAACCCCCACATACTCAAAAACTTGGCATCTGTCTTTTGGAGTCTGGGTTACCTTGCTCAGAACAGTTACTTTCCAGTGTCGTTCATTTACTTGCAAACTTCATTTTCTTAACAGAGGAGAATTGTCCCACTACGTAAATTTTCACACTTTCACTCTTAATTCGTTAGTTTATCAACATCTAGGCTGTTTTCATTCCCTGGCTAACATATGTAAAGCAGCAGTGAACCTGGAGGATCAAGTGTCGGTGTAGCATATAGAATCCTTGGGAACATGCCCAGGACTGGTATAGCTTGGTCACATGGTGCATCTACATGTCTGAAGAAGCTCAACCCTGATTTCCGTGCTTTGTACTTCGGCAATAGTGGCTGAGTGTCGCCTTTCTGCACAGGCTCACCAGAATTTGCTGTTATTTCTTCTTGTTTTGCTTTGTTTTTGTATCTTAACCACTGGGGTTAGACAAAAATCTCAAAGTAGCTAATTTGCGTTTCCTGAGTGGCTAGGGATGTTGAACTTTTTGTAAATAGTTATTTGTACTTAAACAACAACAACAACTCCGTTCGGTTCCATGCAAATAGTTCCAACAGATTATTTGTCATCCTGGCCAAGTTGTCTTTAGTTCTTTGTGTGCTCTATCTGTTAACTCTGTGTGAGACGTAAAGCTGACAAAGATTTTCCCCGAATTCTATAGGCTGCCTCTTCGCTTGCTTGCTGGAGACTTTTGCCTTACAGATGTTATTGTTTTGTTTTGCTTTGTTTGAATTTCCTGATGTCCCACTTATCTGTTGTTGGATAAGTCACTTCCTGCACTAAGCCTGACCCAGGATGTCCTTACGTGTTGGTGTAAGTTTAGGCACCTCCCTCCTTCTCTCAGTATCTTCTCTCTGCCATATCATGTCTTAGGCTGATACCCTTGAACCACCAGGTTCTACCACCACTGTACAAGTGCTGGAGTCACAGGCATAACCAGCCACACCCATTTTATGTGGTGCTGGGAATGGAACCCAGGGCTTTGTACTTTAGACTGGGCTGTTTTTAAGACTGCATTGAGAAAGAGGTCTAGAGCACCAACTAACATTCAGTTTGTGTGTGTGTGTGTGTGTGTGTGTGTGCGTGCATGCGCGCGCGCGTGCGCGCTCACGCGTATTTGCTTTACTGATTAATTAGCTATTTTATTGTATGAACATATATCTGTGCACCACTTGTGTGTCTGCTGCCCATGTGACATCCTATGGAGGTCAGGGAAAAACACTGGATCTCCTGGAACTGGAGTTTCAGACATTGTGGGCTTCCATGTGGAGTTAGGAATCATACCGGAATCTTTGGAAAAGATGGAGGAATAGCCATTTTTCTTCACTGGGCCTGTCTGCAGCCCCTGTTTGCCTTTTTCTTTTTTACTTTTTCTTTCTTTTTTTTTTCTTTTGAGACAGTGTTTGACTTCAGACACATGGTCCTCCTGCCTCAGCCTCTCAAATGTTGAGGCTGCCAGCCCCAAACACCATGCCCAGCTGTATAACATTCGATAGGATGAGCAGGCTCAGTGACGACCTGGCAGACCTGAGAGGGATGTGTGCTCCAGGAACTTGAAGGTAGCGAAGAAACCAAATGGGAGACGTTAGCAAACAACAGATGGTCCTCGTAAGCAAGGAAACCGAACAGGGCGGGAAAGGGCGGAGGGACACTTGGACAATGCCCTGAACAGGAGGTTCTCAGCAATGTGGGAAGGTTGAAACACTGCTGGTCTTACCAGTCTGTGGTTCAAGGGCAGGCACTTATCCTCAGGGAAACAAACCAGTCATAGTAGCTGGGTCTCCCTAGACCAATCTAGACCTGAGAGTTAACTCATCCAAAAGTACCACCAGCCTCAAATATGAGCACCATCAGCAGCAAAATCGGACAAGCAATGCGGACAAGCAATGTACACACGACCTCCCCCACGGCCTTGCTATTTCCACAGGCTTGGGGAGAAAGCTGGTCTTGCTGTTACTATATTAGCAATTCATGCGTGTGCCTCTGAGTGCCTGGCTCAAGCCAGAGGAACACGTTGTAGGGGCTACGGGTTGAAAATCAGCCTTTCCTTACACAGCACGCAGACAGGAAGGCCTGGCGATACAGTCTTGTCCTGTGACTGACTCTCGTGTTCTCAAGCTTACTTGCAGACAGCCTCAACCCCACCGTCACAAGCAACCATGGCACCATCCAAACATCCCAGTAGAAGACACGTCATGGCCACTCTTCAGTGGGGTTTTCTGGGGCTTCAAAACTGTAAAGCAATCATTGTTACCCATGAGTCTTGGGGGAGGGGCAGAAATGAGGCAAGCCTCAAAAGCCTTCCTCATCTTCGTTCCATGTGATGTTGGCTGGTAAGCTGAATGGTAGATGATGTTCCATGTGATGTTGGCCGGTAAGCTGAATGGTAGATGAGGAAGCTACAGCCGTGGCCCCACTCACATACATCTGCCACTTGGTCCATCCTGTCTGCTAGCTGGAATGCCAAATTTCTCTTCCATCGGATCCTCACTGCATGATCTTCCCCTCCATACCGCCTTCCTTGCCTCTTTAGTACAACATCATGTGCCATTGTCTTATCAAAGACACACAGAAGACCAGCCCCGAGTTAGAAAGAGGGACCATTGACTTCACCTCTTGATGGAGGAGTAGGTCTGGTGGAGAAGAAAAGTTGTTGCCAGTTATCTTGATAAACAATTCCCAAGTACCATGCTTGCCACACCCCCTGTCCCTCAGCTGGTGCTGTAAAACCTAGCAACAGTGGTAATGGGAACAGCAAAGAGATTGTTGAGTCAAGGAGAAAAAAATTAGAAGAGTTATCCCCTCAGTTGTATGGAGTTGGCATTGAATATTATGTACCTCAGTCTTGTTTATTCTCCCTCCCCCTTTTCCCTCCCCCCCCCTCTCCTCTCCCTTTCCCCTCCCCTTCTCTCTCTTTCTTTTTTCAATAGGGTCTCATTACCTAGCTCTGACTCTCCTGGATCTCACGATGTGGACCTGGCTGGCTATGAACTCATAGAGACCCACCTGCTTTTGCCACCTGAGTGCCATACTTCTCCAATGCACTACCAGACTCTTCCCTCAAACAGCATGTCCAGTTTCCATCTGCGGGAATGATCTCTATAGGTTTTCTATCAGAAGGCTCACAAAGTCCCCTTCCATGTAAGTTATTGTATTGATGGAAATCTCCTTTAGAAACACCACAATGGCTAATGACACCCACAGTCTGCTCAGGTCTATAGAAGGGTGGTATTCCTCAACAGTAGTGTAGTTTTTCCACTAACGCAACCTGCTTTATCTTATTCTGAACAGGAAGAGGCACCAGAATGTTGCTTCCTGGAACCAAGAACCAGAACCCCACGGTTGCACACAGATGCTCCTGGTTAATTGCTCCCCAGAACTAAAATCAGAGGGAGAACGGGTTGAGGATATAGCTCAGTGGTGGAGTATTTACAAGAAGCCCTAGGCTCAAATCCTAGCTGTGAAAAAAAAAAAAAAAAAGGTTCTAGAACAGAAACTTTTAGAAGGATACAACAAAATATATGATTTCAGTCTACCCATGTGAGCAACATTCCATACCAAGTCTTCCCTTGAAAATATAAAACACCATGCCCACTGCCAAGTCCAGAGTCTGATGGACAATAAATATGGGCCAAAAAATACAAGGACTTGGGAATTCTGGTTCCTGTCTCTGGCCTCACTCTCTTACACAGACTATCTTTGTCGTCTCTAAGTGTGTATGAACAATGAAGATGAAAGACTATTTGATATGAATGACAGAATGCATTGATTTCTATTTCATGCCAACTCAATTTAGGAAACCAGCACATAGTGAATTCAGTAAAAAATTATTCTGTACTTTAGTTTAGACTGACCGGGTAAACAAGAGTTATAGAGATTCAAGATGAATCTAAATTCCTTGAGAGGAGTTCAGAGGACAAAGGAGAAGAGTTTAGTTGGACTCATCCAAGACAAAAAGAACCCAAGACAAAGGGGCTGCGGCAGGTGCACCATGAGCATGGGTTACCAGTCTTGCTGGATCAAAGAGATGTGTGTCTGTGGGGAGAGTATGAGACAGAACACTGGAGTTTAATAAGATGGGAATGGCCTCTGATTGTTCCTCCTCGCTCAACCACACTGACAGCCTGTCTCTGCCATTCTGAGCTCTTTTCCAGGCAGTACTGACAAGAGACTTTGATCAGGTTATAGAGGAGCAATGTCCTTCTCACACCCATTTAATTGACTATGGGAGGCAAAATGACCGTTAAGCGTTGGCATTGGACTTCATCTCTCACACAGATCTACTGCAACATTTCCATGGACCAGTTTCCTCACAAGTGCTAATCAGGCCTGTCTTAGGGTTTTACTGCTCTGAACAGACACCATGACCAAGGCAACTCTCAATAAAAGACAAGATTTAATTAGGGCTGGCTTACAGGCTCACAGGTTCAGTCCATTATCATCAAGGTGGGAGCATGGCAGCATCCAGGCAGGCATAGGGCTAGAGTTGCTGAGAGTCCCACCTCTTATTCTGAAGGCAACTAGGACAAGACTGCTTCTAAGCAGCTAGGATGAGGGTCTTAAAGCCCACACCTACTCCAGCAAGACCACACCTCCTAACAGTGCCAATCCCTGGGCCAAGCATGTACAAACCATCACAAGGCCTGACCCTGCTTAGCTTTAGAAATCAAGTGTTGTGTTTGGGGTGGCAAGTCCAAAGCTTATCACAGATGATGTGGTAGGATACTGAATGCCAGAGGTTTTGAACATGCTGTGAGGAATCTTACCTGTGGAGTATAATTTGTGAATGGCCTCAGCAACTGGTGATATAAAACCTAGCAACAGTGATTTTTATATCAATGGGAACAGCAAAGAGATCATTGAAGGAAGAGAAAAGATAGAAGAGTTTTCCCCTTGGCTGTATGGAGTTGGCATTGGATATTGTGCAGCTCAGTCTTAATGGGCTCTTTGTTCTCAATGGCCTGTAGACACAGTGACAGCCATAGAAACAGACATGAAGCATTTGTTTTCTTTTTCCTTTGTCTTGTTTTTGTTTTGTTTTTTGTTTTATTGAGACAGGATTTTTCTGGATGGCCCTGGCTGTCCTGGAACTCAATCTGAAGACCAGGCTAGACTCAGACTCAGAGATCTGCCTGCCTCTGCCTCCCAAGTGCTGGAATTAAAGGCATGGCCAACTCTGGGCAGGAATGAGGGTGTTTCTAAGCAAATAAATACTTCTACTTGGACAATGCATTCTCCTACAGTATGTTCTTTGCTTATTCAAAACAGACTTGTGGTAGAAAGAAGGTCAGTAGTACCAACTACCAGTCCTCACTTGCATTTTGTGTGGGTTCCCAGCAGCACAGAAATGTGCTCTGCTCATTGGGAGAAGCTTATGACGGATTTCAGGTTATATGATGCTACTACTGCCCATGACCCAACCCACTGGAGAGGAAAATTTTCCTGAAAAACATGGTTGCTGCGGAAAAATCAAAACAAACAAACAAACAAGCAAAAAAACACACCCAGAAAATGATAAAAGGCCATACAACAGTAGACCTCGAAAGCAGGGACTTCTTCTGCCTTGTAGCCCATGGCATCTTAGTTCAAATAAGCCACTGTGATGGCTTTTTGTGGTTCTCAGCTTGACTACATCTGGAATGAACTACAATCCAGAATTGGAAGACTCGCCTGTGACCCAGAACCTGAGACTGGAAGGCACAGGCCAGGCTTCTAAGCCAGATCTTGAGGCATAGTGGCCATGAAAAGCTTAGGCCCAGGCGAGGTAGCACATGCCTTTAATCCCAGGAGATGGAGGCAAGCATTCTGAGTTCAAGGCCAGTCTAGGACAGAGCAAGTTCCAAATCCAGATGTGGTAGTGCACACCTTGAATCTGAGTTGTACCTTCTGCTGGAGGCCCACATAGGGACAATGGCAAAAGGAAGGTTTGTCCTTCTTCATTTTTGCTTGTGCTTACTTGCTAGTACATACTTCTTCAGGATTCCAGCCTATACTGAAGACTGAAGACCAGCTGAAACACCCAGCCTCATGGGACTGAGATACTACCAGACTACTGGACTTCCCATCCACAGCTGCCCATTGTTGGGTTAGTTAGACTGCAGGCTGTAAGTCATTACAGTAAATTCCCTCAATATATGCAGACATTCCATAAGTTCCGTGACTCTAGAGACCCCTGACTAATACAGCCATCTTCACTAAATGTTTGTTGAAAAGATAAAAGAATATTCTTAACCAACAAAACAAGTGATGCCCCTTCTATTTCCTAGTTTGACAGACAAGGTATTCAAAGAGAAGTATCACAATAAACACAAGGGCTCTGTATGAACATATGTTCTGGTGTGTGTGCACATGTGAAAGCATGTGTGTGTGTGTGTCTAGGTCAGAGGTTAAGGTCACTTGTCTTCCTCTATCCCTGGCCACCTATCCCCTTGAGTCAGGGTTTCTCACCAAGTCTAGAACTTGCAAGTTCATGTAGATCGAGTTGCTGGCAAGCCTTAGGGGTCCTCTCGTCTCTGCCTTCTCAGAACAATAACTATAGGTGCACACACTACCACCATCTCTGCAGGTCCTAAAAATAAAACTCGGCTCCCCAAGTGTGCCTGGCACTTGTCTGGCGACCCCAGGTTTAATATTTTTAAATAGAGTGTGAATACATAGCTGAGCCTTATAGAATAGGTAAAGTAACTGTAGGAGGCACGAATCCAGAAGACCAAGTCCCTAGAGGGGAACAACTGTTAAAGCTGGTACTGACCTCTGCACACACGAATCCAGCTGTGCACTGCCTGAGAGCAGCCAGTCGAAGTGAAATGTGTCACACCGACACTTGCTTTCTTGAAACTTGGAGCAGCTCAGAGGAAACTCCTCCCGCTTTGAAACACACCTTTAGGGAGTGTTTTATTATTGTGCTACCAAAACCAACGAGCAGACTTTGGCCTAAAATCACCTGCATGTTTCTGATACATCTAAACTTGTTTTCCGTAAGCCACACTATTAGAAGACATTTGGTTATGAAAGCAACACCTCTATGAATTCTGACTGAACGAAGCCTTCCCTGTAGAGAGATAACACATCAATTCCTAGCTTGCATTCGCCAATCAAAACAGAGAATCAGTGCATGCCTGGAAACCCAAGCACTCAAGGTGTAGAGGAGGGAAATCTCTAAAAGTTCAAGAGCTGCCTGTTATACCCAGGAAAGGGTACCGAGGTAGAAGGTATGTGTTGGGAGATTCAGGGGGAGTGGAAGGGCATCGGGTGTGGATAAGATCAAGACGCAGTGTGTGTACATCTGAAATTGTCAAATTAAACCAGTGAAGGGGCTGTAGAGATGTTCAGTACTCACTGCTTTTCCAGAGGACCTAAGTTAGATTAGCATGGTGATTAGCAGAATCACAGCAGATAGCAAGACAGAAATGTTGGAACATAAAATTATAAAACATTTTTAAAAATCCAAATAAGGAGCCAATGATGTGGCTCAGAGGGAAAAAGTGTCAACCACCAAGCCTGAAAACCTGAGATTGGTCTCTAGAACCTATAGGGGGTAAGAATAAAACCAACTCCAGCTCCTCTGACTTCAACATATATGTTGTGTGTGTGCAGGTGTACACACACACATACACACTAGGTAGACAGCATGTGCACACATGCAGGCACACACACATATGCATGTTGTATAGAGCATTGCAGACATGCACACATATGTACACACACATGAATAAATGTAATTCGAAAATAGAAATTTAAAAAAATTTAAAATTTAAAAACATAGTAGTGACAGTTTTCCATATAACCAGTAGAGGAAAATGGCTTCCTGTGGCACTGGAGAAATTAAAAGGTGAAAGAAAGTACTATGCTAGTAGAAATTAATCCAATTATAATGAAAACTACAATCAATATGAGCACATTATAGATCTAGATCAAAGGATGCTTTGGGGACGGCCACGTGCCCGGGCACACGGAGTCCAGAGGACAACACTGCAAAGCAGTTCCTTCTCCCTGTCCTCACCTGGAATTTGAGGCTAAGACTCAGCTCACTGAGCCTGTATGTTGAACATCTGCCTGCGGAGCTGTCTTGCCAGTCCTGGTGGTGTTATTCCTAAAGGACCAACTGTGTTCCCTGCGTTCTTTGTATCATCCTTGAGGTTTTTACTGCACTGAGTTTTGCTCTGACCATTATGACTTCTTGCTCCTTACTGCTTTGGGTTGTTGCTGTTTTTCTACAACTTCTGGAGGTGCATCATTAGGTTATTTGGATTCTCTCTCTTTCTCTGTGTGTGTCTATCTCTTGTTCTTTCTCTCCTTTACATTTTAAAATGTATTCTTGTTGGCATTTACGTGGGAAAGTTGTGGCACATGCCACATGTTCATGTGGTCAGAAAACCTTTTGGAAGGTAACTCTCTCCTTCCAGCATTCGGGTCCTGGGAGTTCAGGTCAGTCAGCTTGGCCACAGACGTTCTCACCCTCATTCCATTCTTCCTGGGGAATGACTACAGCCAGAGACTTACTTCAAAGGTAAGTAAGCCTGCTTCCTGGTTCAACTGTATACAGTAAGCTCATCTCCTTGATCCAGATGTATGGAATAAACACGCTATGTTTCCATTTTGTGGCTGTTGATGTGGTTGATGTTGTGTTTCCATCAGAGGGAGCACGGCCCATGCTACCCAGCATGTCTGTAGGAGGGTCTGCATTCCTCAACATTTGTCATCTCTTCATACTCTCATCTACCCCAGCCAAGTTTCCCAGACCAAATCCTGCCCTCTGACTTCCACACGCACATTATAGCATGTGCGCACAAACACACACACACACACACACACACACACACCAACAACAACAACAATACTAAAATAACTTTAAAAAGAACTTGACGTTTATCCTTTCTTCTGCATAGATGTTAATTTATCCACTTAAAGGTTCATTTCCCAGCTGCTTTACCCATCTCCAGTTCCATGGGATTCATCCAGCTCCCATTTCTGACCTCTGAGGGCACAAGACACACACATGCAGGCAAAACACTCAGACATACAAAATAAAAATAAATAAAATCTTATTAAAATTTAGTTTAAACTTAAAAATAGAAGGGGGTGCCTGCCAAGAGTGTAGCTGAATCATAAAACTCTCCTCTAGCAAAGTCGGAACCTGGGTTCGATCCCTAGAAAAAAGGGAGGTGAAGAGAGGAACAAGACACTTAGGGATGGTAATCACACTCCAACTCTTGGACACCAGAGGACACAAGGAAAGGACCCGTTGTTTGGTGTTTGCATTTTGTTTCTCTAGACAGAGTCTGGCACAGCCCAGGTCATCCCCCAGCGGTTTGCTTTCTTTGCTGGCTGTCACCAGCAGGCGAGGCGAGTGCAGCGTTTTATTCTGTTTTAAGAGGAGTGTGTCTTGCTATGTTGTGAAGGCTTCTGACCCCAAACTTGCAATCTTGTTGCCTTTGTTTCACCGAAGCTCACCTTAGACTGCTCCGTGGATGCTTTACACCTGGCTGCCCACACGCTTCTTCCCTGTTTAGATAAAAAGCACTGTGCCAGTCAGAAGCATTGGGAAGAGAGAGACTTCAGCCATCTTGCAGGAAGTTGGCTTTTTTGGATGAGAAAGAAATTGAAATGGCACAGGAATTGTAAATATCTTTGAAGGAGAAAAATCCCACCTGCTTAGATGTAACCCAATTATATTCCACACAATTGGTTAAATGCTTATTTAGAAGTGGTTTCCGGTTGCTTTTACCCCCATTGTTTCCATGGTCTTATTTTTCATCCTGTCCTCTGGGAATTTATTAGAATTGTTCCGTGATCCAATGAAAAGAGCTGTGCCACCAAACTGGAAAAAAACAAAACCTGTTTGCTTTCCCCAGCGTATTATTTTTGCCTTAATCTAGGTAACTTTTCTCACAGGCTGTGTCTCCATTACCCTGAGTGAGGTGTAATAAATTTATATTGCCCTCACATGTGCACATGTGCATTAATAAAATTGTGCTATTGTTTGTATTTGTAACCTATTTATAAGAACCACCAACCCAACTCACACTGTTATGCTGTTCAGAACTAAACATGCGCAGTGTAAAGAGAGCCGGAGAGAGATGGGCATTTCCCACATGTTTATTTAAGCCAGTAATTATTTCTAAACACAAAGGAAAACTGTGGTTGACAGACTTTAATACAGCTATTCATGTAAGCAATTAAAAATATCTACAATATTGAATTATAACAACTAAGCTTTTTAAAAAAAAAAAAGGAAGAAGGAAAGAAAGAAAGAAAGAAAGAAGGAAAGAAAGAAAGAAAGAAAGAAAGAAGGAAAGAAAGAAGGAAAGAAAGAAAGAAAGAAAGAAGGAAAGAAAGAAGGAAAACTTTTTCCAAGGTGTTTGACACCTGCCTTTAATTGTAGCCCTTGAGAGGGTAAAACCTGAAGCCCAAGTTCAAGATGACCCTGGGCTATGAAGAGAGCTCTAGGTAAGCCTGGGCTACACATGGAGCCAGTGTTTCAGGGAGCAAAAGCAAAGCAAAATTAAAACATGCGGACATTTCAGAAGTGACAGAAAGAGTTGGTAAGTTGGATAGCAGCCAATAAGAGGCCAAAAAGTAGGATCAAAGTCGACCCAACAAAAACAGTGTTAAAGGCCCATCTGTGCTATTTTTAAATGGGTTGAAATACTTTGACAGCCTGAAACACAGCCACAGGATGAGATATCGTAAAATCCCTTCTGATGTGAGGGCATTATAAAAGCAATGAGCCAACAACACTGGCAGATCCCAGAGAATTTTTCTCAATATCTGCTTTCTTTTTCTTTTTCTTTTTAGCTTAAACTTTAAAACGTACGTTTAGCAGAGAAGGGGCCTTGCAGAACCAGCACCTGAGAATTAGGCCATTTATTCCTCATGAAACATCACCTTTTCTTTTATGCGTATGAACGCTTTGCTTGCATGTACGTCTGTGCACCGTGTTCATGCAGTGACCACAGAGGCCAGAAAAAGCCCTAACTCCCACAGGGCTGGAGTTAGAGAGTGCTGTGCGCCAGCCGGTGCGGGGGCTGGGAAGGAAACCTGGGAAGAGCAGCGAGTGCTCTTGACTGTTGCGCAGTAGCTCCAGCCCCCTTCATGGTTGTTTTGGAGATCTAGAAATGGGACTTTGGCCAGAGGAGATGGCTCAGTGGAAAGTGCTTGCATCAAAAGCACAGTAAGCTGGGACAGCGGCACACGTTGTCCCAGGCCCCGGGAGGCAAAGGCAGGATGCTAAGTGCTCTCTGGACAGCCTGCCTTGCCTACTTGGTGATACCTAGACCAACACCAACGAGAAATCCTGCCTGAGAGCAAGGCAGACAGCACCTGAGGAAGAACAGTGGAGTCATCCCCTGGCTTCCACATGCAGGTAGACTAGTGTGCTTGTGCACAACTCCCATGAACATGTTGACACTTGCCATACACACACACACACACACACACACACACTCAACAAGCCCACACACACTCACCACACACACTCACCATACCCCCACACACTCACCACACACACCACACACACTCACAATACCCCCACACACTCAACACACTCACTACACACACTCACCACACACATACACACTACTCACAGTCACCACACACTCACCACATACTCACCACACACTCACTACACACATTCACCACACACCACACACACACATACTCACCACACACACCATACACACACTCACCACACACACACCACACACACTCACCATACCCCCACACACTCAACACACTTACTACACACACTCACCACACACACACACACACACCACACTCACTCACCACACCCACACACACTACATACAGTCACCACACACACTCACTCAACACACACACACACCCAACACATACACACACTCTCCACACTAACATACTCAACACATACACAAACACATACATTCACACACTCATCACACACATACACACACACTGAATAAATGAATAACACACACATACAAAAAGGCATGAAATGCATGCACCTAACATAACAGAGAAAGAGAGAGAGAGAGAGAGAGAGAGAGAGAGAGAGAGAGAGAGAGATCTTTTCCTCCCTGAACAGATGGTATTTACTTTGATGTTATCTGAGGTCCATGTAAACTGTTTAACTCTGCAGCAGCAGCAGCCTGTGAGTTGGTAGCTAGGTGACCGCACTTGACCTTCTTACTGCAGAAGGCCTCCTTTGATGTCACTCAGCATGTCCAGCCTCCCACGGTCACAGTCCGTGGGTAAACATTAAGATGAGGACACATGAGCATGGGAAGTGTGTTTGCCGTGACTCCTTCCTCCTTTCCTTCATAGCCTTATGCAAACACCCATCACCCTGTGTTTGTTATGAGAATGTAAACACAGCACCACTTTGATGTTGTGACTTCAAAAGTTTTGGACATTTCGAGGTCTAATGTGGAGGGAGGACTTTTTCTCATCAGTCCTATTTGATCACTTAAGAACTCCAATAATTTTCAAACTTTCAAAACAAAATCATCTTCACATCTGGAAGCTGTCGCAGAGCTCAGGGAGCTGAGCTATGGTTATGCTCAGAGAGACATTGGCATTATAAATTTCACTATAAATTTGCACTTTACAAATTCCGTTACAAAAGCAGATCTGGGGAAAGTAAAACTAAGTTTGCCATTGCTCTTGACTCTCACTAATTAGACAGATTGTAATCAAAGTGAAAGGTGACTGGGGGAGAGTCATGGGGGCGCTTACTATCATCAAATAGTGTGTGTGTAAAGTTGCTCATTTGTATGCTTGTGTAAGGTACTGCATAAGTACACTTCGATGTGCATTAGATATATTAAAACATGATTGACAGGGATGCTCAGTGGTTAGAGCACTGGTTGCTCTCCCAGAGGTCCTGAGTTCAAGTCCCAGCAACCACATGATGGCTCACAGCCATCTGTGATGGGATCTGATGCCCTCTTCTGGTGTGCATGAAGACAAATGTATCTAAATAATCAGATATATTTTAAAATAAAATATGATTGGCTTTCAAGTCAGTCAGAGCTGTTGTGGATTGTCTTGTAGCTGTTTGTATTTTGTTGTTAAGTTTACTTCTCTAAGAAGCTCTGCCTAGTCAGACTTTCTCAGAACCTTTTTCTTATTTTAATTTGTAAAATAAGGCGAGAGTAGGTGATTGGGTGGGGGAAGGGAGGGTGGAGAGAGAGTCTGGGGAGGAGGGGGGAGAAGGTGGAGCTGAAACACATGGCCTGGAGAAACCGCAGGTCTTAAGGGATCTCATAGCTGGGGAATAGAGTAGTGTAGTGATAGATCTGCCCAATCTAGGCATGTGGCTTGTATTCATAATTACTGGGTTGTGTTTTCACTGAACAGGCTTATTTGGGATGAAGAGGATACTACGACATGGAGCCTTCAGGTCCACTTTGCAGGAAGAGGGTAGATTGAAAACACCATCTACCAAGGGCTGTGGTGGTCTTTGCATGGAACAGTGACACCTTTGCAGTGTGAGACAAGAAGGAGAGACACAGGCCAAGGATTGCTTATCTGAAATGCATGTAACCAAGGGTGCTTTAAATTAGGGGGTATTTGCATGTATCGGGTGTATTCATTCTGTGGCTACTGACCAAATATGTCTGTCCTAGGATAGCTGTGAATTCATCCATATGCACCTATAGACGATAAGATCACGTGTAAAATATCCAGAGGCTTGATCTTATGTGTAAGGAGCTTTTGAGGGTGGATCCTAAACGTGAAATTCATTTATGTTGCACATATTCCTTATGCAAATAAAAAGTAATTACAAATCTTACATGTCTCGCTTTACTTTGTACACACAGGAAGGTCAGAGGACAACTTGTGGAGCCTTGTACACATTTTCTAGTGCGCATGTTCTGGGGGTAATGGATCAAGTCACTGCCCCGAAGGTAATTTTATCTCGTATTTTAATTTTAATTGTTATTGTATCTGCCCTTCACCACACAAGGTCACAGGGAGACTTTTCTACAGTTGCTGTTGTGCTGATACAAATTTTTTTTTCAGAGCTTTATTTTTTGTTTATTTATTTTTGATGGTAGAGACTAAGGACCTTTCACACGCTAATCGTGTGCTGTACATTAAGTTACAACCCTAGACTTCTTTTGTTTTATTTTAAGCCAAGATCTTGTTAAGAAGCCCAGACAGGCATTGGACTCCTGCCTCCTCCAGCGGAGTAGCGGGATTATCAGTAATTTTTTTTCAGATTAGAGGGGGTAAAACTTAATTCCATAAAGTGACTAACGGTGTCAGTTATTATGCCCAATAATACCTCCCTTCCTACCTCCCTTCCTACCCCATCTTAACACTAGCGTCAATGTTACCCTGGCCTTTCACGCTAGGACCTAAGGAGCTGTCACATGAAGGTCCGTGATGACTTCCTTACCATTGCTAATACTGTGAAGCCCTAGGCAGCCTCAGGAAGGCTGCATGCTCACTTCTGGAACAGGATACAGGAGGAAAGCTGACAGTATGTTGCATTCGCCTGTTGCTTAGAGACAGAGGAAGATGTTTCTGTCTTGAGCCCTGATCTGAGTCATACAATATATCACATTGGTAACATTCACCCACATGTATCCTCACTGCTCTGGGTGCTGAATGTGAAGCCCACATCCTCTCTGTTAGAACATTCTGCCGCTGGCTTCTATAGCTCGAACAGCTGTGTTAATGGAAAAGTGCAGGCCAGAGTTTTTTAAAGTACTCAAACGAATAGAAAGCCAGGACAGATCTGGGTGGTTGTGCAGGTGGCTATTTTAAAAACAAAAAGTGGAAGGGAGTAACTGAGGCATATAAATAGATCAACAGCAGTGCTCCCCCCCCCCCCCGAGAAACTGCTCACTGATTCCCCTGGATTGTGGAAAAGAGAGAAACACAACGGTGGAGATTCAGAGCGAGACCTCAGGCCGAACACAGGGTGAACTGGGAGGGAGAGCTTATGTGAGCTGTGCCGGAAAGAGGCTGAATTACATCAGCGCAAAGAGCCTAGGAAGAATAGAAACCAGTGACTCATGAATTAATCCCCCAGAATACAACACGCCTCCCCAGATGTGGGCAGCTCCCTAAGAAAACATTAGTCTGGATGTACAAACTAGGCCAGAAAGACCTGCTCCCTCGTGGTGACTGTCAGCTCCCAGCCCGCTTGGTTTTTTTGTTTTGTTTTTTAAAGGTTTATATGGCTGTTAGAGGAGGGCGTCGGATCCCATTACAGACGGTTGTGAGCCATCATGTAGTTGCTTGGATTTGAACTCAGGACCTCTGGAAGAGCAGTCAGTGCTCTAACCTCTGAGCCATCTCTCCAGCCCCGGTTCGTCTTTTATATGGTGCGGCTCCTGCACTCCGGAGGCAGAGCTTCTGTCATTCCCACGTTGGAACATGCACCCCAGTTTAACAATCGATGGAAAAGACACTAAAGGGACAGTTTCCTTTCCCCTTCTTTCGTATCGTATTATTATTTTTTAAACGTTTCATTCTTACTGGCTTGGGACTCATCAGAACAGCCCAGACTTGAACTTGTGCCAATCCTCCTGCCTCGGCCTCCAGACTGCTGATACGATGTGAAAGTACCGCACCCGACTGAAGGACCGGATTTCATTGCTCGGTGAATGAAGCTTTCTTTCTCACAATAGCTTCTGCTGTTTTGTGCCTGGTCCGTAAAGCTTGTTATTGAGACATGATTGTTTGAGTTTTGATTCGGTTTGATAGCCGGGCCAGCTGTGTTTGGAAATAACCTTGGTTCCTCCTTCTATAGATGCATGATGCAGATTTAAGCAGATGATCTAGTTCGTCTGCGCTTAGATTCCCTCCCTCATCCGAGCATGTAGGCATTACTACTAATACCTATCTTAACTGGGCAAACACTGAAAAACCGCGATGTTGAACGTCACAGCCAAGCCAGGCCCCCTCAACGCAGAACCCACTAACTCCCCAGGCATTGGCCTTCTGACTGCACTTGCCCAATATTTCGAGCTGTGCTTCCTTTCAGCTGTTCTGGCTTTGGCCTAAGCCACCATCTCCCTGTCCTCCACCCCCACCCCCGCATCGGTGCAGGGTCCTCCGAAGTTTTGCAACACCTTTGAAGCCACCAGACTTTCTCCAACACTGTGACCAGTATGAGCTTCCAAATGGAAGTCAAATCCTGTCAAATGGGAGCTGGCCCGCCTGCTCTTCCTGTCCTCAGGGACGATGTTCCCCCAGCCTCTGCTCTTCCTTCTGGAGCATGCGCACTAACTCAGCTGCCTCCTTCCCGCGCATAGAACCCTCTGCTGCCTGGAGAGGCCTTTTCCCTCAGAAGAGTCTGACTCCTTCAAGATTCCACATCTCTCTCCTCCCTCTCCCCGCTTCCTTTCTCCTCTCTCTCTCTCTCTCTCTCTCTCTCTCTCTCTCTCTCTCTCTCTCTCTCTCTCTCTCTCTCCCCCTCCCTCCCTCCCTCCCTCCCCCTCCCTTCCTCCCTCCCTCTCCCCCCCCCCCTCCCTCTCTCCTTATCCGATTCTCTACTATTTTTCTTTGCTTTTGTTACCATCTAACTCTATATTCTTCTTCTTTACTGTTTAAACTGTCCTCACTTGTGTGGGATCTATAGTATCAGGGGTTCTAATCTTGTCTTATACCTAGCATATGATAAATACATGTCATAATGTAGTAGTAACTGAATTGGTAACCTAATCAATCGGTCTATCTGCATGAATGAATGAATGAATGTTGAAGCAACAGAAGAATGATGGAGAAAACCATAAGAAAGCTCAACATTCATGTATTTATAGTGATATTCTATGTATGTACTGTAAGATCTTAGATGTATCTTACAGTACATCCTGTTGAAAACTCATCCTGGTGATTGATTATGGCCAATAAAAAACCTTGGAATGTACACAGGGGGGTTGCTATTGGTAGACAGGGCAATAAATAGGGGAGAGCCTGGGTACCAGCCGAGTCCGTTGTATAGGGACAAAGAATCAATGTCCATTAAAAAGCCTTCATTTTGAAGTGAGCTGCCTTTAAATAGATAGGGATAGAGAAGGACATTTTCTCACAGGAAAGCATTTGGGAAATGTTGTGAACCTGAATAATTCAGACAGCTTTCATCTTTTCTATTTTATTTATTCAACTTGAATATATATATATATATTACACTCTTGTTTTCTGGGAGAACTTGACAGGCAGCTTGGAGATGATTCCTGTCATAGTGTTTTTGTAAGTAAGGCACATAAGAACTGCTTACAGAGTGTCTTAGTTAGGGTTTTACTGCTGTGAACAGACACCATGACCAAGGCAACTCTCAAAAGGACAACAGTTAATTGGGTCTGTCTGGCTTACTGGTTCAGAGGTTCAGTCCAGTATCACCAAGACGGGATCATGGCAGCATGTATCTGAAGGCTGAAGGATTTTCATGGGAAGGCTGCTCTGGAGAAGTTTGGCTCCCACGTGGTTAGGAGGAGGGTCTCCAAGCCCATTCCCAATAGGCCACACCTCCTCCAACAAGGCCACACCTCCTAATAGTGCCACTCCCTGGGCCTCACATATTCAAACCACCACACCGAGCATTTCTGTTTTCTGCCTTGCTTAACATAAAACTTCAGGCTTTGTCATGTTTCTGCATGCATCACAGTTTCCTTCTAGAAAGGCTCAGAGTATTCCATTATAATGTGTGTTTCACATTTTATCCTTCCTCTAAATTATGACTGCTTGATTTATGTCTACCTTTCGGCAATGTGAAGGTGCCAAACATTGGTGTAAACTATTTTGCTTTTATTTTTAATTTTTTGAAATTAAAATTATATAATTTCCCCTTCCCTTTCATTCCTCCAGCCTCTTTCATGTAGACTCCCTTGCTTTCTCTCACATTCATGGTTTCTTTTTAATTGAGTTACACACACACACACACACACACACACACACACACCCTAAATATATAAATACAACCTGCTCAGTCCATATAACATCCCTAGCATGTGTGTTTTCCGGGAATGTTGTATCTTTAAATAAGGTATTCGTTGCTTCTCTGTTGCTGTGATAAGATAAATACCGTGGCCAAAGCAACTTAAGGAGCCACGTTTTGACTTTTTCTTGCTATTTCAGAGCGGAAGCATCCTTATGGCAGTGGACATGGAGCAGGATCAGGGCTTTATCAGATTCACACACAGAGAAGGCATAGAGAACCTGCAGTGGGCAAGGGTTAAACACTCAAGGCTTGCCCCCTGACATGCTTCTTGCAGTTAAAAACCAGAACCACCCCAAAGAGTACCACTAAGTGGGTAGCAAGTGTTCAAATACATGGGCCTATGAGGAATGATTCTCACTCAAACCATCACAAATAAGGTAGAATTCACTTCCTAGGGAGGGCTCAAAGACCTTTTATTTATAGTGTTTATGGGCATGGGTTTGTGTGCCTGTGGCTGTATGTGGTGTGTGTGTGTGTGTAAGTGCCTTAGTCAGGGTTTCTATTCCTGTACAAACATCATGATCAAGAAGCAGGTTGGGGAGGAAAGGGTTTATTCAGCTTACACTTCCACATTGCTGTTCATCACCAAGGGAAGTCAGGACTGGAGCTCAAGCAGGTCAGGAAGCAGGAGCTGATGCAGAGGCCATGGAGGGATGTTACTTACTGGCTTGCTTCCCCTGACTTGCTCAGCCTGCTTTCTTAAAGAACCCAGGTCTACCAGCCCAGGGATGGCACCACCCACAATGGGCTGGGCCAGGGATGGCACCACCCACAATGGGCTGGGCCAGGGATGGCACCACCCACAATGGGCTGGGCCAGGGATGGCTCCACCCACAATGGGCTGGGCCCTTCCCCATTGATCACTAGTTGAGAAAGTGCCTTACAGCTGGATCTCATGGAGGCATTTCCTCAACTGAGGCTCCTTTCTCTGTGATAACTCCAGCTTGTGTCAAGTTGACACAAAACCAGCCAGTACAGTGAGTGTGCATGTGTGTGTGCATGAGTATGTATGTCTGTGTGTGGTATGTGTTTTTGTGTGTGAGTGTGCATGTGTCTCTTTATGCATGAGTGTGTATGTAGTGTGTGTGTATGTGTGTGCATGGTATGTGCGTTTGTGTGTGATATATATGTGTGTGTGTATGTACATGCAGGTTGTGTGTGTACATGCAGGTGTGTGTATGTGTGTGTGTATGGCGTGTGTGCATTGGTCATGTATCTCTCCTATGTAGAGGTCAGATGAAAACTAGCAGAATTCATCTTTCTTCTTCCGCTACAGGGCTCCAGGCATTGAACTCACACCAGTCAGTCGCTCTGGGCAACAAGGACTTTTACCCAGGAGCCATGTTGATGATTCAGATCTTTTAAAATGAACAGTCACCCATCCCTTTGGTATGTTTATTACAAAGACAAGCTGCTGCTGAACATCGGGATGGCTGGTGTTTAAGAACGCGCTGATCTCTAGAGGGCCCTAGCACCCAGTTCACGCAGTTTCTCAGATCACCTGTAACTCCAGCTCCAGAGGGTCTTCTGCTCTCTGAGGGCTCCTACACCCATGTGACACATGGACACACGTAAATGAAAACAAAAATAGATCTTTTTTTAAACCTTGTAGCTGAAAGTATTTATTAGTGTCTTCCCCAAATCCCTGTTTGTCAAACAGGAAATGGAGAATGGGCAGTAGGCGGGCGGAGCCGGAACCTGAGCCCCTGGGACTGCCCATTGGAAAGTAAAAATAAAAACAGCGCAGTCGGAAGGAGTTCCATCTCTGGCACAAAAAACAAAACAAAGCAAACAAAAGTACTACAACTCAATCAGACTTTGGACTCGGGCCCAGGCTTTTTTTTTTTTTTTTCCCACAAAACCTCCATGGTTGATTTTATTATGTAGCCTGGATTGGGAACCCCTGATTCAGATTAATCATCACAAGTAACTTAACCCCTATTGGTGCCTTCAGAGAACCCAGTGGAGGTGAAGGGTATTTTCCATGTCCTGTTATACATGTGATCTTATTGTTGCTAATCTATGAATAACTCGGATCTCTTGAAGTTGTTATAGAGGGATTAACCTTATGAATTATGGTTACCAATATCAGATTTGGGTCAGTGTACTAATGGGGCTAGAGCTACATGAAAATGATCTGTGAAGCCAAAATAGTTTTACCGATAAAAGTAAGTTATGTGCCATGGTACACACGTGTGATCCCAGCGACTCCTGCCAGCACCTTCCAAGGAGCCTCAGAATATCTATTCTAAAAAGGCAGAAGCTGGGGAGTGGGTGTGTCGTCTAAAGGTTCAGAAGTTCAAGGCTATCCTTGGACACCTAGGGGTTGGATGGAAACTTGGGGTAAATGAGACCCTGCCTCAAAAAAAAAAAAAAAAAATCCAACTAGTTAAACACACACACACACACACACACACTCACACACACATGCTTTCTGACATATCTGGTGTGCACTTATGGGAGTGTCAAGTGGGTCCTTGAAGACTTCCTACGTGTTCATTTGGGGAAGCTCGTGATTTAGAAAACAGAGCAAATAGCGCACCAAAGCACACGGCTGAGGCAACAGTCACAGGAAGCTGCTAGCTACGGTGACTGGGATGCTCAGAGGGAATGACACAGACTTTGGAAATGTTCAGTGCAGGTCGTTTTCGGAGGACAGGAGTCAGACCTGTGAATTCCAGTTCCTACCCCTAGCTCCACCACAGGTCTCACTCCAAGATCCTCCCTCCATTTTGAGCCTTTGATGCCAGAACTGAATATACTCAGAGACGATGGCTCTCTCATAATAAGTCATTCATCTCTTACACTGCCTGCAAGGGATACATTGTTTCAGAAAAACAAAGTCAATTATTTAAAAAAAAATTTAAAAAAAAAGTAGCCAAGTACAGAAAACCATGAAAAACAATTTGATATCGAGACAGCTTGGAGATTCTGGATATAAACTTTTGTTTGCCTGACTCTCCTTGCTCATCCATGGAGTGCTGGGTTGGTTTCATCCAGAAATGGGCCACAAATGAAAATCAACAGTTTTTTTTTTTTTTTTTTTTTTTTTGGAATTGTCCAAATACATTATATACTTGCTGTTTCTTGGCTTTGATATTTTACTACTGTTGCTTACATATTGTTCATATTTGTCGACTACCATTCTCTCCTTCTTGGACGATAAATCTCCTAGATCAGGGATTAGCAATCTATACTCTGCTATCTGCCTGCCTCCCTTCCTTCCTGCTGGATTGAGCCAGAGCTTTGCATGTTACAGGATAGGCAAACACTCATGGCTGAACTATATGCACCCTTAAAGCCTGTTATTTGCTTTTGTGTCGTTTGCAAACCAAGAATGGTTTTTGCATTGTGGGTGATTTCTAGGGAATAAGAAGAAAGATGCTTTTGTTGCCTGAAAATCAGATGAACTCCTAATGTATGTTCACACATAAAGTCTTGTTAGGACACAGCCAACACATTCATTTACATTATGTCACTGGCTGCTTTCCTAAGAAGGAGACAATTAAATAATGGCAAAGACTTGGGGATTTGACTGGGTTGGGCTAGCGCCTGCTTAGCATTCGAGAAGACCTGGGTTTGCTCCCCAGCCCCACCTAAAACTAGTCACATTGGCAAAGATGTGTAATCTCAGTGCTCTGGAAGTGGAGGCAGGAGGATCTGCAATCCAAGGTTATCCACGGTGACACAGTGAATTCCAGCTCAGCTTAGAACTCAAGGTGCCACAGACACCCAAGGTCCTTTCTATCCTAAAACAGTCACATGTGGCCCTTTTCTGACCCCTTTACTAGCTGTACTAGCTGACAGCAGGCTTTTTGTATGTTGTCTAGCCTTAAGTACCCAGAAATTTTAAACTACTTCTTAATGAGAATAATTTCTATGTCGGGGCTACAGCTCAACTGGTAAAGTGCTTGCCTAGCAGCAGAAGTCCTGGGTCAAACTTCAGCACCGTATAAACTTGAGGTAATGATGAGCGACTGTAATCTCCTGGGGAGGAAGGCACAGGGAGATCAGGAGTCCAAGCTCTTCCCTTGACCTACATAAGGAATATCAGGCCTGTCTGGGCCTGTGCGTATTTAGCAGTAAAAACTTTACATGTAGTGCTAGTGCATGAGGCCACACAATCTGTGATAGGAGATATTTTTACTGAGCCACTTTATTTCATCACAAGTCTAGTGCCTCATCACATGTGTAGAATATGTGCTTACCGGGAAACTTAGTAAGGGATGGACGGACTCTGCTGGGCGTGGCTGAGTGTGACTCCAACCAGCCAAGGAAGACTGCATTGATTTGTTCTCGCTTCACATTGGAATAGAGCTGAGTGACACACTTAAAGCAGGTCCATGTCCTCCCTTTCTCACAAAGAGCTTGTGCAATAGCAAAGGGAGGGCCACTCTTACAGAGACCACATCCTAATGAATAATGCACCCATAAAGGAAGCCTCGTATAGCTAATGTGAAACAGAACTATCCTCAGGTTGCTCCCCAAAGTTAAGTTTACTATTTAAGAACTTCAGAGCTAAATTCTTCACCGGTCTTCTTGCTCTTAATCTTTTATGCTGTGATATGGGCAGTGATAAAGTTTGTTCTCTCTCTCTCTCTCTCTCTCTCTCTCTCTCTCTCTCTCTCCCTCCCCCTCCATCCATCCATCCATCCATCCATCCATCCATCCATCTATCTATCTATCTATTTCTCCCTCTCCAACTTCCTCACTTCTCCCTCTCCTTTCCCCTCAGTCCTCACTGTGTGTGTGTCTGTGTGCATGTTATATAGAAGCTAGAGGAGGTTGTCAAGGTGTCCTACTCTGTCACTGATTCCTGGAGCCAGGCCGGCAGCCAGGGATGTGCACTGATTGCTGGATCCCATTGCACTGGGCTATACTGGTACAGTCAAGCATGGCCATACCTGAGTTTTTTATGTAGGTTCTGGGGATTTGAGCAGGAAGCATTCTTTCCTACTGAGTCATGTTCCTCGCCCGGCCTCATCTGCTCTTGTAGCCTGAAAACAGTCAGATCATATGTAGATGGCTGGGCACAGGTGTGCTTCCATAACCATTGGTTTACAACACAAATGGTCAGCCTGCAGGATCCAGCTTTCTGAACACTGTTTGCTACTAAAAAATCAAAACCACCAGAAGCGCCTTACTTCCTACAAAAGAATAAACCCCACACAATGCTCTTACTTCCTACAGAAGAATAAACCCACACAATGCTCTTACTTCCCACAGAAGAATAAACCCCACACAATGCCTTTGTGTCAACGCTGGCTAATACCCGGCTTTCTGCCTTTGAAATACCCGGGGACCTTCATAGTCTCACCATCCCACAGGACTTCGTACTGTCCCATTGCATAGTGACATCATGGTGACTAGAGCAGGTGATAGGAAAGTACAAATACTCTCTGTGTTTCTGAAAATGTTGCAGAGGATGGAGTATAACATCCCAGTAACCTTCAGGGCCTGCCGACAGGATAAATGCCGTTCTAGATGTGAGCCGAGGGAAAAGTTTCACTTCTGCGCTTGTATCCCTTACAGTTGGGGGACAAACCCAAACTGAACTGTGTATACTCTCAGAAATTCACCTATATTTTCAGTAAGTCGGGGAATAATCTGATTTCTGATAATGAGTAATACATTAATTGTTGACACTCAACACCAGGTCTGGTCCCATGCCCCCAATCTTCTTCCTTTCCTGTCAGGGGCTGACATGAGAGGTATATTTTCCATAGTCCTTACCCGAAGGGATCTAAATATAGTTTGCATTCTGTCCCTGAAGTGTCACATGCTTGAATATGAAGTCAGAGGAGAGGCAGAAGCTGTTCCTCCTTCTTCACCCAGAGTGGTAGATTTGTGAATGTGAGACGGAAGCTTGTCCCTGTGACTCTAACACACAGGAGCCTGACTAAGGTGACTCATGCAACAAGACCCTGTCATAAAAGAAGGTGCACGGAGGAGACAGCTCAATGGATAAAGTGCTTTATGTCTAAGCATGAGGCCCAGCATTCAGATTTCCAGGACCCCTCCAAATGCAGGGCAGATATGGTGGTCCATCTGTAATCTCGGGGAATTAGAGAGAGAGACCCCAGAGCAAACTAGCAGGCTAGATTAGCCATAATGCCAAGTGCTGAGTTTAGTGAGAGACCCTTTTGTAAGGTGAGTGGTGGAGAGCAATTGAAGACAGTTGAGATCAATGACTAGGCTCCATGTGCTTGTTCAAACTCGTGCAAGTGAACCTGTATGCACACTCAAGTACACTATAGATACATATACTGGATAAAAGGAAGAAAACCTGAAAGAAATGAGAGGGGGTGAAGAAAGGAAGGAGGGAAGAGAGGTGGGAGGGAAAGAAACAAAAGATGAAGGGAGGGGGAGAGGAAGGAAGCAAGGAAGGAAAAAAGAAACAAAGAAACCAAGGAAAGAAGGAGGAGAGAGGGAAGGAAGGAAGGAAGAAGGAAAGAAGGAAGAAAAAAGGAGGGAAGGAAGAAATCAAGGAAGGAAGGAAGCAAACAAGGAAGGAAAGAAAGAGGAAAGGACTGACCCCCAGGCTTTCAGGCCTGTTATTAATTTTAGATACCATATTACTTATTTCTGCATAAAAACAAGTTGGTTTAAATTTTTTGGACTCCAGAAAATATGAGATCGGGATGCAGCTTCTGTAACTTTACTCCTTAAGGACCTTCAAACTTTTAAAGTATTATACTCTCTGTAAATTAAATACCAGTCGGGCTTGGTGACACATTTCTATCATCCCCAGCACCCAGGAAATAGAAGCAGAAAAATTGAATTTAAAGCCAGCTGGGGTCACATAATCTTCCATCTAGACTGGGCCAAATAGCGAGAGTCTGGCTCCAGAAATGTGGGACAAGATGGTCAAACTCTGTCTCCTTGGTTGAGAGTAAAGTACGTGTGGAAACAGGACCTACCTCATGGCTTCATTTCCTGAAGTACCTAGAGGCATTTGTAGGAGAGACACAACAGAAGAAACAAAGGTGAGTTGATACATTGTGTAACATACTGTAATCATCTTAGTTGGCATCATTATGCTTTTATTCTATTATTCTTACTTTTGTTTCTTTCTCTTTTAAAATTACATTTATCATGTAACATTTCGGTACATACAGAATTCCTTATAACAACCAAGATCATTATGTGTGTGCCTGACCCTCAAGCAAAAGAGCCTTCCTAAAGGATTAGCTCATCGCATTATCAGACCCTGCCATCTGGCCGTCTGTTATGAAGATATAAACAAGATACCGGTTGTAGCAAACAGTCCTGTGGTCTTAATACTACACACAATTTTATCCTATATACTAATGCTAATGAAAGTCATCTCTTACTGTGTAACCTCAAGTGAACAGATAAAAATAAAATGCTTGTGAAATAATTGCCAAGTGATGCTTTATGTATTCATATTTTTTGAAATTATAAGGTTATTGGGATATAATTCCTATGCCATGGATCCACCTGTGCAACTCAAGTGAAATTGTAGTGTTTCTCACACATCTATGTGATTGTGTAGCTATTACAAAAATCTAACTACAGGACATTTTTGTCCTCCCAAAACCAACCCATAACCACACGAAGTCACACCCCTCTTCCAGGCCTAAGGAGCTGCAGATTTATTTTTTGCTTTGGGGAAATTTGCTTAGGCGGAACTCTCCAATTTTTATTGTTTTAATCAAAACCATTCTTGTGCTGGAGAAATGGTGCCTGTGGTTTTAATTTGTACTTCTCTAAGAGTAATTCCAAACATTTTTTTCATGTGCTAAGTGTCCATTTGTCTATCTTGTTCAGTAAAATAGCTCTTCCAATCCTTTAGTGGTGTTTTTTAAATTAAATTGTCTTTTTCTAACCCAATGATGAACATTTACATTAGGGCTGAGGAGATGCTTGGCATGTTAAAGTACTTATCACAGAAACCTGGTACCCTGAATTAAATCCCAGAACCCATGTAAATAGATTTGGCGGAATACGTTGCATTCTCAGGAGTTCTACAATGAGCTAGGAGGTGGAGACATAGGGCCACCTGGAATCGGAGGCCTGAGTCAAAAACAAGCTGGAAGGGAGGACTGAATTCCCCAAAAGTTATCCTCCGATCTGGACTTATGTGCCAGCACACAATAAATAAATAATTTATAAAGTTTTACTCTGTCTCGTTGTGGAGGTGCATGCCTTCCCAGCATTTGATAACCTGAGTTCAAGGCCTGCTAGGGCTACACTGCAAGACTGTCTCACAACAAAAACATAAACCACAGAAATAAATAGGCAGCGAACACAAGCCCTTATCAGATACGCGATTTGAACATAGGTTTGTCTTTCCATTTCTTTTGCTCATTCTACATGCTCAGAGCTTGAATCCGTTGCTCAAGTATGTGGACGACTGATTGCCTAACTGATGAGCTACTGCAGTGGCTCCCAACCTCCCTCATACCCCGCTTCTTAGCACAGCTCCTCAGGTTGTACCCACCCTCAAACACATTATTGTGCTGCTACTTTATAACTATAATTTTGCTACTGTTATGAATTGTACTGTAAATATTTGTGTTCTCTGATGGCATTAGGTGACCCCTGTGAAAAGGTCCTTTGATTTCCCAGGGGGTCTCAGCACACAGGTTGAGAACCATTGAACCACTGACCCTCTCTCTCTCTCTCTCTCTCTCTCTCTCACACACACACACACACACACTCTCTCTCTCTCTCTCTCTCACACACACACACACTCACACACACTCTCTCTCACACACACACTCACACACACACACACACAGTCTCACATCCACACACACACACACACACAAAACACAAACTAATTTTGATGAAGTCTAATGTATCAGTGTTTCTTTTGTCATTTATACTTTTGAGGTTGTTGTATTTAAACCATTGCTGAGACAAGTACAAAGACTTTTTTTTTAAGTTTAACTTTGTGTTTGAGGAGACAGAATCTTCCTGTGTGAACATTCCTGGCTTCTAAGTCACTGGCTTCTTCTCAGCATCCTAAGAGCTGGTATCACAAGTGTGAGCTACTATACTCCATGCCTATAAGGTACAGATTTTGGTGCAAAATGATATGTACACAATGATGTCCACACAACCATCATTTTCAAGTAGCAAAAGACTGCAAACAAAAACATTCATACCTGAACCATGGACCCCAGTTAATTAGTTAGGACATCTAATATCCGCAGTTAGGTAAAACATATGGGTACAGTTACACATGCAACACGCTAACAGCAGGATAAAACATCGGGATCATATCAAGGACTCACACCTGCATTTGTGTTCTAAAAGTTTTATAGACACTTTTGGTTTAATTATTAACAATAGTACAACTATACAATTTAATTCTTAGCACTACTCGGTGTTGCGAGCCAGTTCTCAAAATTCTTGAAGCTTTAACAAATGGTCTAGTACAGCAGCTGATGCTGAAGGTGTAGTGTTCAGGGTGAGCCTGGACGAGACCAGGATCCAAAACTAGCTGGGAAGGAGGATCGAGGAGTGAGTGCCCCACGAAGACACAGTTACTCACAGAAGGAGATGGAGATGCTAACCCCACTTTGCAAACCAGTCTTCCTTCAGTTGGAAGCCAGTCTTCCTTTGAGCAGCAATGAAAGTAATCCAGGCTAATTCTCCTAGGAGGGGTCCCAGGTGTGGCTGCAGAAACCTTTGTTAAAAGGCACCAGGTGCGGGATTCCTTTGGCCTGAGTCAGAAGACAGACAGGTGACAGGAACGCCATAATAGAATGGCTTTGTCCTAAGACATTTCCCCAGGAGATTATGTTTGTAATCCTAATACTTGGGGACTGGAGCAGGAAGAGCAGAGGTACCAGGTTATGCTGACTTCCATGCTAGCATGGATTGCATGATTCACTGTCGCAAGACTAAGTCCAATGAGAAAATAAAAGAAGGCTAAACTCACACACACACACACACACACACACACACACACACACACAAAACCAAAACCCAACAACAACAACAACAACAACAAAAGTAGCCACTCAGGACCAGGAAATTATTAAAATATCTTTTAATTTGGTCAGTCTGGTCTACAGAGCAAGTTCCATGACAGCCAAGACAGAGAAACCTTGTCTCTAAACAACAACAATATAACAACAAAATGAAAGGTGTTTTAAATTTATCTAGAAATGTCCTAGAGTTGTCACTTTGCTTTGAGAAGTTTCACATGGATTTGACTAGGTCTTTGTGAGTAAATGCAGAGCAAATGTACTGTTAAGAAAAACAAAACAAAGAGACAACAAAACAGTCAGCAGGCCAGCCATGGCTACTTAGTGAAATGCTTTCAAAGCTATAAATAAATGAGCCATGTGCTCAACAGACAGTTTTGTCCAAGGCCCTAAATATGCAGTGACATGGAACGCTAGTCCTGACCACAACACAGGGATTTCAATGCAGGGACCCAACTGTCCCCCTCGGTCGAATAGACAAAAACAGGGTAAGAAATGAACTTAAAGGAAGGACTGGAGTTCTCCAAATGAAGACGTTGCAGGTGAACAGCATCTACTGGACTAATAGTTGCTGGATGTCCTCAAGCCACTTAAAGACCAGAAAAGGGCTGAGTTTATTTGGCACACTGAATGTTGTGGAGAAAAACAAGGGTGTGAGGAGATGAACTGTGGAGTTTCAAACTCCAAGTCGAAGAATCCCTCATTTCACGGGGAACTCGTCAGTTCGAGGCCTACCACAACACCTCTTCCCAGCATCTGGCCTACAAAGACAGGAGCTATATGATTCACAACGGCTGCCTGTAGTCAATAGTGGATACTTACCACACCCTCTAAACTGGAGAAACTTTGTTGAGCACTTGGTAAACACGACTTACAGTAAAAACAAAGCATTGTTGGTGATTTCAGAAGTCTGACTGAGGCAGGCAGTTTCAAGAGTTCAAAGCCACACTCTGGCTCAAGTGTGTGTGTGTGTGTGTGTGTGTGTGTGTGTGTGTGTGTGTGTGTGTTCGTGTATGTGTGTAAAAATCTAGGACATTAATAAACCTAGGGCAGAAAAGGTTTTGAGAAACCTGCTTCCCCCTCCTCTTCCCCCCTACCTCCCTCTCTCCCTCCCTCCCTTCTTTCTTTCCTTCTTACTTTCTTTTCTTTCTGTTGCATCAGGATGTGAGAAAATATTATACTGTAGTCCAGACTAACCTGAAACTCACCCAGACTGGTCTCAAACTGTAGCCATCCTTCTGCCTCAGCCATCTGAATGCTGGGGTTACAGGACCGAGTTCAATATAACTGATGTAAAACATAGTATGTATTGTTTATATATACAAATGATGTCTATGACATCTGCTATATTTTGATAAAGATTAAAAGATCAGAGGAGGCCAGGTGAATGTGTTTGCTGAAGGGACTGTTTTAGTTTGTTTATAACTATCTGGATGCTTATCAAGGGACAGCATCACAAGACAATAAAATAAAGATACTCTTTGATTTGAAACACCGTCATAAACTGCAGTGTTTATCTTTGAGAGCTCCAGGTCTCCAAGACAGTCCATGAGCTCTAAGGAAACCAGATAGACTCAACTTGCCCCCACTGTCCTGCTAGCTGAGTCTTCCACTCCTAAGTCTCCTGGCTTCCCTATTTCTCATGCCTTCTAATTGTCACAATGTTCAGAGACAGTCTCATAGCATAGTTGTCAGTCATGCTTTATGTAATGCATAATTATGCCAATTCCATAGAATGCAAGTAAAATTCAGCTTGCCAGTCTTACACACCCCTGCTTCAGCTATCAGTCACACAAATAAAGAACAAGGAACACTTAATACCAAAGCTGTAGTTAGGTGACAAGCTGTAGAGAGAGACAAAAGGTGCCAACAGACACTAAACTTCTGCTAAGCAGCCCCATAACCCATCCTCAAATAAGGAACTACCATAGCCTTTGGAAATGGGCAGTGGGAGATTTAAACACAAACTGTACCTCTCTCTGGCTGATGAAAATGGCACAGTACCCAGACCAGGGGGTCCAGAAATGAGAAGTTGACTCAGCTTTTAGCTCTGTCCTTTGAATTGTCTAAACTGTCCTAGCAAACAATAAAAAAAAAAAAAATCATGAAAGAATGATTTGTCAGCAAATAAGTTGATTGTGTTTATAACACTAAAAAATGGCTGAAAAAGACAGCATTGGGCTGAGCGGCCTTGTGAGATGCAAATGAGGAAACAATTTCCAGCATTAGGCTTGTGCAAGAAACTTAATTAGAACTGCTGAGCCTTGTCTGCTGACCTGCCATTTGTTCAAAGACGTGGTCAAGAAAAGGAGCTGTTGTGGAGAGTGACATCAGAGTGTCATCCTGGAGGCCTCTCATCCTGAGACCTGGGAGGCTGGAGGAGGAAGTGGGAGCTCGCAGGCTGCCAGGGGTGTGTAGTAAGTTCATGGCAGCTTCTCGAGACCCTGTCACAGATGGAGAGTCAGAGAGGGATACGGTCCAGTGGTAAGACATTAGCAGGTACAAAGCCCTGGGTTCAGTTTCCAGTGTATATATGCATGAATATGTAAGTAAATATAAAATCGCGATAAAGGAGTGAATCAAAATAGAGTTTTTCTTTTTAAAGAAAAATAACAACACAGTCTCATCTTCAGAGTAGCAAAAGACACCCACATGTGTCTCATAAGTAAATGCTCCTTTTCCTTTGAAGAAAACACTGTCTTGTCAGAACAATAGTCAATATTCTTGATGCAAAATGCCTATGGTAGCTTTCTCCTAGCTAGAAAGTAGGAACGCAGTAAGAAAAAAAAAAAAAAAAAAAAAAAAAAAAAAAAAAAAAAAAGAAGAAGAAGAAGAAAGAAAGAAAGAAAAGAAAAGAAAAGAAAAAGCAGTTATCCAGGTCATCAGAGAAGTATCTGTAGAAAATGATCAGGTTGCCATTTTAGCTCCTACATTCACTTCCTCAGGGCGACGCCATTTGAGTCCTGAGCGCACACATGGCTTTGGTGGCCACGTGTACATTTATTACTTCCAAACCGAAAGAGTTCTCCTTTAGCATCTTCTTCCTTTATCCGAGATGAATTCATTAAGCACTGACATCTCAGGGTTGGAGATGTAGCTTGTTGCGGTAAATAGTAAAAGGATTTGCTGCTACCAATCCCGCGTGGTCCAGTGTGGCCAAGTGCCTGGTCTCTTTCTCTACCACGCGGTCCGCGGGCCACGGAGCTGGATCTGTGCATCCCACTGCTTCTCTGCCACGCAGTCCACGAGCCGCCCCCTACACACGGTCTCATAGGTGGGTTGTTACCAAGCCTGGCACACACATATCCCAACTCCTCCGCAGGCTTTGTGCGTCCGCCACTACACCCTCTTCTGAACCCGATTAAGTCGCCGCATCAAAGAACACACCAAAGTACTCCGATCCAATAGGTATGATATAGTTTGCCCATCTAGATAAGTCGGATCATCCTGTAGGATTCCAGCCCTTATAAAATATTCATAACAACCATTATACAGAGATGCGCAGAGAGAAATATCTACATCTGTTTTTGTGTTGCTTCCTCCTCTCTGCAGCCTTACAAAAATGTTGTCCCCGCTCCACTCTCTACTGTCCAATCATCGACCGACTGGCTCAGTCCCTACTGTCACTGAACCCACTTGTAATCCTCACACTTAGGAAGTAGAAGCAGGAGAATCAGAAGTTCAAGGTCATCCCTGACTGTTAGGGAGTTCAAAGCCAGCCTGGAGTCCCTGTTTCAAACTAACAAACATAGAAACAACACTGAAAAGGACATCTCTAGCAAAAACAAACGAACAAAAAACAGAACAACAACGACAAAACCCGCGTTAGTCCTGGCGGCACAGGCATGGATTTGCAACTACTCAGAGGACCACACTGGGATCACTTGGGGGTTTCTGTGGAAAGTCTGTCTGCCTAGCATCCAGGCAACAACACAAACAAGTCCCCAGAGAGGAGGGACTGGGGCATAGATCGGTGCTTGAATAGCGTGCACAAGGCCCAGTGTTAAATTCTTGGGCTGTAAAATAAACAAACGAAATTCAAATAAGTACCAACTCTTAGTCTCTTCAAGTATTGTCCGAGAGCATCGTTATCCACCTGCTGCCTGTGTGAGCGTTTTCATCGCCAAGGACCTCGCTTACTCCCAGCCCGCCTCTCCCCATGACGTTCAGTTCTCCGACTCTTCAGTACTTCTGATCCCTGGTTATAAAACAGAGCCAAGCCTGGAGTTCTGCTTGCCCTTTAGGGTGTAGCTCGGCTTGCCGCCATCCTGCTGGTGTGGAGCCTAGTCCCTGTCCCCCTCACCCTGAGATTTCTGTGAATTCTTAGGGGTTTATAGTCAGTCTCTAGACACAGACACATCTGTGTGCTCTCTGCATCATGAGAGATCAGGAAGGGTCCCAAACCCAGCATGGTTTCCATCCTCTTGCTCCTTCCTTCCTTGGTTCTGAGGGTGCTCTGGGGATGCCCAGTGTGGAGTTCTCACTTTAACGTGCCGGTGCCAGTCAGCTTATTTTCTCCACATTATCAGTTGATGAATTAGTCAGTTTTGCACATTTTACAGTCTATTACCCACCCCCCTTTAGGTCAGCACTTCAGTTTAGACTTCTGCCCCTCACACTGAGCTTACTGTAGTATCACTGTATCTTCCGTAGCAATCCTTCGCTATGTTTGCTCTTTAAAGGAAGAGTCTTTAGTCATCCAGTTCTCACTCAGCACAGTCCTAGTTGCCTAGCCTGGCATTGCAAACATTTTGCAATGTGGTCCCCACGCTCAGTCTCCAGGCTGATTCCCACCCTGTCATCTGAGCCAGCCAACCATGCAAGTACACCTCTCGTGTGTCTTCTCACACAGTCTTGGCTCCATAACCCTGGACTGTGCTGTGCCTGACATTACTCCATCCAGTTGGATTAATCCACTCTTTGTCAAGCCTAGTCTCATACATTAAGGGTGTGCCTCTCCCACACCCTTCCTGTCACTCTCAGCCCCAAGGGATCATCTTCCTTATGCTGATGAGATGTAGCTGGGTGGGCAGAGGTCTGTCTGAAAACCCACTACCCCTTGACCCACTGCCTTAGTGCCTTTTCTAGTTGCTGACGAACTACCTGGCAAAATGACTCACAGTCTGAGGGCGGAGGCAACATGTCAGCAAGAGCTGGAGGCAGCTGGTCATGGCACATTCTATGTCAGGAAGCAGGGAGACATGGGTGGTTAGCTAGCCTTCTCCTTTTAATGTGCTGCCTACAGTTAGGGTGGGTCTCCCCTCTGCAATGAACCTAATTAAGACAACCATTCACGGGCATGCCCAGAACCAGTCTCTTCAGCAAGTCTCAATCCAGCCACCGGTTAACACAAGCCTACCCATCACACCAATTTCCTTTCTCCCTATGCATTACGGTGATAATGTTGAGGGGTTTCTTGGAGCACAGGGCTTTCAGCAGTAAGGCAGAGTAGCCCAAAGCACATAAAAGCTCACTCTACTTGTAAAATATGTGGCAAAGATCCTTGTGGCAGCAGAGAAAGTAGTTAGTACTTTCTTGCGGCTATCTACCTTGAAAATTCACAAAGTAAAACAGCCTCACCGTCTTCAGGGCGCGGGCCCGGAGTGGGGATGAAACCCCCCAGATCTGAAGAGAGACTTGGGATGAGGCAGTCAAAAAAGCATACAGCCAGAAATTGTCCCTCTCTGGAAGTTTTGCTTGAGATGATTGTTTTTCTTTTTTCTTTTAAAATAAATTGAGGAAGGAAAAAGAAATCCTCCAGCTGGAGTTTTTGTAAGAACAGAGGTGGGTGGAGAAAGTCCTGAGCTCTTGATACCAAGTGGAAAATCTAGGCAGCTACACAACCTTTTTCTTGTGCTGTTGCCTTGGGAACAGACAGCTATTCGCCAGCAGGAAAAAGGAATGAAACCCAGAGCTCAAGGCTGAAATTTCAGGTGCATTTCTGATGCCAAGTTGAAATTCAAGATGAGTTATAGAGGTTTGGTGAAGCAGCAGCCCAACCGAACAGTGGTGGAAACCTTCTGGAGGTCTGAGATGTGCAGTTCAGCCACACAGTGATGGAGGTACCAGCACTGCCGCTGAAGAAAAGGATGGGTGGACAGACTAAGCTGTGGTGCACATCCGTGAGTAGCCAATAAGCTTTGGGAACCTTAAAGGTAATGAAAGACCCCCCGCAGAGGGAAGACCCTCAGTCAAGTCTCAGGATAACACAACCCCCCAAGAACTCACGAGAGAGTGTCCTTGCTGCAATTACATGAAGTTTTTTTTTTTTATTAACCAGTGCACTGGGGTTGAGATTCATATCCCACGCAGGAGTAGAGGAGTCTGACCTCCAGTGGCTTCGAGAAGGGGGTTTTAAAGGAAACAAACCACAACGGGGGGGCGGGGGGGGGGAGGAAGTACATCATTGGAGAATACCAAAAATACCAGTGAAGAATCGAGAGGGGAACATCCGGTTTCTCAAGATTGATTATGATGTGTTATTTAACTTTTATGTTTTTATGGTCAGCCAGTTTCTGCAATAGAGTCACCCTGACCTTAAGGGCATAAATTCTTTATGGTCAGCCAGTTCCTGAAACAGAGTCACTGAACCTGCTATCCTACATTTTTGGCTCTACTCTACCTGCTAGGGGTCTTCTACTTTACCTGTTAGGGGGTCAGGATTTATCCTGGTCTTTCAGTACAGACACCTCAAAAGGAATGGAAGGACCCAGTGAAATTTAACTGTCACAAGGCACTGTATCATATGGGACCCGTGACCACAGAGAAAAATCAACTTAAAAGAACTGTTTATTTTGGCTCATGATTTTGCAGATGTCTGGGGATGGTCAGCTGGCTCCGTTGCTTTGGGGCTTTGAGTGGGGAAGAACATACCACTTCATGTCCCGGAGAAGCGTGTGGTGGAGGAAGGCAAGCTAGGAGACACACAGGGCGGGTGTATGTGTGAATTTCTGGACCCAATAGCCCCTTCAAGGGTATGCCCTAGTGATCTGACTTCTGTCCATCAGACCCAACCTCCAAAGGTTCGATCCCCTCCCCACCTTGAGAAAGACTCTTCACTCCTTAGACTTTGGGGATGTTTAAGACCCAAACCATGAAGCCCTGGTGTTTTCCTGGTGAAGCACCTTTTCCATATGGGCCCCTGGAGACAAATATCAGTTCTGGGATTGGGGTTGTTAACCAGTGGTGGAGGGCCATGCTTCAGCTGCCCCACGAGCAAGCAAACAAACAACAAAGCTCTCTGGGCTTCCGCCCTCACAGCTACTCCTCGGCAGGGAAGCTGATAGGGTGACTTGAAGTCAGTTTCTTAGGCCCCACCTGTTAGCCCAGCCGCACCTCACCCTGAGTTTTCTGTAGCCTCCCCACTTTTCCCCACTGCTCCTCGCGCGCATTTTAAATCAATTTAATGAGTTGTGAGGTGTGGGCATTTTAACACAGTGTAAGAATCTTTATCGTTGATATGGTGGTGACTCATGCCTGTAACCTCAGCATTTAAAAAGCTGAGTAAGACTCTGCCATCAGTCAAACACACACAGGCCTGTGAAATGGCTAAACAAGGGAAGGGGCTTGCAGTCAAGCTTGACAGCTTGAGTTCTAGTCCTCGGACCCACAGAGTAAAACGGGAGAATGGACTAGTGCATATTGGAAGCACCCTCACATATACATAAATAAATAAATGTAATGAAATTAAAATAAGCAAACAAATCATTGCAAAGAGGAAACACCTGATGACTTTAAATCATCAGGACAAAGTTATAAAAAAGTGAGATTAATATGCAAAATAACAGATTTTCAAATCCTCATTGAAATGATTGTTTATAATTAAAATACCAAGAACAGGTTTTCAATTTAGACAAACGATTGAGCTGGAGATGTAGCTCAGTTGGTGGAGGGTTGGCCTAATATACGTGGAGCCTTGGGTTCATTCTCTGCACCATGTAAATGAGAAATCATGGTATTCACCTGTAATCATAGCTCTTGGGAAGCAAAGGCAGGAAGATCAGAACTTCAAGATCATTCTTGATTAAACAGTAAGTTAGAGGCCAGCATGGACTACCTTAGTTCCTATCTCTAAAAACAAGCAAGCAAGTAAACAAACCAAAAAACCAACCAAATAATTAATAAATGATTTTTTAAAGGTAGAAACAAAAGGCAACTTAGAGAAAATAAGCAAGTGTTTTCTACAGAAAGACAAGTGAGTGACTATCAAATTCACATGGCTTTCACGGAGTGAAAAATTGTTCCTCTGCCTTCCGAAGATTCTCCAACATGAAGAGATAGATAATATACAAATTATAGAAGTGAAAGTAGACACATGTATTAATGTGTAGATGTTCACAAGAGTTATACAAAATATAAAGCTCAGAGATGGGGCCAAAGCTGGGCGTGGTGGGCTTGCCTGTAAGCTCAGCAGCTATGAGGTCAGCAGCTCTAGGTCATCCTCTGCTTCTTACTGAGCATTAGGCCAGCATGGGTTCTATGAGTGCTAACCTAAAAGGAAAATATAAGAAACCAAAACCCAAATTAAAAATGAAATAAACATGGGCCAGAGAATTAAGAACACTCTTCAAAGCAGTGTGGGCTGACACCGCGAGGCAGAAGGCAATTTCGAGGTGTAATGAAGAAAACTTTGTCCAAGGAATGCTTGATTGTTCCCTCTGCGATTCCCACTGGACATCCTGGGTTAATGAGATCTCAGTTGGAGGTCTAAAGACAATCGGGCTCCTCTTGGGTGGATCTGGCCTTTAGATAGCAGGCTTTAGAAGAGGCAGTTGAAGTTCAAAGTAGAACATTTTCTGAGAACTAACAAACCAGCTCAAGATTCATTAACAGTTACATAAGGAAGAGCTAAAATGACCATCTGCACTTTGTAGATGGGCAATAAAGGAAGAACTTCAAAGTGGTACAATTTAATAAACTTCCAAAAACTGCTCATAAGTCTGTCTTTTGGGAGGTGCAGGGTCTAGCCACCGAGCTCAGGGCTCTCTTTAAACTTACTATGTGGTCTACCCTAGTGTTGAACCATCCTATCTTAGCCTCTGGCTTACAGGTTCAGGGGTTCAGTCCATTATCATCAAGGTGGGAACACAGCAGCATCCAGGTAGACATGGTGCAGGAGGAGCCGAGAGTTCTACATCTTCATCTGAAGGCTGCTAGAAGACTTACTTCTAGGAAACTAGGACTAGCCCTCACCCACAGTGACACACCTCCTCCAACAAGGCCACACCTCCTAATAGTGTCACTTCCTGGGCGGAGCATATACAAACCATCACAGGCACCCAGTGCTGGATGTACCAGTGTGGGCCACTGCATCAAGCAAGCATGCAAATTTGTTTGAACCTTCTGTTGTTTAATTAGCAATATGGTTCAAAAACTCTACATAGTCACGATCTTTTATCTACCAATCTCCTTCCTGGGAATTTATTTTAAGCAATAAAATAACAGGGCTGGAGAAATGTTGCAACAGTTCAGACGGCCTGGGCTCATTTTTCAGCACCCATGCCTACAACTCTAGCCTCCGGGATCTTACACATCCTTCTGACTTCGCAAGGCAACTGCATTCTTGAGCACTTTCCTATTCATAGACACACTCAATTAAAAACAATTTGAAAGGAGCCTTTTAAAAAGTAATAAAATATTTTGAAGGAAAGGCAGGCGCTATAATAATAATGACGCACGGGCACGAAATTACACAAGACTGAATAACAAAGTCAACAGGGAAGGGAACGTATTATGCTACTCTGACATAAAGCTGAACTGTAATATAGACGGCTACTTGCTGCAGACCAGGCTGGCCTCGATCTCACAGAGATCTGCCTGCCTCTGCCTCCTGGGTGATGGGACTAAAAGTGTGAGAGCCATCTCTGACAGTCAATTTCAAATTCTGATAGTCAATATTATCAGACATTTCTCAGCTGTGCAGCTATTGAAAAACTATTAAGTAGGCACAGGAATCCGGTGGTGTAGAGCAGGTGATTAAGTTATGAAGTCCTGGGCTGGAGACGGTTCTTCCAGAGGTCCTGAGTTCAAGTCCCAGCAACCACATGGTGGCTCACAACCATCTGTAATGGGATCTGATGCCCTCTTCTGGTGTGTCTGAAGACAGCTACCGTGTGCTCACATATATAAATCTTTAAAACATAAATAAATAAAATCTTTAAAAAAATAAGATATAAAGCCTTGGGTTAAATCCTCAGCAACAAACATGGGGAGGGGAGGGGAAGGGAAGGGGAGGCGGTATATTAAAATCATTATGCTGAAAAACCAACAGGTTTTATGGTTCTCCCTCCAACACAATGGAATGTCATCCTGAGTCACCCTTGGTTACCAAGAGTCCTAGCTTTTGTTGATATTTGACTATGTCTTGTAAAACTGCATGACTTCACTGCCTTTGAAAGTGTTTGCAGCTGTAGTTTATATGTAGGACAGGCAAGTTTCTAGACTAAGAATTGGAAGCATCATTCTGGGGGACGTTCCCAGGGAAACTATAACCACAGAGAGAAGTAAAGCTCTCGTCTGTACTGAAAGAAGCCTGGTAGATAAATGAGTCAACTAGTGACAACCTGCGAAGGTCAGAGGTGGCTCTCGCCACAGGAGCCATGTAGGAATTTGGATGGGAACCGTCCTCATGTAGCTGTCTTGACAGTGTTCCCTGACCATCCCACAGAGAGAACGCTGGGTGTGTTCTGAGGAACCTGCTATCTCAACACGTTCTGTAACTCTCAGAGTTCTAAATCACGTCCTAGATTCTGCCTATCTCCCAGCAGAACACAATGGATCAGGAAGAATGGGTCTCATTTGCCACGGACCATCCAATGAAGGCTGGGAGAATCCACAGTGGCTTGTGAGCCCCAGGAATGAGGGGGTCATCAGGATTAGTTCAGCAGCAGCACCAGACACAACTGGGGACAGCCAGATATAATTATGAAAACCCAAGAGACTTTTGTCATTGATGACAATGGCAGCTCATTTTAAAAAACCAGATGTGTTTAATTTATTTATATGAGTACACTGTAGCTGTTTTCAGAGGCACAAGTAGAGGGGTACGGGATCCCATTACAGATGGTTGTGAGCCACCGTGTGGTTTCTGAGAATTGAACTCAGGACCTCTGGAAGAGCAGTCAGTGCTCTTACCCACTGAGCCATCTCTCCAGCCTGGCAGATCATTTTTAATTTCAGTCCAGAGACACTTAAAAACATTAAGATAGCCCAAAAAAATCCTTTCTTCTCTTTTCTTCTTCCTGCCCCCTTTCCCCTTTCCTTTGTCCTTCTTTTTGAAACTTACTTGGCTGACCTGGTTTGTTTGACAAACATGAGTAGTTAAAAAATAGATCTGAAACTTTTTATTCATTCATTAAAATAAATACTCTCAGGACGACCTCTGTGCACCTGGTGACACAAAGACTCAGAAACACTTTCGGTCTTGTAGGGGAAGGAATGGGGCAATGCTAACAAGGTAAAATGGGGGAGCAGGCCCAGGAGTACTGTAGCAGGAAGGCACAGCACCTAAGCCTTTGTATCCGGGAGACCGCCTCTCAGACACGGAGGCCGCAATCGATGCAAAACCACGAGGTTTATTGATCCGGCACATCGGGGTCGTCCTACAGCCTGAGGAGAGGCGACCCCAAAGGGCTGTTACAAGCAGTTTCTATATATCTTAGGGGTACAGGCTATCAGCAGGGCTACAGTTTAAACTTACTGGCTAAGTATATTGGCCTTTGAGTCTATTGGCTAGCAAGCAGGTGACAGGCACTTGAACTCTATCTGGGACCAGAGGGTCAGGTGACTATCAGTCAGTACATGGCAGATTTTCTGAGAATCATTTACTCCAGGATGTCCCTTAGGCTGCTGGGCCATTGTTCCCTTTGTCTCTATTTGTCAGGCAGGTAGGGAGAAGGGGATTTTGAGGAATGTGGAGGGTGTCGGGGCAGAGACTTTCCACTGAGACTTCTTCAGAGGGTTGGGTCCAGGCACTCTTCGATCAGGTGTCACACTATCCCCAGTTCATCCTGACAGCAGCGCTGGTCCCCTGAGTTGCCACATCTGTTCACAAGATGGCTGGTCTTGGCCAACTATAGATTGATGGGGGCCTCTCAACGTTAATGCTTTCAGATTTTGCCCTTTGGCCTCTCTCTTTTGTTAAGAACCGATAGATTACATTCCTAAAGCTGGCCCCCAAGGTCTCTTCCTTATTTTGCTGCTTACTCCTTCCAGAGAGAAAACACCAAGGTCTAAAATTCAAAATTCATTACTTGGCTAACAGGTCCAATCAAAATTTACCAACGCACCCTAGCACAGACTTCCTCCTTTTCTTCTTAAAAATCCACTCCTGAAAAACAAAACAAAACCCACAAAAACAGCCACCAGCAACACACACACACACACACACACACACACACACACACACACACACGCACGCATGCACGCGCACAAAACCTACCAGCTGTGGCTTCCTGTCTGCCTCTGTCCTATCCAGAGGCAGCCCCCCCCCCATACCCCTCCCAGGTAATAAATCTGCTTTGTGCTGAGAATTTGGTGTCTGGATGTATTTTATACCTTCGCCTTAAGGTTGCCAAACCCCTTCAGCTGTATCTGTAATCAACTCAAATGAGTTTTTTGATCATATTATTTGAAGTGCAGAGACCCACCCTAAAAGTGAGCCTCCTCTTCTGGTGGAAGTTCAAAATACAGGAGATAGAAGGTTATTTTTATGTTTGATTTATTTATGATTGCGTTCGTTTTGGTGCCTTGCCTTCGTCCTTTCCGGCAAGTTCACTGACTTGGCTGTTGCCACCGCTACATTGGCCCGACTAGGAAACTTCTTCAGTCTTCCACAGCGGATGGAGCAGCAGCGGCTGGTTGGAAATCCGTGTATTGAGACTTTGCAGACTTGTGGACTGAGCAACTACTGCGTTTTTTAGCCTTTCTGGTGTGAGACAGCCAGTTTTTGGACTTACCTAGTGTTGGCTTCCAGGAGATTCCGCTAGGGTTCTCCCAGGGCTTTACCTCATAATCTGCCAGCACTTCCTGTTGCAGCCAGGCAGCCTATAAAAGTACTGCTCGCCACCCCAGTATGGCCTCTCACTGTTACCACGTGTTCCCGGCCAGCCAATCTCTCCCTTTCAGTGTCCCTCCCTTTTCTGCCCTCGGGCTCTGCTCAGGTCTGTCTGACCCTACCTCTGCTACAGGACCTCACTCTCCTCCCTTCCCCCAAAGAAACCCACTTTATGCCAGGCCTACTGCATGGTGTGATTTCTCAGGGGGACACAAAAAAGATGGTTCAATATGAAGAGACTAGGCAAAAGGAAAAAGCTTGGGGCGTGTGGGAGGAGCGAATGTATAGTAAATAAAAGCTTTAAGTAACGCTGAGCATGCAGGGAAAACCTTGTTCTCCAATTTCTGGAACAGGAATACAAAAATGCCAGGCATTCCAGGGTACCCTTTTGGGTTCTTACTTTAACAAAATAATTTAGAATTAGAGTTTGCAACAAAACACCATGACCGAAAAGCAAGTTGGAGGAAAGGGTTTACTTGGCTTACCCATCATTACTGTTCATCATCGAAGGAAGACAGTACAGGAACTCAAACAGGGCAGGACTGTGGAAACAGGTGCTAACTCAGAGGCCATGGAGGGGTGCTGCTTTCGTATAGAACCCAGGACCACCAGCCTAGGGATGGCGCTGCCCACAGTGGGCTGGAGGGAGGCAGCTTCCCAACCCGGGTTCTCGCCTTTCAGATAACACTAGTTACCATGTCAAAGCTGACAGAAGACCAGCCAGCACAGACTTTGAGAGGAAAACAACCAGGTCAGGCAGCTTTAAATACTGGCAGCTGCTGGGGAGAGAAAGGTTATGAGTAAAAGTGCTTTTTAAGTTAGAGGTTGAGGTCAGATAAAGGGTGAGAAAGGCTAGAGATGTCTAGGGCTTGCTTAGGCTTTGGCCAGTAATTGAAAAACGGGTAAAAGTGCAAGGAAAAGTGTGTTTAGTGTCGGCCCTTGAATCTGAGTTTAGGGCATCTCCTCCCTGTCCTCTCCCTTCCCCTCCCCCTCCCTTCCATCCCCCTCTCCCCCTTCCTCCTTCTTTCTCTCTCACTCCAGACCACAGTTTCTCATCCCTCCACCCTTCCAGTTCTCGCCCGCAACCTCCTCTCACCCAGATCCACTTCTCCTTGGATTTCTTTCAGAAAAGAGCGGGCCTCCCAGCATAGCAAGTTACAGTAGCCCTCATGCCAGGGATGGGCAGGCAACGCAGTAGGAGTTGATGTATCCCAAGAGCAGGCAAGGGTCGAAGATACCTCTGCTTCCAATGAGTCCCACAACCACGCCAGGCTAAAGAACCACAGCTCGCACGCAGAGGACCTAGCCCAGGCCCGTGCGGGCTCTGTGAACCTCTATGAACCCTGGTTAGTAGATTTTATGGTGTCCTCCACCTCTCTGGGGAATCCTTCAATTCTTCTTCCCCCTTTCCTCAGGGTAGCGGGGCTCCCTGAAGGAAACTCCTACTGTGGGTCTCTCTTGGCATCTGCTCCCATCAGCCGCTGAAAGAGGCCCGATGATTGGGGAAATGGTGACTGGGTTTGGCGCCGATCAGTGAGAATAGCAGACTATCATTAGGAGTCGTGTTTTGATTTTCTTTTTCCTATGGTAGGTGGGTGGGCTCTCCAGCCTCTGCTTCCTGGCTATGCTGGTCCTGTCAGGCATGGGCTTCCTTTTGCCCGCCACTCTCACAAGCTCTTTGCCTCCTTTGCCCCAGCACATACTTCAGGCAGGGTAGATTATCCATGAAAGTTTAGGGGCTAGGTTGGTGCTCTGTTCCCTCCACTGGAAGTTGTGTCTCACGTCTAAGGATTACACCACAGATATGTGGTTAGAAATAGCACAGTGTTTTTGTTTGGTTTTGTTTTGTTTTCAAAGGAAGGAAATATAGGAGTGGGCTCTTGAGCTAAAGAAAGACCACACAGGAGGTGCAGCGCCCACTTCTCCTGCGTTTTTAGTGGTTTGTCACAGGAAGCAAAACCCTGAGGAGGGTAGAAGGGGATAGTGCTCTACTCTTTGCAAACTGGCCTCTTTCCTCTGTCTACCTTGCTGTTTCAATATGCTGTTCCAACTGTCTTGTCACATAAATATACCTTTAAAACGGAGGGGGGTGTTAATCCTTACAAAGAAAGGCATATTCTACTTCCAGCAGAAAAAGGAGAGGGCAAAGAGATATTCCCTTCTGCAGCTCAAAGTAATCCCTACGTGTAAATGGTGTAAATGGCGTAAATGGCACATTCTGTACCCTGCTCAGCCCAGCTAGCCTAGGCTAGCCTTTGAAGATCCTCCTGCCTCAGTCTCCCTTAGTTTTTCTTCTTTCTCTGAGATTAGAGAGCCTGCCCCTTTAAAAAGACAGTCTGTCTCTGGGCCAGAACAGCCAGCACTGCTCTACCGGGTGGGGGCGGGGGAGGCGGGATGGGGCTCACCCTTGGGCTCAGGTGGGAGAGCACTTCTGAGGCTCTTCTGGGTGTTCAGCAGTCTTCGGACAGGCCTGGAGTCCTGATGGCGGTGACCCGGCTCTGTCAACCTCATGGGAAGGACAGTATAAACCAACCCAACTCTCCACAACTCCCAGGGACTAAAACACCAACCATTGAGCACACATGGAGAGACCCATGGCTGCAGTTGCATATGTAGCAGAAGATAGCGGTGCCTGGCATCAATGGGAGGAGAAGCCTTTGGTCCAATGAAGGCATGTATTTCCAATGTAGGAGATGCCAAGACACTGAGGTAGAGAGGGTGGTTGGGAGAGGAGAGGGAGCACCTTTGTGGAAACAAGTGGATTGGGATGGAGATAGGGGAGGGGATAACATTTGAAATACAGAGAATATCCAATTAAAAAAAAAAAAAAGACTGTCTTACATGTAGATCCACAAAAAGGGGCTGGGACTTAAACATCAAGCAGGGGACTCTTCATACTTTTCCTATAAGCTTCTGAGGGCTACAGCTACAGAGAAGAGACAGCTAGAAGTCACATTAACCCCCTTTGAGGTTTTCCAGTGTATGCACAAAACCCTGGGTTCGATTCTCAGCACCAAGGCTCGGAATCCAAGCTCTTGGGAATTGGAGGCAGGAAGATCATAAGTTCAAGGGCAAGCCTTGGCTATATAGGTATTTGGGGGCCAGCCTGGGCTACATGAGAGGTCCAATTTATACACACGAGACACCAAAACACGCCCGCAGCCATGGCAATTTTTAATGATTGTTTCTTTTTAAGACTGTGTCACTGTGTTGCACACCGAGGTTGGCCTTGAACTCCACGTACACACAGCTCTGGAGCACTGTCATGAGGGCTGTCCCACGAAGACAAGTTGTGTTAACTACGGTAGTTATGTGGATGCTGTCTCTGTTCTCTTGTGCATTCTAGAAGGTGAGTGTTCTCAAAGTGGGCTGGATCAGTGGATTATGGACGATACAATACCACGTTTTCTTAAATTAAAAACACCCCCCCCAACAAGCCAGCAGTAATACCACCATTTGCCCCCAGCCCGGAAAAACAAAATAGAACAGAAGCATTCATTTCTATACAACCTATTCATATTTTAGCTGTTTTTTTCTTTTTAAGTAAATTGCTTTCTCTCTTATTTACACAGATACTGAGGGCCCTAGTCTGCAAAAACTCTGTAGATGATTTCATTTAGCGACTCCAACTTCTAGTTATTAAGCTGCTGTTAAAAAATGCTACTTTGGGGGATGGGGTGGGGATAATGTCAAGTAAATAAAAGCATCTCCTTATAGCGACGTTCAAGGCCTCGCTTTTGTACATTTTGCTCAGCCCGCCTCTTTTGCAATCAGATCTGTGTTTCCAAAGCTCCACGCTAAAGCAAACACACGGCTTCCCAAGAGACAGCGGGCCAAGGAAGGCTCTCCCGGTCCCAGGCTCGCCCCGCCAAGCGTGGGACGGGAAGGGCCCCCGCCTCAGGAAACAACCGAGGGCGGCCAGAGGTCGGACCCAGCGCGGCCCCGGGGCACCGCCCCGATCCGGGTACCCGCGCCGCGCCCGGCCGGCCCCTTCCGGCTCCTCCCGGAGCGGCGGGTGCCGGGGATGCTGCGACTCTCGGGGCTCTGTGCCTCCGTAGGCCTGGCCGCCGCGGCCCGCGCCCACGCAGTCCCGCGCGTCACGGGCCCGCGCCTCCGCGCCGCGACCATGGAGCGCCCCGCCGCGGGTGAGAGCGCGCCGGCCTGCGCGCCCCCGGGCGAGCTCGCCCGCACCCCACGCCCCTCGCGGCCGATCCTCCCCCCCACCCCGTGCACCCCGGTGCACCCCGGTAGTCCGGGCAGTTTGGTTGCATCCGTGGGTCTCCGTGCACCACTCCACACCGCGAGTGGAGAGGGTGTGATCCCACGAGTTCTTCGGCCTCTTCCTTTCTCGTGACCCTTGGCCCAAAGTTTTACAACACATCCTTTCCTACTGTGCTGGGGAGGTTAACAAAATCAAGAAAAAACAAAACAACCAAATGTCCGTTTTATTTATATATTTATTTATTATTTTTAAAACGGCAAATAGAAACCCCTGAACACCGTCTTGTCTCATTTAGGATTTTTACTCGACGCTTGGCACTTAAAACGGGCACCAATCTCCTGGCGCCCAGAATGAACTTCAGTTTGGTTCAACTTTAGCTATGTGCTGAACCTGGGTAGGAATTAGAGGATGGACTTGGAAAGGAACCGAGAAGTAACAGGGGGATGGGAAGGGGGAGATGTTATAGGAGATCATTATATCCTGAATGTATACAAAGCATAAGAACATTAAAGTAGGTCGTCTATGCATGCTATGCAAATACTTCACATGTGAATATACATTGTGTGAATAATGTACACGTGTTTGTAACTTTCCTGTGAATGCGGTTACACCTATCACGTGGGGAGAGGCCCCGAGTGGCCCTGCTTGGGATGTTTTTATAAGATGAGGGGGTGTGGGTAATGGGCGGAAGGAAGTAGGGAAATGGAAGGAGAAGGCTCTTCTCATCTACTTACGCCGTGTGGCGTCGCCTTTTGGGATGCTGTTAGCGTCGTTTCCCTACAGAAACAAAGCTTAAGGGGCTTGTCTGGTTTACTGGGTCCTTCCATTCCTGTAGCCTCGATTCGTCAATTTCTCCCTAATCATTGGACTGCTCCCTCTCCCTGAGGAGGAAATGGAAGCACACTGGTAAGCATGGCTGGTGTGAAGTTTGAACGTTTCCGGAGACTCCGCTTTACGCAGCTAATCTAAGTAGGTAGACCATAGTGGATGACCGTCTGTCCTATAGCTGCTGAAGGAGCAGCTCAGGGACCAGGAGAGAGTCTGGCCTAAAGACGCTGTGTTCTGTTGTTCAGCTAGGAAACTTACTTTGCATGACTTGGGCAGTCTGTCTTTGTTTTCCGTTTGCTTATATGACTTGGACCGTGTTTGCCGAAGCGTACCTGTGACTTGTGTACCTGTGACTTGATGATTAGGCTGGCTGTGAGTATTTGAATGCGTTCACATGGGTGGCGTTGGAGGACCCTTTGGATACCTACATCCATGGTTTTTCTTATAAAAGCAATGCTCACTTTAGGAACAACCCAGTGCGGTGGTTGGAAAGTATTTAGCATTCAGAGATGCTTCGGCCTTATTCTTCCTTTCCTAACTGTACATCTTGGGAACATGCAGTCTCCCAGTTTTTTGATTTATCACATGCTTGTTTTGTAACACTGGGGATAAAGCCTAGGGCTTTGCATTTGCTAAGTCGGTGTTACCTCCCAGTCATACCCAGACCTGCTTGTTAGAGTTTCCCCTGTCAGACTCTTCGGAGCCGTGGTTTTCAGTCACTGGACTGAGCATGCCCCGTCTAATTGTTTCTCTGTTAGGCATTTAAATTACCTCCCCCTTCCCTTTCCTTCAAGCAAGGCTATGAGGAGGCCTGTTTGAGTGTATGTGATAGGAAACCTTGGGCGGTCTTCCATGCTCCTCACCTGTTGGCACATTGCTTCCTGTTCCAGTTCACAGAGCAGCCATTAGTATGGTCAGAGTGCAGGGCCTGGTTGATTGTGGAGATGGTGGGTCCTGTCACAGGGCTACTTGATCCAAATGGTAGCTCCTGAATCTACTTTACTGGTCGGCCAGTTTTCTAAATCAGTGCCTGGTGTAATAGTCTTTCTGATAACAGAATTGTTAAGATTTAAATGAGGGGCTGGAGAGATGGCTCAGTGGTTAAGAGCACTGACTGCTCTTCCAGGGATCCTGAGTTCAATTCCCAGCAACCACATGGTGGCTCACAATCATCTGAAATGAGATCTGATGCCCTCTTCTGGTGTGTCTGAAAATAGTGACAGTGTATTCACATACATGAAATAAATAAGTTAATTAAAAAAAAAGTGTGTTTGCCTGGCATAAAGTACCCATTTAAATGTTAGCTAGTAATGCTGGTAATGTTAATTTTTAATTAGCCAAACTGGTAATGCTATTAATTTCCAGTTTCACTAAATAATTATTAGTATATCATTTACTCCCGTGATTATTTGGATTTATGTAAATGTTACATTTCGTTTTAATGACAGATCAAATTTTGGGTGACTTTAGAATTCTTTGTGCCATGTGGCTCAGGCTGAGGATAGCCTTGAACTTCTCATCTTCCTGCCTGTACCTCCCTGGGATTGCAAGTGTGACCTAACATGTCTGGCTTACACATTCTGTCACTTTGTAGAGCTGAATCTCTGTCTGGTACGTGGCAAGCAAGAAGTCTCTCTCTCTCATATCCCAAGCTTCATTAACTTTAAATCCAAGGTAGAAATCTCACTAAATTGGTTGTATGGGATTGTTTTTAAAATTTATAATCCTGCCTCCATCTGTGCTACCAGACCTGGTTTGTTTAAGCAACATTACAGTAACCACAACAGTGAATTTGTGGTTTAAATGCTTAATGAGCTACTGTTTTTTTTATTAATTCATTATATATACGTATACATGTACACACTGTAGCTGTCTTCCCACACACCAGAAGGTGGCATTGGATCCCATTACAGATAACTGTGAGCCACCATGTGGTTGATGGGATTTGAACTCAGGACCTCTGGAAGAGCAGTCAGTGCTCTTAACCACTGAGCCATCTCTCCGGCCTATGATTGACTGTTTTAAGGAAGTTTCCCCAGAGAGAAGTATTTACACCTTATGTAAGAGGCAGTGTGGTTGTGATGGATATATTAATTATTTCCCTTAGACTTTGCCCAAATCCCAGCACATACAGACCTGAAGTTTGAGCAAATCCTGTGGAGTAATCTGCACTTTCTTTTGGGATCTGTGAGGCAGATTTAGATGCACACACCAGCCCTATGCAGCTAAGGTAGGGGGATTGCTAGCTCAATGCCAGCCTGGGGTACATAAAAAGACTGTCTTTACAAAAAGCAAACACACACAGGAGCAAGGATGTGGGGAAAGATAAACCCTTTGATGGGAAGGTGAGCTTGTGTAACAATACAGTGTGACTCAGCATAGAGACTTCCCAGAAACTGAAAACATAGCTACCCTATGGCTATAAGCTATGGCTGCACCCCATAGCCACACCCTATGGCTGTACCCTATGGCTATATGCTATGGTTGTACCCCATAGCTGTATCCTATGGCTGTACCCTGTGGCTGTACCCTATGGCCAGCTATAACACTGCTAGGTATACATTCAAATAGCTGCATATCCACGTTTATTCCCACACTGTTCCTAGTAGTCAAGTAATATAACTAACGCAGAAGCCCATCCACGCATGAGTGGAGGAAGAGAATGCGGCACATTTTCGCTGTTGTAAAGAAAAGTGAAGTCGTGGTATTTGCAGGATAAGAGACAGCACTGGAAATAATTATTATCCTAAGAGAGATAAGCCAAACTCAGAAAAATAACATGTATGTTTTCTCTCCTGTGTGGACCTAAGCTAAATTATATATGTAGATACACATATGTATTTATGTATGTGTGCTTGTAGGTCACGAAGCTAGAAAGTGAATCTTGAAGGGGAGGAAGAAATTCTAAAGGTGGGGACAGTAAAGAAAGAAATGAAGTACTTGTGACAGGAGGACAGAGAAGGGGACAAGTTCAGGATGGTGGTGAAGCAGCTGGAGTGGCCAAGGTGACTGAGCGATAATGACGCACGTGCTTGAAGAGCCCAGCAACTGGCTCACCCCAAACAAAAGCTGACTCCACTGTCGTAGAGTAAAAGAAAAAAAGATTAGTTGCAGGCGATACTCTCTTTTTGGTGTTGAGTCTCGTCTGTAAAAATTCCCTGTTTTGTTCTCTGACGGTGGAAGGCAGTTTGTATTTTAAGTTTTGTCACTTTTGATAAAAAGATCGAGTTTGAGTTTAATATTTAATTGTTATTTGACTATGTGAAAGGATGGTGAGTGGACGGTCATTGTTAGGGGCACAGTCATTCCTGAGGGATGAAGTGGGGAATGAGGAGTTCAAGGCCAGCCTCAGCTACATGTTGAGTTTGAGACCAGCTTGTAATGTAGCAGACTTTGTCTCAAAACCAAGACCAAGGAAGCAAACAAACAAGCAAACACAAAAGAGTGCTCTAGAGTAAATCATAGTGTGCTTTAATTTTTGTTCCTGATACCGGTTCGTTCTAGTTTTGACTTTGGTGAGTGGGGCTGAACCCCTGGTGGAGAACCATGGGCAAGCGGTCTGTGGGTAAGCCGGATCTTCAACTGTCATTTCTTAGGCTTTATTTTTACGCTTTTAAATGAATCCCATGAAAATGAGAGACCATGCCATGCCCGGAGACTGCAGTTAAGTACTGTCATTTTGTCGTGGGTATGGAGACAGAAGCACCACAGTGAAATAGTAACGGTTCCCAGGTGTGTACTTGCTTGTTCAGTCATTCAGTAAAAATTGGTAGGGTCCCTGCTGGCGAGCTGGCTCAGTGCTCAGAGTGGAATTATCATTGGGGAGCCAGACAGATGTTGGGGGGAGCATAGAGGAGGGTGACCGTACTTACTGAAAGTTCCCCTTTCTACCAATATTCCTAACTAGAGTGGTGGGTAACTTGGTCACTTTTAACATGGAGAGGACAGACAGGTGGACATCTGCAGCCATGCACCCCAGTGGGCCCTTCCTGGAGGGAGACTGGGCTGCTCACACACTAGGCAGCCCTTTTACTTTGCGATTGTTTGTGCTTTTTACTGCACTGCATCATTTGGAGAAGGCTCAAGGGACAGGAAAAGTGAGTTCTGGCAATGGCTTTCAAGGGACAGGAAAAGTGAGAGTTTCGGCAATGGCTTTCAAGCTTCCCTTGGGCGTGGGAATCACCCATGAGCTTTTAAGGAATCTGGAGGATAGCCTGGTCTACACCACCTAGACCTGGTTTAACTGGCCTGGGGGTGGACAGGTTTGGTGCAGCGGCTTCTTCGGCTTCTTCAAGTGACTCGCTTAGCATGCTTTTCTTGCTCAGTTGTGGTGCTAAACTGGTCTTACGATATAAGTTAAACTGCATCAAAGACTTAACGAATGACTTAATTCTCCGTGCTATTCAGTGATTCTTCTCGCCTTTAGAATGTATTAGAGCTCAGAAATCTTGGGGCTGTGTGGAAACTGGGGCTTACCGCCGTCCCCCACCCTCAGCATCCCACAAGATGGGGGTGTGCCTTATTTCACTAGCCTGGAGAGAAATCAACACTCAAGATTTCAACATGCTTTCGACTAAATGCTTTCCTGAGCAGCTGACAGGAAGGAAAGTCGAACAGAGAACAAGATTCAGAACACTTCCCACAGACTCTGGACAAGGAACCCCACCCATGTTCTGACCCCACGCCCTGCCTCCTTGGCTCTAAAAACCTAAGCCCATCCCACACCCTGCCTAGTTGGCTACCAGAGCTTCAACTCCACCCCACACTCTGCCTCCTTGGCTCTGAGATCCTGACCCCACACCCTGCCTCCTTGGCTCTGAGAGCTCCCCTTTAATCTTAGTAGTAAAAATGATAACCAGCTTTTGTACCCTCATGAGATTGAAAAGTTCTACTTGAAGCCATTGTAAGTCAGAATGTGGCATGTAGATGTGGGAAATAGTATTGATACAATAATCTCATATCGGGACTATCTCCTATCACTACGTGCTAGATTGAGAAAGAGCTAGGGGGCCATAGCTTATTTATTCCTCCAGTTCAGATTCTGTGCGATCGTCTATATGTTATGGGTAGTGTACAGGTGTCTCTAATTGTATAAGTACTTTAAAAATTGCTTTATCATTGATGTTGTTATTTGGAGTCAAGATCTATAGTGTGGCTTTGAACTCAGCATTCTCCTGTGTGCCATGACTAGAGTCATGGATGTGCTAGTGTGGCTTTGAACTCAGCATTCTCCTGTGTGCCATGACTAGAGTCATGGATGTACTCCCCTGCCTGGCTGACAAGTGCTGTTTGGTTTTCTGACTGTGAGCTGTTTGTGGGTGATGATTCTTTACATAATTGTAAAGATTCAAGATACATACTGATCTTTCTAAACTTTTGTTTAAGTCCAAACTGCATTTGTGTTTCCAAAATGCTTGTAGTATACGTGGTAGGAGGAGAAGGTAGAAGAGTCAGGTGTATCTTTAAAGCTAAGACTCATGATGTCCAGGCTGGTTTTGAATTCATGCTGCAGAAACACTGACATTGAGACCATCCTGCCTCAGGCTCCCTACTGCTAGGATTATAGGCCCAGACAGTCCCAGTTCGCAGGACATAGTTGTTTGTTTGTTTTTCCTTTAGTTGTGTGTGTGTGTGTGTGTGTGTGTGTGTTGCTAGCGATTATTAAAGCTAGGGCCTTGTTCCTATGAAGTGCTGTACTTCTAAGTGTTTTCCGCAGTGCCCTGTAAGTCATAGTTTAAAAAAAAGATTTTTGTTACTATTTTGTGTGCATATGTATGCATGCGTTTCTGTATGTCTGTATGTGCACGTGCCTGAATGTATGAACGGTGCAGCACTCAGGTGTCTGAGGAGTCTGGAAGAGACTGTTCAGTCTCCAGGGAGTGGGTACGTTGCTATATGTGCTTGACCTTGGGACATGAGCCTGGGCCTCTGGAGGGCGCAACAAATGCTATTCCCCACTGAACCATCTCTAACCTCAGGCCACAGCCCATCTCCTCCCGCTTCCCCTCCCCCTCCCACTTTTCCTCCCCCCCCAATCCTCCTCCCCTCTCCCTCCCAATCCTCCTCCCCTCCCCCTCCCAATCCTCCTCCCCTCCCCCTCCCAATCCTCCCCTCCCAATCCTCCTCCCCTCCCCCTCCCAATCCTCCTCCTCTCCCCCTCCCAATCCTCCTCCCCTCCCCCTCCCAATCCTCCTCCCCTCCCCCTCCCACTCTCCCTCCCCTCCCCCTCCAATCCTCCTCCCCTCCCCCTCCCAATCCTCCTCCCCTCCCCCTCCCAATCCTACTCCCCTCTCCCTCCCAATCCTCCTCCCCTCTCCCTCCCAATCCTCCTCCCCTCTCCCTCCAAATCTTTTTATTCTGAGGGTAAGGCTGTTTGGCCTGTGGAGGTCAGGAGAAGGTGTTGGACCCTCTGGAACTGGCGTTAACAGACATGCTGGGTGCTGGAAACTGACCCCAGGTTCAGTGGAAGAGCAGAGGAATTTGTTCAGTACAAATAACATTTGTGTCTGCTAATGGAGGCATGGTGAGGGACAGACCACCAACAGATACACTTAGCGATTAACTGTCAGTTCCGGTCTTTTTCTTGGTCTTCTACCTACAGCACTGTGGGTGCTTCTCCCATAATAAGAAAATAAAGGCCAAGTGTGAAACGTGGCTTTTAGGACATGACACGGGTGGGCTGTCTCAAAATACCGTGAGGATGATTTGCTTCTCATAGTTGAATTGTTAAAAACGCATATTAGGGCCACATATTTCAATGGTTGTTGCGTACATGGGAAGGCAGGCATGGATGATCTGTGTAAGGAGGTCAGAGAACAGCACCACCACCACCACCACCACCACCACCACCACCTGTGGATGGGTTCTGGCTGCCCCAACTCTGGTTGCCGGACTTTCATGGTAAACACCTGTACCCAGGAAGCCATCTTGCTGGTCAAGTCTTTTTAGCCAGATTTACAGTGTTAAGTGTAATGATGGAGTGGAAGAGTTTATAGAGAAAAGAAAAAAGAAAACGCAAGACCTAATGCAAATTAGAAACACAGACTGGGAGGAAAAAAGGATGAGAGGTAAAGTGTGTGCTTGTGTGTGCTTGTGTGCATGTGACTGTGATCAAAACACACTATTTTATCATATGAAAATATTACAATGGTTAGTATATCCTAATTAAATAATAATTAGTATATCCTAACAAAACTAAATTGGACAAAACATATTCAAATGCCCCATATAACTGAAATAGACATGAGAAGATACCATAAACAAGTCAACAAGCAACCTTTGTTAGTTTGTTGTCAGTAGGTGAAAAAATAGGACGAAAGATAAGATTATTGATGTATTCGTCATCTATGTCCTTTGGGAAAGGTCAAGCTTTAGAAGCTTACTGTTTAATGTAAGAAATACACCTTTCAAAACAGGACTTTAAACAAAACAAAGAAAGCCAGGCATAGTGGCTCAATCCACCCAGCACTCAGGAGGCAGAGGCAGGTGGAGCTCTGGAGGTCAAGGCTAGCCTGGTCTACAAAGAGAGTCAAAGATACCCAGGAGTATTACACAGGGAAACTCTGTCTTGAAAAAACAAAACCAACCAACCAACTAACCAACCAAAGAACAACAGCAGCAAAAACCAAGCCAAACCAAACCAAAACACACCCAAGACTCTGTTAAAGGAGCAAGTAAGTAATTGTAGCCTTCCAGCGGCTTAAGGTTGAGCAGGGCCCACCTGAAAGGAGGGCTGGACATGAGCAGGGCAGGGGCGAGAGAAACATGGAGCCAAGACATGTATATAAATGTCAGCACAGTGTATATAAAGGGGGAAACCACAAAACCTATGCCCAGAACGGTAACTCGGGGGTAGCGACAGAACATCAGCAAAGCCGTTAACTCCAGCACATCAAAGCTCACAGATGCAGCCGGGTCTCCCCAGCCTGCCTGGCTGAGGTGGTCACAAGTAATAACCTTTCCTTCTAGAGATTACTATGCATTGAATTCACTCAGCCGAGTTGATTTGGTTTTCTTCCTTGGAGTTTAACAACTAACAGCCAGATGACTTGTTTCTGCTTTTGGTTCGTTACAGGAGAGATAGATGCTGTTAAGTGCGAACTCGTGTTGAGAGAAGAGGAAGGGGCAGGGGACCTGGAACCCAGCCCTGTAGGTTCTCTAGCCGACATGCCGTTTGCTGCTGTAGACATTCAAGATGACGGTAGACGTAAGTAGAGCATTAAAACTCAAATATGTAAAACGCTGGGCACTGCATTTAGCTATACGTTTCATCTTTAAGTTATTCCCTTGTACACGTGTGTCATGCTTTGAGGTGCTCACGGTTTCCGGTACTTTGTTGTCAAAGCTGCCACAGATATTAAGGCATGGCTCACAAAATTTTGGACAAGATTATTCAGCGGCTACTTCTGAAAGTCACGGGCCTGGCAGATCGTTTGGTGGTTGACAGCAACCCACTTTAGTTCTTTAGAACCACCTGAGATTTCAGGACCTGCCCTGTCATGTAATAAATGGTTAGTGGCTGAAATGGGGCTTTGCATTTTTGGGGGTGCTTTTATGTAAGAGGATATTTCATTAGAAATATATAGGAATACTAAATGTTCTCAAATGTAATCAGATACAAGAATGCTAGATACATTTAGAGTCATTCACCAGAACACAGAAATAGATAAATAAACTATAACTGTATATATGAAAGAGGATCTGGTACACGGTGAGGAGACAGAGCAGCTCGGATCACACCTTTGCCTGTTGCTTAGGCGTGATCCAGCAACAAACATAACTTGAGAGAGGACATACCACGACTCAGTTGGTTTCTTCTCTCTATAAGAGAACTGCACTGTGGCTCAACTGGTTAGAAATCTGGGAAGCCTCCAGAAAGCATCTTGTGGTTTTGTTGTTTGTCTCTGACAGTGGAGTGGGCATTAGCTGGGAGAGTCACTCTGCTCATGGGACTCCCCCAGTCTGCTTCCCACAGAAGAGGGGCAGAGCTTTGGTTTCACTGAATTCCTAACAACCAAGCAACATAGTTGCATTTATTTATTTATTTGTGTGAATGCATATGTATGTAAGCATGTATGTAGACAGGTATACGTATGAGGGCATGCATGCCGGAACACATGTATGGAGGTCAGAGGACAACTTGAAGGGATCAGTTCTTTCTCTCCACTATTTAGGTCCTGGGAATTGAACTCACATCATTAGACTTGGTGGCAAGCCCCCTGAGCCCTTAAGCTACAGCTACATCACGATTCAAAAGAAAACATTTCAGAGTTGGTTTTTAGTTACATGACTTTCCTAAATGTGAAACTCACTTCTACAGAAAGTACTAATTCTTATTTTATGTCCTCAAAACTCGTGTTATCTATATGTGTGTATGTTTTGAGACAAGGTCTCATGGGACTCAGAGTGGTCTCGTAATCACTGTGCAGCTGGGGCTGGTCTTGAACTCCTCTTGCCCCCATAAGCACTTGCAATGTAAGTGTGCACTGTCATGCTGGGCTTTCTCACACAGAGCTCTAACATATTAGAGATTTTTGAGATAGAGAACATTCTCATCTCATTACCTCTTAACTGGTTATGTTTATACATTTTAAAGTTATCAAACAAAATTCATCTAAAATCTTTGGAAAAGATTGTATTTTAGTACACACACATATCAGTGATTATCTTTGTCAGTTAAACAGTTACATTATAGTGTGTCCTTTGTATAGTTAATTGGAAAGGCAAACACCACATACAGAAATGAGTCTTGCATAATGCATGGGTGCGTTCTGAGAATTGCTTTATTAAGCCATTTTATTGTTTGTTTTGTGGCATCACAGGGAATATTGCAAACTAAGAGGGCTGTGATGTCACTAGGTGATATTTTATTTTTTTAAAGATGTGTTTATTCTATGTATATGAGTACACTATCGCTGTCCTCAGACACACCAGAAGAGGGCATCAGATCCCATGACAGATGGTTGTGAGCCACCGTGTGGTTGCTGGGAATTGAACTCAGGACCTCTGGAAGAGCAGTCACTGCTCTAACTACTGAGCCATCTCTCCAGCACACTAGGTGATATTTTAATATTTTAAATATACTTACTTTTTTACAACAGTGACTCTATGTTTAGCCCAGGTTGGCCTTGAACTCAGAGTAGCTCCCCTGCCTCAGCCTTCCCAATGCTGGAATTATAGGTGTGCATGGCTATTTCCAGCCTACTTGGAAGATTTCTTCTATCTGCTTGAATAACTAGAGAGGAAATACCAAAACAAAGTCTCATTTATTCTCAGCATTTTAATTAAGAGCAAGTGTGAAAACAAACCACGATAACAGATCAATTAATTAATTTCTCTTCTAATTCACTCCTTTGTTGTTTAGGAGGAATGAATAGAATTGAGGGGAAAAATAGATGATTTACTTAAGCTGACTTGTGGCGCTTTTGTAAAATAACAAAAACAAAAACCTGCAGTTGAGAGAGTAACAGCCCTTGTCAATGACAAGTTTATCGGCACATAGTTAATGGCTACTGAAGTCATTATGAACATTAACAAGGATAATAAATTAAGTTTATGGGTTTACAAGCTGTACTTCCACAGGTGACTCTTTGCTAACTAGTAAAATTGCTATAAATAATCTGGTAAGCTAGATGATTACATCAATCTTTGGCTTTTATCTTTTCATGTGTAAGCAAGGAAAGGAAGTATCAGCAAATTGTCTTTGGGGACACAGATTTGATCCCTGCATTGGAAGGAAAATGAAGCTCGGGGTGAGACAGTAGAGAAACTCGGTTCTGGTCCTACAGATAAACATGGTAAACACAGGAAGACTCTCTGAGAACAGGAGACAGCGTCACTGACAGCAGCTCACGGGTTGCCATGACAGCAGCTCACGTGTTGCCATGACAGCTCAGTGTCACGGGTTGTCAGCGTCAACAGGACAAAAAGGCAAACACACTGCAAGGTTGTAAAGTTGTCCTATGTGTACTCGAGAGACTGCTTTTCAGAGTAATTCTCTGACTTTTCCAGAGGTAACCGAATTGTCATTTTGATTTTTTTTTCTTTTTAGAATCATTATAGACTGATTGGTTTGATCATATTTGATATAATTTACACTACTGAGTTTGATGCTGGATGCTCAAATGATCTCGCCTTTGGCCAATGGAAAGATTGTACGTTGACCTTACAGCCCACGTGACATGATTCTACCTGCTACAGTTTACATCATGAGTGTCCACAGTGGACCATGTATTAGGTCACCAGTGCTGTTGAGGCTGGTGGCACATTGTGCTTGGGGAAAGAGAGGTTATCAGGAGGAAGTTAGGTCATAGGGAATGGATATCAAAGGACATAAGCAAGCCAACCAACACTTCACTTCCCTAGTGGTAGAAAGACTATGATTTCAGATGTAGTGGCTAATATATATAATCCTGAATTTGAGGGGCTGAGGAAGCTTGGTTTCCATAGCAAGACCCTTCGTCAACAAAACAAACAAAGAAAACTAAACTAAAACCCTTTGGCATGTGGCAGAGAATGCTTGTTACTGGTACCTTAAGGTATAAGTCTGTCTGGCCTGATTTTTAAATAAAGTTTTATTGGTACACAGCTGTATCCTTTCATTGTTTTGTCAGAGTTAGACAGCTGAAACATGAGCCAGTGGTCCGAGAAGACTGAACTGTGTATGATTGTGTGCTTTATGGAAGTGCTTGCCAACCCCTGCTTTATATTTGAAAATGACAATTATACAGTATTGCTGTGTATAGATGCTGCACACCTTCCATTTTAAGCTGGGCTGTCATTGTTTACCTGTGTGAGACACCCTCTCTCTCTGCTCTGTTTTCCTCTAGTCCCTGATGTACCTCAAGGAAACCCAAAGAGAAGCCAAGAAAATGGAAGCGGCAGGAGTGATCACACGAAGAAGAGAAAGAAGGCCAAAAAAGATTACCAACCCAACTACTTCCTGTCCATTCCCATCACCAACAAAAAGGTCAGGGCTTCTTACGAACCTGTGTTTACCACAGAATTTTATTCTAAAGCATCTTTAAAGAATAGTACAAGTTGGCTCACTTGCTTTGTGGTTCTGATACTGTTTGATAACATTTTAGAAGGACCGTGTGAGGAGACTTCTCATTTAAGTTATAGAAAGTGGTTTCCGTTATAGTTTGGAAAAATATTACTGAAATTGTCATGTCTGGTGATAACAGGGCCAGACAGAAGCCGGGACATTAGGACAAATGGTAGACAGCTGGGTGACTTCCCTGAAGACACGTGACCGTGACCAGATGAGAAGCCATCGATTTGTTACTTTATGGCGGATCCTCTGGTGTGTTTGGATCTGAGGGTCATTGGGCTGTGACATCTGTTGTTATCCTGATGTACAATCCTTACTCACAAGGACAAGGTCAGGATCCTTCCCAAAGCCTTGCTCAGTGCATCGGAGGAGTCTTTAGAATGCGAGAGCGGTGGCCACGTGGGAAAAGAGGCTCTGAAGTGTCTTTGAGCACAGGAAATGGGCTTCTTGCTGTATAGGTCTTCGTATGATGGGTGTCACCGGAAGGTCATTTCTGTAAACACTGCTCATTGCTGTGTAGGATGCACATCCCTTGCTTAGACAGCTGGAGACCGGAATCTGACACATTTTGGACTAGTTTGGGTTTGGACTAGTGGGGTGTTCATATGAACATGATGAATCTTGGCATGAGATTCCCGTCTGAATAAGGAATGCGTTCGCTTCTTGTGCTTGCCTTCCTCCCGTGTCCTGATGGGAACGCAGTGCGTGATACTTAGTGTGCCCATGTCTCCATTACAGTTTATCACATGGCATCAGGTGTGATTTTTTTTTTTTTTTTTTTTTTTTTTTTTTTTTTTGTATTGTGTTTTAGATTTGGGGCATTTTAGGTTTTAGAATTTTGAATTAGGAACCTTCAATCGACTGCATGTTAAACTCAGCACGAATCTTTTTTTTTTTTTTTTTTTTGCTTTAGGACTATGTGCACACAGACATCTGGCAGGAGCAGGGTAAGAACCTCTGCCATGTTAAGTAAGACAGGCCCTAAGGAGACCAAATGGTAGGCAGCTGGAGTGAGTTCCTGGAGACACGTGACCATGAGGAGAGAAGCCAGGTGTTTGTTTGTTTAGATTTGTTGCTTAGTCACCAATCCACTAAAGTCTCAGTGTGTTTGCTGTGAGGGTGGTCAGGCTGTGATGTCTGTCACCTCTAGATGGCTCAGCAGGTGTCCCTCCCTCACTCCTTTGCTGATTCAACTGTGTTCAGAGGGCCAGTCTTTGTCAGGGGTCTGTGAGTAGCTTGTGCACACTCCTGGCATCTCGGAACAAGCTCTCGGCGTGATCTCTATTTCTGTGCTTTAACTGGGCGGTTTGTTTCATTGGTCGATTGTACATGTGATAATTATTAGACACATGCTCTAGCTCTAAACTACACCCCCAGCATTCTTACTTCCCGACTGGGAGAGGGCCTTACCCAGTTGTCTAGGCTGGCCTTGGACCAGTGATCCCCCTGCCTCAGCCTCCCGAGTAGCCGGGATTCTAGGCCTAGGTCCAGCCGGCAGCTGGATTTCGAGTTTTCCCTTCTTGCTTTTGTTCTTGGATCCATCCTAGGGTGTCTCCGTCCTCCCGCTGTCAAACGTGACTCCTGCTCTTCCGGTGAGGGTTGGTGGGGGCGTGTGATGGGATGCAGCACCCGAGGAAGGGAGCCACGTGGGCTAAGGCAGCGAAGCTCTTTCCATCCTCACTAGGATTTGGTCCGCAGGGGCTGTAGGAGGAAGGATGATGAAGTTCCGTTTGGCCTGGAGTTCACAGACCTGGTAACCTGCCCCACTGCATTACGAACTCTACTGGTCCATGTCCATCCTGCCTGTTTGAGTCTCTCTTGCCCCCTGACCAGGTCACCTCCCATAGTCTCACTCAATCCCACAGCTAAAGGTCTTCAGAGATTCTGGCTGCCTGTCACCTGTCACTCTAGCCGTTCGTTTCCCCCCACAGTGTGTCTTGCTGGTGTTCTCAGTGTCTGGACTGACACTCTGGGAGTTGCTGTATGTATTCGCTGTCATCTCAGGGGATCCACAGAGCATTCCCACCATGCCAAGCCCTAATCCGAACTCCCTTTTCTTTAAGCATGGTGCTGAGGGTTGGACCTAGGTCCTCACATTATGATGAGGAAATGTTTCAGCCCCACCCTCCCACCCCCAAAGTCTTAAAACTAATAAATACGAATGCTGATTTCACAATGTAATGTCAATAGTCAGTTGTTTTAGATGGGGAAGGGTGGTTTATATCTGTGGAAAATGCAGCTTAATTTAATCCTGCTGTCTTGGGAGACTTTTAGGGAGCAGAAAAACTTTCAAGTTTACACAGTACTATGAGGAGAAAAAGGAGAATTGCGTAGGAACAGGACTTTATATTTCAGATCTTCTGCTAAGAGCCTTTTCTGTTTGTTTTAAAGTATCTAATTAACGTTCATTTTCTTTTTAAACTACTTATGAGGCTGGATTGGAAGGCCTGGGAAAGAAGGCCCATTTGCCACATTGTTTCAATGGAAGAATGCCTTCCAAGTTCCAGCTTAGTGACCTGCAAACAGGCTCTCGGAAGCCAGTACATTCACAATGAGTTGCTCTACATTTGGCCTCAGCTTCTTGGCACCCAGTTTTAAAGAAAAAAGAAAGCGCTCAGAATTACAGGGCTCTTCGATTCTAAATGTGTTTTTAGTAGTTGGGAATTCTTTATTATGGAAAATTTTCATTTCACATATTTAAGAAATTAGTTTAGAAATTAGATTAGGAAATAAATTAGAGTTGCAGCAAGTTAGTGTCCCAACCCAGAGCATAGGAGTATGTGTTTCACAGTTAACATGTCATTACGTATTAATTTAAAAGAAGGAAGAAATTGATGGCTTATAGTAAAGCTTATCTTAATGGCTACAACTGTAGAATCATTTATCTGGCTGTTGCCCACATGTGCTTTCGTGTGTTTTCATGTGAGAGGTAACTGTGTGTTGGTTATCTCCCTAACAAAGTGTCTGAGATTGACTCTTGCTGGCCTTGGCTGGCTTTACTTTTGTGCTTCCTGTGAGGTTACTTCCTGTGAGGTTACAGTCCTCTTCCCGTAGGGAGCCTGTGGTGGAGCTAAACTGCTTTCCTCCTGGCAAAAGCAAGAGGACTGAATGGGGACACAGCAACCCTTCAAGGATAGTCCCCCAGTGATCCAGTAACCGCTCACTAGGCTCTCAAACAGCCACTGCTCCTAAGGCCCACCCTGGACACGGAGCCACTAACACAGGGGTCTGGGGAACATTCACGACACAAACCATTGCAAACCCATCAGGACTGAAAGGCTCACCAGGACCCAACAGAAGTCACGGAAACGAGGAGGGAACTAATTTCTAAATAAGCTCTTCTTGCATGCTAATGGACAAATTTCCTTCAGGACTTTTAAAAGTGTTTGCTGCTGGGGTTCTTCATCTTGTGAGAGTCACTACTCTTAATGCAAGTATGGAAGATTAGTGAATTCAGCCCCAAAATAGTAAAGTATTTGAAGTCTTCTTATATTAAACACTTGGTAAAGAATGCTTTGGTTTGAAGCTTTAAAAAAAACTTTTATTCTAGTAATACTAGTTTTTCAATAATTTTCATGGTTGTTGACAGGCACGAAAAATGAGAGTATTTAGTGTTCTCTTTCTCTCTTCTCTCTGTCTCTCTCTGTCTCTCTCTCTCTCTCTGTCTCTCTCTCTCTCTGTATGTGTGTGTGTGTGTGTGTTTATGGGTATTTTGCGTGAATGTGTGTGTACCATACACATGTCCAGTGCCTTTAGAGTCTGGAAGAGAGCATCGGATCCTCTGGGACTGCGGTTGCTGTGAGCCTCTGTGGGTTCCGGGAGCAGGTTCGGGTCCTCTAGAGCAGCCTCTGAGTCATCTCTTCATCCCCCAGGAGTATTTAGCTACAAAGGAAAGTTCGGTAGCAGGCATGTCACATGTACTTTTCCTCCTTGTCTTAGAAATCAAACCTAGATCACCTTGTGTGCTAGACAAGTACACTACCAGTGTGAGCTATACCCAGATTCCTGGATAGCATTCTAGTAACTCTTAATGGGGCACTGATTTAGCAATGACACAATGTTACAGGGTGAGGTCAAAGGCATTCTTTTACTGTGCACTAGAGCACAACTTAAGTCTCTCATGTTGAGGCATGGTAATTTATACCATTTCAAAATCTTATACATGCATTGAGTCAATTAGAAAGTTTCAAAGATATAAAGATGACTTTTCTAAATGTATTATTTTAGGCATGTGGACTATGGTTTGGTGGTAATGTTTCATGGTTCAATATATATTTTTCTATTAACCCAATGAGCGGAATATTTAAGGTTTCAGTAAAGTTTTATTTTAGAAATACCTTTCAATGCTATATTTAAGCTTGACTGTTAGTATTAGGTTTAAAAATATACTTTTTACAGTTATACCAGTGGTGGGGGATAATGTGATGGGGAAGGTTTAATGGTTTTGTAGAATTTTAAACAGTAACTGTAAAAATTAGTTTCTATTAATCGTTTACAGTTAAGATTCTGGAGTGTTTTTCTATCTTTTAAAGATTGTAATTAGAAGTAAAAAGCATCTTAAGATAGTATCAAGGAATTTATAAATTAATTGGAAACATCAAAGCATAGTTAGAAACTTATTGCTTGATTAGATTAGCTTTTAAATTTTTATAGGTTTAAGGTTAATTCTATGGTACAAGCATTATGTGGCTTCATGGAAATTAATAAGTCTTCAAAACATTTTATAGTTTTTCATTTTTAGTTTTGCAATTCGTGGATAATTCAGAGGCACAAATGGCCTAAAATCATGTCACATGTAAGACATTGCACCAAATGCTGATGACAAGGATGGGACCAACTGTGTTTGACCTGAAACTTGTTTCTGGATATCTTCCAGGAGAGAAGGTTCTCGAATAATTTTTCTGAGTTCATATAAAGTGCATACCTTTCTGGGAGAAATCAGAACCAAGAAACCAAGATCTGTAGTATCCCCCAAATCCAGAGAAACCTCCCTATAGTCTCTCAGTTGCTGTTTTAGGGAACCCTTGGATTGGCTTTCCTTTTTGTCCTGAGCAATGGACCTATTCTTGATAGACCTGAACATTTTCTATGGTAGATTTTTTTTTTTTTTTTTTTTTTTTTTTTTTTTTTGTGTGTGTGTTTTGGTGCCGGTCGTGCTGCAAGAGGAGTGGGTTGCTTCCTAATCTGTTTTGGCAGGAACATCGTATCAGATTCTCCACATATTAAGTCAGTGGATTTTCTCATAATTGCTGGGCTAACAGTGCATTGCCTAAGACAGATGAGTTGAGCCTTTAGTGGACTCACGTGACTTTTATCTTTACCCTGGTTGAGGAGGAAACCCTCAAGTGACAGGGATAGGGTTGGGGAGGGGGGTGCAGGGTGGGGATGGGAGGGGATACACTTCAGAGAGGTCAAGGAACCCTCCGAAGAGAACAGTGTGCCCTCAGCATAGAAAGCCCTGGTGAGCCTATCGTCACCTAGCGGGACTTTCGGAGACTGGCTGCAGGAGATCTGGGGACCGGTCAGGCAGACTCTCCAGACTTCATCTGAACACCGCCCTCCCCAAACGAAATACTTTTTTTTTCTTTAAAGCGGTTTGTTGGCTTGTTAGAGCATAAAGCAGGGAAGATGGGTTTTTCTGTCTTCCAACAGTGTGTGTGCGCCTTCCGGCTGATTCTGATCCGAGCCTGTTACCGGAAGTACTGGGGTAGAGCCCAGTGGAGCAGATAGTGTTGGGCTTTATTTCAGTAGTCAAGACCTCCAGTGGCCTCCTGATGGAGAGGTCTCTACCAAAAGGCAGTTTCTTTGGAACAGATAGCATACCAGACAGTGTTTTTCTTACAGTGTCACTCTGTAAGGGTGACAGAAATCTACCAGGTGCAGGGCTTTTTGGGCTAGGACTGCTTAAGACTTCGAGGCCAGCTTCTCCGTTTTCATCCCTGTAGGTATTTTTTAGTCATCTGGATTATTTTTAAAATTTATTAATTATTGTATTTTATTTAGGGTGTTTGAGTGTGTGTGAGTATATGTGTATGTGAATGTATATATGTGTTTGTGTGTATGTGTGTTTGTGTGTATGAGTGTTTATGTGTGTGTGTGTGTGTGAGTGTATATGAGTATATGTGTATGGGAGTATGTGTGAGTGTATATGAGTATATGTGTATGGGAGTGTGTGTGAGTATGTGTTTATGTGTGTGTTTATATATGTGTATATTTGTGTGTGTGTGTTTGTATGTGTATATTTGTGTGTGTGAGCATATGTTTGTGTGTGAATGTGTGTGAGTGTATAGGAGTATGTGTATGTGAGTGTGTGAGTGTATGTTTGTATGTGTACACATCTGGTAATCAGAGAATAACTCGTGGGAGTCAATTCTCCGTTCTCTTCTTCCACCAAGGGTTCAGGGATTGAGCTCAGGCATCATGGCTGGCGGCAGGTCCCTGTGCTCACTGAGCGAGCTGGTCCTGTCTTATTCTTATTGTTCTTTTAAGCTGTTTGGCTGTGGTTCAGTCCTACCTTCTCTGCAGAAGACTAAGCCCTCTGACAGATCTGTGTACAAGACATTTCAGTACTGCGAAGATACTCCTGCTTTGGGTCTGCTTAACTTTGCCGTGCGATGTTTTCATTTACAAGTTCTTTGTAATAACAGAGTTGATGGAATTTAAAAAAATACTCAAGCTGTGTTTTAATGAAAATGTTTTACAAGTGAAGATCTGGCCCTGTAATCGGAGGGTGACTCATCTGCTTTTCCCCGGCTTCTATGCCCGAGTGGTAGACTGCTCAGCCTTCTGACAGTGGAGATAGTTTGGACAGGCCTTTCATGTTTGTCAGCCTAGAAGCAGCCCTTAAAGATCTGGTCAGTATTTGGCTTAGGCGTATTCCACCTGCTGGAGCTATCCTGGACCTTGTGCCTCCCTTTAGTTTGGCTCCTCAGTGCTCCTGGAGGTCACTGGGATCTCCTTTGGGTGCCAGCTTTGCCACTAAACTCTTAGCCCAGTGGTTCTCAGCCTTCCTAACTCTGTGACCCTTTAACACAGTTCCTCATGTTGTGCTGACCCCCAACCATAGGATTATTTTTCTTGTTACCTCATAGCTGTAGTTTTGCTACTGTTTTGAACCATAATGTAAACATCTGATTTGCAGACGCTCTAAGGTGACCCATGAAAGGGTAGTTCCACCCCAAAAGGGGTTGCGATTCACAGGTTGAGAACCACTGTCTCAGGAAAATCTAAATTTGAGTAAGGAACAATTTGTGAATTGGAGACAGTAGAGTTAAAGGAGGTTTAGCCCCCCCCAGTTCCCTTGTGTTGTGAGCAGGTATTTATAGGAGAAGGTGGGAGTAAAGTAGAGAAATTGGTTGTACTTACAAAGTTGCCTTTTATGGTTCACCTTGTTGGAAACTCCTAGTCATGTAATCACTATAGTAGTTGGGTACTTGTGCTTGGCCGAGGTCAATTTATGTCTGTGTAACAGAACCAGCAATGACTAGAAATGACTCCACTCAAATTTTGCTGATTTCTTTTCCATTTGAGCAAAGTTCAGGCAATTTTTAATCTCCTTGGACAATTTTTTAAAAAAGTTATTGATGTGCACTGGTGTTTTGCTTGCATGTGTGTCTGTGTGAGGGGGTCAGACTCCTGGAACTTCAGATGCAGATAGTTTTGAGCTGCCACATGGGTGCTGGGAACTGAACCTGGGTCCTCTGGGAGAGCAGCCACCTCTCCAGCTCCTTCCTTGGACAATTTTAAGGCCAGATTGTTTTTACTTTAACAGGGTCCATGGAGACAGAGGTAGGATATAGGTGGTAGGGAATGACCTTCCTGAGTAAGATGGGCTTTATTCAGACAGAAATACAGTGGGGCTTTGTAACAGGGAACAGTGGTGAGGTCAATGGGCTGATCATTGCTAAGAGGAAACACATGGCTTGGGCAGAACCACAGTTGAAGGCAGACCACAAGGAAGGTGGTCAGGGTACCAGGAATGGGAGATTTTCTCCAAAGTGACTTCATAAGCTTCTTACTCAGAGCAGGTTCTACAGGGACAAGGAGGGGAACCTGTGGGTCCAATTAAGCATGGGACTTGAGGCTGGTTCAGGGAGAAAGTCTGGGACCCAGGACGGTGCCTTCTCATCTGCTCAGTGCATCTCATGGGTGGATAATGTGGCCATTGTTCAGGGTAACACAGACAGTCCAGAATCAGAACAGCCCACCAAGCTCATGACCCCCGCGCTCCCTACCCCTGCCTTTTCTGTTTTGTTCTGCTTCATGCCAGCACAGCCTTTCCTTTTCTCTCAGTAATTCTGTTGTCCTGAGGCTTTTATGAATTCTCAGGGGCCTTTCTGAGGGCTTGCTGTTTTATTTCAGATTACTCTCTGATGTGTGGCCATTTGCAGGTTGACTAGAATCTATGGCTCTCACAGGAAATGGAGGAGGGAGATGCGCTGTCGCATTTCAGTACCCGTTCCAGAAGAGCAGGTGCTGAGCGGGAAGACAGAGCAGACTGACCTGTGGGCTTTTCCCTGTGCACACCTCAGACTTTGGCCGTCTTCAGCTCTGTCTCCATGGTTATGCCCCACCTCTCACAAGTTAGGGAAACATGGCAGTAATCATTGCTATTGGAGTTCCTCTTATCCCAGAGAACCTTAAAGGCAGCAGGGAACAGGTCCAACACACTCGCTGTGGGACAAATAAATGTTACTTCTAACAGAGATGGAATGTTGTCTGCGGATCTGACCTTTCTGTGGAAGAATAAAGCTTTTCTCTTAGGAATGTTCATAATTAGCGAGTCAGATTCATATTACAAGGACACATTTCTAAAAGAATGTGTGGCCACAGGGAGTTTTCCCACTCAGTGAGTGACTCAATCTGCAAAGAAAGAGCGCTGTGCTCAATGCTCGAAAGACAGACACACATTTTCTATGTTTATACATCATACCAAGCATCCAAGTTAACTATCTAGCAAGTGTGGCAATGACTAGACAATTACACATTTACTCACTTGTGGAATCTCAACTTCACTTTAATTTTGAAAGATTGATGCTTATTTTTCTTACTGACTTAAAGTTTTGCTTGCTTAAACAATTCTCTTAAATCCTCTTTTTTTTTTTTTTTTTTTTTTGTATGTGTGATTAGATCACAGCTGGAATTAAAGTCTTGCAAAATTCAATACTGCAACAGGATAAGCGACTGACCAAAGCCATGGTTGGTGACGGCTCCTTTCACATCACCTTGCTAGTGATGCAGTTGTTAAATGAAGATGAAGTAAACATGTGAGTATCATCTTCCCACATCATTACTCCACTGCGAGCAAGCACAGCGAGCCCACGGAGGCGTGAGACTTAATGAAGTCGTCTCTATCCCGACTATTGTGACTGCTAGTCAGTGCACATAGGGTTTGTTTTTTTTTTTTTTAAAGAATTATTTATTTTATGTATATGACTATACCATCTGTCTTCAGACACACCAGAGAGGAGCATCGGATCCCATTACAGATGGTTGTGAGCCACCATGTGGTTGGTGGGAGTTGAACTCTGGACCTCTGGAAGAGCACTCAGTGTCCTTAACCACTGACCAATCTCTCCAGCCTGCAGACAGGGTTTTTGACTTTTATTTTATATAACGTAGACTAGCCTCAAACTTGATGTGTCAAGCATGGCCCTGGACTTCCAATTTTCCAGCCTCAGTTGACTAACTGCTGAGGTGAAGACACATTCTGGTTCAATACCATTGTTATCAGGCATATTCCTTGGTTACACAGCTGTAGTGCCCATGTTATTTATCTAGAACACCCTGGTGTCTGATGCTGCTAGAGTCTAAGCAGAGGATCAGGTGAGGATTCAGGAATTCTGGCGGAACCATCCTCTGTTAGCAGCCTAGCTTACGCTTGCTGTTCCAGTAAGTAGTGTCAGCACGAGCTAGAGCCCTTCACATGCGGCCAACAGGCACTTCCTCATAGCTGTCTGTCATCAGAGCTGTTACCTTCCTGGGGTAGTGCAGAGAATTCTGGTTCAGTTTGCTCCAGTCATTTTCAGGGCCATGGCATTTCATCCCATGCCTCCTGCTCCACACTCTATAAAGGTTGACTAATAAGTCACTGACGACTGGAGTGGAGAATTCCTTGCTGTCTCCTATGGTGTTTGATGTATTAAGTTCAAGCTTGGACTCCTTAGGAAACCAAAGCCAGGATGAACAGAAGATTGTTCCTGTTTCTGCCTTGGCCCATATGGCTCCAGAGAGAATGAAGAAAAGGCTTGAGTTAGTGTCTTATGGTTTTACTGCTGTAAACAGACACCATGACCAATGCAAGTCTTTTATGAAAGACATTTGTAGATTTATGTTAGTGTGATATAAGATTGGGCAGTGGGGAAGTAGGCAGAGGAATAGTAGGAAAACGGAAGAAGAACAGGGATTGAGAGAGGAAATCAGGATGGAGCCAGAGAAAGCAGATCTGGATCCTGGTGACCACAATTGGCACTAGGTAGACAGGAATATTTTAAGGGATTCTATAGGTCTTTTCCAATAGAAGGGCAGTTTGTCATGTAAGGTCCTTTTGTGTCTTTACAGTGTAGAAGGAAGAAGTAGAAATATTTTAGGCTGTTGATTGATAGATAGTTGCCCGATCTTAATTTAAACTTTGGCCTGAATTCAGTTTCAGGATTCTGTTTTGTCGTGGATATGCCTTAAAAAGAAAAAAAAACCCTTATTTAAGTTAAATTTAAATATAAAGACGTCTTTTACAAAGCACTCTTGAGAAGATATCCTACTTTTGGAAGGTTCTGATAGCAATGCTTCCCAAGATGCCCTCTGATTCCTGGATCAATAGCATCTCATTAGGTAAATACTTTGCTTTATACAGCCGGACAACCGAAAGCCTGCACTGTTTCTCCCTCCTGTTTCCTTTACAAGGATTCTACAGATTCATTGTAGCACGTGTTAGTCTCTCATGGTTTTGTAGTTCATAGTTCCACGGAACCCGGATGTAGTTCCTAGTGCCACGGAACCCGGATGTAGTTCCTAGTGCCACGGAACCCGGATGTCTCGTATTCCCCTGAATTTGCTATAGGTATGCGAGAGCTCTGTGATCACGTGCCTTGCTTCGCAGAACTCAGTGAAGGACAGCATTGGATTATGAGTGTTTGTGTCGTGAATGCAATTGGGGACCCCTGACTTCTGAGGTAGACGTGGAGGAGCAGGGGGAACACTACATCTAAAGCAGTTCCACAGCGTTGTGTGGTCTCTACAGCACGGCTGAAGTACATGAATGGGCTCCTTCGGAGTTGGGGTGTGATGGTTAATTCAGGAATATGAAAATACTACCAAAAAAAAAAAATCTGTATTTTACATATTTATCTGGTGACTTGGATGACCCAATGTTAGAAGAGAGTTTGAAAAATCCTCTCCAAACCACCTGTGTCCATTTGTTTTTTAAGTGACTGCTGCCCTCTAGTGAGAGTTTAAATTTTTTCTCATGATAAGGGACATCCACCAGCATTCTTCTCAAGATGCAAGTGATTGAACATATGTCTAAGACCTTGCAAAATTTGATAGTATCTAGCTGGGAGTATAAAGAGCAATGAAGATTTGAAACACAAAGTGGCCCTAAGTGGACACGGGCTGGCAGCCATAACAAGCGTTTAGCTCCTCGGTGGCAAATATAGTTAAACCTCTGCTTTATTTGAATCCAGTTACAAAAACATCGTATCACCAAGAGTGTTGTATTTTGAGAACCAATGCCTGCTTAAGTTTTAGTGGAATGCACTGTAAACAGTAAGTCCTGTCATTATTACTAGTATTTTTTAATCTAGGACTTGGGCTGTCAGATGCAGCCTGGGTTTGATACCGGGCACAGTGTGTGCCTGTCACCCTGACATCTGGGAAGAGGTGGCCACAAGTTCAGAGCCATCCTTCAATAATGAGAACCTGCCTCAAACCCCACCCCTGGAAACAGAAACAAACAGAAGTGTAGCGCATTCCCCACAACCTAGCAAAGCTGTTGTGTGTGGAAGGCTTTTATCATAGGATGTATCATTAGTGAAAAATTAGTGAAGTGTAGTTATAGTTCTTCCTCTCCCCGGAGGGCACTGGAGATTGAGTCTAGGTAGGACCTCAGCCAGAGAAAGCAGGTTCTATGTCTGGGCTGTGCCCACAGCACGTGCGGTTAACCGGCAACGTTTCTGAGTTAGCAATGTAATGCTTGCTGTTTAGTTTGAGACAAGGTCTTATTGTAGTCTCCTTCTACGGTCCAGGTAGGCCTCAAACTCAGATTTGTTGTCCTCCTGTCTCAGTCTCCAGAGTGCCGCGTTTACAGACATGCGCTGCCACATCTCACTTAGAAGTTTCTTGATGAATAATAAAATCTTTAAAAACTATGAAGTTTCTTGATGGGTAATGAAATACTATCTGCTTTTATGTCTTTCATGGTGACCATAACTAGAAAAAGACGCCACTTCTTCTATAATTGTCTAAAGACTAATATTGATTTTTTAACTATAGGTTAGATCGCAACGATATTTTGAACTTTGAAATAACTATTATAATATGCAATTTCATATTATATATTCTATGCATATATTGCATTTATAATATGCATAGGTAGGATGTCTTTACTCCCCATTTTTCTGTTTTTCATCATGTTGCTGAAATGTCATTTTTCACTAGTGGTACCGACGCACTTTTGGAACTGAAGCCATTTGTTGAGGAGATCCTCGAGGGGAAGCACTTGACTTTGCCCTTCCGAGGGATCGGCACTTTCCAAGGTCAGGTTGGCTTTGTGAGGCTGGCAGACGGAGACCACGTCAGCACCCTTCTGGAGATCGCAGGTAAGGCCGACGGCGCCGGACTCGGGAAACCTCAGATGTGCTTTTGCCAGTGGCTGCCATCTTCTCATTTGGAAAGCCGGTGTAATCTCACTGCACATGAGCTTGCTTTGGTGTTTTTTGTGTAAGCAGTGTCCAGAAGCCTGGAAGGTTCTCTTGAAGGGACTCTTGATTGTGGAGCTTTCCAGGGAAAATACTAGACTGGATTCAAGTATGAACTATAAGTCCCAATGATCCCTTTGCTTGTGAGATTTGACAAGTGATTGGCCCTTGATAAATATTAAAAGACTAAGAAACAGTCTCTGTGTTCCTACTCAGAGGCTCGTGGGAACTGTCACTCAACTCTCTATTACTGGGCCAATCGGTGGATTAGCCACGTTTTCATTCATACAGCTCCTTCCTCCCTTTTGGCTACTATTTGCTGAGGATAATGTTGACTTAGGAGAGTCTGAGGCTGCCCAGTCATTACTGGCCACTTATGGCAGATACACTCAACTGTAACACAGTAGGGGCTGGACAGGTGGGTGAACTTTGGATTTGGTTTGGAGACAACAGGTTGAGTGTTCGGCTACATGCTGCACTTGGTACTGTGTAGGCTTACTGTCTGCCATCGCGGATGCTCATTTCTCTCTGGTCTGAAACACTATCAGTCTGTGCAAGATTTACATATTACATATAAACACTGTAGCTGTCTTCAGACACACCAGAAGAAGGCATCAGATCTCATCACAGATGGTTGTGAGCCACCATGTGGTTGCTGGGATTTGAACTCAGGACCTTTCTCCAGCCTGCATGGTTTACTTTTACTTTTTTTCCCCTGTCCTTATCTTTTTTTTCTCTCTTTTCTTTTTTCCTCTTCCTCTTCACCCCTCTATCTACCTTGTTCCCCCTCCATTTAACCACTTAAAAAGTAATGTAGGAACTGAACATCTGGTACTAACATGAAAGCTAAAGTTTTGACAGATTGTTGCTATCATTACAGTCTTTTTCTTGGTCTGCCTCCCTTTAATTTGGACATCATCTTGAAGTTGGTTCCTTGTAGTCTCTCAAAATATATGCATATTTATTTTAGTTGGTTTTAACATAATAAAAAGAATCCCAAGCTGTCCGTGACCCTGTAAGATATGCTTTTATTATTCATATTATATTACCTCTGTGCATTCATAATGGCTTATTAAAAAGCACACTTTTAGTGGAAGGATGGGTGGAGTGGGAATGGGTTTTCATGGTTGGCTTTTCTTCTATGTTTAAAGAATTTGACCCTCTGTAGCAGGGTCGGTGTGGCTGCTCTGTTGCATGGGTGTCAGGTGACGGCAGAGAGGAGAAAGCCTGCGTTTAGGCTCAGTGTTTTAAACTATGAACATCCAAATGAGTAGTAGTCTGACGTTCCCTGAAAAAAGAGGGAGTCTGAGGTAACCACCAGTGTGGCACGGTGCAGGCCTGGGGGGGCAGACCATGCCTGAGAGGACCCCTGCCTGGTGCCGTACTGCATGAGCAGGGCGTGGCACTCCCGAGACCACCCCTGAGACGACACCAGACTGTCAGAGCTCCCAGGTGCCACTAGGGCGAGAGCAAGTAAGTGGCAGAGAAATGGAAGAGAGAGAAACAGAAGGACGCGGGCATGATGGAGAGGCAGAGCTGGAGACTGAGGGGGAGGAACGGCCTAATGGGAGCAGCTGGGACCATGTGGGGTCCATGTCTGGTCGGTGGCCCTGCAGCAGCATCAGGGGTCTGTTTCTGGTCTTGGCTGCTGCCTGGGACTGTGCAGACCCGCCCCCACCCCTCACCTGAGCTGAAGGCAGGAGAGCAGGCGAGCAGATACCACCTCTGTCCAGCCGCAGTATGCAGAGTGCCCTCCTGAATTTGTGGGGTTTGCAGGTGAGCTGGCCCTGAGCATAAGTGCCAGGAAGAGCTGGCCTAACACTTGTTTCCCATGCAGTGGTGGGATACCCTTTCCTCCTTCTTGCCCCAACCCACTGGCAGCAGGTTGGAGACCTGGACCTGGCTCATAAGAACAGGAGAGCTGCTCCTGCCTGTCATGGGAGGCACATGGGAGCAGGCCCCGTACATCACGGGAACCACAGGAGAGCTCACCCTCATGTGGCGGTTGTAGGCGAGCTGGTCTGGAGGGCAAGAGCGCAGGAGATGAGGTCTTACTTCTCATCTGCTGGGCAGTGGTGAGGATGAGGGAGAGACACCCTCCTTCTCTCCCTCCTCCGCAGTCACCTATGGAAGGCAGGAAAGCTGGCCTCGGGGTCATGAGAGTGGAGAACTGGTCATGTTCCTCACCAGCTGCAACACTCAGAGAGCGGGCGAGCACTCTGCCTGGGCAGCAGGGTAGCACTGGCCTTGGCTGTGGGGTTTGTGGGTGAGCCAGCCTGGAGTGCCTGAATGGGAGAGCTGACAGGCTGAGCGGCTCAGGTACTGTTCAGGCCCAGATGCAGGGCTTTGAATTGGCTCAGCCACACATCTACCTCACTGCTGGAGCATGTGAAGGGGCCTGTCCTGTAGATCCAAAGCTGCAGTATCCCCATGACACAGGGCAACAACAGGGTATCCAACAGGAGTCCCTGTGAGGATCCAGTACTGAGTGTGTAACAGAGGCCAGAGACCTCATACTAGACTAATGAGTCTTGGCAGTGAACATTTCAAGCAAAGATTATACCGTGGGACACAGGGTGACACACTACAGCATCCAAAAGGTTTGTTTTCTCTGTTGGGAGGCAGATTCAAGGGTGAAGGGGAAGGTGGGTGGTCTTGGGGTACGTGATGTGAGATTCACAGAGAACTAATACAAGAAATAAAAGAAAATGTGAGATTAGTGTTTTGTGAATGACGATGTTGTCATAGGATTTCTCACTGCTCAGACTATCTGTTGCTATAGAAACACAAGGCAGTGATACCATCTTCTCACTACTCAGACTGTCTGTTGCTATAGAAACACTAGGCAGTGGTAGCACCAATGCTGTCCTGGGAAGAGCTGAAGTTTGGTTGGTTGCTAAGCATCCAGGTGTATTAAACAAAGTGCTGTTTACCTTTCAGTAAAATATTTTTTCTATTATTTACTTGAAAATATTTTACACATGAACAATTTATCTGGGTTGTGAATGTAAAATTTGCTATTGATGTTACAGATCAATTTGACTTAACTAAGGATTTGATAAATTTATTTTTCCTAAATACATTTCTCCTAAATTTATTTCTTTTACATAATTCCAGGGTGAAGGGATGGTACTTTAGTGGGACTGTTCATTACTTTAAGCATAAGTAGTTGCGTGGGATATAAACTTGGCCCTCTGAGGAATAGTCTTACACCGAACACATCCATGAGTGGATGTCATGGAAAGCAATGATTTCTATACCTAGAGGTGGGGCTGTGCATCAGGGTACATAGGAGAAGCTTCTGTATGGAGAACTGTAGGCTTAGATTCTTCAAAACCTACTTAATGAAGGGTTCATAAATGCTTCATCCTCCCTTCCAGCCCACCAACCAGAGGCAGGGGAGAAAGAAGGTTAATAGCAAAAGGGGGTTGGGGATCTGTTTGGACATAGTTCCTGGGGGACACAATTCTGACAGCCCAGTCCAATAGCAAACACCAAACGTAAGTCAGAAAGCAGCAGTGGCAGCAGTATCCAATGGGAACAGCAAGGCTCCACTGAATGGCACCCGTCAGTGGAAGCAGCCAGAGTCACCTCAGTACCACGAGAAGTCCTTTGGTGTTTCTCTCTACAAAGTGAAGACCAGTGAAGCATTGCAAGACCGCCCTCAGTGAGCATCACCAAAACATCAAGATATCGACTGAGCTTTTAAAGCAAGCAGGAATTTCAGAGGACGTTTTCACAGGAGCTGTAGTGCTGATCTGGGCATTGAAGGTATCTACAGTGCATTCTGGTTAACGGAGGAGATTGAAGATATCTACAGTGCATTCTGGTTAACGGAGGAGATTGAAGATATCTACAGTGCATTCTGGTTAACGGAGGAGATTGAAGATATCTACAGTGCATTCTGGTTAACGGAGGAGATTGAAGATATCTACAGTGCATTCTGGTTAACGGAGGAGATTGAAGATATCCACAGTGCATTCTGGTTAACGGAGGAGATTGAAGATATCTACAGTGCATTCTGATTAACGGAGGAGATTGAAGATATCCACAGTGCATTCTGGTTAACGGAGGAGATTGAAGATATCCACAGTGCATTCTGGTTAACGGAGGAGATTGAAGATATCTACAGTGCATTCTGGTTAACGGAGGAGATTGAAGATATCTACAGTGCATTCTGGTTAACGGAGGAGATTGAAGATATCTACAGTGCATTCTGGTTAACGGCGGAGGGCGTTCCTGCAGATGGAAGAGCGTGTGCCAAGAAATCAAGACATGTTTAGGGACTTTGAAGTAGTTCAGCTCTTATTTTAAATTTTACTTATTAATATTATCTGCATGCAGTATATGTGTGTGTGTGTGTCTGTCATCTGTGTCTGAGTATGGAGGTGCCTGTGCAACACACGTGTGTGGAGGTCAAAGGGCAGCTTTGTGGCCTCAGTTTTCTCCTTCTCTTTTTACACGGGCTTTGGGAATGGAACTTAGGCCTCCAGGCCTGCATAGCAAGAGCCTTTCTTGGCCTGTGGCACAATTTTTTTTGAGTTTAAATTCAAAAGCAAACAAGAAAAAAAGTGAGAAAATGATTTTAGGCAAATGGTGCAAGTTTCACGGTCAGGAGAAGCAGAGAGGGGCATTTTAGGATGTGAGTGACAGGACGGGAGGTCACTGCAGAGCGTTTACGATGCTAGTCCAGAAACCCAGGCGCTCTATTTTCTTGGTGCTGTCCTGAGCATGGGATGGAGAGAGGAAGCTGAATTAATGCACACTTGACCTTCACACGCAGATGAGTTAAAGGGACCAGAGGCGTGGGCATTGACTCGGAGTGCTAGATGGTGTCTGATGGTGTGCTGTCTAATTTCTGTTAAAGAATGAATAACATGGAGAGAGATTAATATTGAAAGGATGGGCCAAGAGGGCTGACAGTATCAGTAGAAACCTACAAATGAGAACGTTCTAAGGGTTAGTAGTGGCCAGAGAGCAGTATCTTGAATTTTGAGAATCTAGGGGTGTTATTCTTGAAAGAGATTTCATGGAATACTTGTCCATTATACACAAAGCAGGGCAAATGATAGAAGTTCATTGTACAGTTCAGTAAGGTCACTGGAGGACGTATCAATGTAAGAATATGGTAGGCAGTTGAGGCCAACATGGGTAGAGGCACTTGTCACCAAGCCCAGTGATCTGAACCCATCCTCTGAGCTCCCGTGGTAGAAGGAGAGAACCAGTTCGGGCAGGTTGTCCTCTGACCTCCATATGGTCACTGTGGCATTTGATCGTGTTTGTGCATGATATGCACACTTGTAAATAAATGTGAAAACGAAAGTGCCCTAAAGAGGCATCACGTGTGCCGGTAACACAACTGGAAGAAGGTGAAACAACCTAACAGAGAACAGGTTGAACTTTGGTGGAGAGAAGATTCCAACTATGCCTTTGCAGGGTGCCTTTATCAAGTGATTTCTTCGGTTTTCCTTCTCTTACACTGAGCCAGACCATCAGAAAAATCGCAAACTTACTCAGATAAAGCCACATCTCTGTAGACCTGATACGGCAAAGTTGCTTTCAAGATGTTTTATCTTCATGTCTTAGAGAACTTTTGTCTATGTACTTAAAAGTATATGTTGTTAGTGTTTAATGTGTTAAATAACCAAAAAGCTGACTGAAAATTTCTTGTTCTGTTTTGTTTTTAATCTTGTTGTGGGACAAAGTCTCACGTAGCCCAGGATGGCCTCCCATCACTGTGTAGTTGAGGATGGTCCACATATACCACCAATCCTGGTGCTCACGACAGACCCAGGGCTTTGTGTGTGCCAGACAAATTTTCTACTGTGTTATATCCGACCCCATGCCCAACTTACTTTTTAATCTCAGCATAAGAACATTTTCTTTAAGCAAAATGATTTTTTTTTATTTGTTGAATATTGGATTTTTAACTTGTGTCTTCTGAGACAGACTTGGTTGTGAGCAAGCTTAGATTTTAGTTTATAGACTGCAGGGCACTTCATCCGTCTTCCTACTTTTAGTCTTCCTTTGTTTCATTTCCTTTATTTTATGTTCATCCCTAATCCTGTTTAGGGGTAGGGTCTGACAAAGTGTGTACAAGCAACCATTTGAGCAATGGCCTTTAGAAGCCAAACAGGATGTACAGACAAACGTTAGCTGGCCGAAGGGAGAAAGCTCACAAAACAGCGAAGGCAGGTCATCTCAGAATCAATGTCCACAGTCAACACACTTACTGTATTTTTTTTTGTCTGCCTGAGCACTTGAGAGAACATTCTAGGCCTAAGTCATTTCCTTTGTAATATAAATATCACTGGAACATTTAATTAGTTTAACTAGTCACTCGGCCATTGTCCTTTTAAATAATTCAATGGGGGCTTGCACCGAGAATTCCATCCATTCGCTGCAGATATTCTCACAAGAATTCTCGCCAGCACCGATGAAAGCTGCATTGTGTGCCGAGGAATGTGGGATGGCACCAGCTTTCATGGGAGCAGGAGCTGCACATGCTTATTTCTCAACACAGGCCACCACCCCGTGCTTCCTGACGCACTAGGGTTGGCGGCTAGGGGTATTATACTCTGAAAAGTTCATTAAAACAATACAAAAGTAGGAAATGGAGGCAAGACATCACCACTTGTTAAACTTACTTTTAACCTGTTATTGTGAGGATTGTGCCGTTGCCCATGCTCATAGCTTTCCTGTGTGCTTACAAGAAGTTAAGATGTTTTAGTAGTCATGGGAGATTTTCATTTATTCACACATGGACGCAGAAGCTTCTGTTTATCTCTGTTGCTGTTTTGGGAAAAGGTTTTGTTCTGTAGCCCTGTCTGGTACTCTGTAGTCTGGGTGGCCTTGAGCTTGAAGCAATCCTCCTGTCTCAGCTTCCCAACCAATGACATTGGATGAGTTCCATGATGTTAAGGCTTAGGCACTGCATTGAGAACAACAGGCTCCAGGGTCTGGTCGGTTGCTCCATTTATGGTAGTGTTCATGTGGTCGGAATGTAGACATTTTTTAGTATTTTATCTCTTTATATATTTTTTTGGCATCATGCAGTTGGATGAAGGGCCTTGGCCATTCCAAGTATATTTCCATTACTGAAGTCCATCCATAGTCTGCAGATTTGGTTTTAAAGGAATTCTCCAGGATCTTCTGGAGAACAACAGCATCTTTATCAGGAGCACTTTCTGGTTTCCCCTCAGTTCCTGTTTGAAAGAAGCCAAGGGAGACACTCGGGTAGATAAGCTTGTTGCAGAGTAACGTGAAGCACTCTGAAGAGGGGAGTGGCTGGCCTGTGTATACGCTAGGCAGGTTCCTGAGGTGTCTGCAGCTGCCAGCTTCTCCAGGGCCATTCCCCTGTCTGCGTGATTGGCTCTGTTAGGTAGAGTCAATGGCTTCTCATCAGCTACTGTGCTAAATGGTGATCTTAAAAGATTTAGGGCTCATGAAGTTAGATAGTTAACCATGACCTTCAGAGAAATTGAGGATATCATATCTCCTCCCAGGGCTAGAGATATGACTCAGGTCTCTTTCCTCAAACTGTAATTAGTGTCCTGGAGTTCTAGTCTTCATACAAGCCGTAGATTATGAGACAAGGTCTACCCCTAACATCCTCTAAGCCTGCACATATCTGACTAGTTACCTAGTGGGATCAATACAATACTTTAATATTTGTTTTTAAATTGTATCTCAGCTTTCTGTTCAAATGGTATATTCTAACTTTCAGAAGAATATATTTCATCTAGCAGGATATTATTTAAAAACGTTACACATTACGTGTGTGTGTGTGTGTGTGTGTGTATGTGTGTGTGTGTGTGTGTGTGTATGTGTGTGTGTGTGTGTGTGTGTGTGTCTACGTAGGAATATTAAATGTTTGTCTGGTGCTATGGAGGCCGTGCTAGTCAGACTTTATGGAAAGCAGGAAAGTTTGTAAGGGATGAAAACAGTGTGACTTATCCATTTTTAACCAAGAGGTTTTAGTTCTCAGGTTAAAGTCTTAAAGTTACACAGTTTTTATAGAAAGAAGTGACTTTAGGTGCTACTGTTTGAACTTATTGCTGCAGATCATCAGTATGAGGAATGTTAAGACTCTGGGTGTGAACTCTGGGTGTGAGCCTGACTCTAGCCATGGCTGGAGGACATGAGTTAGCAACCTGGGCGGTACAGTGGGACCTTGTTTGCAAAAGAAGTGATCAAACGATTCAGTGTATAAAATGGGAGAAAATTCTCTTGTGCATTAAAACATAGACTCTAAATTAATGAGCTTTATCCATTGGTGGGATTTATGGTATCATGCCCCAAAATATTTTGTGTGTATATGTTCTTGTGGTGTGCACATGTGTTATGGTGTGTGTAGGTCAGAGTTTTGTGTTCTGTGTAGTTTTTTGTGATTCTTTGCTTTGACATTGAACCCAGAGCTCACTGATTTGGCTAGGCTGGTTGGCAAGAGCTCTCAGGGATCCCCCTGCCTCTGCCCCGCCAGCACTGGGGTTGCTGATGTGCACTGCTATGACTGCTTTCTACATGGCGCTGGGGATCTGAAGTCACGGTCTCATGCTTGTGGGGCAAGCACTTTACCCACGGAGCCATCTCTCCAGTCGATACCCTAAAACATTTTATTTAATGATTTACCTATTTTTATTTTATGTATAGGCGTGTTTTGCCTGCATGTATGTTTCCGGGCCATGTGTGTGTCTGGTATGCACGGAGGTCAGAAGACAGCATCCTGTCCCCTGAAACTGGAGTTACAGAAGGTTGGGAGCTGCCATGGGGGTGCTGGGAACTGAACCTAGGGCCTCTGGAAGAACAGTCAGTGCTCTTAATCTTCCCATATCCAAAGGCATTTTGAACTAAGGAAAAGCTCTGGAGAAGTGGCTGATTACTCTCTGACCCTCCTTCTCTTCCTCTGAAGAAGTTTATAAGCGTAGGAAGAATTTTCTAACCATCCCTGGAAGCAGATTGTCTGCCTTTCGTTTGAGACTGTGTCTTCCATGCCCCTGAAGGAAAGGAATGGCCTTTTCTCTGAAAGCCCAGGGACACTGAAAGGCCTTGCTGAGTTCTAAATAAAATTGTGTGCATTTTCTTGTTACTTTGTTAAAGAATTCCGAGCCCTCAACATAACAAAGTAAATGATGTCCCCTTCCTTGCTGTCACAATTTAGTTAAACAAGCAGATTTGCTGCCACCAATTTTTTTCTGTTCTTCTAATGTGAGCAGTTATTTTGTGCAGGAAGGATGAAAGGGCAGGGCCCATCTGTGCATGTGGGGTGAAGGGGCAGGACCCATCTGTGCATTTTTGAACCTGTGTGTTCATGGTTGGAGCTCCTGGAGAGATGCCAGTTAATTCACCTCAGGGGCTCCAGTTCACATTTTCCTACCTCCATCTTGTTTTCCAGAGACAGCACCAACTTCTTTGCTAGCATAATCCTGTAGCCATAGGGATTATGAAGACCCAGAAAACTAAATTTATATGCCATGTCTTTACATTTACGATGATGAAACTGCTCTGAAAAGCTTTTTTTTTTTTTTTTTTTTTTTGGTATAGAAATGGACATCGAATTTTATTCATTTCTTAAGCTAAATCCACTTTTTTGTTAAGAAGGTTATTAGATTGAGAGATTGCTAAAACTTCAGCCTGTTGGAATTACAGAGGTCTTTGCATACTTTTGTTCAGAATGAGAAAGGTGTCTTTGGTTAGCATGATGAACGTTTCCAAGTACATTTATCTCATAAAATAGAAAATGAGAAGCTTTAGAATGCTCACTCGAGCTTTCTCTTATTTTATGCTTTCTCTTATTTTGACTGTCATTTCCCCCTCAGGGTGGAGAGGACAAACTGCGTTTCTGGTTCTTTGTAAGCAATTTGTTCCATCCCCAGCCTCTCTAGGCCTCCCCAGGCTGCTGAGTTCCTAAGGGAAGGTTTCCAAACGCAGGCTGCTGTTCCCTCAGGAGCTTGCTGACGCTCACCTATGGCCTTCCTCAGGCTTCCTTTGGACAGAATAACTTTGCTACCCTCCCCTCACGTGCTGCTCTTCCTCATGTCTGCGCTCCCTGTCCTGAGCCCGGGACTGGCGCACCTCATTTCATTTCTGCCTGTTGGCATATGTTGTTCTCCCTGCTTCCTTTCTTCCCTTTCTCTTAACCTTTCCCTGTCTCCTCTTTCATTTACTTGGTTTTCAGTCAGACCTATAAATGAACATTCATTGTACTGTACTTTGTTTTGTGTGTGTGTGTGTGTGTGTGTGTGTGTGTATGTGTGTGTGTGTGTGTATGTGCACGTGTGCCTTGTGTACAAGTCCCTGTGGAGGCCAGAAGGGGGCGCTGCATCTACTGTTCCTGGAGTTATGCTCCGGATGTGGGTGCTGGGAACTGCACCTGTGACCTCTGCAAGAGCAGCAAGTCCTTGTAACCTCTGAGCTGTTTCTCCAACCCCTCTAATCATCTTACAAGTGTCAATTTGTTTAATTTTGGCAGAACTGAGGTAGGGCTCATTACCCCTTCCACACCGGGTTACCTGATAGACGAAAATGAGGTTAAGTTACTTGTTGGTAAATGGCCAAGCCATTGTTTGCATCCAGGCAATTTGATCAGAGTCTGTTCTGGATAAATTGTATGAAAACTTGTCAATTTGTAAATCAACTGCTGGGCTTCCCTGACATTTTCCGAGAATACCCCTTACCTTCTTGGTTTAGCCAAAAGCCAGCTTTTTATCGGAAATGATAGTTTCTGTGGGTGGGGAAGCTGTGCATTTCACCAAGCCATCATGCCCAGTACCCAGAGGTGCCACTGCAGTCCCTGGCCCTTGTCTTTTGTTCTTATCCTGACCTCACAGAAGTCTTCCCTCATTGGTGTGTCATGGCATCTGACTTTTTCATCACCCCTCCCCCTTTCTACAGTCACCTTGGCATTCCATTCCTCTATTGAAACTTTGTGTTTCTTAACCTGTACTGTGATTCCTGCTTGCTTCTGTAATTGAACACAGACTGCCTGACCATGTTGGCTGTGATGGTTATATATATTGGCCCAGGGAGTGGTACTATTAGGAGGTGTAGCCTTGTTGGAGGACATGTGGCCTTGCTGGAGTAGGCGTGGCCTTACTGGAGTAGGTGTGGCCTTGCTGGAGTAGGTGTGTCACTGTGGGTGTGGTCTTTAAGACCCTTATCTTAGCTGCCTGGAGGTCAGTCTTCCGCTAGCCGTCTCCAGATGAAGATGTAGAACTCTCAGCTCTGCCTGTACACTGGCTGTGCTGTGTCTTAGTCAGCAGGGCTGCTGTCATGTGGAATAGAACACCTTTACATCTACATTTCTTGCCCAATCAGATGGCTGTCACGTAATGGTAAAGTCACAAATAGTAAAATTTACCACCTTAACGATCTTTCAGAACTCTGGAATTGAGTAGCATCAAGTTTGTTAGTATCACCGCATAAACAGTCTCTAGACATTTCATTTGGCAAAACCGAAACCCAGGATCTATCAAACATCCCCCTCTCTGGCCCCTGCGAGTAGCCTCTGCCCTTCCGTGTCTGGAGACCTAGCTATGGTTGTGTTCTCGTTGGAGAGAAATCACAGAGCTTTTGCCCTTTTTGAAGATATTTCTAAGGTCAGTTCTTTGTGAATTCCACACTGTGTACCCCGTTTCCACTCATCTCCCAGGCCTTCTCTATTTGTCCTCTGCCCCTGTCACCTCCCCCTACCCACGCCAAAATGTCTTGTCTTGCCATGAAGCCATGGTTTGTCACTGCTGTCACACAGCACACCCTCCTGCCCAAATAGGCTTATTTGCAAATGCTCATTGCAGCAAGTCATGGGTGTGTTCCTGACCTCTGCTTCTGTTACTCTCTCAATACTGGGCCCTCACTGGGACTCCTCCTGGGGATCCTGTTGTTATCCTGTGTCATGGAGGTCCTAAAGCTTTGGTTCTGCAGGACAGGTCCCTTCATGTGCTCCAGCAGGTCTACATGGGGTAGATGCTGGGCTGGACCGACTCAAAGCCCTGGGTCTGGGCCCTGTCATAACTGTCAGCCTGCCTGGTGCCCATGTCATTGGGGCTAGCTCTCCTGTGCCCGTGTCATTGCTGGCACCACCATATGTATGCTGGCTGCTGGGTGGCAGGGCCAGCTCAGCTCAGCCATCTCCCATCAACATGGCCGTAGGTGTCAACCCTGACTATAGCTGTCTGCAAGGCATTTGATAGTAATACAGCCACAGACATGAACACGGACAAACTTAAGATCATGCTCAGTGAGACAGGCCGGCCTGAAAAGGTGAATACTGGAGCCAGAGGCCCACCCGCCAATCAATAGGCACCATTAAAACAAGCAAGTGTGTGGTGGAGAGACAGGAGAGAAGAAGCAGACCGCTCCCTGCACTGAGTTTGAGGCCATCCTGGTCTACAGAGTGAGTTCTAGGATAGCCAGGGCTACCCAGAGAAACCCTGTCTCAAAAAACATCGTTACCACCACCATCAATTGTGATGTGAATGGGTGTTTTGCCTTCATGTAAGTCTGTGGACCATGTATGTGCCTGGTACCTGCGGAGGCCAGAAGAGGGCATCAGATTGTGAGCTGGTGTGTGGATGGTGGTGAAGGACCTGGGCCCTCTGGGAGAGCAGCCTGCTGCTCTAACCACTGAGCCCTTCCTCTAGCCTCAACTTCAGGGTGCTTTATGTTGCAGTAAATATTAAAAAGTGGCTTATCCTTTTCTCCCGCACTTCGCTGGCTCCCGTGGCGCCATCTGGCACTACGAGGATTTCTATCTTGGTGCTCTATGCGGCTTCTATTACCTCAGGTACAGTTCACACCACTACCCCTGTTGCTTCTGTCCTGGGTGGATATGGCCGCCCCTGCGTGTTCCTTTTCTCCACTGCCTGGTACAAACATGACTCCACAACTATTAACGTGTCAAACAGGCTTATCCATTTGTCTTGAAAGTGACGTATGTCTCATGACCGTCCGGTACCAAGGCTAAGCAAAGCAACACATTGTGTGTCTACTAAACAAAGTCACTAAGAAATACCTCTCAGAACAAGGACATTCCTTTCCCCGTTATACACCTAGAAAACACTGTGCAGAGAAAATACTCTGGTGAAAGCTAAATGTGCTCTGTGACAAATATTTAGGTGTATTGTGAATAAATATCAAAGATTTTTGATGAAGAGAGTTATGGGAGAAGTTATGTCAAAATCAGATGGAACTAAACCCAATAGATTTTAAAATGTTCAGTTGTACTTGATTGTTATATCAAATAAGGCAACATGTGGAAATCTAATCAGATAGCAAGTAGTGGCTCAGACGCCTCCTGCCTCCATGTGGACTTAGTCCCGTGGTCCCCGTCACAGTCTGAGTGCTCTGCTCTCCGGACTCTGTTGTCTTGGTCTCCCCTGTTTGATTTTGCTCACCCTGGAAAATTTCTGGGCTCCATCTGGGGTTCTCCTCCCACACCCAAGGTCTTACACTGGAGCAATCCAAAGGCTTGGCTCCAGTGCTTGTTTATTTTACTGAGGCGGAAACTTCTAGTTCCTTGGAAAGTCAGTTATGTCAGATGATGCTCTGCTGGGTGCACAGGTGGAAGGGTGTCTTGCTGGAGCAGACACGGGAAAGACTTGTCCTGGAGCGGACACAGGCGAAAGGATGTTTGGATACAGCAAACACGTGGAAGGACCCTCGATGAAGGGGTATGAATGTGACCCACAGACAGCGGGAGACGAGCACTAGGCCTTGGTTGGTTTGTTCTGCTTCGATATTCTTTGCTAACAACACACATGCATCGGTCCACCTTACATAGCATTGTGCACTCAACTTGTGGTAATGCTGCCATTGAGAGAAACTCACCCAAGAACATCCCGTGAGGCTCCTGCAGCAGCTTCCGAGGCCTTCCTCATGCTGTGGTGAGCCTTGCTGTTCCTTCAGGATTGAACTGCTGGCTCCTGCCTGGCATCTGGCGTCTGCCTGCCTAGAGGACTGGTCTGCAGCTGCTCAGTCAAAGATGGGGCTTGTCCCCAAAGAACTACTGCTGACCAGGTCACTTCCCCTGTGTCCTAATAACTTTTCTTTTCCACTGCCTCTGCTGGGTGGTGGGCTAGAGGAGAGGGTGAACCTTTATTAAAATAAAAATAGGTTGCAAAAAATTTATGCTTGCATTTATTTATTTATTCATTTATTTTTCATTCATTCATTCTATGGACATGAGGTTTGAGTACACTGTCACTGTTCTCAGACACACCAGAAGAGGGCATCAGGTCCCACTGCAGATGGTTGTGAGCCACCATGTGGTTGCTGGGATTTGAACTCAGGACCTCTGGAAGAGCAGCCAATGCTCTTAACCATTGAGCCATCTTTCCAGCCCTATACTTATATTTTATAATGGACTGTGTGTTTGTGTGTGTATGTGCATGTTTGTGTGTGTGTATCTGTGTATATGTTCGTGTATGTGTGTGTGTGCGAATATGTTTGTGTGTGTGCTTGTGTGTGTATGTGTGTGTGTATCTGGTGTCCCTCTTCTGCTCTCTACTCTATTGTCTGCATCAGAGCATCTTGCTGAAGCTTATTCTAGCCCAGCTGTCTCGAATGTTCTCTGTTCCACAGTGCACGGGTTCCAGGCACACACACACACACACACACACACACACACACACACACACCCATAAAACACAAATTGGAAACTGTAATATCTTTATAATGCAGTTAGTCATCTCTTGAACCAGCCGCTTAATACCTAAAGATAACCACGCGTTCCATTAACATGCTTGCATTCTTTTTGTTTTCTTCAGAGACCGCGAAAAGAACATTTCAGGAAAAAGGCATCACGGCTGGAGAGAGCAGAACTTTTAAGCCTCACCTGACCTTCATGAAGCTGTCCAAAGCACCAACGCTCAGGAAGCAGGTGAGCACTTGTTGTGCAGGGTGCAGCATGGTTGGGGGTGTAAACGATGCTTTGCAGTTTTGGGTTGTTCCTGGGACTGTCAGGTGCACACTGACCTCTGATCGCTGCGGCATCTTCTGCGACTCCTCCCAGGAGCAGCCTCTAGATGGCGCCAGAGTTTGCCTTCTTGCTTAGGCCCTGGGCCCCTCAGCTCTCGGAGCCTCTGTTCAAGCCCTGGCTGAGGGATGCTTTTAGGTTCTGTTTTTTGTAGGTCCTGGAGCGATTCCAAAAGGCAGCCTTGCACTTCCAGCAGTCAGCTCCGCTCGGGTCTCAAACACTTACCACGGACTGAGTGTCTGTGGGCCTTCCCCTCCCGGGGCTTCTCCACAGGAGTGAGACCAGTGACAAGCTAAGACAAGTGCCTTAACTTTCTTTAGCTCTGGGTGATTTTACCTCCCTCCCCCATACACACATTCCACAGCCCACATCTTTCCTTGATATTTCATTTTACACACAAACACACACAAACACACACACACAAATATACACACAAGCACACACAAACACATACACACATACAAGTGTGCACACTCACACGAATATACACACGGTCGCATATTCAGCCCAAGGGTTAAGTGAGCAGCTGGCCTCTGTTACACCAGGGTTTCTGAGATGACACAGATGGGCGTCCACCCTGCCCACATTCCCCTCTTGTTGAGACCTGTTTGCAGCTCTGTAAGGCCAGACTCATTAGTAAGCAGAGCCCCCTCTCCCTCAAGCTTAGCATGTTCTGTTCTCAGAATCATTTGTGTTCTTTAAGCTTGTGTTTGGGTGACCCATCCTACAAATTGTTGCTTAAGATGCCCTCAAAAATATATCTTGCGTATTGTTGATAGTTACGTGAACAACTCATTGGCGTGCACACGAGGCATGATCACAAACATCTGTTGGGGAAAACACTCCGTAGGTACTACTGTCTGCAGCCTTGAGTACGGGCTGCAGATCTGTGCACTTTGGCTTCTCACTCACTGTCTTTCCTGTTTTGCTCTCAATGGATCCTCGTCTTCCAAGTGGTTTCCCACTTAATGCCAGAGTGAAAATCAGTTGTGAAGGTAATTCCCCTATTATAAATGTTGGTAATTGCTGTTATAAGTGTTGCTTTGTCTTTATGATATTAACTTGCAGCAACAGTCACCTAATGGCTGTTTAAATGCCCAGGTTCTGGATTCCAACCTTTCAGACTGTCTGCATGTGGTTTCTTGGCTGTTAGTTGCTTAGAACTGAGTCTCTTTCTCCCCCAGAGAAAAGGGACATGGCACCCAGAGGGTTTAAATGCTTTAAGTGAGGTCACAGCTCAGTTTGTGAGTTCCGTCTCTGCGTCTAAGAACCTGTCTTATTTTCAGTCTCATGTCCTTCCCCCTCGCTGGCCAACTCCAGTTCACCCAAGCTCATTGGGAAATATGGGGACTGGTTTCGTAGACCTAGACTGGTAATCAGAGTGGAAAGTTTCTGCATGGGTGGGAAATCAACTAGAAGCCAGGTTGCCTTCTGTTTAGATTAGAAGGCTTAATCTACAGAAAACAAACGACAGCATTCTCTCTGTTCTCCACAGAGGCGCAGTAACAGGGACCCCAGTAAATGCCTGAAAACACAGATATCACACTGTGTTCTTTTTCCCCGTGTGCTCACTCACTCAAAGAAGCACACCATGTCTATCTTTGACACATCAAACGCCAGCATCATCACTATACACTTTAGGGTCTTTATTATGTCTTTTTTGGTTTCTGTACTTTTGATTAATTAATGAATTAATTAAATTTTATTTCATCTCTTTTTACAGTCCAGATTTTACCCTCTGACTGTTCTGCATCCCCTACCTCCCCTCCCACCTCCATAAGGATGTTCCCCACCCCCACTCCACTGATTACCCCACTCCCTGGGGCCCCCAGTCTCTTAAGGATCAGGTGCATCTTCTCTGACCGAGTCCAGACCTGGCAGTTCTCTGCTGTATATGTGTTGGGGGCCTGATATCAGCTGGTGTATGCTGCCTGGTTGGTGGCCCAGTGCCTGAGAGATCTCGGGGGTCCAGGTTAATTGAGGCTGCTGGTCCTCTTACAGGTCTCTCAGCCTCCTCCAGCTTTTCCCTTATTCACCCACAGGGTCAGCAGCTTCTGTCCATTGTTTGGGCGCAAATATCTGTATCTGACTCTTTAGCTGCTTGTTGGGTCTTTTAGAGGGCAGTCACGATAGGCCCCTTTTTGTGAACACACCACAACCTCAGTAATAGTGTTAAACTTAGGGGCTCCCTTTGAGATGGATCCCACTTTGGGCCTAACAGTGGACCTCCTTTTCCTCAGGTTCTTCTCCATTATTGCTCCTGCAGTTCTTTCAGACAGGAACAATTATGGGTCAGAGTTTTGACTGTGGCATGGCAACCCCATCCCTCACTTGATGCCCTGTCTTTCTACTGGAGGTGGGCTCTACAAGTTCCTTCTCCTCATTGTAGGGCATTTCATCTAGGATCCCTCCTTTGAGTCCTGGGAATCTCCCCTCCCAGGTCTCTGGTACATTCTAGAGAGTCTCCCCACCTCCTTCCTACCTTCTGAGGTTGTCTGTTTCCATTCTTTCTGCTGGCCCTCAGGGCTTCAGTCCTGTTCCCTTTACCCAATACCTGATCATGGTCCCCTATTCTCCTCCCTGTCCCCTTTCTCACCCAGGTTTATTCCTCCCCCTCTTGTGATTGTTTTCTTCTCCCTCCCAAGTAGGATTGAGACATCTTTACGTGGGCTCTTTGACTTGTTAAACTTTGAGTTCTGTGGATAGTATTCTGGGTGTTTTGTACTTTTTTGGCTAATATCTGCCTTAGTGAGCACATACCATGCTTGTCCTTTTGGGTCTGAGTTACCTCACTCAGGATGATATTTTCTAGTTCCATCCCTTTGCCTGCAAAACTCAGGGTGTCTCTGTTCTTAATAGCTGAGTAGTATTCCATTGCATAAATGAACCACATTTTCTTTATCAATTCTTCTGCTATGGGACATCTGGGTTGTTTCCAGCTTCTGGCTATTACAAACAAGGTTGCTATGAACATATCGGAACATGTGCTCCTGTGATGTGGTGGGCATCCTTTGTGTATATTTCCAAGAGTTGGATAGCTAGGTCTTCAGGTAGATCTATTTTGAATGTTCTGAGGAATCTTCAGATTGATTTCCAGAGTGGTTGTACCAGCTTATAACCCCACCAGCAATGGAGGAGTGTTCCTCTTTCTCCACATCCTTGCCAGCATGTGCTGTCACCTGAGGTTTTGATCTTAGCCATTCTGATTGGTGTGAGGTGGAATCTCAGGGTTGTTTTGATTTGTATTTCTCTGGTGACTAAGGATGTTGAACATTTCTTTAAGTGCTTCTCAGCCATTCGAGATTCCTCTGTTGTGAATTCTCTGTTTAGTTCTTTCTCTACCTTGTTTTTTGATTGGGTTGTTTGGTTTGTTGGTGGTTAGCCTCTTGAGTTCTCTATATATTTTGGATATTAGCCCTTTATCAGATATAACGTTAGTGAAGATATTTTCCCAATCCGTAAGTTGCTGATTTGTCTTATTGACTATGTCCTATACCTTACAGAAGCTTTCTAGTTTCATGAGTTCCTACTTATCAATTCTTGATCTTAGAACATGAACCATTGGAGTTCTGATTAGGAGATTTCCCCCTGTGTTAATGAGTTCAAGGATCTTTCTCTGTTAGTTCCTGTTAGGTTTGTTTTTGTAGGTGGCATTATGTTCATGTGGTTCTCTCCTTTTAGCTTATTGTGAGATGATTAATATCTTGTTTTTTTCTTTGCTGTATGTACTCTCTTCGTGTTGGAGTTTTTCTTCTATAATCTTCTGTAGGGTTGAATTGGTCGACAGATACTTTTTGAATTTGGGTTTGTCCTGTAATATTTTGGCTTCTCCATCTATGTCGATTCGAGAGTTTTGCTTGGTATAATATCCTGGGCTGGCATCTGTGTTCTCTTGGAGTCTGCTTGACCAGGCTCTTCTGGCTTTTAGTGTCTGTTGAGGAGTCTGGTGTGGTTCTGATAGGTCTGCCTTTATATGTTACTTGGCCCTTTTCCTTTGCAGCTTTTAATATTCTTTATTTGTTCTGATTACTGTGTAACAAAATGGTTGTTTTCCAGGTCCCATTTGTTTGGTGCTCTATAGGCTTCTTGTACCTTTATGGCCATCTCTTTATTTTGGTTGGGGAAGTTTTCTTCTATGATTTTGTTGAAGATGTTTTCAGCTCCTATGAGCTGGGAATCTTCATTCTCCTCTATTCCAATTATTCTTAGGTTTGGTCTTTTCATTTGTGTCCTGAATTTTCTAGATGTTTTGGGTTAGGAGTTTTTTACATTTTGAATTTTCTTTGACAGTTGTATCAATCTCTTCTATGGTATCTTCTACACCACACACACACACACACACACACACACACACACACACACACACACATCATACACATACCACACACACACACAAACATACACACCACACACATACACATTACACCACACACACACATACACATACCCATACACCATACACACACCACACACACCACATACACACACCACACACACCACATACACACACCACACACACACACACCATACATACACCACACACACAAACACCATACACACACCACACACACACCATACACACACTACACACACCATACACACACCACACACACACCACGCACACATACATACACACCCATACACCACCTACACCACACACACAAATACATACACATTACACCACACACACTACATACACATACCACACACAAACACCATACACACACCACACACACACACCACCATACACACACCACACACACACCACACACACACACATACACACACCCATACACCACCCACACCACACACAAACATATACATACACATTACACCACACACACCACACACATATCACACACACACATAGACACTACACACATACACCACATACACACACATGCATGCACACACATGCACACACAGGTCCACGTGCACACATACATGCACATATGCATACACATGAATGCACAAATGCAACCATGTATGAATGCATAACCAGAGAAAGCAGAGCGTTTAGAAGACAAGTAAAATCATTTTCATTTTCTAAGAACTTTTAAAAAATAGCAGGAAGCTGATTTTATTTAAAAATAAGCAAACAGAACGTCCATTGGCTCTAAATCCACACAGCACCCCTCGCAGTGACGGTGAGTGACCTCAGTGTCATGAGGCAAGCTAGCCTTTACAAAGGCCAACTGGAAGAAGTTGACGAGAGTCTGGCACTAAATTACATCACAAACCAAATGGACATAAAACACACATCCTGTTGGGTCTAGAGGTCTTTCCCCTCTGTCTCCTCCATCCCCTCTGGCTCTAACTTTTTTCTGCCTCCTCTTCTGTAGGGTTCTATGAGCCCTGAGGGGACGGAGTTTAGCAGAATGTTGCTAGGAGCCATTTTATTGCCAGTTCCTTTAACAGTGTTCTTATTAAAGACTCAACAACTAAAATCTATGCATAAGCTAATACATACAGCATTTTCTTTGTTTGGTCGGGGTGACCTCCCTGAGGATGATCTCTATTGTGTAAATGTTCTGTTTTCTTTATCCATTCATTGATGGATGTCTGGGTTATTTCCAGTTCTGGCTGTTATAAAATGAGTGGTGATGCACATGGCTATCCAGTGACTCTGGAGTGGGTTGAAATGTCCTTTGGGTGTGTGCAAAGGGAGTCAGGGCTGGAACTCAAGCAGGTCAGGAAGCAGGAGCTGATGCAGAGGCCATGGAGGGATGTCACTTACTGGCTTGCTTTCCCTGGCTTGCTCAGCCTGCTTTCTTATAGAACCCAGGTCTACCAGCCCAGGGATGGCACCACCCACAATGGGCTGGGCCAGGGATGGCTCCACCCACAATGGGCTGGGCCAGGGATGGCTCCACCCACACTAAGCTGGGCCCTCCTCCCTTGATCACTAGTTGAGAAAATGCCTTACAGCTGGATCTCATGGAGGCATTTCCTCAACTGAGGTTCCTTTCTCTGTGATGACTCCAGCTGTGTCAAGTTGACACAAAACCAGCCAGTACAATGTCTAAGGTCTACACTTACACCCAGCCTTCTGAGAAGCTGCAGCATTGATTTCTACAGTGGGTGTGCAGGTTACGCTCCTACCAACAGTGGCCGAGTGTCTCCCTCACCCCACTGTAGTACAAGGGGCTGACACTTGGCCATTCTGACTGGTGTAAGATGAATCCTCAAAGTAGTTTGATTTGTATTTTCCTGTTGACTTAAGGATGTTGAATGTTTCTTTAAGCATTTCTCGGCCATCTGTGATTTCCCCTTTGAAAATTCTGTTTAGATATGTGCCCCATTTTTAATTGGGTTGTTTTCTTCTATCTAAGTTTTTGAGTTCTTCATATAATTTATATTGTCCCTCTATCAGGTGTGTAGTTATTTATAAAAATCCCATTCTGTAGCCTGTGAGCTGCTTAGTCAGATGACGTTCTTTGCCACATAGCAACTTTTTAGTTTAGTGAGGCTCCACTTACTAGATGTCACTTTAGTAGTGTGTGCTGTGGGTGTTCCGTTCAGAAAGCTGCGTGCTGCTGTGGTCCAGACTATTCCTCACCTTCTCTCCAATCAGCCGCAGTGTCTCTGGTCTTATGTTGAGGTCTTTAATCCATTTGGAGTTGAATCTTGTGCAGGGCGGTAACAATGAATCTATTTGCTTTTCTCTATATGCAGCCAACCAGTTTGACCAATACCATTTGTTAAAGAAACTGTCCTTTCAGTACATATTCCTGGGTTCTTTATCAAAAACCTGGCCTCCATGGGTGTGAACTTATTTCTGGGTCTTAAATTGAGTTCTATTGGTCAACATCTCTGCCTTTATGCCAGTACCATGATATTTTATGCCAGTACCATAGTACTGTAGTACAACTTGAAATTGTCATTGTGATACATTCAACAGTTCTTTACTTGCTTGGGATTATTTTAGTATCTTGGGGTTTTTGTATTTCCATATGAAGCTGAGAATGTCCTTTCAAGTTCTGTAAAGAAAGGTTTTGGTTTTTTGATGGGGATTGTATTGAATCTATAAGTTGCTTTTATATATTAATTTTAACAGCCTATGAAGATACCTTCTTCGATTTCTTTTTTTACTGTTTTCAGTTTTTTATATTATTATTTTATATTATTAGTAATAAATTCTTTCACTCTCTTGGCTAGAATTACCCAAAAATATTTTATTATTTTTGAGACAATTGTGAAAGTTGTTTCCCTGAATTCTTTCTCAGTCTGTTTGTCATTTGTATGAAGGAAGGCTACTGATTGTTGTGTATCGTGTATCGATTGATTTTGTATCCTCCTGTTTGCCAAAAGTATTTATCAGCTCCATGGAGTTTTCTGGTGGAATTTTTAGGGTCACTTATATATACAGTCATATCATCTGCAAATAAAGATACCTGAACTTCTTCCTCTGTACACCCTCTTGATCTCCTTCAGTTGTCTTATTGAAATACTGAGTAGGTATGGAGAGAGCAGACAGTATTGTCTTATTCCAGATTTTAGTAGAAACGCTTTGAATTCTTTTCAAATGTGTTGATATTGCTGTGAGCTTGCTGCAAATCACCTCTGTTATGTTGAGGTTTGTCCCATGAATCCCAAATCTGTCTGGGACTTTTATTCTGAAGGTGTGTTGGATTTTTGTCAAGGATGTCCCAAAGCATTCAGCCTGTGTAGGTAGAATGGAGTTCACAAACTGAATCGCAAGGGCTGTAAGTGGGGAGGGGGAGCGGTTAAGAGCAGGAGCCAGTTAAACATACAACACAAGCGTGTCTTACTTACCATTAATTATTAAGGGCAGCAGCCTATTGACAAATAACATGATACTCCATACAATGGAGCATGTAGAGACAAAAGCATTTTGCAATCCGTATGTGAATATTGATGTGGCAAATTTCCTGACATAATGGAACTGGCTTTTAGAAAGCACCGAGGACAAAACCGTATTTATGTGAAAAGTTAAAATCAATTTTCATTTGCATAGGAAAATGAAACAGAACAAGAGCACATGATTTCCTGTCATAGAAAAATTTTTATGAATTTTTTATTATTAATAGGGGAAAATTGTATTGGTAGAAAGTAAAAATTAATAGAAAGAATAAAACTCAGAGACCATGACTTGGGACTCTGAGGTCAAAGTGTCAGGACAGGTGGTGTTGGGGGGGGGTGATATTTCCTGCTGAGAGGCTATAGTAGCACCAAGAGGACCTTGTTCCTGTCTTCAGCACCCTCTGCCCCTGCTGTGTTGGAAACAAGGAGAGGCAGAGGGAGGAAGATGCAGAAGAGCCATTGGTCTCCCTGCCCTGCTGAGATCTGCATTGTGCTCAGGTGGTTTTTATGTGAAGGCTTCAATACTGAGAGTTAGTGTTTTCAGAAGGTTCCCCTCCCTGTGAAGTAAGAGCCACAGCACTTAAAATAAAACCACCCACCCACCCACGTGCAAATGGTTATGCTCTTGGTAACTCTGCCTCATCTCATGGTTTCTTAGTCCTGACGCTTAGAGATGTACAAAATTTCAAGTGCTATCACATCAGGTTAGCATTTTCAGTTGATGGCTTTCCATGGAGCCCGGCCCAGGCATAGAGACTTAAAGAAAAAAAATTTTCGGCATTTATTTTTATCTGAATCCAAAATGTAATATCAGGCTCTGAGAGATTGACGGAAATAGGAACTGGGTGCCCAGTGGAATGACCGCCTGACATGGATTTGTTTGTCATTTCAAGGGAGTGAGAAAAATAGAGCCTGAATTGTATGAACCGTTTATCGACCACAGATTTGGAGAAGAAATACTGTACCAGATAGATCTTTGCTCCATGCTGAAGAAAAAACAGAGCAATGGCTATTACCACTGTGAGTCTTCAATTGTGATCGGTGAGTGCTGTGGAGAACACCCTGCAGTAATTTATTACTGATTTCTTAACACCACTGCTAGAATAAAGATTTCAGGTTACTTGTTTATTTTTCAAAACACTGGGGTTTTGTTTGTTTGTTTGTTGTTGTTTAGAGGTGCTGCCTTGAAAAACTGTGTAGAGAACTTTCCACTCAGCCTCTTAGGTCTTGAAAAGTCGATGGGACTTTGTTTTCATTTAATTTTATCTCACGAACACAAAGAAAGCACTTCTTCCAGGAAGCACCTTGTGCCTACACTGCTCCCCCAGCTGGCCTTACCATGGTAGCGGCCATTAACAATGGGTAGTGACCGGCTCTGGAAGTTTCCACACACAGATGGCTTGGTGATCATGTGGGGTTCATGGGACCGACCCCAGTCAGTCCCCAGGAGGACCATGCGCACCAGGAGCAGTCCTATTCTAACACCCTTCCAGCACGTGGGGGTGTGCACCACAGGAGGCTGCTCTGTCGGACCCAACTGTACCATTTCTAGGGAGACACCTTTGCCAAGAGCTGAACTTGAAGACAACCGATTTACATGCCTTTTAAAAAGTAACAGGAAGATAAATTTGCATCTGTAAATATCTCGAGTTCTTCAGCCAAAGCAATCTCGCTCCATGTCAGCTTAAAACAACATCCTGCGTTGGATTGGCTTAAGATCCTGAAAGAATCATCATGTGATAGACGTTCATTGAAATTTTGTAAAAAAATGTTCAAGAGGCGGTTTTACTTCAGAATCTTCATTACAGAGCGTCACAGACATCCTCACCCCAAAGGTCTGTTTTAAACAGAAGATTTAAAGTGGAGTTTGGGTTTCACCGAAACCCTCCCAGTCCTGTTTCAAGGAAGATGTTTGGTGCACGTTTTCAGAACCCGCTCAGGGGTTTGGTCAGGTCCTGCTGACACTCACACACAGGGAAGTTGTGGATCCACTCTGGAGTGTGGGTTTTGGCAGGTTTTCCAGGTTTCTACTATAACTAGGTTAGTAACCTTGAAAAGGGGTGTGGTGCCCCCCAGGGTGATTAAGACAAAGGAAGAAAAGGTAGATCTAACTGAAGATCCTGAGATTTGCATTTTAAAACCCACTGTGTACATTTGCTCAGTGGCCAGCAGGGGTCACTGTCCCACCAGCCCCACTTCAACCTGTTCCAGCAGGTTTTCTGCATTCCTGTTCTTTTGCAAGAGTGGTCAGAATGGTTATCTATCCACCGTCTACTGCAGAGTGACCATGTCAGTTTCTGTCCCAAACAATGATGACAATATGAATTTTAAAATGACACCTCCTTCTAACTTTATTATAATTAAGTTTAATATAAACTGGAGTTTCTCCCAGTTCTGGCCTGTTACTCTCCACCCTGTTTTTGAGGCAGGACACTCACTGAGGCTGGAGCTCACTGGCTGGCTAGAGTGGCCAATGAATGATCCCTCCAGGATCCCCCTGTGTCTCCTTCCCTACTGGGTTCAAAACCATGCCTGGCTTTCTGGTGGGTATGGGGAGTTGGAACTCCGATCTTCACCCTCGCTGCTCAGCACGCCAGACCATCCCAGCGCACACCTGTGCTGTGCATTGCTGCAGCATTATTGCTTTTAAGACAAAGATTAGCACAGGAATCTAGTTATTAAAGGTGTGAGGCAGGGGTTTGATTTTAGGGATATATCATTGTGTTAAAGGGCTTTGAATATCCCTCCAGCTTGGTTCTGTTTGCACGAGGGATTACATCCTGGAAGCCCTACATGCTGCATTTGATTTATTTGTTTCGTAATTTGAGCACTTGTTATGGTTTAAATATCAAATGTCTCTCATTGGTGTGTGTGTGTGTGTGTGTGTGTGTGTGTGTGTGTTTAAATACCTGATCCCTAGAGGGTGGCACTATTTGGGGGCACTATGTGATCTTTAGAACAGTGGCTCTCATCCTTCCTCATGTTGGGGTAAGCCTTCTCTCCCATTATAACTGCAGTTTTGCTACTATCATGAATCATAATGTCTTGAGTGCCCCCCTGTGAGAGGGTGGTTGGACCCTGAAGGAGTCACCACCCACTGGTTGAGGACCATCACTCAGGAGGGAGAGCCTGGCAGAGAAGTTAGGTTGTTAAGGATGGAATTTGGGGATCTTGCTTTCCTGATGTGCAGGAATATGAGCGAGCTCCCACAGCATTGAGCTGCTTCTGCTGTAGCCCAGCTGTGAGCTGCAGCCTTCCTGTGTGTGGAACAGCCCAGCTGTGAGCTGCAGCCTTCCTGTGTGTGGAACAGCCCAGCTGTGAGCTGCAGCCTTCCTGTGTGTGGAACAGCCCAGCTGTGAGCTGCAGCCTTCCTGTGTACAGAGCATAGCCCAGCTGTGAGCTGCAGCCTTCCTGTGTACACAGCATAGCCCAGCTGTGAGCTGCAGCCTTCCTGTGTACAGAACAGCCCAGCTGTGAGCTGCAGCCTTCCTGTGTGTGAAACATAGCCCAGCTGTGAGCTGCAGCCTGCTTTCCTCATCCTTACCACAGGGGGAATGGATCTGTGCAGCAATGCGGGTTGATTTTGTATTACAGATTTTAGATTTCTGCCTTCTTGTGAACATTTCCAGTGCGGCTGTATTGTTCCATTTTCCGCATGGGGCGGGAGGCTCACTGGAGTGTGTCTGAGTATCCCCCTGCCCACCATACATTTCCACCACGGCTATTTCTTCTTCTCTGTGCCTTCCCATGGAGTAAGTGTGAGAGGGATTTGAAAGGATGTGCTGCTGTCCTGCTCAGACCAGTGAGGCTCTGTCTCTGAGAATGAAAGGAAATGCCAAAGGACAGTGTAGAGTACCAGGGGGCTCTAAGCATTTGAGCTCCAGGAGTGCAAATAAAACACTTTTTATATTTTTTATTAAAGCAAGCAAAACTGATGTTTATAGTTTGTATAGTCCAAGCTCAGTGAATACAAGCTCAGTGAGTGAGTACACGGGGTGTTATGTCTTTGCTCATGTGAGAGAGCCAAGAATATATATATATATATATATATATATATATATATATATATATATATATATATATATTCTTTTATGCCTCTTCTTCCACCCCATGTGTGTGTATGAGTGTGTGTGTATGATGTGTGAGTGTTTGTGTATGTGCAAGTGTGTGTGTGTGCAGGCACATACTCACCAGGCTATTGTCACTACTCTGTCTTTCTTTGTTTTCAAGTGTATTTAGTTTCATAGTTTATGCAGTTCTTTCTAGAAGGCCACCTCCTCGTGAGAAGAATATTCTGCATTCTGCCCCATTCGTAGATGTAAGAAAGTAGGTTTACAGCTTCCTTATACAGGTTCCCGAAAAGTACAGGGATGTCTGCAAATGTTAGAAAAGACACATTTGAGTTGTCTCATAAATAAAACTTGGGGCAGTAATATGACTATCAGCCATTGCGCTCCTGTGGAGCCTAACTTCACTTAGCAGCTAAAAGTTGAAACTAGATAAAGAAACCCAGTTTTCCTGATGGAGCCAGGGATGAGAAATACAGCCCAGAAACACTAGGGCTGTGTGGGCACTTGACTTGGGCTTTTTATTAGTGCTCAGGCACCTCTGTTTCACTTACATTTCCCTGGGGAAGATAATCCACCCTTTTGTAAGGCTGAAGGACCACTTAGGGTTTTCAAATACTGGTTTACTTTCAGGTGAGACATACTTTATAGGAAGCAGTGGCAAAATGGGGAGATGAGTACGTCTAGAAGTCTTATTCCCAGAGCAGCGTATTTGCTTATGACTTCTTGAAGCAGAGGTAGAAACAATAATTTGGGGTGTGCGGTGTTTTGAATATGCTTGGCCCATGGGGAATGGTCCTGTTGGATGGTGTGGCCTTGTTGGAGGAAGTGTGTCACTGTGGGGTAGACTTTGAAGCTCTTCCCAGTGCGGAGGAGACAGTCTGCTCCTGTTTGCCTTCAGAACAAGATGCAGAACTCTCAGCTCCTCCAGCACCGTGTCTGAACCTCTGTACCTGTGAGCCAGCCCCAGTTAAATATTGTCCTTTATTAGAGTTGTCTTGGTCATGGTGTCTGTTCACAGCAATGGAAACTCTAACTAAGAGATGGGGGAGTCCACTTTTTATTTTGTGCCTAATAATGATTATTTAACATTAATTTGGCAACATAGTACAGTGTGTTTACTCCTCTCTGAGTTTTCATGAAATAGAATAAGACCCAGCCCTGGGGAATGAAACAGTGTCACTGGCAGCTAAAGCAGCTTCTGAGAAACAGAGAGGAAAGAAGAGGGCTTGTTCCAGGCAGTATGGACTTTGGTATTGCGCCGTGGAAGAACTTTGTAATTTTGTCTTCTGGGAGAGATGCGGGGGAGAATTTAACTGAGTGTGAAGGAGATGAGGGGCAGAGTAGGGGGTGTTTTAGAGCAGTGGGGAGGGGAGCAGTGGGTGGGGGCAAACACCAGAGTGAACCAGCAGGGTTGGTGGGTGAGGAGCTGTAGACTGGGGCTTCCTAGGCTGGTGAGCAGATGGATAGGACTGTCGTGCAGAGATGGTGAACATAGATCAAAGAGAACCGAATGAATAGTTGAGGGATATGTGGAGCTTACTACTCAGACCTTAGAGATGCTTCTCATCTTGGGATGGGCTATATTCAGCTCGATAAACTCATGGCAAGTTGAAAATACTGTAAGTAGAAAGGGCATTTTGTACACATAGACTAATGACCACATAGCTTAGGTAGTTTGCTGGCCTGCTGTGGCAGGCAGGTTAATCTATAGTGTGTACATTATCAACACAAAAGCTGGGCACTCACACTTGTGTGTGTACGTGTGTGCATATGTGTGTGTGTGTGTGTGTGTGTGTGTGTGTGAGAGAGAGAGAGAGAGAGAGAGAGAGAGAGAGAGAGAGAGAGAAGGTCAGAGGGCAAACTTGGATGTCACTTCTCAGGAGCTGTCCACCTTTCTCTTTTTCAGATAGGGTTTTTCACTGGTCTTGAACTCACTGAGGAGGCTGGCCAGCAAACCTCAGGGATCTGTCTGCCTGGCTCTGTTTCCCCAGAACTGCAGTTACAAATGAGCCAAGTCACCCAGATTTCCCCCTCCCCTACTTTGTTTTCTTTTAATATTTTTAGCTTTAAATTTTATTTTTTATTTTAAAATTTCATACAATATATTCTGATCACTCTTTTCCCCTTTCCTAACTTCTCTCAGAGTACCCACCTTTCTCCCGCCCAACTGCCTTTATCCTGTTCTTTAAAAACAAGCAACTCTCTCTCTCCCTCCTGTCTCCCCCCTCTCTCATACACACCCTCACTCTTGCTTTCTCACTCTCTTGTTCTCTCTTACACACTCACTCTCTCTCTCTCACACACTCACATCACAAAACACAATCAGAAACCAAAATATATAAGCAAAAGACTAATAATAATAATAATAATAATAATAATAATAATAATAATAATAAAATCCCGGACACAGCATTCTAAGGGTCTGAAGTGTGGGGTTATATTTAGTGAGGCTCTTTGGAGAAGACTAATTTTTTCTTTGTAACTATTCACCCACCTTTTTTTGTGGGTTTTGTGACTGAACTTGTCTTCAAGCTTGCTCAGGTCAGCAAGCACGTTACCCACTGAGCTCTACATACCTCCCACCCCACCACCTTTGAGACAGAGTCTCTGAAGTCACCAAGCAGCTAAGGATGACCTTGATCTTATGATCCTCCTCCCTCTGCCTCCCAAGTGCTGAGATCTGCTAATACAATCTTAACTAAATGTGTTGTATCCAAATACACAACATTGCCAGTAGAGCGCTAATAGCTTGCTCTTATGATCACGTGGTTAACAGACAGCTGAGCTCCACCTCAGGTCTGGAGATAGAGTTGTGCCGCACATTGCTAGCCCAGAAAGAAACCACATTTCAGATGGAAAGCTCAGTTCCTGCTGATTGTGTTTTGCTCTTGCTCCTCTGTTAAGTTGAAAATTGGAGCTGAACTGTTGTAAATCAGTATGGCAAGAGTGACTGAGTCTGGTCTGGTCTGGTGGTAGAGCAATGGAATACAGGCCCAGACTGTAGGTCTGAAAACCTAAGTTTAGAGAATCCAGTGTGAGCCAAGTCCATAAATTATCCCAGAGGTCCTCCTCATTGAGAATGTCCCCTAGGAGGGCTGGCGGTTAGTGGTAGAGATCATCCTTTTAGTCTGAAAGGCTTGCAATGTTTCTCCACCCGAGCTTTTGAGTACTTGAGCCAGGGGATGATTTAACATTCGGAAGAACTTTTGCTTTGAATGTGCAGTTGGGTGTCTGACTGAGGATCCTTATGTCTGACTTGAGTGTGACTTAGGGGGTGGGACAGAACTCTGAAGACATAGCTGCCTACTGGGGCTGTGTGCACTTACAATATGTGTGTGTGTATGTGTGTGTCGGGGGGGGGGTATAAACTCTCTACAGAAAGGAACACTACCAAGAATGGAGAAATGGCTCAGCAGTTAAAAGTACTTGCTGTTCTTCCAGACCTGAGGTCAGTTCTCAGTACCCATGAGGGCCTCACAACTTGTGGATAGTTTCCTTCTGTAAATGCTCTCTCTCTATCTGTCTCTCTCTCTGTCTGTCTCTCCCTGTCTCACACACAGAAATACATTTTCAAAAAAGATAAAAATAAGTTTTCAAATAAAAAAAAGCAAGCCAGTGTGACTCACCTCCGTTTGCACTTTGAGAACTCAGAAGGAGAGGAATCAGTGGGTTTTGTTTATCCCCGCTGGGTGAAATACAGGAAAGAAATCTGAGAGCTTTCTAGAATCCTTGAGCCTAGACCTTGTTTGATAAACATTGAGAACGTGTAGCTCGACAGTATGCGTATGACTCATATCTTATGCTCACTTGAAGATCCACTCAGTAGAGAGAAGTAATTAGTGAGAGATATATCCTTAACCGACTCCTTCACTTTCTTTTTGCAGTAGGAAATGGACTTCATTGTGTTTGTCTGTGGGTGAGCTGTGGTTCTGTTAACTTGCTAATACCTTTGTGGGTTTTAAATTCTTTGAAAAAATACTTTAGGTTCACCAGCTCTTCGAACCTCTTAGACACCTTTAATGTGTCCTTGAAGAGAAAGTTGTATGTATGTATGTATATATGTATGTATGTGTGTATGTATGTGTGTGTATGTATGTGCGTGTGTATATATGTATGTATGTGTGTATGTATGTATATATGTATGTGTGTGTGTATGTATGTATGTATAAAGGTAAGACAACACTTGTTCCTCTCACTGGGTCAGTTACACTATTTATGCTAAAGCAATGGTGGATAAAACTGTGCCAGTAGGAATCAGGACAGAACAGCTGCAGTTCAAAGCAACAAGTGTGTGTGTGTGTGTGTGTGTGTGTGTGTGTGTGTGTGAGAGAGAGAGAGAGAGAGAGAGAGAGAGAGAGAGAGAGAGAGAGAGAGAGAGAGATGTGTGTCTGCGTCTATGCTGAGTTTCTCTGTCATGTGTATATATGATATGCATGCCTGTAGGCATAATTTTCAGTCTATTTTATTTGGGTTCTTTTCTCTCTACCTTCCTTCCAACCTTTATCTTCAGTTAGGGAGGAGAGAAAGATGGATAGAGGGAAAGGTGATGTAGGTCTCTATAAATTACTTCCTGCTGATTAAGGGCGGTGACTTCCTTGGAGTAAGTCCAGGATGTGTCTTATCAGGTTATCTCCAGCCTCTTCTCATCTCTTTCTCTCCACCAGCAGCAGCAGCAGAAGCAGGAACCAGCAGGAGGAACAGCCTTGTCTTCTTCAGACCACTCCTCCCCCTGTCTCTCTGGCCTCTCTTAATTGTTTCTCGAATTAAACTATCTGCCGACGCAGATCCACGCCCCTTCCAGGGCTCATACAAGTCAGCTACTGAGGACAATCTGAAGCAGCCCCATTTCCCACGCCTGGGATTAAAACAACAAAAGTGTTTACATAACATAACTAGGAACCCAAACTCTCTCTACAGTGGAGGATGTACCGGGTGCTCTAGTGCATAGGTTTGTCCCCCACTGCCTTACTCCCTCAAGGCAGGGAACTGGACGAGACGCTCTGCTTTGATTGGGTCTGCCCGGCTCTGCCCACAGTGCCCGAGGTCTCTATGCAGATCGAACCCTACAACCATACTCACACTCCATCCAGCCACAGAAAAGGGTAAGAAGAATGTTGGAAACCTTCACTCCATTACTACGAGCTTGCCAACATCCTAAACATCAAGTATCTCCCCCAGTTTCTATCACAGGAAATCACGTGCACAGCGGTAGAGGTTGTAGTGTGTGACAGTGAACTGTCTTCATTCAGATCAGGCGAGGAAGGATGTCTTACTTGTGACGATGCCTTCCCCAGGGGATCTACTTTTGAGGCACAGATCAGTCCCAACATCCCACATTTAAAGCTTTTCTAGGTACTGGGGGTGGTTTTTTGATGTCATATGGTGCAGGAAACCTGAAAGGTGTCAGTAACTCAATGGGTTGGTGTTCTCCAGCTCAGGTTGCAAGCCCACACAGGATGACAAAAGGTGGGGTGCTGTCTGAATGTATAAAGGATGAGACATCCATTTGTGACCTAACTTGAAGACATCACAACTTGTCCGTACAGAAAGCCACAAGGATGCCTTACAACTCTCCGAGTTCAGTAAATATCTCTATGTATATCCCCATATAAAAGCTCCTTGGAACGAGGGACTATCAAAAATTTTGAACCTCACAAAGATCCCTTAAGGCAAAGCATTTTAAAGCCTGCTACAGTGACTAGGTCTAAGAGGTCATGGATTTTGGGTTTCAGAATTTTGGCCAATATTATTCTGATAAACTAGTTTAAGTGGTTCTTGCTACTCAGCATTAAAATGTATACTAGTTTGATTTCTGTCTTATTTTTTCAGCCTTCCCATTTAATTTCCACTTGAAAGTAATCACTTTGTGAAATCTGGATTCTGTAATCTAACAATGTCTGTTTTGTGATGGACGTAAGTTGAGGAGTTTTTGTTTCTTCTGCAGAGGCCAAAGGGGTATGATTAAGAACATTTCATATCTCAGGCTGATTAAGATGAGTTCATCTTAAGCATGTTAGGAGGGAGAATGGGTTATAATCCAAAGGGACATTTTCTTTGTTTAAAAGTATTTTATGGCTTAATGACAGCACAACACAAGATACTTGATGATTTCCTTTTTCACACAAACTGGTTGACTATATATTGGTTGAAAAAAAAAATATGATTTACCATGCTGTATTATGTAAATGGAAAAGAAGGATCTATGTACTACTGTGACAAAAAGAAGAAAACCAAGACTCTCCTGGCTTGGCCATATCTCACATAACCCTATTTAACAAGCATAGTATTGTTTTAAAAAATTGAACTTTTGGTGTGTTGAACATTATATATCAATTGGTAGCCATTCCTTGTTGTAACTTAGTTTTCATATACTTTTTGACGAAACATGTTCTCCAAGAAGAAGTTTGAAATTTCATTTTTACATGCTCCTTATCCAGATGAAGAACATCCTAACATTGGAGTTCTTGGGCTATTTTTTATATTTGTATGAGTCAGACAAAGCTTTAAGATACGTAGCTGAGAAGCTTAATCCTGGTGTGGGCCACGATATTTTAGCTGGCATATCAGATGTTAATCTGGTTGCTGGCACAAAGTGGCAGTCTGGGCTAGTCTGGAAAATCCATCTGCTGGTGTGAGGTCGCACCTTGTGGTTCATTAGACACCTTGGCAGGTGTGTATTAAGTGGGAATTATCTTCTGACAGAATTAGCCATGTGACTCACATGGAGCAGTAATAGATTACCTTGTGAGTCATTTGTGGAGCCTCCAACTTTAAGTGTATTTTCAAATAGTTAAATATTGGACCCCCAGTAAAAAGAATAAATAAACAACGTGAGTAGAACTCCGGTACAGGGGAGTTGGTTTTCTTTGTGTAGCCGCTGGTAGTACAGTCATTCTCCACCAGATGGCAGTGTGTCCAAGAGCATATGGGCAGTACACACTGTACCTGGTGGTTTTCTAAAGGAGAAAACCAAGAGGACACCAATCCGGTGGGTTAGGAAGGGGGTGGGAGTAGGTTGGTGAATGTGGTCAAAATACGTTTATAAAATTTTCGAAGAACTAAAAAAACCCCAGCAGTGCAGGGAGTTTTATGACTGACAGGAGATAAAGCTAAAACACGGCATTCCTTAGACCACGCAAGACTATGTAACCATTGACTCACACTACAGTACCATTAACCATTGACTCACACTACAGTACCGTGTATTCAACCCACCCAACATGGACCATATCAACAGTCAGTCCGGGAAGGGGAGGGCCTGGATGCTGAGCCCACAGGCACAAGGATGACCTGGTTGACCTTGGGTTATACAGTGAAATAGGTATACATAAGTGCTAGAGAGAGATTTATGGGAGGTGGTCTGTGTGCAAGGAATGCACATGTGAAACTGAGAAGGAAGTAGAATAAATGTGAAAGATAGGACATTACTATGGGGAGGCCCTGTCGCCAGCAGTCAGTCCTAGCCAACCCGCCACACTACCATGGTGTCTATGACAAATGTTTACTATGCTAACTACGACTTAATAATGCTTTCTGAGTGCTCGGCATATGACTTCTGGCTTACGGTGTTATATTATGCACATTGGAATACTTACTGCAAACATGTTCTTGCTTTTCTAACAGTAGAGCACCTGTTTTTTTATATGTATTATTATTGCTTTATTCCTGGTTCATGGTCAGCACTGCACTTCAAAAGCAGGGCTGCGTGTAAGTTTCTGTGTAGGATTGATGTGGTATATAGTATTACTTACTGCTTCGTTGCTGTAATTAGACACCTAACAAGAAGCAACTTGGAGAAGGGCTTAGTTTGGATCATAGCTTGAAGATGTAACTTTCGTGGCTGGGAATGATTGGTGTCAGGCATGGCGGTGACGGTGACGGCCGTGAAACTGCTCGCTCACGCCCTGGTAGCCAAGAAACAGAGAGAATGTCTGCGCTGTCTGACTTTGGCCTTTTCTTCTAAAAATCCAAACTGTTATTACTATAATTGGTTTTTCAGGACAGGTTTTTTTCTGTGTAGTCCTGGCTGCCCCAGAACTCACTCTGTAGACGAGGCTGGCCCGGGACCCAGAGATTCACTTGCCTGTGTCTCCCGAGCACTGTGCAGGATTGCAGACATGCATCACAACTGTGCAGAAAAACGGTAGATTTATTGTGTGTGCATGGCTAGACACGTGCATGCACACGGAGGCCCAAGGCTGGCCAGGTGGCTGCCTCAATTGCTTCCTAAATATTTCGAGGCAGAGTCTTCCACTAAACTCTGAGCTTGCAGACTCAGCTAGATCAGCTGCTCAACAGACCTCAAGAAACTTCCTTTTTCTGTCTCCCCACTGCTGGGATTACAGCTGCATGCCACCATATCCAGCTTTCTTATGTGGGTGCTGAGGACTGAACTCAGGTCTTTGTTTCTGCTGCAAGCACTTCACAAGAGTAGCATCTCCCCAGGGCTCCTTTCTCCCCTTTTGATTCCATCAAGGCTCCTAGCTGTGAAGTGGTGTTCTTTCGGGACACACCCATGGGAGATAGCCAGAACTACATCTTTCTCTAAATATTCCAAATCAGTGGTTCTCTATCTGTGGGTTCCAACACCTTCAGGTCAATTTGTTCCAATAAAAACACATCCTGCATGTTAGATATTTTCATTATGGTTCACAAAGTAGCAAGATTTCAGTTTCTGGAGTAGCAGTGGAAATAATTTATGGTTGGGGTCACCATAACATAAGGAACTGCAGTAAAGGGTCACAGCATTAGGAAGGTAGTGTTACAAATCCAGTTGACAGTAACAAGCGACTGTCACAATGTATGTAAGTGTACAGTGTATGTACATACACGGATGGAGATGCTTTAGCTGTGTCAGCTGTGATAAAGTTGACAAATGTGAATATTATCCAAGATAATCTGGCAATGAGAGGAGGTCACAGGAGACAGTGTGACATGTAGTTAGTGAGGAAGATCCGAGGCTAGTACAGAAGAACATACACACACACACACACACACACACACACACACACACAGCATGCACTAGTGAGCTAACAGAGTGCAGAGGTGAAAACACAGTGAGGTAGACTCAGGCCTTTTCTAGTGTGGTACTGATTCCCAGGTACACAGCTTTGTGTGCAGTGATTCCAAACCATCTATAAAACAAGGACAGTAGTTGTGACCCCCCAGTCTCCTGTGAGTGCTGTATGAGGTCATACACACACTGTTAGCATCAGGCCTGGCCACCTGAGCTCCTTGTAACTGCTGCCTGTGACAGACAGTGCAGCTTTCCTGAGCCCGGGAGAGGACTTAAGGAAAGGCTACTGAAAGAAAAAGAAAATGCTGGGCACTTTGTTTATTTGTTTAGTGTCTGTGCGGAATACAGGCAACAGGAATCCGGATTCTTAGGACGGTCAGGGCGTTCAAACAGTGTACTGAGGGATTTCATAAAGTCTCCTTACTGGCCATCTTCCCAATGGGAGAGAGTAACCTGAGATCTGGTGTTTAACCTAATGTCGGAATAACCCAATGAAGTCCCTTCGATGGTCAGGATCCGTACTTTAATCTATTTTGTGCAAAAGTGCAGCTTTTGTTATAGCTAGATTGTTATTACTACATTTCTGATGAAATGCTGGGGAAGTAAAATTCTCATCTTCCAGCTTCATATGAAAATCCAGTTTCCATCCTGTTTTCTGTCATTATCCTCAGTCTGGGAATGGCGTGAGGCACAGCAGTAGAGAGGAAAGGGCTTTAGATGTCGCTAGTTGTCACGCCTTCAGAATGTACTCAGGGTCCGTTCATTCATTCATGCATTCATTCTGCAGCTGAAACCTTGTTGACTATTGTATATGTAAAGGCTTCTCCTTTACCTTAGAACATCTTCAGTCTGGTCTGGATTGCTAAAATTATCTGTTAAGTTTATTAACAGATAATTTTGAACGTGTCAAGTGCCAGACATTATGCTGTGTATTGACCATCAGAGATGGTTCAGCAGAAACCTTGCTCTCAGGTTGTCACTAACAGGCACTCACAATTTAAGGTGGCAATACTGTAATGATCTCCGTGGGAGCCAAGCAAGGATACTGCTTCTTGGACCTTGTCTGAGGATATAAACACTAGCCTACAGTAGACTTCATGCTTTTCCTTCATTTTCAAAGTGTTTTAACATGCAAACACTTAGCTTACCCTTGAATAAGTAATGTGTCAGTTTTTGTGACTGTGTGGTTAATACACAAAAAGGACAGACTACAGAAAGCATGGCTGGACGGTATCTGTAGATGACGGATAGGTCCGTCACTGCTGGGCAGGAGTCATCCCTTGGGTTTTCTTGCTCTTCTGGGTCTATGGCTGGAAATAGAGGGCTCGCTCTGTTTTGTACCTTGCCTTCTCATCTGCTCTGATTGGTTGAACTATTCTGTTTCAAAGTTAACTTCACCCCTAGAGCCCCTGTGCCCCTTGTCTTAGCACATGGAATGTGTTCAGTGTGGGGACCCGCTGTCCGGCAGGCTGGAGATGCTGAGTGTCAGAACCCCGCCGTCGTCAGCCTTCTTCAGCCTCCTCACTCCACTGGCCAAGCTCTCTCTCTGAGCACGGAAGTGAGTTTTCCCCTGTCATTTACTTCTCAACACAAGAGAAGGCGTTGGTTACATGTGTTGTTTAAAGCCAGGCTACACTTGCATAAAAGAACAGACGGATAGTAACCATGGAGGGGGCATTTGTGACCTGGCACCAAGCAGAACTCTCTTAGCTGAGATTTTGGATACCTGTTTCGGATTAATTTGTAAGGAATGCGCTGGCTGGGGAGGCTCATATCTACAGTCCTATCAGTTGGGAGGCTAAGGCAGGAGGATTGCTGTGAATTGTGGCTACCCTGCACTATAGAGTGAGACTTCATTTCAAAACCACAAAACAGAAACAAATAGAGACTTTTTATTTTATTTTTTAATTGGATATTTTCTTTATTTACATTTTAAATGTTACCCCCTTTCCCAGTTTTCCATCTGCAGTCCCCCTATATCCCATCTCCCCCTTCTTCTGCCTCTATGGGGGTGCCCCTCACCCACCCACCTACTCCCTCCCGCCTCTCTGCCCTGGCATTCCTCTACACTGGGGCATCAAGCCTTCAGAGGACCAAGGACCTGTTCTCCCATTGATGCCGGATAAGGCCATCCCCTGTTACATATCAGCCGGGGCCACGGGTCGCTCCAGGTGTACTACTCTTCGGATAGTGGTTTAGTCCCTGTGTGTGTGTGGAGGGGGGGGTCTGGTTGATTGGTATTGTCTCTGTGTGTGGGGGGGGGTCTGGTTGATTGGTATTGTCTCTCTGTGTGTGGGGGGGTCTGGTTGATTGGTATTGTTTCTATGGTGTTTCACACCCCTTCAGCTCCTTCAGTCCTTTCTTTAACTCCTTCATTGGGGACCCCAATGGTTGGCTGAGAGCATCCACCTCTGTATTTGTTAGGCTCTGGTAGAGCCTCTCAGGAAACAGCTCCTGTTAGCAAGCACTTCTTGGCATCAGCAATAGTGTCTGATTTGGTGACTGTATGTGGGATGGATCCCCAGGTTGGGCAGTTTCTGGATGGCCTTTCCTTCAGTCTCTGCCCCACACTTTGTCTCCGTACTTCCTCTCCTGAGTATTTTGTTGTCCCTTCGAAGAAGTACTGAAACATCCACACTTTAGTCTTCCTTCTTCTTGAGCTTCATGTGGTCTGTGACTTGTGTTTTGGGGATTCCGAGCTTTTGAGCTAATGTCCCATTATCAGTGAGTGAGTGAATACCCGGTGTGTTCTTTTGTGATTGGGTTAGCTCAGTCAGGATGATTTCTAGTTGCATCCATTTGCCTAAGAAGTTCATGAAGTTCCCTTAACTCACACATGCTTTGGATGGTATATTTTTCTCCCGTATGCTTTATAGGAAAAAGCAACCTCTTTCAAATTACATGCTAAAATTACACAGTGAATGGTCATTTACAACCACACATTTCTGTAACTTTTATCATACAAGAAAACAGAAAAAAAAAAAAAAAAAAAAAAAAAAAAAGAGGAGGAAGTCTGCTGGGATCTGACACAGCTGGAGTGATGAAGAGCCAGACCTAGACAGGCTGATGGACGCCCCGAGGGCAGACAGCCTGATGGACACCCTGAAGGGCAGACAGGCTGATGGACACCCTGAAGGGCAGATGCCCGTCCTTCCTTACAGACCAGAGGTAAGGGCATCGTTTGCATATCAGTATTCCAGGGCTCCGAAACCTTCTGGGTCTGGGCAGCGACAAGTGCTCATTGTGATTTGTTTTTCCCTTGCACAGAGAAATCAGGCTGTGCACGTAGCTCAGTTGGAAGAGAGCTTTCCCAGAAAAAGTCACACTTCATTTCCAGCACCATATAAACCATGCCCATGGACCAGCACTCGGGAGGAGGAGGCAGGAGGATCTGAAGCTCAGAATCATGGTTGGCTCTGTAGCTAGTTGAGGTAGTGAGTGTCTCTAAACAAACAAACATAAAGAAATAAAACATAAGATGGGATGCGATTACCCCATCTCCTTTAGGTACAATAGCTTGTCTTCTGAGACCTTAGAATTACTATTTTTTGGTTTCAATAAATTATTAAGCATTTATGTGTATATGTACATGTTCATATAATATGTGTGCATATACATGCAGGTGCATAGGCCTGTGTGTGTGTGTGTGTGTGTGTGTGTGTGTGTGTGTAGACCAGAAAGAGGTCAATATATGGTGTTAGCCTCCATTTTTTTGAGGCCAGGTTTCTCACTAAAATTAGAGCTTACTAATTTGTCCAGACTGACAAGCAGAGAACCCCAGGGACATCCTTTTCTCTGCCTTGTGACATGTGCCACCTTGCCCAGCTTTTACATAACGCTGGGGATTTGAACTCAGGACCTTGTGCTTGCATTACAAACACTTTGCTGGCTGAGCCCTCCCTCTAGGCTGCCCAGGGCCTTAGCTTCCCTTCCACTAAAACTATGGCTGTTCTCTTACCGAGTCCTTTTGTGTGCTGCCCATTGTTTCACAGAATCGAGGCCACGTCCCTTGCTTCAAATGCATATACATTGCAGAATCTGGAGTGAGAGAGCAGGCCATCCCCTTCCTCAGGCTTTAGGACTTAATGGCCTTTTCCTCATCATTATTCTAATAAAAGACTATTTTCTTTCTTAGGTGTCCACAAGTCATTCAACTCATGTCGTCTTTAACCAATTAGCCAAAAGGCTGAGGAGCAAGAATTAACAGCAGCAACAATTTTATAGCTTTAGAGTTACATTATGTAATTAATCAGATTTTGGTTTTCTGAAGCAGGGTCTCCCTCTGCAGTCCAGGCTGGCCTGGAACTGGTGGTCCCTGAGCCTCAATGCTAAGTGTAGTGTGTGGGTGTTCATTGACAACTCTGGCTTCAGAGTCAGCACAGAGGCTTATAGAAAGCTTTTCCCTTTATTTTGAGTAGGACTCAAAAGTACTCTGAAGCCTGAGTGTGTGCTCTGAAGTCCGTGTGTGTGTGTGTGTGTGTGTGTGTGTGTGTGTGTGTGTGTGTAATTAGTCACAAATAGAAAAAGATGGCCAACTGCTGATGTAGAGAGCAGTTGCATCATGGTGAAGCTTTATCTATTAGAGACAAGAACTGGACCCAGTACTTCGAATGGCAGGAACATAAGGTGGTTACCACCCTTACAGGATTGCTTTCATTCCTGCCATTTTTTAACCATTATAAGAAAAGCCCCAAACCCTAGAGGAGATATATGTATATATATGTGTGTGTGTATATATATAATATTATGCCCTTAAGTACCACTTGCCTGTAGCCAGGCTTTCAGGGAAAATGGACAGAACAGGTTAAGGTTTGCATTTATGTCTCAAGCTGTATGTGCCAGATACACCTCCTCACTGGGGTCAACCTATCTCAGTTTTATTTTTAAGGTACTTATCACCGTGTAGCCCAGGCTGGTCCTCAGCCCCCTCGGTATGAGGTTAACCTTTTACAACTCTTCTGGTCATAATGCACCTCCATATCTTGCTAAAGTGACCCCGCCATCCCTCCATAAAACAGGGTGAGAACCCTTGGAGGAGCTCTTGTGTCTCCTCCAGGGCAGCTCTTTTTGGGCACATTCCCATACTCACTTGCTCCCAACTGAATCTTTCCACAGTGGGAGGCAGTGTCTCTAAGCATCATCTCCAGAGGGATCTGTACTCAGGTCTTCTGTCTTAAAACGTGGTCCTATCATGTTAGCAGTGTTCATAAAGCCTGTGGTGGTGGGACGTAGGGAGCAGAGTCAGGATTTTAAGTTACAACCATGAAGACTGATTAAAATTCATTTCTGCACATACAGTGTAATTTCATACACTTTGGCTAAGAGCCAGACAAACTAGGTTCACTGCCCACTCCAACTTTTCCTCACCTTACTTTTCTGAGCTTAAGTTGAGATTTGGGGCTAGCTCATGTGTTCTAGAGCTGTTGTAAGGATTGAATGGGTGAGCAAAATTTTGTACTGAGTTTTGCATGGAGGCTGGACCAGCAAGCGTTAGATTTTTAAACGCCTGCCTACAATTTCTCCCATGGTTTTCTATCTTTCTGTTTGTGGTTGACTCACTGTTTCTTTTTCCAGTTTAGCTTTCTGTCTGTTGAGATGGTGTCCACCTGTGTGGCCCACGCTTCTTTACATTCAAGATCCTCTTGCCTCAGCCTTTGAAGCACTCAGATTCTAGGCCTGTGCCACCATGTCCAAACAACTTAGCTCGCTCTGGGTGTTTGTGGAGAAGTCTGTAAGGTCATGTGGCCCTTTTTAGAATAGTCTTAGAAATACTGGTCCTTTGCTATGGACACAGTTTTAGATGCTTTTACTCACAATTGGAAACTCACAGGTTTTTGGAAGCAGCAGCAGTGGGAGTATTTAACAGGGTTGAATGGTGACATGTGCCATAAGGCTGTCCCCCGCTGGATGCTGTTTTGAGTTAAGGGGTCTTGTATTAAGAGGTAGGGTTCAACCCGGCCGACTGGCAGGGCAGAAAACTGTCAGAGGACTGGGCAGGATGGCTGCTACAGACTCTGAGGTGCATATAGACAGACGTTCTGATCTTGTCCTCCATACTCCCCCGTGCTTTCTACTTTCCAATGACATTTTAGAATTTGAAAATTACCAGTGAAGATACTCAGATCCTGACAGGTTAATCTTTCATGGTTGTAAACACCCAGCAGATCTTGGATTTACACATACATGATTCTAAAGGTCACATCAGGTCTGGGAGATGACTCGGTTGTTAAAGTGCTTGCTGTGCAGTATGAGGACGTGGGTTCATGTCCTAGAACTCAACATTATTCGCTTATTGGTCTTAAGAGGTCCAGGGGCTGGAGAGATGGCTCAGTGGTTAAGAGCACTGACTGCTCTTCCAGTGGTCCTGAGTTCAAATCCCAGCAACCACACAGTGGCTCACAACCATCTGTGATGGGATCTGATGCCCTCTTCTGGCACTCAGGTGTATGGGTGCATATATGTATGCACTCATACATACAATAAATAAATAAAATTAAAATTAAAATAGGTTCCCATATATTATTTACAACTACACACAAAAATCGTATTTTGTGGTTTAAAGTTTTGCCTCATGTGTGGAAGAACCTGAAAGGAAGCAGTGGAATAGTTTCAATAGCCAATAAGCTGTGAACTAACAAACTGGATCCGACAATGAAATTTGGCTTAAAATTTTTGCATAGTTCATTATATAACCAACAGAGTGCTCTCTTAAAATACAGACAAAACTGAACATTATGTTTATGTTTAAAATACTCCAAAAGGGGGGGGGGAATCTGATTAAGGACATGTGATGTTTTAAATACTAGTTTTAATTATGTTAGAAACCTGGGAATTTCACATAGTCAAATGTATGCTTTTTATTACATAGACCTTTACAGTATTTCTAATCTTGCAAATTAGAAGTACTCGAAGTCTGTCTTAATGTGCCCCATGCGTCACAGGAATAGCTCATATCTCTTGACATACTCTGAAAGTTCTCAAGGTGTGTATAAAACTTAAGAGCATCAAAATTCTGCCTGCTGTACTGTTTACACCCCCGTCCCAGCTACACCGGGACTGAAGGTGGAGGGATCAGGAGTGGCTGAAGCAGGAGGATCACTCCGGCTGAGCTGCAGAGTCCAAGACCTACCTGGGTAATAAATAGGGTCTGCTTCTCCCCTAAAGGAGAGGAGGGCGGGGTAGAGATGCCTGAACCAGTCAGTGCTGCCAAAACTATGCGAGAAGGCTACTGGAATTGTATTCTACTGCAGGCCAGGCTTTTGCTCTTAACCCAACACCTAGAATGAGCAAGATTGACGGGTTTATTCTATGCAGCATATCCTGGTCCGAGTGTCTACAAAGGTTTGTGTGCTGTGTTCAAATCCACTGGGAATTTCCATCTTACTTCGCTCTCCTCGTAGCCACTGGCAGATCGATTGATGTGTGGGGCTCACTCGGTCGCTCTGGAGGGAAGGAAGAAGCTGAATGGGGTCCCCTGCCCTGAGAAGGCTTTGGTTCCCGTAGTGTCAGCACACATGGCCACGCCCTGAATCAGACCACAGCTTTTAAACAACCCCAGGATGCCCGTTACACTCTCAAGAGTCTCAGATGATGTCAGTGAGTCTTGAGAAGAGTAGTTTTGCTGCCCTTGGATTTGGCAGTCACCTTGTGTCTTCTTTCGGAATGATCCCCTTATCCACGGTCTAGTTCTCAGCAGTTCTCAGCGGTATGCGGTGGTTTTCTCTGCCGCGAAGATGTTGGATGCTACAGTTTAAAATTTCATCATGTTGACTAATGATTTAATAAGAGAACCAGGGAATATTTAAAAATAAAAAGAGTTACGGAAGATAGGTGTAAAGTGCAGAAAACAGTTGATTCCAGCCTCTCCCACCCCGTTTCTATTGTTTATACAGTTTGTTGGGTGTTTAGAGGCACTTGAGACGAGTCGAGTTTATTGAAAAGAAGTGGGATTTATAGTGTTCTGCTGTACCATGTTCTCTGCACACAAGGCGATAAACAAAAGTATCTTGGGTAGTTCTTCCTCTTTAAGAGAGAAACGCTGGCTTTTAAAATCCTGGTTAGAATTTCATGTGTGATCGCTGCATTGGTCTGTGGTAAAGACTCAGGTTTTCTCCTTCACCTTCTTACTGACAGCCTGGCTTCCACACGTGGTTGGTCCTGTTCTCAGGCTGGCCAGGGCTTGGCTGCTGGGAGAATTGGGCGAGCATATGGCCACTTCCCTAGCCAGTGCGTCCCGGAGCAGTCTCTGGAGCTGGAGGCCGGGAGGAGGAGCCTTTTCCGTGAGGCAGCGAGCGAGCTCCCTTCCCTTTCTCTCGGCGGTGCCGCGCTGAGCTCCGGGCTGCAGGAGGCGGGCAAGCAGACCGCGGTGTAGCCGCAGCCTCCCGGGTGGGAGCCCGCCAGGAAAGCCGGGGCCATGGGCCAGCTTTGCTGCTTCCCCTTCGTCAGAGATGAGGGCAAGACCTGTAAGTAAGGCGCGGAAGCTGTGGGGCTTGCCTATAAGGTGGAGGTTGCCTTAGGGTTAGCTTTGGGTCCTCCCCTCCCCGGGAATCAGCAGGAAGAAATGGGCTGTGATTCTCAACTGTGCATCTAATGCAGGTGTGAAAGTACAGTGTTAGGTTGACACCGGAAACTCGTTTTCAATTGTCCTCTGCTGATATTCGCACAGCCCTTTCTCATGGCACTGTCTAGCCCAGAGTTTAGTTTTGAGTTTCTTTAAATCATTGCATTCGGTTCATCTGTTGTACAAGCCAGAGCCCCTTCCTTAGGGGCTGACACTGGCAAGCCTCCGGAGCAACACCCAGTCATTGCATGCAGGGGTGCTGTTGGTCCCGAAATGAGGCTGACTGAATGTTTGCAGATACTTTCACGTGTCCTCCGCTTTGTTCTTGGGGAGGGTTCAGGTGTAATCATAAAGCCACACCAAATGGGTGCTGCCTCTTTGCCTCTCACCAGAATCTGGGTGAAAAATACTCTGAACATTGTGTAATTTTTGAGCATTTAAAATATAATATTTTAAAATGTCAGGCAGATTCTGCATCTGTTTCTGGACCATAAAGAGTTCAAGTGGAGGTGTGTGTGTCTAAAGACCCCCCTCGGGAGCTTAGATGCCTTTACTTAAAACGTTTTGGTGTCTGTGTAGGCTGCTGGCTTCAGAATTAGTGTGAACGACCTGTCTTAGGCTCCTTATCCCCAAAATAGGGAATTTTTACTTCCCTTCAGATGAAATCTTTGTAGTCATACCTCTGAATTTGCAGTCATATGTGTCAAACCAGTGTGTGATTCTCATTTAAGAGGGTCACAGAATTTCATAGCTAGCTCGATATGATCCCAAGATCCCATCTGGTTTTTGTTTCCTGATGTTCGTTCCTCAGGAAACTGAGCAAGGGCAGGTTTAAGAAGTCAGTGGATATTCTATACTCATTACTACCCTAGGGAGTCAGTTTTCCTAGGAAATCTTCTGGTATGACTTTGGAATAAACATTGACAGACTTTGGAACATTCAGCTCTTAATAAGAGTCAATAATGTCTGTAAATTTTACTTTTGAGTGTCACTGAGCACATGACAGACCTGCTCTTAGAACCCGAGACACACCAGCTACTTTCTAAGACCAACCATAAGCGTTCACTGAGCCGTTGGACACTTTCTGGATGTGTCAGAATGACTTATCTGTAGTTCTGGAGATCAGGGTATAGACTCACTTTCTGGAGGCCATCCCTATCTGAAAAGCCTTGGCGTGGACATTTGCAAGGACAGGAGTTCTTGCCTTAACTCTGCGTCTGGGTCCTCTGTGTGGGCTTTCCCTGCACCGGTTTGCGTTTGCCCTTCCCAGGGAGCTCTTCCCGGCTCTGCAGAACAAGTTCCCGTGTGAGGGGAGGGCGGCTTCTGCTTTGCCTTTGTCATCTGGGGCTGCTGCAGAGCCAGGTCTTGTATCTCTAGACACACCGCTTCTAATTTTGGTTTTGGGAAGTCCTCTATAATGCGCTTTGGGTTCTGTTTCTTAAAATGTAACGTTCCCACAGGAAAAGGAAAATAGTATGGTCTGTCTGAAGGAGTCATCTAGACTGCTTCCTCTCCACACGAACCCAGCCAATCCCTGGTCTTGCACGTTCCTTCCACATCATTCTTTCCCCATCTCTGGCTTTGTTATGACTTCACTGATCCTCAATCCATTTACACACCCCATGCACACACACATTCCTGTTGTAGTCAGAGCTGCCAATAATGCTTGCCTAATAGGACTTACCCAGTTAGGGGCGGATGTTAAAACACTCTCATGGAGGCAAGGGGAGGAGGGAGGGGGTAGGGGGATTCTGGAGGGGGGACCGGGAAAGGGGATAACATTTGAAATAAAAGTAAAGAAAATATCCAATAAAAAATGGGCAGAGATTTCATTGCCCAGTGTGTCTCAAGAAGAGTATAAATCAGCACTGACTGGACAGATCTAGTCTTTTAGTTGTATTGGAATGTGTGGGGAAAAATCCACAAAAGACATTTGAGAGGGTCCAGAATAATTTTGCTCCAGTCACTAGATTGTGCAGTAACACCCAAAAATGCAGATGTGGCTTCTTGTTGGGTTCCCAGATACTGAGTAGCCTTGTTAGCCTCATTCAAGTCACCTTTGAATCTGCTAGGGGCAGAGCTGAAGAGTGCTCCTGTCTGTGACTCAGCCTCCTAATTCTGTCCCCGGGGGCCATGGGCTGCTCTTCCAGTGGGTGGCTCAAATTAGAGACAATCCAATGGGATGTTGGTGGAAATTTATATTTGTGGGTATCATTCTCAAAACACAGGCAAGTTGGAAAATCCGTCTTCTTCTGCAATCCCACAGAGACCCAGCAAGGATAGTTCCATCGAGCCACATGGTAAGAGTCAAGCAGGACCTCTGCTCCTGTTAGTCTATCCTGCCCTGGCCTTTGGTGGTGGTGCTGGAGGAGGGAAGGGACTCTGGTTTAATTGATTAATGTCGCCATCTTAATCTGTTAATAGCAACCAGAATGATCCTCTTATCGGCCAATTATAAAGGGCCTAAGTTCATTAACTGACAATTAACTGTGTGAACCTGGAACTCTTGGTAAGAGGGTGAATGCTGAAATGTAGCAGAACTGGTTGTGGTTTGGATATCAGTTAACAAATGGAAGCAGAAAAGCCATATTTACCCAAATCTCAGTGCTTGGACATCCCCTCCCCAAGTTTTATAGTTTTAAAATTTTGGACTAAAGTAAGAATAATATTGAAAATGATTCTTAGAGAATGAGATTTTTATATTCTATGTAGAAACACTCCTGACAGCAGAAACAAGTGCTGGAGCTATTCGTCAGTATAGATCTGAGTTTTTTCCTAGACTCTTTCCCCTTTGGATTACTGAAGTTTTAGTAGTCTGGAGGGAATGTCCATGAATAAAAGTGTCAAGGCAAAAAGGTGTACTGAGCGACATCTAATACCTCACTAAGGAAACCTCAGTGGCAATTTGGCAACAGACACTTTAACCAAGTCCTCAACATTCCCGTTGTGCTCTCCCCAGCGCACACTCTCTTCTCCTGAGGCACTCTGTGTGAGAAGAGCAGGTGAATGGCCTCTTGAGGGAGGCAGTCTGTTCCACTCCTTGTTAGGGATGTTACAGGGACACTGGGTCAGCCGTCAAAGACATATGTCAACAGCTCAGTTACTGGCTTTCTGCGATGCTGTTCCTCAGTTTTCTCCTCTGCACACACGGGCTTCGTGGTTGTGTTTCATGTGTGTGCTCTGTCTCCTCACGTGGACGTCCAGTGCTGACCGTTAAGAACAGCTTACAGATTTCTGCAATTGCTGCAGGCTCCGCACGTGGCTTCCCCGCTGCAGCCACGCTGTGAGTGCCTGCAGTGAAGGGGGTGGTTCTGGCTTCCTGTTAGGCTGAGTGTGGCAGGGTTTGCAATGAGTAAGGTCAAGAACTACTGTGGATGGGGTGTGGCTGCAGAGATGGCTTAATGTTTAAGAGCACATACTGTTCTTTGTTTTACTTTTATTGAAAGTAGATCTTTTTTCATACGGTATGTTGTTGTGGCTTCCCCTCCCCTGGCTCCTTTCACTTCCTCTTCACTTTCCCTCTCATCTGGATCCATGCCCTTCCTGTCATTTGAAAACAAGTGGCACCTGAGGAATAATAATAAAATAAAACAAAGCAAAAGCAAACCTTCTGGAATAGGACAAAGCAAACAGAAGAAAAGGCACAAGGAACACAGGCAGATGTAGAGACTCATTCACACACACTGGAATCCTATAAAAGCACAAAACTGGGAGCCAAATATATACAAGAGGACCATAAGGTTCAAAAGAAAATGCCCAGAGACGACAAAGGGCTGAAGATGCCATAGATTTCATTCTGTGATGGCCATCTACTTCTTAGTATGGGGCCGGCCCTTAGGAATGGTTTGTTTTCCCAGTGAGACTCTATTGGAGAAAACAAAGTTTTTAGAAGATTAATTATTTATTTATGTATTTATTTATTTATTTATTTATTTATTATTTATAAGTACGCTGTCACTATCTTCAGACACACCAGAAGAGGGCATCAGATCTCATTACAGATGGTTGTGAGCCACCATGTGGTTGCTGGGATTTGAACTCAGAACCTCCTAAACACTGAGCCATCTCTCCAGCCCAAAAACAAAATTTTAATTTTCGAGTGGCTATCAGTTGGAGATAGTTTTGGGGGACAGTATGGGAGCATATGTCCACATCTCTCTCAGCTTCAGCCTCTGTGAGTTCAAATACAGGCACACACTGTTCTTACTGAAGACCCCCAGTTTGGTTCCTTGTCTCGACATTGGGCAGCTCTAACTGCCTGTCACTTCTGCTCCTGGGAAATATAATAACTCCAGCCTCTGAAGGCACTGAACTCATGTACACATAACCAACCAACCAACCAACCAACCAACCACCAACCAACCACCAACCAACCACCAACCAACCACCAACCAACCAACCAACCAACCAACCACCAACCAACCACCAACCAACCAACCACCAACCAACCAACCACCAACCAACCAACCACCAACCAACCAACCAACCAACCAACCAACCACCAACCAACCAACTAACCAACCACCAACCAACCAACCAACCAACAACTCATATGGAGCTGGAACGATGGTTCAGCAATTAAAAGCACTTGCTTTTATAGGGGATCAAAGTTTAAATTCTAGCACCCAAGCTCCAGCGACCCCAGTGCCCTCTTCTGGCCTCCATAGGTTCAAACACACATGTGCCGTTCATGTACACAGACACAAAAATATAAAAATCTTTCTAAGAAGCATTATTATCCCTAACCCCCATTTGCCTCTTAGTGCCAAAAGGCTAGGGGCTTCAAGAATCAAGCAAAGATCACTTTAAAAAAATCTGTCTTCCAAGCTGGGCATGGTGGCGCACACCTTTGATCAAAGCACTCTGGAGGCAGAGACGGATCTCTGAGTTCAGGGTCAGCCTGGTTTACAGGTAAGTTCCAGGACAGCCAGGTCTACATGGAGAAATCCTGACTTGAAAAACAAAATCAAACAAAAACAAAATCTCTCTCCTTCTCTGCTGCCTTCTCTTTCCCTTCCCACCTCCACTTTGGCCTAACTTTTTGGATGCCTACCATCTGCCAGGTACCCTACCAGGGTTATTTTCACTGTGTTCAAGAGGATCAATTATTAGATATAAGCTCCCTGACTGCCATGTTTCCGAGGGGAAGTTGTTGGCAGCCAGAGAAGTGGGGAATTTCTCAGTTATACTCCTCTGGGACAGTGGGGCTGAAGCTGGCACAAAGCCTGGATCCCAGACTGCTCAGTATCTATTACCCTCTGAGCAGAGAAGGGGGTGCATTGTGTAACTCAAGACTGCATTGTGCATGAGATCTGGGCGATGTAGTGGTGTCCTCAGTCTTGTTATACAATGTAAACCATTTAGCCATTGTCAATACTTATTAGATTTTCCCATTGCTAAATGATGTACACCCGGGAGGAGGTTTGTTTCTAAAATTGAAACATTAGAGCAAATGCTGACGATTACAGTTCATGTTTCACCTTCCCAACTCTGCTGGTTCACAGGCTGTGGTGTGACTGTATTTCCTTTCAGTGTTGTTCTTAGGACTTCTGAACATTGAACATTGAGAGAGATCCTCTTTCCCAGGCACTTGGCAAAACAGGTTTGGGTTTCTGATGTTGTAGAGGAATTTTAATTCTAGGGATCACATCTAAAGACCTAGGCCTATATGATCTGATGGGAACGCAGACACACCCGGGACTACAGTATGGTCTGGCTGGAGTACAGACATGCCCTTAGTATGCATCTTTAATCCTAACAATGAGGATAAGGCTAGTCTGTGGAAGGAAGCAGCCATGTTTGAAAGTGACATCTAGTTGAGGGTCAGACAAAATGACAAACTGGAGAAAGATTTGACAGAGTGAGTCAGAGATAGGATATGCTCAACTCTCACAGGAAAGAGGTTATTTAAGAGCAGAGAGAGGGAGGGAGGGAGGGAAGGAAGGAGGAGGGAGTTTGCAGAAAGAACAAGGTAGATACAGGTGAAGACAGATGAGCCACAGAATGAGGAGCTGGAAGACTAGAACAGATTGCTGAGATTAGTATGAGGCCAAGCAGAGCATTTCAATCAGAACTGAGAGAAGCCAGATTGAATTAATCAGCTTGGAAGATTAGGTTGTGCAGGGGCAAGAGGCTTCCAGGCCTCGGCCTAGGGGTAGTTAGAAGATGGAAATGCTCTTGAGTATTTCTGAGCAGTGCATTTGTGGAGCTTGAGAATGGCCCTCATCTCATTCTGTCATCCGAGGAAATAAAAGCAAAGTTCACACGACATATCCTGTTCTCCAGCAGTGTGCTGTGACCTGACAGTCTCAGGAGAATTTCAAGTGTGAGTTTACATCTTGTAAAATCTTTTGAAGTGGGTAACCATTTCCTGTAGATCTGTTTAATTTTTTTTCCATTTTACCCATAGTAAAGAGACTCAAAAAAGCTCTTGTGTGTTCAATGGCATGTCATAGACAGTGGAGGTATTTGGAGACATAGTGACCCAGTTTGTAATTTTCATTTTGGTACTTACTGTTTCATTTTTACACTTCATACTTCAATCTTAAAATAGTATCTACCTGTCATGGAAATTAAATTTTAACCAATATTTATCTAATATTTATGATGAGCCTGCCTGCTAGCCACTCTTCTTTAAAATACTTGGGAAATATGATTTCTCTATAATAAATAAAGTCTGTGTTAATTGCAGCTCAGTTTGGCACAGAGGTGGTTTTATTTTTATCTTACCTCAGAGGGGGAATTAGGACTTAGAATTTCAGCTCCACAGAGTGTCCGTTTTTGGAGAATTCTCTCCCTGTGTTTTTGAGGGCCTGTCAGTCCCAATGTCTTGCTTCCTGCCCAGGGAGACATGTGTGATTCACACATTGCCAACTTAAGTCTTCTTGGGTCCCACAGAGGGCCAGTCTACAAGTGAGGCCTGCACAGGTAATGGAAGAGCCAGGGAGGGAGGAAGGTACCTTATCACTTTAGCCATGTCTAAGAACTTCTCCAGCACAGAAAGCAACACATACTTGCCCTTTCTTTGCTTAACTTTATTTGGGTTAAACTTTTATCACTTGCAGCCACAGACTTTGGACATTAGACTATGAGACTTCCCGTGTCTTTAGTAGATATGGACCCCTGTCCTGCCAAACTGACTTAAAGTATAGCTGTGATTATACATTAACACATTCTTATTGTTACAGAGAACTGAGACTTAATGAGTTTATTATGTGCCAAACTCGAGTGTATATTCTGGTAGAAATACACTAGCCCCAGTGAGAAGAGACAACTTGCGTACTTCTTAGAAACCTCCATGCTGTGTTTGGTTTGCCGTGAGATGTGGCTTTCCTGGAAGATGCTCAGAGGAAAGTTTTGTTTTACTTCTGCTAATACTGCTAAGCTCTCTCCATCTAGGAAGCTCTGACCTGGTGTTCAGAGGACACAGGAATGAGTAATGCGTAGCTGTTATTGTTGGAGGATTCTTTTTAAATTTACATGAGTTTTCAAAGCAAAGGTCTGTTGGATTTTGAGGTTTATTGTCCTCTCAGTAGTACAAGCCAACCCGCAGGATCTTTCTTTCTAGCAGGTGATGCCACGCCCTTCCGTGGTGCCGCTTACTTCCCATGATGCAACACCTTCCCTGTGATGCCACGCCCTTCCCATGATGCCACACCCCTCCCTGCCTGGAAGGCTGCAGAACCAAGTCCAATAAGAGAAGGTTATTTGCCACGGAGAGAGGCATTTGTGCAAAACTTCTCTCATTGGTGACATTTACAATTTGATATGAGCAAACACAACTCCTACAATGCACATTTTAGGAAATTAAGCACTCCGTGGCGAACATTCGTAATGTCAGAGTTTAAAGTTAACAGAGCTTGGAACTACTGAAATAAATCTTTCAGTTAGGAAACAGTCATAGACAAAACCTGAAAACAGCAAGGGTAGCTTACACTTAAATATTGTGTTAGCTGTGAATGCTAATTTTACAATAAGCCATATAGAAGATATTTGAAACTTATAATTTCTTATTTTCATATACTGTTTCCTCAACTTACTAATTTAGTTAAGGATATTTATAAACAAAAGATATATGTATTGAAAAAAGCGAAGTACCAGGAAAGAAGAGATATATAAGCAAGATACTTGGGATACAGGAAATAAGTTTCTCTATCCCCCAAAGAGATGACGTTTACCGATGCTGCTTGTAAGGGAAGGGGGACTCCAGGGAACATAATGGTCCACACTTGCCCACCTGCCCCACAGCCTTTACCCCATGATAACTGTGGTCAGAAGTGTTGTTGGCATTTGCCATGTGAATGGCATCAGACTTTAACTGGATTTTAACAACCTTACTTAAAGTTCTGTTGAGCTGGAATGTGTCCTAAGGGAGGTCAGGATAGGGAGGAGTCTGCAGACACACCCTAGGAGGCTGAAGGATTCCAGCCATGGGTTGGGATGAGGGAAGAACTAGCTGCCTTAGAATAAGTAGGAGGTTAGAACTGTGGAAGGGAGTGTGCTCCTTGTGGTTTTTCTGAGACTAACCTAGGAACAGCAGATGTTGTAGCAAAGCTGGGCCTTATAGTGAAGCAGGCTCACTATACTGGTGCTTACTGCTCCAGTGACCTGATTTTGATCCTATGTGGTAGAAGGTGAGACCTAATCCCTACAAGTTGTCTTCTGAACTTGTCATGAGTGCTGTGGCATGTACATACCCCCCCACACACAGAAACACACCACAGACATGTAAATGTACAGAGTCAAATGGAAATGATACGTTAAGTCCAGAAACATTCTAATTATGTGGACAGTAAGTTTTCTATTAAATAATAAAATATGAAAAGGGACTATTAATAGAGACATCCAAGTAAACATCCTTCCCTCTCACCTCACCTCCTGTGATCTTCTGGTCCTTCCTTCTCTCACCTCACCTCTCCATCACCCTCCTGACTTCCCTCTCTCCTCAGAAAAAGGGAGGCCTCCCCTGGCTATCCGCTCGCCTTGGCATATGGAGTTGCAGTAGGACTAGGCACATTTTCTCTTGTGTGGTTAGACGAGGCAGCCCAGTTAGGGGACAGGACTAAAAGGCAGGCAGTGGCCATATCCGCTCCTGCTGTTTGCAGCCCCACAGAGAACCCAAGCTGCCCAACTGCACATATTTGTTGCAGGGCCAGGTCAGCCCCGCGCATGCTCTCTGTGTGTTCCAGTCCCTGTGGGCCCTGTGGGCCCAGTTTCGTTGATTCTGTGGGTTTTCTTGTGCTGTCCTTGATCCTCTGGCTGCTTCGATCCTTCCTCCCTCTCTAACAGGATTTTCCAAGTTCCTGCTAGCGTTTGGCTGTGGGTCTCTGCATGTTTCATCAGTCGCTGATGTCTGTGACAGCTGTGCTAGCTGTCTTTCTGCAAGTGTAGCCGAAGACCGTTGCTTGCTGTCAGGAGTGGGCTCTCTCATGGCATGGGTTTCAAGTCGGGCCAGTCATTGGGTGGCCATTTCTTTGATTTCTGCTTCATCTTTATCTCTACAGATCTTGATGGCTGGAGAAATTGTGAGTCTAAGGTTTTGTGGGGGGGTTGGTGTCCCAGTCCCTCCATTGGAAGTCTTTTCTGGTTACAGGAGACGGCAGGTTCAGGTTCTGTATTCTCCATTGCTAAGTCTTAGGGTCACCTTCATAGACTCATTGTCCTAGGTTTCTAGCTCTTCCCAGAGCCCCCCTCACCGACTCCAGTTTTGTCTCCCCGAATTCTTTCCCTCTGTCTTCTCTGAGTGGTAAAGGATTTTAAAGTCAAAAATTTCCCAACTGTTTTTGTCACTAAACTTTAAGTAGAAGACCAAAACCTTTGATAACAATGTGTGTTTCTAAATGAATTATTTTACAGTGACTACTGAGTGGTATTCAAATTAATGCCTTTAGGATCTGAAAACTTGTAGGGCGATTGTTTAGGCACACCATTGTCTGCCCTAAGTTCTATTGTAAATCTTGGTTATTGAACTCTCTGAGAACCAGCAACTCCTAGTTATGGTAAACTATAGTGTGCGGCCTGCTGTGTGATTGTCTTTAAAATGGAAATTGTTTTGGAAGCTTTAGATTTACTCTAATGTGCTTTTTAAGTTGCCGTATTAAACCTAAGCCAAGAATTCACCAGGATGAAAGTATATATTCACCACTGTATACATACAACCTACTTAACCTCTAATGGAACATTCGACCTACAGACTCTTTATAAAACTTTGTTAATTACGTACAACTTCATGAAGTTTATTAAATTAGAAGGTTATAATAGGTTATTTTATGAGGAAGTTTGTTCCCGAAATAATGTAGTTGGAGCTACTTTAACTCGTATGCTTTTTCCTTTGTACCTCGTTTCTGTGCTGTTGGAATCACCAGTAGTTACACAATTGTGTGAAGGGAAATACAAAAAATAGCAGACATTAGTAATGGCGTGGCGAAGAAAGCAGGGAGCTACACTGGCTATTCTAAGAGGATTTAATGTAGGAAATCAGTAGCTAGACTGTGCAGTAATAGTATAGAGTCAGGACTGAAGTAAGCAGACATCACCTTTAGGCTTGGGTGACCTATGGAAGGGAGGGTCCTATGTGACTGAGATATTTGAAGAGAGTTGCTGTCTCCAGGCAGGGCCTCTGGGACTTGGGAAGGCCATCAGTAAAGCTGACATTTTGGCTCACAAGGTTGGGACATTGGTCAGCTCTGCTCATACCTCCAAGGGAATGACGGAGGAGTAAGGAGAAGAAATAAAAACTGGAACCAACTGCTTCTGGAACCTGGAGTAGTGTGGAGCAGTGAGGAGCAGCAGACAGAACTGCAGAGCAGTGAGGAGCAGTAGGGAGCACCATGGAGCAGAAGGAACAGTGAGGAACTGTGAGGGGCAGTAGGGAGCAGTAAGGAACAGTGGGGAGCACTGTGGAGCAGCAAGGAACAGTGAAGAATCATGAGGAGCAGTGAGGAGCAGTGGGGGGAGTGAGGAGCAGTGGGGGGCAGTGGGAGGAGTGAGGAGCAGTGTGGGGAGTGGGGGGAGTGAGGAGCAGTGTGGGGAGTGGGAGGAGTGAGGAGCAGTGTGGGGAGTGGGGGGAGTGAGGAGCAGTGTGGGGAGTGGGGGGAGTGGGGGGAGTGAGGAGCAGTGAGGAGCAGTGGGGGGAGTGAGGAGCAGTGGGGGGCAGTGGGGGCAGTGGGGGGAGTGAGGAGCAGCAGACAGAACTGCAGAGCAGTGAGGAGCAGTAGGGAGCACCATGGAGCAGAAGGAACAGTGGGGAGCACTGTGGAGCAGCAAGGAACAGTGAAGAATCATGAGGAGCAGTGAGGAGCAGTGGGGGGAGTGAGGAGCAGTGGGGGGCAGTGGGGGCAGTGGGGGGAGTGGGAGGAGTGAGGAGCAGTGTGGGGAGTGGGGGGAGTGAGGAGCAGTGTGGGGAGTGGGGGGAGTGAGGAGCAGTGGGGGGCAGTGGGGGCAGTGGGGGGAGTGAGGAGCAGTGGGGGGCAGTGGGGGCAGTGGGGGGAGTGAGGAGCAGTGGGAGGAGTGAGGAGCAGTGTGGGGAGTGGGAGGAGTGAGGAGCAGTGTGGGGAGTGGGGGGAGTGAGGAGCAGTGGGGGGCAGTGGGAGCAGTGGGGGGAGTGAGGAGCAGTGGGAGGAGTGAGGAGCAGTGTGGGGAGTGGGGGGAGTGAGGAGCAGTGTGGGGAGTGGGAGGAGTGAGGAGCAGTGTGGGGAGTGGGGGGAGTGAGGAGCAGTGGGGGGCAGTGGGGGCAGTGGGGGGAGTGAGGAGCAGTGGGAGGAGTGAGGAGCAGTGTGGGGAGTGGGGGGAGTGAGGAGCAGTGTGGGGAGTGGGGGAGTGAGGAGCAGTGGGGGCAGTGGGGGCAGTGGGGGGAGTGAGGAGCAGTGGGGGGAGTGAGGAGCAGTGGGGGGCAGTGGGGGCAGTTGGGGGAGTGAGGAGCAGTGGGAGGAGTGAGGAGCAGTGTGGGGAGTGGGGGAGTGAGGAGCAGTGGGAGGAGTGAGGAGCAGTGTGGGGAGTGGGGGGAGTGAGGAGCAGTGTGGGGAGTGGGGGAGTGAGGAGCAGTGGGAGGAGTGAGGAGCAGTGTGTGGAGTGGGGGAGTGAGGAGCAGTGGGGGCAGTGGGGGGAGTGAGGAGCAGTGGGGGGAGTGGGGGGCAGTGGGGGGAGTGGGGAGGAGTCAGGAGCAGTGGGGGGGTAGGGGGCAGTGGGGGCAGTGGGAGGAGTGGGGGACAGTAGGGGAAGTGGGGGGCAGTAGGGGGAGTGGGGGGCAGTAGGGGGAGTGGGGGGCAGTAGGGGGAGTGGGGGGCAGTAGGGGGAGTGGGGGGCAGTAGGGGGAGTGAGGAGGAGTCAGGAGCAGTGGGGGGGTGGGGGGCAGTGGGGGCAGTGGCAGGTGGTGGGGCAGCAGAGATGGGGACAGTGAGCAAATTGCAGAGGGAAAGTTCCTTCACCTTGAAGCAGTTTTTATTTAGTCTCTAGCCATCCTCCTGGGAGAACCCAACAGGTGCATCTGGTGGAGAGATAAATTCGGGAGCTCGGCCTTTGTATTGCCAATCTTAACGAGGAGAGAAGGGCTGGAGCCGAGACACCACAGCTTAATAACAGGCCCGTACTTGTTGGCTATGTTTTAATAATATCGATGTTTTTCATTGCTGCAAGATAAACATTTGGTTTATGTTAATTTGTAGTACTTCTTTGGAGACAAAAGTACCAATCATATTAAACAATGATATGAGCTTTAAAAAAAAACTAGAAAATTTGTAGTTTGAATAAAGACATTTTAAAGTCTATATATGTGACTATTTCAAAATGGGCATGGTATATGGAAATTCAAGTTAGTTAATATTTCTAATGAAAAGGCTAATTTATATATATCTAACAAACGTAAGTGCACAGATTATTATTATTTTTTTAGTTACTATACTAAAGTTCTGGGTTTAGGTTCAGGGCTGATGTATGTGTTTATATGTTGCTCACACTCACCCCATTACTCTCCCTTGCCCCATTCCACCCTCTTTGTCCATCTCCATGAAAGAAAACAAATTACTTAAAAGCTAATTTGTCATCAGTTTGTAGATACTATTTTTAAATGCCTTATTCATGCTGCTCGTTGGCAGTGGTAGACGGCTCTTAAACTAGGCCTGTGATATTTTATCACACCGTTGCCAGTCCCTGCTGTGGGGACACTGAGGACTATAGACCACCCATTGTCAGGGCTAAAGAGAACTAAAGGCCCAGGGCAGCACTGGCTAAAGTCTGCAAAATTCTGGGAGGTGCCTGGGAACCCGTCAGAGTAAAAGCAGGGACAATGAGCTGTTATATCAAGACAGTCTTAATGAAAATGAAAATCTATGAGAAGAAGACACTGACTCCTGAGTGCAAACAGGACGGCCTACCTGAACATTGTCCACCTTCTACTTCCCCACCCGTAAGTTCAGTCATGTGCACACACGTGTGTCCTTTTGTATGCTCGTGTGTGCACGTGTATGCATGGCAGCTTCTTCTGTTTCTTCTTGAGTCAGGGTTCCTACCTTGGGGCTCATTCGGTTTGGCAAGATTGAATGGCCACCCAGCCCCAGGAGTCTTGTCCAGTGCTGAGATCATGAGTGTGTGCAGCTGCCTTGGCATTTTTGTGGGTTCTGGGGGTTGAACTCAGCTCCACATGCTTGCATGGTCATATCCCCAGCCCCCACCTGCTCAGCTTTTGCTTGTTGTTGGGGGCTGTGGCTCCCAGCAACTTCCCTGTCCTCACCCTCACTGGCCTCACTGGGTTATGGAGGTGGGACTTCCCTCAGCTCTGGGAAACACAGAGTTCCTCTCTCCTTCCCACACAGAAAATCAGGAAGTGCTCCTGGAGAGCTATTGAGCTGAGCAGCTATGGCCCACCGGTGACTTTTAGCAGCAGTGGAGGAACTGTAGAAAGCCAGGGGAGCCAGGACACACAGGTCAAAGTGGAGTGAGTCTCATGATCTTGTTTGCTTAGGGAAGGGGTGGGAGGAAGGCAAGGAAGGGGATTGGGAGGGATATGGCCCTAAGCCCGGTGCAGCCATGGAGCAAGCCTGATCCAGAAGGCTCTTTGGCTCCTACCATGGAGAATCGCCATGCTGCTGTTTCCTCTGAGCTTGAGGCCATGGCGAGTCCCATGGCGCTGTGATCCACCCCTCTGTGACCTGAACTCTTCTCTGGTCTTTGCTTATTAAAATTTCTTTTTATTGGCCCTGATATGTTTTTACTTCTAGCTGAATTCCACCACTGTTTTGATGCTGATGACCGTATCGGATCTTTTGGGCATTTAGCAGAAAGGAGTGACTGGAGGGTGGGTGATGATGGCCAGGAAGATGAGAGAGAGCTGAGGTGACGCTGATGAATGGCTGTGGCACCCGTCACGTAGTAGGTGCTCTCGGAGTTGCATGCAAACCGAACCCGATGTAATTATTTTTAATGCGCCTCACGTATGAGTTTAGTGCATCTAGAAACCGAAAACCATCTGTACAGTGCTATTCCTGGCGCGGTCTGTTTATATGTCTGCTGAGCACTGATTTACAGTAGTTCTTCTCTAAACCAAAACGGGGTATCCTTTGATCGTGAAGGGATGTGGCTTAAGCTACACAGAACAATGCAGAACATTTCGAGGAGCAGCGGCGCTCACCCCACCTGTCCCTGCAACGTAAACTTCTCATTAGTGATCATTTCCACAACTTTAAGACGACTTTTAAAGCAATAGTGGTGGTTCTGGAGAGATGGCGTAGTGTGCAGGTTAAGACTGTGTGCTGCTCTTGGGCAGGGCCCAAGTTCAGTTTCTAGCACCCAGGTTGGGGAGCTTACAACTGTATATGGGTCAGCTTCTGTGTGCCCAGAGCTCTCTTCTGGGCTCTGCTGACACCTGCACGAACACAGCACACCCTGCTCCTCACACACACACACACAATTACACAATTAAAAGTAAACATCTTTTTAAAAGACAGAAAAAAAATACTAAAGTGCTTACAGTTCAGTCACTGCTTTGTTTTAACCTTAATTTTCACAGTAGCCGTGTCTGGCTTTCAGAGGGACAGGTGTGACAGTCTGACCCTGTCACTTGAGAAAGGGCATTAACATATTTTATGACTCAGTCTCATTCGTTGTAGAATAAAAGGTTGTAAGAAGTATAATTGTGTAAAGTTACAGGTAGAGGCTAGCCTAGCATTATGGTGACAGTGTCAGAAGTCACATTGGAGCCGTGCAGCCGGTATTTGGCTACAGCGTTGGCAGCTTATAGAAATGTAGAGTTAGATAAGTGTCCAGGTCTCCAGAGCCTGTGACGTACGTAGAAACTGGATTGAGCTTTGGACTCACATGTGTGAGAGAAAGTCCACATACCAGGTGCTTAATGTGAGGCAGCTGGCAGGCAAGAGCAGAGGGGACCTGTGTGTAGGACAGCGGGTCCTAGGCCATGTCCTGGTGGACTCGACTTCCCGTCCTTGGTGCTCCAGGGAGGGGGTCGAACAGCTCATCCCGTAAGGAGGAGCGATGAGCTGAGTTCCTGTCATTCTGGTCCCCTTCTGTGCATGTTCCCAGCACCCACTCCCTGAAGGAGCCAAGCTTGTGGCCTACACAGGAGGCCCCACACAGTGACTGTCCCTTGCCCGCCTGGTGCCATCTGTGTTGGCTTCTTACTGACATTTGAATGACTGGTCAAAGTTCTTCTCTACATGGAGATCAAGTAGTCCAGAAGCAAATACCGGCTGACGGACCAGACGCATGTCCGTTTATACACCACCTGTGCAGTGTTCCGGAGGTGTGCACGCTGGTTTGACTTGCTGCGGGAGGTTCCTAACAGAAGTTCCTAATAAACAGTCTTTTAAAAAATTTAAATATATATATATATTTGTTTATTTATTATAAGTACACTACAGATGTCCTCACACACACCAGAAGAGGGCATCAGATCTCATTACAGATGGTTGTGAGCCACCATGTGGTTGCTGGGAATTGAACTTGGGACCTCTGGAAGAGCAGTTGGTGCTCTTAACCACTGACCCATCTCTCCTCCCTGTAAATTGGTAGTCTTAAGACACTAAGAAAATAAAAATCCACCGTACGTTACTTTCTTCAGTCATTTTTCCCCTAAAAGTTAAGCACTTAAAGAGGTTACCAGGCCTCAGTTTCTCTAGAGGGTATTGCTGTTTCTTTCCTCGTTTTCACTGTGTATGTCCAGGGATGGTGTTTGCCTTGACTTTGGCTGGTTGATCATCCTGCTCCCTCTCCCTTCGGTGCTTCCTGTTCACTATCACCCGCCATTTCTGCTGTTCAAAGTCCTGTGGACTCTGCCCATGGCTCCCCAGTGTTCACAAGCATAGTGACCAGAATCCTGTTTACCCAGGTTTGCATGGTCAGATTTTGAAAGGTGTTTACTGGCCGTCAAAGCAAATCAGAGGCACTTTACCTATTTGATGTTTAAACCCGAGAAACACACCTCTTACTCATTCTTAAGCGCTTTAGTTTAGTGTAGTTGGCTGAGTTAACGATGGCTAATATTGAATAATTAAAACTACACCTTTTCTTTAAATATATGTTTCTAGGCTAGGGTTGTAGCTCAGTTGGTAGAACACTTACTTAGAAGGCATGAAGCTCTGGGCTTGATACCCATTGTTGTGTAGGCTGGACATGCTTGGCACATGCATGTAGTCCCAGTAATCTTGAGGTTAGGATTGATAATCTTGAACAGGAAGGATGACCTGTTCAGGCTGTCTTTAGATACATAGGGAGTTTGAGGGAAGCTTATGTGCTAGACTCTGCTTAAAAACAGGAACATTGTACCCACGTGTGCGCTTGTACACACGTGTGAAGTGTGTGATGCTCTTACCCACTCTGTACTTACTCTGGTATTTAGTGACCCCAAAGAGGTGTCTGCTTATTTACAACAGAACTACGATGTCACTTAGTCAGTAGCAAATGTTGTGTTTTCCTATTAAGTGATAGGTCTTTGTGAACCAAACTTACACACATAGCAGTGTTCTAAGAGTTGAATCATACCCCAGCAGTTGAAGAGAAACAGTGTTTGTTGTAGATAAGCCTTTAAAATGGGTTCCCCGATCTTTGCTTAATGTTTTGGTGTGGGTGTCTGCATCTACTCCAACCGGCTGCCAGAGAAAGCCTCTCTGAAGAAGATTGGACTAGGGTACCTGGCCTGGAATATGAGGTCTCCATATAGCCAAGGATGACCTTGAACTTCTGACACCAAGCTTCTGCCTCTAGATTGCTAAGATTAGAGGCATGTCCCAGAATTTCCATCTTATGAACCGGAAACTTTGTGCTTATAAGCATTCTACTAACTGGGCCACATCCTAGTCTATAGTTTTTAAATTTTTTGTATTAATTTATTTAACATATACAGGTGTTTTGTCTATATGTATGTCTATGTCTCGTGTATGCCTGGTGTCTGCAGAGGCCAGAAGTGAATGTCAAATGCCATGGGATTGGGCTTCCAGAGGATTGTGACGTGCTATGTAGGTGGCGAGAATTGAACCTGGGACTTCTGGAAGAGCAGCCAGTGTTCTTACCTGCTGAGCCATCGCTAGCCTGACAGTCTTTATGTGTGTTTTCACTTCATTTTCCTCTTTCCTTCAGAGTATCATGGCATTGTGTCACTGTTTGTCACTGATTGACATGCATTTCTATTGAATTTCGGGTTTTCTGAAGGTATGGCCATGTTGCGTTCCTTTCTGTAGTCTATCTTCATAATGCAGGTGCTTTATCACAGACAGAGCGCACTTAGTTGATGTTTGTGGAAGGATAGGTGGAGATATGAAAGAGAAGGGAGAGGAAAGAAAAGAGAAGGAGAGACAAGATAAGGACTAGAAGGGCAAAGGAGGAAAGGAAGAATCTGTGACCATCAATCCAGTTACTTAGACTGGAGTTTTCAGTGGAGGAGGAGTTCCTGTGAGTGACAGCAGAATTTCCTGGGTCTCTAATCAATCTTCCTGTCATTGGTGATTTTCACATTTACAGACTGTGCTCCAGGTTGAGAGTTCTAAAGCTACCCTGCCTGGGGCAGATGTTCCTTCCTGGTGGACTTAGCTTTCAGTCTTTAGTGGGAGAACTCCGGATTCCCATCCCTGAGGCTGTAGAATCTGACACGTGTTTTATAAACCCCTGATGTCACTGTATTTTAACACTCGCCTTACCTCACTGTGAAAACCAGGTTGATAATGTTTCTGACCCTGCTTTATAATGCTGGAATCCCTCTAAATGGGTAGAGGAGGCTGTCCCTGTTATCGCCATGGCGACCCGGGGAAATGGTCTCAGTGTGGTGTTCCTCCTGACCAGGGCGTGTCTGTATTGCCTATAAAGAGCCAAAGTGGCAACCATAGCTTAAGTTTTATGTTCTTTGATTAGATTGGTTGGCAACACGTACTCGGCTGGTTTACCTTGGTGAATTCAGCATTTACAATGGGAAAATCTCCTCCTTTCTGCTTGAACTAAGGCCTGCTTTAGAACACACGCTAGTGGGGAAGAGCATGTATGATGTCAAGCAGGTGTTTTAGTGAAATGATGGAGAGCTCAGAAGTCAGCTATTATCACTAACACTCTTAAACCGATGGCCAATCAGATGGCCGTTACCAACGCTCTTAAACTAGACGGCCAATCAGATGCCGTTACCAACGCTCTTAAACTAGACGGCCAATCAGATGCCGTTACGATTCTAAAGCTCCGCTCCATTTCCAGACTTCGTGTTTTCTGCAGATCAAGAGGTAATTTCTTTAAAATGGTATGCTTATGACATGTCTCTCCGTCCCAAATACTCTTTCAAAGATACTCACCCTTCTATGGATAGTCCTGTAGACAAAGATTTGTATTAATAATACCTACCTCTTTTTTCCTGATTCAGTATTATAAATCTCAGTCACTTTTGCACTGGATGACCCAGTGACTTAGCGACCAAATCAGGGACCTTAAATTCTCACATTCCAACGGGAAGAGAAGCAGGAGCTGATGTGTAGGGCGGAAACTCCATGGTTTCCCTATATGTGATAGAAATTGTAATGTGGACTCCTAGGTAAAGTCTGCAGATAACACAGAGCCAATCCCAAAGAAAACTGCAGAGACTCTGCCACCCCCAGGAAACGGATTCCAACACAGGAGATTGTGATCACCTGTCAGCCTCACGCCGGTTTGTTCTCTTTGAGCAGACTGAGCCGATGGTATGTCTGATACAGAGAAAGGAAAAAGAGAAATGGTCTGCTTGGCTCCTATCCACTCTCACAAGTCACTCCAGACAATTTTATGGAAAATATTTTGATGCGAGCAGAACAGAAAACTATGACTCACAAGGGAAGCAATGGAGAAGCAGGCCTGCGGTCGTGAGATTACACGAGTCGCAGTTGGGGTGTGTCTTAAAATAGTGAGGAGCCAGGAAGTCATCCTTATGGGCAGCCACAGCCTGATGGCAGAGCGACAAACAGGCTCATCAGGGGGCCCTGAAGTGACCCCCGTAGAGGCAACACTTGGAAGAAACTGTTTCCAATGATTTTAAAAAGCGAAGTCTATTTTACATGTGGTAAACCTGCTCTTACTCACATTTAGTTCTGTGAGCTTTAATGAACACGAGAGTCATAATAATGAGGTCCTAAACAGCTCCACTACCCTCCAAAATGCTTCCACATTCCGGTTCACCCATCACATGGAGGCTGCTTAGGTGGTTTCTAGTTTAAGGCGCTGTTGAGTAGCGCTCCAGGGGTCACTGGGTATTTGGAGATCGGGTGCGTGCATTCACAGGTTTTCAAGTTAAGCTAGAAGGTGAGATTGCTGATAGCGTGGTGAGAACATAAGCAACTATTACAGGCAGACTCCCCAAAATGGGGTATTTGCTTTCTCACCAGCAGTAGAAGACCTTCTTGCTGGCTTCATATCCTCAGCAACCCTTAGTGTTTTGTGTCCTTTTAACTGAGCCGTTTGAGTGGGTGAGTAGAGCGTCTTGTCACTGTGACTATGACTTGTCTCTCTCTGATGACCAGTGACGCTGACTGCCTTTTGCCATGCCTGATGGCCGTCCATCCATTTCTGCTGTTAGATTTGAAATGGGGTCACTTTATATTGTTCTGACTGTCCTGGGCATACCGTGCTGTGAACTCACAGAGATCTGTCAGCCTCTACATGCTGAGTGTTCACCATGTCTGATATCCATCCATGGCCACAGTTAAAAACCAAAGTCCTTTTCTGTGGCAGACGTAGTTGGGTTTTTAGAGCAGCAAGTGTACATTTTGAAGTAATGGGAAGAGGCCTGAGGAAGGCTTTGTTCGGATCTAGGGAACTGCTGCTCCTTTCATTTACTTCTTCCATTTGTCTTTTCAGCCCCCAGCCCTTACTGTGTAATGCACACTGTCCCCTGACATTTACCCCCTGCCTCTGTCTTCCGAGGTCTGTAATACAGGGCATGGGACAGTCCCGCCTGGTCATTTGAACAGTCTTGGCTGCAGGCCTGTGAGGCCACCTGAGAGGGTTCAGAAGCATCACCAGGGCGGCTTTTCTGACAAGTTTTCAGTGCTCAGTGACCGAGCAGCTCGTTGTAGGGAGCTGCTGTCAGGCCCTACAAGCTACCCTGGGACATCTGCTGCCTCAGCTTGTTGGCAGCCTGGTCTACCTCACACGCTCGGTGTCCTTGTCCCATGGCCTAACCTGCTCACATTTAACTGATTTCACCTTCTTTGAAAACACTCCAGCTTTTCCTAGTGGAGGTGAGGGATTCTTTCCACATCAAGTACTGGCAAGCCAGGGTGGCTTCAGTTTACTGTGTACTACAGTGACATACGGCGGTGTCCTACTGCGCTGATGTAGGAAGCATCAAACCCACTGGCCTCTCAGCCTTTCTTCTGTGGAGTTCCTCCTGAGACTTTTCCAGCAAGTTGGTGTCAGTAACAACTTCTTCCAGACTTCCCTTTCCCCAGTTGCCATCCCAGTGACTGGTTCTGCATATCCCGTGATGATGACCTTGAGCTCTGCTTCCTCCGGCCCCCATCCCCCAAGTACCAGTTATTGGCATGAGCCACCCCAGACGACAATGGCTCTTACTACTCTCCCTGGGTGCGGGGTTTTAATCGAGACTTCCCATTTTCTGTCCTTTCAGTCCGTGCAGTCACATCAGAAAGCCCCTTAGGTGCTGCTTCCCTAGGGAACTCTTGTCCTCATTTCTTACTGTTTGTCTTTTAACGTTTGTAGTTTTCAGCATGGCGTGGAGTGATTGGGGCAAGTCTTCATGCCAGCCTTCCTTTTGTGTGTATGCCTTTGAACATTCGTAAACCTCTCAGCTTTTCTTCTTTTGCATTTTCTCGTGATCAGGCTTATGGTATAATACAATATGTTCTTTGTGTGGCATAGTGACAGCAGTGGACTGGCGTGCTGCTTTTGACACTTGGTATGACAGCTGCTGCTGTTCTCAGGTGTGAAGACTCCTTTTGATATGTCTCCCCACTGTGTGTGGGTGAGTGTGTGTGTGTGTGTGTGTGTGTGTGTGTGTGTGTAGCGGTAATAATAAGGTTTTGTTCTGTTACTACTGGCTCTCCTCAGTCTCACTCTGTGGGTGCTGCTCTAGTGTGAATCCGAGCACACTCCCCTAGGCGGTTAGTTCTCAAGCCTGGTACCCAAAGGTCTCATTCCATGGGCCCTGCTTGCCCTCACCTCCTGTGGGCAACAGAGCTGGAACTGCTAGTTCTCAGCCATTGCTTTCTCACACTGTCCTCCACAGCCCAGTAAAGTCACAACTCAACAATCAGTAACTTATCAAACAGGTTTATATGTTAAATTCTCAATCCACACTCCCTCTACACAATAAGCTTACAACCGGTTGACAAAGATATAAACTGCCCACATAGATAAGATAAATTGACCCATAGAAACCCTTGGAAATAATTATAACAACTTCATTTATATAAAGATGCCCCGAGAGAAACATCCGCATCTGCTTCCATGTTGCCTCCTCCCGAAAACAACTCCTCCTCTTCTGCTTTTTCAAACTTTCTCCCCGCCCACTCTCTACTGTCCACTCATGTATTGCCTTGACATCAACCAACCTGTGTGTGTTTGTTGTGTGTGTGTGTTGTGTCTTTCCCACTTCATCCTCTCCTTTCCCTCTATCATCTTTATATTTTCTGATTAAAAATTATATTACCATCCATTGATTTATTCTTGTGGGTACAAACAGGCACTTAGACATTGGCAGCACATAGGAAGAAGGTCAGTCTCTAGAGCCTTTCATGTGACATCAGCTCAGCTTTTGTTGGGGCATCTCATATGTTCAGATCCTCTGAGCAACACTAAGACTCATCTCAAGTTATTCTAGGAGTTCTAAAGTTTTCTTGCCACCACAGAGGGTTTTTTGTTGTTGTTGTTGCTTTATTTTGTTTGGTTTTAATGAAGTAAACAATCACTGACCTGTATTGGTACCAAAGATCTCAGTAAATATAAAGAAAGCCAGAAGACTAGTATAGACCACAAACAAACCATGCCACATTCAAAGAGAGTTGCTTACTCTTAATTGCTCGTGTGAAGTTTATTGGAAAATATTTTAAATTTTGTACCCTTTGGAATATACTGTATTGAGTGGATTCATTTTCTTTTAGTGATCTATATTTTTAGACCCGGAGTGGTCTAAAACTCACCATAAAATTCAAGTTAGACTCTCATTTACCCTCCTGTCGCAGCCCTCTGGGGGCTAGGATCATTGGCATAAGCCACCTTATTTAGCTGTGTTCTGTAGTTTTAAAAGATTTTTTCTTTTATATTTTTTATGTAAGAGATATTGTGGAGCTGGGTGTGGTGGTTATAACTGGAACGCTGAGACAGGGATTGTCTGTTGTAGCTGTTCTTGGCTCTGTGATGAGTCTGTGCTGTCCTGGGCTACAGTGGGAGACTCAGTCTCAGACACTACCACTAAAGACATGTTAGGAAGATTTCTCAAATACAATATCAAAGGCAAAAGCTTGGAATGAGAGTCAGTACACCACATGCACCAAGAAAGGATACTTGGACCACAAGTTTGATGTTTTTATTAGGAATATTTTTGTTTATTTAAGTATCTTATTGGAATCTAAAGAGAGTTGTGTATATTGGCATACTGTGCTGGGCTGCTGTTATTAACGAGGCATGGGGGAATGCCCTTGGAGGTCAGCTTGAGAGGCTTCTGTCCTTACACAACTGTTAAGCACAGGAAAATTACAGCATAAAGTTAATCTGAAAATGTCTTGTAAGTTGCACCAACTCCACTGAAAACTAAAAGACAGGTTCACACACACACACACACACACACACACACACACACACACACACATTTACAGGGTCTCATGTATCCTAGGCGGCCCTAAGCTTGCTGTGTATCCAGGGATGAACTTGCACTTCTCATCCTTCTGTCTGAACCTCCATGGTGTTAGGATTACGGTCGCATGCCACCACGTCCCATTTGCTGTGGGATTAATAGCCTGCGTTTTACAGAAATTATGTGGGGAAGCTGGAGTACAGGTCAGATTTGGAAGATTTGTTAATGTGCTTATTTTTAATTGGTGAACTAATTACTTATTGTGGATTGTTAATTAATTTATGATTGGTAGAAATAGGTTTGTTTTTCCAATCAGTTTCATCAGTTAAAGTAGATGTAAATTTTCACACAGGCAGGGCATTTGGATTATTTTGGAATTTTCTGCTCTTGCTTTAGGTTTAATTTTACATTTAAATTTCTGGCCATGGTGTACTATTTATATAGGACAATAATATTCAAAACTGTTGCTACCACTTCCAAGAATTTCAATTAAAATATTCACTTGGCAAAAATAAAAAAAGTTATTGGGCATTGTAATGAATAGGCTGCCATATGTCAGAAGAGAGGAAGGTTAAGAGAGAAATGTTATAGTTTCTGTCCTCAAACCTGTGCTTGTGTAAGGGTACATGTGTATACATGCATGTGTTCAGCTTGTGTAAGGGTACATGTGTATACATGCATGTGTTCAGCTTGTGTAAGGGTACATGTGTATACATGCATGTGTTTATACATGCAGGCATATGTGCACAGGCGTATTCATGTAGATAGAGGGGTATGCATCCCAGACATAGATGGGAGGTGTTTCCTTAATCATACTCCACCTTATGTTTTGAGCCAGGGTTTCTCAGTGGATCTGGAGTTTACCAGTTAGTTAGGATAGTTGGCCAGTGAGCTCTAGGGCTCCCCCACCCCAGTTGCTCTCTGCAGATGTGTACCCCTGCATGCAGATTTCCATGTGTTCTCTGGTGGACCCAAGTGCAGGTCCCACGCTAGCATGCAGGCATATTCCTGACTGAACCATGTTTCCAGGCACCGGATTATGCCTTTGTGAGTTAATAAAGAACATTATTTATAAAAGAATTAAAAAAGAAAGCCAGGAGGATCTTGGTTTATTCTCTGTGGTATTTTTGTAGGCTGAGAGAATATAAACTCTGTTTCTATAGGCATGTAGTAAACACTTAGGACACATTTGTGAGTAAGTGACAGAATGACCAAATGGACACACACACATGCCCATCCCTAATGGACACACACACATACCTTTCCCACTGACCCAGTAGACACACCCATATACCCTTCCCTAATGGACACACGCACATGCCCTTCCCATGACCAAATGGACACACACACACACACACACACACATGCCCTTCCCATGACCAAATGGACACACACACATACTCTTCCCATGACCAAATGAACACATGCACATGCCCTTCCCATGACCAAATGGACACACACATGCCCTTCCCACTGACCAAATGGACACACACATGCCCTTCCCACTGACCAAATGGACACACACATGCCCTTCCCACTGACCAAATGGACACACACATGCCCTTCCCACTGACCAAATCGACACACACATGCCCTTCCCACTGACCAAGGCAAGGAGAGTTTCGTGGAGTAGGTAAAATTTTAATGGGAGGGGGAAGGGTGGGGCCATTTATAATAAGGAATGATCTGGAAGTGTCTACGGATGTTGGAATTTGAACCAGAAGTGAGACAACAGTGACTGTTTGGGAAAGCTCAGGAAGTTCTGAAATGTAAGCTCGCTTCCCTGGGAAGTGGCAACTGGAAGGAATATTTTATCTGTTTTTTTTTTTTAATTAACAGATTGAATGTTTGTTACTTTGTTTGCCTTTTTGCTTCTTTGAGACAGAGTCTCACTATGTAGGCCCTGCTGGCCTGTAGCTTGATCTGTAGCTCAGTCTGGCCTCAGATCCACAGAGATCTGCCACCTGCCTCTGCCTCCCAGGCCCAGTGATTAGAAGTGTGTGCTGCCACGCCCAGTGTGAAAGGGACACTTTAGGAAGGTGAATCTGGAGGCATTTTGTCAGGTGCCTTGAGGACAGGAGAGATTGTGAAGCACATATTAACAGTGTTCTTCAACGAAGCAACGAAGCTGATGGCAGACAGGAATACGAGCATGTAAAGTTTCACTGACAGACATAACAAGGTACTGATGTTAGAACTGGGAGTGATTTTGGAGAATGAGTTATTAAATGAAACTGAAGTTCAGCCTCGTTATCTTTACAAGTGAGAAAACAGACTGAGCTCTGGAACAGTCCACACAATTAGTTTCTGGTCTGGGTAGAGCCTAGGTAGGAGGTTTAGAAAGTCATTTTAAAAGTCATGTTTTGAAAGGTCCTTAAATAGCATCCCTTCATTTGCATCTCATTTTCTGTTTCAAATTTGAAGAGCTACTATACAAACAGTCACCTGTAGTGCATATGGAAACATTATCGATATGTGGCAAATATTGTAATGTAAGACTGAGAGCAAATAATTTAAATATTCGGTAATATTTCTACACATTCTTACCAGGGAAAATCTGAACTTTTGCCTAAAGCTATATTACTAACATTTTTTTTTCTTGCTTTCCACAGTGTCTGTTTAGTAGGCTCTCTGTAATTATCCCGAGTCAAAGCTTACTCAAATCTGAACATGTTTTCAGTGCACATGTGCTTAAACTGCTGATCATGGCGTCTGCCATATTGCCACATTTGAGGGGATGCGGATGCTAAGGCATCTCTCTGGGTTGGTCTTAACCCATCCTCCCTTTCATTTGTGATGTTTGTCTCTGGGAATGAGGAGGTAGCTACCCCGCATGTGTGCCTTAGACAAATAACAGGACTCTGAAGGCAGCCAGGGACCAAGTATGATCCTGGGCATTGTTCTCCAAGCCCTGTTATATATGAGGATAGAAAGTGACTTCTCTGTTTCTGATCACACCCTGAGCATGCAGGTATAGCACTGGCTTGGTCATCACGAGCCCTTGGCTTGTCCCACAGTGAGCTCATCTTATGGTAGGTGGGCAATGTACTCCATCTGCTTTCCAGCCTACAGCTCAATGCAGGGAATGAGGGTGCTTCCTGGACATAGCGCAAGAGCCCCCTTTGCCTTTCCTAGGGTTAGAAAGGATTTGGATCGGTGTATGGGTGACACATAGCCTAAGGGTTGGGGCAGGGGTGGGGAGAGGAGTGGCTCTCATTCACAGCAGCAAAGTGAATCAACACTTTACGTGCTGACACCTGGGCCTTCACCAGCGGACAGAAAAATGACCCTAGAATTTCCTGTCTCTAGAATTACAGTGATATCGATGAGATTTTAAAAATAGGATGCTAGCCCTGCAGTCCTATTTTAAATCAGTTGCTACTGGCTGTGATTACTACATCTAACTTGGCGTGAGCGCTGGGAAATTATCGACCACCGATCTCTGTGCCAAGCGTCTTAACATGGGAGGTCCTCATCTGTAAGATGATCGGGGCAGTCTTGGTTCCCTGATAGTTGGCACTGGAGAGGGAGCAGCAGGTCGTGTGGCCAAGACCCCAGGTGTGAGTACAAGGGGCTTACAGTAGTCCTTAGCTTTGGGTAAGACTGGAGCCATGCAGAAATGGAAGGCTGCAGTGCTGTCTGCTAGGGTGCGTCAGGCTGCTTTTCAGCCTGAAGTCTGCAGGAATAGACGGGCTCCTGCTTGGAGGATGCTGTAGGAAAAAACAACCCACTCTTGTTGGAATTATAGATCCCATTTGCCAGAGTGAGGGACACTTGCTCTTTTAACTAGCTGAACCAGCCTGGCCCTGGTGGCCTAGTTGCTATGGCAATACGAGCTCAGTGACCTCTCTTCTCTTGTGGAATGTAGGTGAGAAGGACCGGAAGGAGCCTGAGGATGCAGAACTGGTCAGGCTCAGTAAGAGGCTGGTGGAGAACGCTGTGCTCAAGGCAGTCCAGCAGTACCTAGAAGAGACGCAGAACAAAAAGCAGCTGGGGGAGGGGAACTCCATCAAAGCTGAGGAGGGAGATCGGAATGGCGACGGCAACAACAGGAAGTGAGAGCTGAATCGGTCCACTGCCCCTCCGCTAAGTCGCAGACTGATTGATTGGCAATGTGCTAGTGAAGTGTCTTCTTGAAGCCCTGGAGATCACCTAATACTTTTATGATTGATGCGATTGATACGTTCGGTGTGGCTGCGACACGACAGAAAAGAATGGGGTGCAGGGACCAGCAGAAGAAGTTAATTCATGGAAGAACAACACTAAGTCCGTGATGTCAACCACGCACAAGGGAGAGCGGGCACATCGGGAAGGCTGCCCGCCTCAAAAGGCGGAGGGAGAGGACTGGCCACCGACGGAACACTGCCGGTTACATTGCTTCGATCCGTTGACTACTTTATCTGAGGGCAAAACTTGCACACAGCTATCAAGTGCTAAGTTCAGTTTGTCACTGTTGAAATGACCATGAGTATAGTGAGTTCACAGTGTTTCCTGTTTGTCCCTACGTGCTGTTACCACACAGTGATCTTTATTTACAGTAAATTACGTTTTGTGTAAATTATATATTTTTGGCAAAATGCAATCTTTTCTATGGAATGTGGGTAATGTTTTAAAGGTTTTCAAGCCTTATTTTGATAAGTCAATGTGCCATATTTAATGTACTTCATTGATATTTGTACTTTAAATGTATTATATAATTTTCCCCCTTAGGCAAGAAACCAGTTGGAACCCAAGACTTAATTAAGGAAGCTTTGCACCGGGAAAGAATGGAGCTGAAGTCCAAAGTGAAACAGATCAAAGAGCTTTTGTTAAAGCCTGAGACTCAGGCCAAGATTAGAAAGGAGCTATTTGAAGGAAGAGTCTTTAATAATGGCAGTCCAACAAGTGATGCTGGTTTCCACACGGCTCTGCCATAGCTCTTCACGGTGTTATCGTGGTAAACTGTTTAAGAACTCTCAGCTCATTAAATAGCTCTTTGGTGAGTAACCAAAGTGTTCCTACGGTTTCTACAAAGCCCACAAACCAACATTTGGTAAGGAATTAACAACTTCTTGCCAAAGAAAACATACTTTTGCCTTATCATGGTCATTGTCACCACCACCATCATCATCATCTTCACCATAAAGCTGAGTTTTAGAATGTTTGTTTTGTTATCTTTGACTCATTTTATAGAAATAAGTTCTTAATTAGCTGTTGTAAGATGTTCCATGGGTCCTTGCAGATAATATCATATATATGTATATGTATATATATATGCACACACTATGAAAAACCCTTTATAGACAAAAACAACAAAACAAAACCAACAACAGTATTCTAAGGGTCACCTGCCTCCTGTTGGTGTGGCCCTCGTTCCTTCAAAAGAAGCATTGTCCAGGCTTGTCCAGTCTCACGGTCCTTTTGCTGAGAGTTTGAATGATTATTGAGTATAAGTACTTGAATGAACATTAGCAAGTATAATCATTGTAGTGATGCTTTAAGAATGTTTTATAATGTCTATATTATTATTTTTCACTGATGAAGGTACAGTTTGCTTTTTTTCTTAGTGAACAATGTTCAGGGTTCTTATTTCCTACTCTAAAGATGAGCCCAAGGCTGTGTTCTTCACTATTTGAGTAGTTTGCACTGGTTCATTTGTAAACAAGCATTCTTGAGGCACACCCCCATGTTTATTTGTAACAGCTCTTTGGGTGGTCACTTTAAAATTGCTGCTACTGATAGATAATGGGGAAAGGATTAGAGATTAAATGGTCATCTCACACACTGTCCAGTTTGCTCATGGATTTCGGCTATTTTTTCACTGGGTAAATGATACTACATTAATTCATGATGTGTTCCTTTATACGTTCCTACATTTTCATGTTCTATAATAAAAATGCTCTTCCCCTGTTGCTGTTCTTCTCTTCCTTCTGGAAACCATTGGGCCATGGTTGGTGTTCCAAAGCAGGGTCTTTGTAATGTTAATGTCTCCGGCCTTCATACTAAAGCAAGCACAGAGCTGCACCACTGTCACCTTTAGACTGTTGCCTGATTTCAAAGCTTCAACTCCACACAGTAATAGCAGAACAGAAAACTCAAAGACAACCCAAGTGGTGTCTTCAAAATAAATAATCCTGTGTCAAGAGTGGCAAATATGAAGAGAACACATTCCTATATGTGTGAATCTGCTAGCTGTGGGCTGTGAAAGCCTCTAAGAAGCTGGCCACGAACCATGAACCCCCTCTTAGTGGCGATCCATGAGCCTTCTGTGAGGGGGGCTGACCATGAACCTTTTCCGAGTGGCTAGCCACAACTTCCTTGGGAGCTGTGGATGGAAACCCCCTCTTAGCAGTGGAGGTCATCACAGCTTTTCTTGGGCAACCCCAAAGGAAGGAAGCCAAGGTGCTTAGGCCTGTCCTTGTTTTTCAGAGGAAGCACACTTGAGGGGTTTGGTGCCCTAGTCAGAAAACACACTGCTGTTAGGAATTTGGACCTGAGCCGTAGCCCAGTGGCGCCAGGGTTCCACTGTTACTTTTTCTATCCCCTAATTCATGCACACACTTTCAGATCAGATTTTAGCACCAGTCCATATCCTCTCCTTGAGGACATAGCCACAGTCTGTCTGGGGAGCTTGAAAGATGTATTCAGGTGCCTGTCCGTTTCTGTTGTTAAATACCCCTGAAGACCTGGGCTATAGTGACAGGTGATTAAGGCACGTGGTTAAATCTCTTCCTAAGTGTTCCTAAATTCTCATAGGAAGTGATTAGTACTTTCTAGGCTAGGATGCTTTATGCCGAAATGGCCAAGGATGTAGAACAAACAAAAGACTGCTGAATTTAAACTCAAATCTATTCTACCTAAAAGGTGACATTTCCCACAGTGGGGCACTTACCAGATACAAGATTTCAAAAATTAAAGATGAAGAAAAAAGAGAAAGTCCTTGAATCCTCCACATATACACCACAAACACAGTGACACACACACAGAGTGATACACACAAACACATAGTCACACAGAACAGTCATACACACATACACAGACACACACAGTCACACACACAGACACACAGTCACACATAGTCACACAGACACAGACACACACACAGTTACACATACACATTCACACACACATACAAGTCACACATATTTATACACACACACAGTCACACAGAACAGTCATACATACATAGTCACACATATATATAGTCACACATACATAGTCACACACAGTAACACAAACAGTTACACACAGTCATACATACATACATAGTCACAGTCACACACAGTCACACACACAGACACACACAGAGACACAGTCACACAGTCACACAGACACAGTCACACACATACACATTCACACACACATACAAGTCACACATATTTATACACACACAGTCACATAGTCACATACACAGACACAGTCACACACACATACACAGTCACACACAGACACACAGTCACAGTCACATACACAGTCACACACACATACATAGACACACACACACACTCACCTGGTTCTTAATTTCTACAAATATGAGTGTGGTCAGCTGATTCTATAGAGGAATAGCATCTAGCTCTAATGATTCTAATCCTTGTGGAATCCCATGTGACCCTGCTCACAGAACCCTGGACTTCACACTGACGGGAAACCTTGAGCAAACCAGTCATGTTCTGAGCCTCACTTCCCAGTCTGGCCAGGTGGTTTTAAGGAACCCAGGGCAGTTTTCTTTGGTATCTGCCCTGACACTTCCATGTTGGCTTCTTGACTAGGTCACATCATTCCCCCTGATGACGCTAAGCGCTTAGGTGTCCGGAGGATGTCCCCTTCTGCTTCACTTGTGGGCTGTCAGTTTCATGAAGGGGAACCATACAGGAAACATTCTCATTTAGAACCACATTCCTACATCTGAAGAGTCAGTCGGTAGAAAAACAGATCCTACAAGAGTAAAGATCTAGGACGTTGTCTTTTAAACAGTGGGATACTGTTGTGTCAGCCTTCAGCTTGGTCTCACTTGTAAAACTCAGATTCTGCTCGTCCTCAGTGGAGATCGAATGGACGGCGTTTGTCCTTTGGATATGCAGGTTGCTGTATTTTATATGACATTTTTGGGGTCAGAAGTATATCTGACTTTAGATTCTTTTCGTATTTTGGATTACTTGTGATCCCTCAGGTATAGGCCCCGTATCTGAATAGGAACTTCATCTGCAATATGAATACGTGTTTATTTTACTCACCAGTCTCAAGGTCATTTTCTATAATCTTTATTGCAGCTCATCCCATGAGACCAGGTGAGGAACGTTCTGCTTGTGATGTCCTGTTAGCATTCAAATGTGCAGAATTTTCAAACCTTTAACTTCCTTAATTTTGCCTTAGGAATGCTCGACCCATATTAGGTTCACATCCAGAATATAGTTAGAATCAAATGCTTTTCTGAAAACGCCCAAATGTGTCAATTCCTATAAATCCATGTTCACTGAGGAGGAAATGACAGCAGTCGGACTTCATAGTCCGCATGTCACATCAGGCACACAACTAAGGAGACGTTTGCTCTTCTGTGCACCCAAAAGACAGAGCACATGTAAGTGTAAATTGGGAGTGGGTGCCGTGTCGTCAGCCATTGTTCATCTTCTTTTCTTCTGTTCTTTTTTAGGGTTTGTTTGGCTTTTGAGATTATGACTACATCATTCCATTCCCTTTCTTTCCTTCAAATCCTCCAACATTTCCCACTAACCTTAAATTCATGATCTCTGTTTTAACATTGCTTTTACACACACACACACACACACACCACACACACACACACACACACACACACACACACACACAGTCCTAAATTTGCAATGTAATACATATTATATATGTATGTTATGTATATATACCATATATATCACTAAATACATAATGTAGCTGTTCAGTCCGTATAATGGTACTTGTACACGTGTACTGGATAACTAACAGGCATGCTCTTCCCTGCTCCCCACTTTCCTTAGTTGCCTGTAGTTCTTTGTCCAGGGCTGAGGCTACCTGAGCCCCCCTCCGTGTGAGCACGTCTGCTGGTGTCACCTGCTAATGTTCTGTTTTGGTGGCCATGTTGATAAGACATCATGGCAGAGCTGCTGACATTCTCAGGGGACACAGTCACCGCTTCTGTGTGTTTCAATGGTCACTGAGCCTTTCCCATGGGAGCTGTAGATGTATCAGTTAGAACTTGGCTCGCAGCTCTGCAGTTTGATTGGTTGTGGCTTCCTGTAATGGTCTCTATCCGCTGCAGAGAGAAATTCCCTTGATGAGGGTGAGGACGACAGGTATGTGTGGGTACAAGGACACATGTTTACAATCCATCCTCAGCATTTTCAAACGTCACCTGCAATAGTCTTATCTTCGAAAATCTCATAGATGCGTTCATGGATTCTAGATTGAAAAATATATTAAAACCAAACAATTAACCAGAATACATTCAAAACATTTCCTAGTCCCCGTTGTGGTGAATCTCCAACCCCATTATTCCCAGGCAAAGAACTCACATCTCAGTTATAATATTTATAAGCAGCTGCCTTGATTGGGCAGATCCACAGCTACACTACTCTAGTCCTCAGCTACGAGACCCCTTGCTACTTGCGGCTCCTGCAGGCCATGTGGTTCTGCTCCATCTTCCTCCCACCTCCTCTTCCTCTCCCTCTCTCTCTCCCTCTCCCTCTCCCTCTCTCTCAGACCTCCAGCCCCACCTTTTCCTTCCACTGCCCAATCACAGGCTCTAGCCTGTATCTGACCAGTTGAAGTGGGGAAAGGTTCACATGAGATCACCTGATCACCTGAGTAAGGGATCCGTTCCTCGTGATCCCTCCTCAGGGCAACCCCTCTTGAGGAAGCAGAATTAGCCTCAAAATGCAAACAGCGCCAGGGAGACCCACAAGTCCCTGCCTGCATTTGAGAGTTGTGCACACACCAGTGAGATAAACTAGGTGGTTCCATTCACATGTTAAAGTGGATATTAGAGTAATTGCCTTGGAGTCAGCGAATTTAAAATTAGGAATATACAATCCACAGCCACTCGTCCCTGTGTACTGGGGATAACGAGGCTCATTTAGAAGGCCATCTGAGAAATTCTGAAGATAGGCAACATTAACGTCTACGATACACTATGCTCTAAACCACCAATTCGTATTTCTTTAAATGCAACTGATGAATTCAGGTGATGGCTTTAAAATGAAAACTGCTCTATCTGGTCCTCTATAAACCCCATTATTAGTCACACATTGGAACACCATGAAATTCCCTTGTAATGCTAAGGACGAATAAACTAGAGGCTGAACAGTAGAACAGAGAACGTGCTCCCTGGGTACCTACAGTGGTTTCCTCTAATGATCCAAGTTACTTTCTAAAGGCTGCTCTCATGTGGAAGTACCCCATACCTTACAGGTTATTTTCTTGGACTCGTGTTAGGAGAGTGACCGAGTCCTGCTTGCACCCCTGCCCACTTAAGTAATTCTGTGGCTTACACAGTTCTCACTCTTTAATCCCTACATTGTTAGTTGGCATAGCATTGCCAAGATCTCAGTTTCTGCCCGAACCCACCTGGGCACAATGTCTCAGTGATGTCTTTGTACTAAAGACATTGATTCCCCCCCCAGCATACATTTCATTTTACCCATAACTTCAGAAAATATTTTATATATACATATGTGAGATATAAAAAGTTGTAGGAGGTGAGAGGACCAAGAGACAAGAATCTTTACAGCTCAGCAGAAAGGATGGTGCTGTGAGCAACTGAAAAGGCGCATGTGCACCGAATGCAAATGTCTGATAGGGCGATTTAGTGCAGAAAACGCAAGAATATGCCACAGTGGGGAGAGACCCTCCAGGACAAATTTGGAAGCTGTTCTCGCCAAGTCTGTGTTTGGGGAGCGCCTTCAGGGAAACGCTTGCTTTGAGGGCTTTCGATGACTTGGTGGACATTTGTCACAGCTAGTGACACAGCTTGGTATCTTTACAATACCTTTCCGGTGTCTCCACTTCTCAGGGGAGATGCCCCAGGAAGAGTTTTGGAACTTAGCATCTCATTGGTGCGCTGAGATTTAGATCTGGAATCTGGGCTCCACCGAGTAAGAGGGAGTCAGGCCTTCTGGTGAGGGTGGTGGCTCAGAGAGGCAGCAGTGGAGCTGGGAGGAAAGTTCCTTCCCTGCGAGCATGGAGACTTGAGAGCAGGTCTCTGGATACATCCACCTGTGACCCCAGTGCTGGGTTAGGGCAGAGACATAAGATCTTCGCAGTTCACGGACAACCAGTGAGCCCCAGGTCCACTGTGGACAGTCTCATATGATGTGAACGATTGAGGAAGACATCTGAGATCAACAGAGCTCCTCACGCAGATGCACACACTTACATATGTGTTGCAGTAAATATTAAATAGAATCTGGCTTATCTCTTTATTGGCCCCCGCGGTCTCACTTTGCTGGCGCCGCTTAATACGGAGCCATGTGCACGGACTCTGTCACTCCGTCCACATGACGCCCCCTCCACACGGTTCCCTTGTGGTTCACTCCGCCGGCCCTACTGCCTCTGTCTCGGGTGGAATTACCGCCCCTGCGTTTACTCTCCTCCACGGTCACAAACATCACTTCAAAGCCTGGTAACTTTTCAAACATTGCAGCCACCAGGATCTAAGTCTGCTTTCCCCGGCTCCATCTTGATTTTCCCCCTCTTCCGTTTTCCTTTTCTCCGCCTACCTCCACTGTCCAATCATGTATCTACTTAACATAAATCTACACATATGCCTATGTATGTGCATGCACACACCCCCATATGAGCCTGTATACATACCACTCCTATATACATATGTAGCTTGGTTAGGGCTGATATACTGCCAGTGGATAGTGAGTGCTACAGGGGTGGGGGACACTCAAGAGTAGCTGACAATGTAGTGGAGGACCGCTCTTTTTCTTGGCTTCCCAGACTGATCTTCTGAGTCCCCCAGGTAACAACTAAGACCTGGTTCTGCTTTAAACTGGCTGAGACTAGGCTGGAAGGATGGCTCAGCAGTTCAGGTCACTTGTTGCTTTTGCAGAGGACCTGGTTTCAGTTTCCCAGGATCAGACTCCATCTCTGGCCTCTGTGGGCAGCAGTCACACACATGGTGTATCTACATGCATACATGCAGGCAAAACACGCATACGCATGAAACCAATGAATATAAAAACAAGAAAACTCAATAAAGCTGGGTTTAGTATTTGCAATTAAATATTCAAACTAATCCAAATTATTTTTTTAAGATTTATTTATTTCTTTTACGTAAGTACACTGCTCACTGTCCCTCTCTTCAGACACACCAGAAGAGGGCATCAGATCCCATTGAAGATGATTGTGAGCCGTTATGTGGTTGCTGGGAATTGAACTCAGGACCTCTGGAAGAGCAGTCAATGTTCTTAACCACTGAGCTATTTCTTCAGCCCATTGAAATGATTTCTGAGCAGCGTTTCAACACAGGTCTTAGTGGGCACTTAGTGGATGCTTCTGTGTGTTATGGGTGTGACACATAAATTGTAGGAGTGGTTGTGGGCACTTGAGGAAGCCTCTATTCCTGATCTAGAGGCACCGAATGCAGCAGCAGACTCCGGGTATTATAACAAGTAGCCTTATCTATTTCCTAAATAGTCTCCAAATAAGGTCACCCAAGCCCCAGTTGAGAACGTAGGAATCGCTGCCCTGGCAGTGTAAGAGACAACGTTCTTCATTTCTGCCCTGTCAAGAAGTACTTTATCCTCCAAAAGTGCACGTTCACTGGGACTCTGTGCATGTTATCTGGTTCCTAGATAGAAATGGGAAATGAAACCACCTTCCTGTTTTGAAGACAAAATCATTTATTACACTTAAAAATAGTTGGATAAGTCATTTGTAACAACAGTTCTTATAAAGTCATCGTTGCACAGATTAACTGGGGTAGCTGACTTAGAGACTGAGAGAAGGCAATCTCCAAGTTCTAAGAGTGTGACCTGCTGAATATATTATTATTATTATGTAATTATAACAATAGGCTACTTCTTGTTCAACTTTATAAAAACACTTGAAATATATATTATGTACTCAATGAAAAAGTCCAATTTTCTGATAGAGATGTGTTAGAAATATGGGGGATTTTAATGTAAGAAAAATATTAATTTTCTCTGAGTGGCAGGGTAGAAAGATTTTAGATAAAGGGATGAGAAAGAACTTTCCCTATAGGCTTTATTAAAACTTGAAGGGTAGCTTCTGAATTGAACTGGCTGGTTTTATGTGTCAACTTGACCCAAGCTGGAGTTATCACAGAGAAAGGAGCCTCCCTTGAGAAAATGCCTCCATGAGATCCAGCTGTAAGGCATTTTCTCAACTAGTGATCAAGGGGGAAGGGCCCAGCCCATTGTGGGTGGAGCCATCCCTGGCCCAGCCTATTGTGGGTGGAGCCATCCCTGGGCTGGTAGACCTGGGTTCTATAAGAAAGCAGGCCTAGCAAGCCAGGGGAAGCAAGCCAGTAAGTAACATCCCTCCATGGCCTCTGCATCAGCTCCTGCTTCCTGACCTGCTTGAGTTCCAGTCCTGACTTCCTTTGGTGATGAATGGCAATGGGGAAGTATAAGCTGAATAAACCCTTTCCTCCCCAACCTGCTTCTTGGTGATGATGTTTGTGCAGGAATAGAAACTCTGACTAAGACAGGGATTAAATGGTATATGGAGATGTAGAGATGAGGCCAGTGGAGAGGCTGTGTCATGGTGAGCACTCTGAGATGTCCAGTGGAGTATTCAGAGGGAAGGACCAGAGCAGAAAGAAGAGGACATGTACGTCACCTTCTACACCGACTGTGGGGAATTTAGACTTTGAAAGAAAAGTAGGCAGTTCTCGGTGCATCCAGAATGTCATAGTTACACTAAGAAAACTCTATATGGCTTGTTTCTTACTATAATGGGTTATTTTAAGAAGTCAGGGACTATCTGGAACACACCTAAAAGGAAGCAGTTTGAGTAAGGATGCTGGGCCTGTGACAGCCTGGATCCCTGTTCCAATTCTTCATCTCTGTAAAGGTTCTCTTGCTTCTTCTACAGAGACAGCCTTTTCTGTGTCATTTCATAGCAAACCTCTATCCTGCTGATAAAAGACTTGACCAGTGTCTTCTCTTGCACAATGGGGTGTAAGTAGATGAAGAACAAGCTGAGGCTTAAACCATGGAGACAGACTGAACCAAGCCTGTAGCCTAGAGAAGACCTCTGCAGTAAGGATGTGACCAATGGTCCTTCCCAGGAATGCGCAGGGTTGGTCACTGGTTCTCTTGCAGCATTATTGTTTTAAACACTGGTCAATATGGTTCCTGGGAGACAAACTGAAACACAAAAGCAAAGTTAAGCCCACAGTGCAGCACAGCCATTTTGGGAATAGTTGAGTCTCCGATGGGGTTGGGAGCTGGTGCCAGAAGCAGTCACCCATGCCTGGGACTTTTTATTAAAAAGCCACGACTAGGGCTGGAGAGGTGGCTCTGAGATGCAGAGGATCTATATTCCATTCCCAGCAGCCAATTGACACGCTTACAATCATACATAACTCCAGTTCATCTGGTGTCCTCTTTGACCTCTATGGGCACCAGGGATGCCCATGGTCACAAACATGCTTGCAAGCAAAATACCCAAACACATGCAAATAAAAATATCTTAAAAGATTAATGAAAAAGAATCTCATGGTTGTAGAGGTCATAAGCCCAAGGGGGGAAACTTACAATTATTATTGAGATAACAGTGTGAGACTGCCTTCTTAATATCTATGGATATGCCCACAGGCAAATGCGGCTCTCACCCTTAGTCAGAGAAGCCTCTCTTTGTAGTGAAGGGCAGAGACTCACCGCTGCTCAAGGTGCTAAGAATAACTGATGGCTGAGGGCTCAGCCCTAAACAAGGCATTTATACCACCCCTCTAAGGTTCCAGGACCACCAGGGACAAGGGAGCAGAAAGAATGTTGGAAGCCAAAGATACAGAGAAGGTTTTGAAATGCATCCTTCTGGGTATTTGCAAACACAGCACACAGCAGCAGTGGTCTCCTGTACTGAGCTTGCACAGGGTTGTTCCTATCAACGATCAGTCGTGGATAAAGAAGGTGATAATGCATGGGACCTAGCTCCTTCCTGCTGGATATGTACAGATTCTGGGAGAGGGCATTCCTTGTCACACAGATACAGTTTAGCCCTGGCTAAACTCAGTAGTCATAAAGCAAAACAAAAAGTCAGAAGTACAAGAAAGGGATTTGTAGAGAAGAGGAGAATTTGTCATGGGTGGGGTTGAGAGTTGTCAGATTCATTATGAATAGATGCAGTTATCAAAACAAAATTTTAATTAATAAAGATATTTGGGAGAGAAATGTCTCCCTCTGGGGCATATTTGTTAGTGAGGATAATAAAAATTTTCTGTTTCTAAAAAGTAGCCAAACCTTATAACATTTTTGTGGACATACTGGCTATATCAATGAGGCATTATATAATTTAATTTGGTATTTAATATTTTAAGCAATATATGTTAACATGCAAAACCAAAATATTAGTAACCATGCTTTCTAAGTGATGGTATTAAAGATGTGTTTACTTCTTAGTTTATATAATTGGGGATATTTTGCAATGTCATTCAAAAATATTGTTATAAGCCAAATCATACATGCTTTTGAAAAAGTATATAGATATATTAGATAATATATTTCATTTCAGTCATAAATGAATACTGTGTAAAGATTACATACTTATATGTATGAATATATGTTCGGATGAGGAATGAGCTTTAATACCAGCATGTTTTATTCCTTCCTCTGCAGTCTCTTTGTTCCTCCATCACTCACTGGGCTTATGATCCTGTCCTGTCTTCAGTGAGAGGTCACAAACTATCTAAGATGCAGACAGAGGAGGCTGATTTTCACAGACTTGAAATTTGATCTCCCACTGCCCCAGTTATTAGTGTGGAACCACTCGATGCAATGCTGTCTACTGCTGTGCCCACGGCACAGACTTCAGACTCTGGTTACAGACCATCAGTATAGAATATCAGTGTGCTGAGGGACAGTCTCTTCCCCACAGCAGCATGATTGGGGGAGTGACGATACCCAAGGACACTAGACGGGCAACAGAACTTTGTGAGGATGAGGTATCTGGATCAAGATGTACCTTATACTGTCTTCTATATTGCAAAGGGTATCTGCCTAGAACTATAAAAACTCTTAAAAGGATTCATCTGAACCCTCTACATCATGTGACTGAACAAAACAAGTGTGTTCATAGGCCAACAAGTGTGTTCCTAGGCCAGCAAGTGTGTTCATAGGCCAGCAAGTGTGTTCATAGGCCAGTCCTTTCTTTTTTTGGAGCATTCACTAAAAAGACAAAGACAAACACACAAACCCCCCCAAACAAGTAAATCTTACAATGAAAATTTTTTCATTTATCCCTTTAAAAATGTGCTCATTCAACTGTGGAGTGTCTTCCTCAAGGATCTGGAAGGCATTCCTTTGAAACATCATCATCAGAAAGGCAGAACTTTTATTTTTGGCTTGTTTGTTTGAGAGAGTAGAAATCCACATCTATAGATGTCCATGATCAGGGCAGAAGTGGCAGCCAGCATATTTTCTCTGGAAAACCCTCTTTTGTAACTCTTTTTGGTCGGTCCTAGGGTTGACGTTAGGATTCTGCACCTGCCGAGCAAGTTCTCTATCAGTTCCCTAGGTTCCCAGCCAACTTTGAACTCACTTTGCAGCCTTGGTAGGCTTTCGGTTTGTGATCTTCTTTAGCCTCCTAAGTAGCTGAGATTACAGGCCTGCACCGACAAACCTGGCCAGCTAGAAAACTGTCCCTCAAACTATAAGCCAGAATAAGTACTTCTTTAAATTGCTTTTTTGTCAGGTATCTGGTCACAGTGACAACCAAATGCCTACTACAGCTGGGTTCAGGGATGAGCAGATATGATGCAATGGAACAAGAGAAAGGTACCCAGATTCATTTAAAAGGTTTCATGTGGCTCAGTGATTCTGAACAAGGACATGCTGCCCATCACATAGAATTTGATGCTATGTCAACGGTTTTTGCAAAAACAAAGCAGGCTTAATAAAGGTCTATGGACTTACTGAGAACAATCTTAAATAGCCCTTCTGATTGGCCAATGAAAAGTTCAAGGTCTTTGGGACCAGTTAATACTTCTGATATTTTGACCTTGACTGAGGAGAGTCACATTTTGCTATTTTGGTGTTGTGAATTCAAGGTCGGTTCCCTGAACTCTTTAATTTTAGCTCATGTAACCTCCTGTCCTTAATCGATGTTTCTGTCAGTCTTGGGCTTTAATCCCTCACAGATCTATGCCATTCTTAGGTCAAGAAAATGGTCTGTGAAATATCTTACATAACATAAATCCAAGAATGTTTAATGAAGGCATCCTAACAGGGGCAAGATCTGGGGCACAGCAGAGCGAGAGAGAAGTCAGAAATGCAAAGCTGGTTAGCGTAAACAAGACCAAGCCAGCTGCGTTTGCTGGCTGAAAATATGAAGATTAGGGTTCAGTTCCCCCAGAGCTCTGGACCTAGAGGCTTCATTCTTTTGATGTTTTTCTTGGGAATTGCTGTTAGGTTCCTGAGGGATAATTCTGGGCTGCAGAAGACAGGTGCACGACTTTAAGTAAACCTTTCTTAGCACAGGGCAGCAGAAGGTTCTAGCCTACTGAGGAAGGATCCGGTCTCAACAACCTTGTTAGTAATGAAAAGCCACAGGAACAGAGGAGCTTGCAATGTTTTGAATATGAAGCTTGGAGAGAGAAGGCAACAGGCTTCCGAATGGTCCTGATTGGAAGACGTTAGCCCTCTTCGGATTCTTCCCTGGCCACTTAAGTCTTCAGAGCCTGCAGCACCCCCTTTCCTTTCTGATGGCCTGTAGCAGGGCGTCTCTAGGATGAGTACCTTACGATCACCATTTGAAGGTCAAAGTCTTTGTGGCTTGCTTCAGGGGACAGGAATGGCAGAAGACCATGCTGTCTTCCTGCTCTTGTGGTTTGTTTGAAATCTCAGTGTACCCTGGGCTGTATCATGTTTACCCTTGCTTTAACTATTACCTAGCTTTGTTAATTTTTTCTGCTCCCTCAGTTCAAGCTCATCTCCGTAGAAGCTTCCTGAGTAGCCCAGGTCTCTAATTTCCACTAGTTAGGATACAGTGGGGCACAGAAGACAGAGGTCTGAGGCCTCAGAGATGAGCACGGAAGGAGCCAAAGTGTCACCTGAGAACCTTGAAGGAAGATGAACTCCAGGCTGGCTCTGGGTGAGGGCCTGCACTCCATTCACAACTGTTCCCCATGGGATAGAAGCTAATCTGGGCTGTCAGTGGGACGCAGGGGGCTGTTATGGCTCAAAGAGGTGGGAAAGCTGGGAAGGATATTTGGGTACCATTTAGAGCAGAAATCTATAATTCTAGGCCAAGGGGGAAGGCTTGCAGGAACCCACAGCTAGAGAATACGCCAATAATCTCTTCCTCCTCTCTTTCTCCTCCTCCTCTTCTCTTCTCCCTCCTTCCTTTCCTTCTATCTTCCTTCTTTTCTCTTTTTCCTTCTATTCTTTTGTTTCATCCTCTCCCTCCCCTCCTCTTCCTCCTCTGTACTGGCTGGTCTTGTGTCAACTTGACACAAGCTGGAGTTATCACAGAGAAAGGAGCCTCAGTTGAGGAAATGCCTTTATGAGATCCAGCTGAAAGGCATTTTCTGAACTAATAATTGAGGTGGGAGGGCCCAGCCCATTGTGGGTGGTACCATCCCTGGGCTTGTAGACCTGGGTTCTATAAGAAAGCAGGTTGAGCAAGTCAGGGGACGTATGCCAGTAAGTAACATCCCTCCATGGCCTTTGCATCAGCTCCTGCTCCCTGACCTGCTTGAGTTCCAGTCCTGACTTCCTTTGGTGATAAACAGTGATATGGAAATGTAAGCTGAATAAACCCTTTCCTCCCCAACTTGCTTCTTGGTCATGATGTTTGTTCAGGAATAGAAACCCTGACTAAGACATCTTCCTCTACAGAATTCTGAAGACTGAAAATATCAGCACCTAAAAGCATACTCAGCCACAGTCCCCATGTCTGTCCCTGATAACAGGATGAAGAGTGGAGGAGGGATAGAGGAGACAACAGGATTGGAAGGCTGGACTTCCTTCTCCGCTCTCCACCCATAGCTGCAGCATGGCAAATGTGGGTCGGGAGGATACTGGGCACTAGGCTGGGTGTGTTTAACTATCACAGGACCAGACACCCTGAGGGTGGAAGTCGTGTGTTACAGAAGGTAACTAAGGGAACCTGTAACTCAAAAGAGAAGCCCCAAATCCAAGGAGCGGTAAGAACTGTACCCTGGTGCCGTTTACCAACACGGGTGAAGTATGATGGGGCAGAGAAATAAAAGCAAAGCTGTGTTTGTATAGCATCTCAAGTCCTGTTTGCTCAGCAAACTAGTCATGGCAAGATGTTGACTGGATTAGATACCTGTCATCTCTGACCAGAGTGGAGAAAGTCCCACTTTGAAGAGAAGGTAGGGGAGAAAGCAGTGTATAGAAGATGAGGGGTATGTGCTGGGGAGCTATTTTTAGTGTTTCCTTGGGCAGTTGTTCAGGAAAGGTCAGAGACCCTCCCATTCTTTAAGTTTGGGATATGTGACAGTGGCAAGGTCTCTGCTTCATTTCCATCTAGAAGAGAAGGGGCCTGTGCTGTTGTTCTGGGAGTGAGCTGTATGAGTGAAAAATGGAGACTGGGGTGTGGCAGGGCCAGGGCGGAGGTGGGATGGGGGTGGGGTGCCAAGATGTGAAGATGCAGAGGCCGGTCCACATACCTCTGCCCTTGAGTGTGATGCATTTCCTGAGGTCCCAGTGCTGATTTCTCATTTAACCTATCCTCAAGTTACTCATTAGTCCCTAGTATAGCCGGTGCACCCTTGTCTAGAGGGATATATGGTCCACAATCCTCAGAGGAACCTGAAAATGATGGGATGCTATACAAGCTATATGAATATGTATAGATAGATACACATGTCTGTCTATCCCTATCTGTCTGTCTGTCTATCTATCTATCTATCTATCTATCTATCTATCTATCTATCTATCTACCTATCTATCCATCATCTATCCCCTATGGACAAATTTTATTCTTTAAGTTATGCACAGCAACAGACTAAAAAATACCTAACACAATGGAGTAAGTATACTGTAATAAGTTATTTGTCATTCATGAGTCATCTTCCCATTTACTATTTTCAAATGTGTGAGTTACTGTGGGTGGCTGATGCCTGGAGACTAAGTTGTTATCAAGTGAAAACAGGGTTTACCGTGGGATACTGATGCTAGAAAATGAAACAGGTTGAAACAGCAATGAAGTGAATTATAAAACCCTCTGGGGAAGAGTTTGAGAGTTGACAGCATGGGGGAGGTGTGAGAAGCCAGAGCACTCATGTCCTTTAGGCAGGGATCTAGGTTGATGCCACATTTTGGTAGCACAGTTTGGTGAAATCCATGGTAATGAATACACTGGTAAAGTTAGCCCTGAAATTAGCCCCACTTCACTGTTATCTACAATTCTATTTGTATGACTCAAGTACAAAGGTGTTCACTACGCCATAGCTTGTGATGGTAACACCAGCAGAACTAAATAAATGCAAATGTTTTGTTAGGAAGTACAGCCTCAGTTATAACCCAAGACTAAATACACACTAAGAATAAATGACCAGGCATGCTGACTCATGTTGCGATTCCGGCACTTGGCAGATGGAGGCAGGGAATCCAGGAGTTCGTGGCCATCGTCAGATACATGGCTGGTTTGAAGTTACTCTGAACTATAACCCATCTTACAGATCAAAGCCCAGGTCTGGAGAGAGCGCAGTTGTTTAGGTCACTTGCTGCTTCTGCAGAGGACCCGTGAGTTTGTGGTGGTTCACAACCACCCTTATTTCTAATTCTAGGGGCTCTGATGACCCATTCTGACCTCTGAGGGCACCCATACATGGTGCACATACATGCATATAGCCAAAACAGTCATATGCTTACAATTAATAAATAAGTGAAAAATTAAAACAAAAGCAACAACAGAGGAATAATGTAAACACAGTTATTTTGAAATAAAAAGCTGAGAAAAGCTGTTAAGCAAGAGATGCTGTACAGGACAGCATGAATAAAATGTTTCTATTCATAAGTGAGATTTCCAAAATGTGACCATGCATTTACATGCAAAGAACATTCCGGAAGAATTACCCTCTCTAAATCACTGAACATCATTCCTTTCTAAAGTGTGACTGAGAATTGTGGGTGAGGTTCACTTTCCACAGGTGCATGCTGGGAATTCAAGCCTCCAGGGAAGGTCCCAGACCCAAAGATTTCATCCCATCAGGGACCAGGACAGTAGAAACGGGTAAGAAGACTTCAGGAGACCTCGGTCTTGGATAAGGATACATTGAGTCACAACCTCAGGTAACAAGGCAGGAATTGAGGACGGCTAGGAGGAGGCAGGGATTCAACTGTTCTTCAGGGTTGGGATGCACACACCTGGGAGAGAGCCAGAGATGGTAAGCAGACGGCAGTGGGAGAAACCAGAGAATAGTCTCTCTCTCCGTTTGTCATGGGGATTTTCTATCAGCACAGGACTTAAGGAAGAAACGTGGAAAATGCTTGACCCAGGATGTCTTTTTGTTTGTTTTGTTTTGTTTCTCTCTGTAGAGCGTGGAAGGCCTACCGGTGTCTGCATCCACGGTAATTGAGTGGGAAGCCTGTTCTCTCCGAGAGGGACTCTGCTACAGTGATGGCACCTGTGCATCAAAAATAAAACCCACCCTGGGTGTCATTAACAAGTGGCAACAAAGAAAAGCAGAATAGAAAAAGGTAACAGTGAGGGGGTTAATTGTGTGAATCTGCCTCAGACACTGACAACATTTCCTGGATGAAGGGGCTCTGGTCAGCCTGAGCATGTCAAACAGGCTCTGGCTGTCCCTCTGTTTCTCCCCCATTCCTTGCTAGATTATGTTCCTAGAGCTGGTCACCAAGGTCTATCCCCTTGTTTGCCTACCTTCCTCCTCCCAGGGTCCAGCTATCAAAGTACTTCAATACTTGAGCTTAGCAATTAAAACTAAACTTTGGCTCACCTACTTAACATGACAAATTAAAATTAAACACCTCATTCTAACACAGGTTTTTCCCTTTTTGCCTTTATAAATTGCTGTTTGCCTATGGGTCTGTCTCCTCTATCCAGAAGCATTCCTTTGTGTCCACCCCCCACACTCCCTTCTCTTCCTGTTTCCCCCAGTCACCCCCCCCCTCTCTTTTCACCTTATTTTTGCCCCTTTGTCCCTCTTGGGCAAATAAATCTCCTTTGTGCTGAGAACTTGACCTTGGGGTGTCTTGAGGTTCCCTACACAAAGCACCTCTCAAAACCATGGAGGTAATGAAATGATGTTACTTCTTTTAACTTCTCCCCCTCGTGTTCTTCCTCCTTCTCTTTCTTTGTCAGGTTGAGAATTGAACTCCTGCTTCCTGCGTTCTGAAAAACCATTTCTTTTGAAGAGAGAAAAACGAAGGGGAATATAAGGAAAGAATACATGGTAAGTTATACCTTTTAGTAAAAGAAAACAAAAACGTCTGACTTTTGATTATCTTTTTAGTTATAAATTTAAAAACAGTGGTCCCCAAACCTGGAGAAACAAAGCAGAAGCCAGGAATATGGAAACAGTGACAACTTCATGACAATGGCAGATTACTTAAATTTGAGCTCTATGTTTTAGGTATGTGGCAATGAGAGCTTACCTGATCCGGAAGTACACCATTTGACCACTATTTCTTAGATATGAGATGTTGAAAGCCTAGCTGACCTAGAAGTACATTATTTGAACTTTATTTCTTAGATATGAGGCGTTAGAGATCCTAGCAGACCCAGAAATACATCTGTTGAGCTCTAGTTCTTCAATATAAGGTGTTGGGGAGCCTAGCAGACCTGGAAGTAACACCACTGTACAGATGCCAGAAATAAGGCTGTGATAACACATTAATGATGCTGACATGATGATGTCACGTGGTACTGATGGAGATTGGCAGTGGGATGCTTCCTGCTGATTCCTACTAACACACTGGCACAGATAAAGGTGCATGATATTTAAGTCAATTTGAAGGAACCTTCACAGTAAAATTTAGTTTGCAGAGGCTGTGTAAGTTCTGTGTATACACCTACATAGATTCTTATAGCCACACTGTGTAGCCAAGAAACAAAGTGTTAATGTTCCTAATACCTTCAAACCACCCATGGCTTCACAACCTCCTTTCTTCTTAACCCTAAAAAACTCTAATCCATCGGCTAGTCCTGTGTTTTCTGCCTTTTCCAAAACATCACATAAATGGAAATATATCGTTAATAATTATGGAACTGGGTTCTTTCACTTGTACTAACACAGAAATGGAATACATATTATTTTATTTTTAGAAGCTAAGCCTAAAGGAGTAGGTCAGAAAAGCCCAGAAATGCAGACTTCACAAGGCACCACCACAACGCCATGTTCAGGTGACAAGAGCAATGTGTATTCCCGTTTATCATTTCTATTTTGGGCATGTTCAGATACAGGTTCTTTAGAGGCATAATGAGAAAAAAAACTCAAATCACTGTAGGCGTTCCCTGTCTCTGCAAACAGAAGTGTAATTATCTGGCTTACAATTAAATTTGTTTGTTAGCTGGGCACCAAGCACATTCTATCACCAGGGAGGAAATCTCATACCCATTCCCTTGATCCTGGAAAACTGCTGACCTTCTGGGCTGTCTCAGGTTTATCCGGCACAGGCCGTATGGCTCAGCACAGTTGTCCACAACACACCTCAAAATTGAGCTGGAAATCTCTGTGCTATGAGAAGAAGCATGCTCCCTTCTTATTGCCCGAGGGATTACTTCTAGCTTCCATTTTAAGCATCACATTCTCCTTGCTGCTGAATTCTGCTCTTTCATATACTGAAAAGCAGTATTTAGGAAAGGGATTAGTGGCATGCTTTGGAATGTCTATTGAGGTAAACATATCGAACAGATAGATCAATACTTACAGAGTAAATAAAGAGCAATCTCTATTTCCAGCTCTGTCTTGCTCTTACACACAAGCACACACACACACACACACATACACACACACACACACACACACACACACACACACACACGAACGTGCACATGTACATCTTTGTGTAGGAGATGGTTGTTTGCAATTTTGGATGAGGTAGCTAGGGAACAATTTGCAAACTGGTCTACTGTTGGTGGTTTTCACTGGTGTGCTTCCATGAAGCTGCAGATGTATTGTGGGATGAGGAAGATGGGCCACTCAGTTCAGATAATAGCTGTGTGAAAACCTGCTCGATTTATCCAAGGCTGTTTGAGTGGATCAAGTTTGCCAGGAGGCTCAGTTCTGTGCTTCCTGCTCTTTTCCTAAAGATGTGCTAAAATTACGAATGGTTTTGCTTTTGGTTTTAATTTTTCTGTTCCATTTCCTTTGAGGTCTACCAGTTCTCTCTTTGTGATTAAACTGCATGTCTGGAAGAATATTCCAGAACAGCAGTAGAATGATGGGTCAGAGCATGAAGTTCTGCAGGTCACCACTGTTACACTTAGCACACTGCAAAAACCCTTTTCTGTTTGGTCTTTCATGAGAGCTAATAGACAATCCTAGTGCTGAAGAACTAGGCTGAGTCTCAGTGGGCAAATAAGATCACCTCGACGTTGGCTGAGTGTCCCCCACCTTTGAAGCAGATAACTTTAGAATGAAGGGTATATCTTGAATGCCATAGATTTGACAGCCTCTATAGTAATAGGAGGCCATTTTACTCCTTGCTCTCATGACATTCTGAATATAGTCTCCAAATGCGGTTACCATTCCTGCTTTTCTGGAGTGCCTTGGAGGCCTCTGAAAAACAGATTTTTCTCTGTCCACAAAAAGCTCAACAGATGTGTGAAAAAATATGCATAGATTGCACTTTTCCTGTGTTTGTGGATCTAAAAACCAAATGCGTGTGGCTTTTTAAACAGAAGTTTTTGATTATAGTCTGCTGTAAAAATAAGGTAGTGATTTGTCAGCTTACGTCTCCTAAATACTCAAGTTAAGGATTCAGCTTCCTCCTGCCCCCACCCCTTTCTTTTCCCTGCTAGAGAACTTCATAACCATCTACTCTGAGGGCCTGTGACTACCTCGAGTCTGCCCTTCTTCTCTGGAAAAATGCTAGAGTGAGCTCCATTCTAAGATAGAAAACCATGCGATCTACAGAACATCATGCTTCCCTATGGGTCGTGATGCATTTCCGTGGTTGTTCGTCTCAGAAGCAGAGCACAAGGGCCCACCTCAGTGACAAGCGCAAGCACACATTACAGTCTGGATGTCCAAACACACTGCATCTTGACTCGATGTCACTCTTCCAGTCACTGGAGTTTGGTGATGTTAGCTTGTACTCTCAGCTGTTTGGGCAGCTGAGGAAGGGCAACCACATGTTTAAGTCCTTCCTAAGTGACAGAGTGAATTCAAGGCAGCTATTGTACACGTTTGTTTTTGGTTTTTTTTGATGAGAAATGTGATGATATTTTGGTAGGTTTGTTCTTTCCGGAAGTTGATATGTTCTTAGATTTTAAGACTGCTTTGCAGTTTTGGCATTTTGACTGTAATATGTTGTGGATGGAGAAAGTCTTTTCTGCTGGTGTTGACTGTGGCTGTAACAGACCCTTGTGCGTAGATGTCCTTCTCTGTGCCTTTGAGGACTTGTCTACTCTCATTCCAACGAAGAGATTCTGTTTCTTGTACTGTTTTAAAACCTCAATTATCAAGTCCAAGTGGATAAAGACCTCCACATAAAATCAGATACACTGAAACTAACAGAAGAAAAAGCAGGGAAGAGCCTCGAACACATAGGCACAGGGGAAAATCTCCTGAACAGAACACCAATGGCTTATGCTCTAAGATCAAGAATCGACAAATGGGACCTCATGAAATTGAAAGGTTTCTTTAAGGCTAAGAACACTGTCAAAAGGACAAAACAGCAGCCAACAGATTGGGAAAAGGTCTTTACCAATCCTACATCTGATAGAGGGCTAATATCCAATATATACAGAGAACTCAAGAAGTTAGACTCCAGAGAAACAACCCTACTAAAAATGGGGTACAGAGCTAAACAAAGAATTCTCAACTGAGGAATACCAAATGGCTGAGAATCACCTAAAGAAATGCTCAAAACCCTTAGTCATCAATGCAAATCAAAACAACACTGAGATTCTACTTCACACTAGTCAGAATGGCTAAGATTAAAAACCCAGGTGACAGCAGATGCTGGTGAGGACATTGAGAAAGAGAAACACTTCTCCATTGCTGATGGGCTTGTAAGCTGGTACAACCACTCTGGAAATCAGTCTGGCATTTCCTCAGAAAATTGGACATAGTACTACCTGAGGACCCAGCTATACCACTCCTGGACATATACCCAAAAGACTCTCCAGCATATAACAAGGACACATGCTCCACCATGTTTATAGCAGCCTTTTTTATAATAGCCAGAAGCTGGAAAGAACCCAGATGTCCTTCAACAGAGGAATGAATACAGAAATTGTGATACATTTACACAATATAGTACTACTCAGCTATTAAAAACAATGACTTAAAGAAATTCTTAGACAAATGGATGGAACTAGAAGCTATCATCCTGAGTGAGGTAACCTATTCACAAAAGAACACACATGGTATGTACTCACTGATAAGTGGATATTATCTCAGAATACCCAAAATAGAATTTACAGACCACATGAAGCTCAAGAAGGAAGACCAAAATGTGACTGCTTCAGTCCTTCTTAGAAGGGGGAACAAAATACTCATGGGAGGAAATACAGAGACAAAGAATGGAGCAGAGACTGAAGGAAAGGCCATTTAGAGACTGCCTCACATGGAGATCCATCCCATATGCAGCCACCAAACTCAGTCACTATTGCTGATGTCAAGATGTGCTTACTGACAGGAGCCTGATATGGATGTCTCCCGAGAGGCTCTGCAAGAGCCTTACTGATACAGTTGCGGATGTTCGTAGCTAACCATAGGACTGAGCACAGGGACCCCAATGGACGAGTTAAAGACTGAAGTTGCTGAAAGGGTTTGCAACTCCATAGGAAGAACAACAATATTATTCAGCCAGACTCCCCAGAGCTCCCAGGGACTAAACTACCAACCAAAGAGCACACATGGAGGGACCCATGGCTTCAGCTACATATGTAGCAGAGGACTTCATTGTCTAGCATCAATAGGAGGATAATAAGCCCTTGATCCTGTGAAAGCTCATTTTTACAGTGTAGGGGAATGCCAGGGTAGTGAGGTGGGAGTGGGTGGGTGGGAGGGGGAGCATCGTCATAGGAACAAGGGGAAGGGGGATGGGAGGGGAGAACCAGGAAAGAAGATAATGTAAATACATGAAATATCCTATTTTTTAAAAGGGGGAAAAAGCTTCAATTATCTTTTTGGATTTGTCTTCCATGTTGATGAGCTTTCCATCCATGTGGTTGATTCTCTCACTGATTTTTTGACCCTTTCTGGGGTATTACGGGCTTTCTTCTGATTGTCTTCTCTGAGGTTGGTGATCATTTTTACCAGCAAATCGAAGTCTTCATCCAGTACATCATATTTCCTTATCTTCGATCGGAATTGAGGAATCATGATCACATTGCGTAGCACTGCTGCCTCCCATGTCTCTTGGGTTTCCATGTTGAATCTTTGACACTGCCATGGGTATTTATCTGGTTTTAGTTGAGGATCTTACCTTTCAGCCTACCCTTGGAGATTCAGTCTTGAGCGCCACCCAGAGAGGGAAAAATAAATTGCTGTAATAGTGATAACATCCAATGTTGCAGGGCATAGAGATTTGCTTAAGACTGATAAATACCCACTAATTATCGCCAATGATACGTGATATGAATTTTATAATTATTTAGGGCAAGTGTGGAAATCATCAGTGAATGAGATAAAGGAAGGGTGGCAGGGGAAAATGCCAGCAGAAATGGGGAAAGGGCTAAGTAAATGCAAGGAAAATGGGGACAATGGAGAAGGCTCTGTCTGCTTAGCACTGGTCAGATGGTGAGATGTAGCCTGTGCAAGGACAAAAGCATAAACTGAAAGGAATGTCTGGGGAAAGGTAGACCAGGTGGGCTTTGTTCACAGACAACGTGATTGGGTCAATGAAAGTTGGGGTCTGTGAGTACTTGGAGGCTCTGAGATAAAGATGCCCCACAGTGCCATGTGGCCCTACGGGTGCCAGCACTAGTATGGGGTAAAAGGTTACCCTTTTAATATTTACCTCAACAGATGGTTCCTATAGACTGTTAGGAAGCTTATAGGGTCAGTTGAGAGCGTAGCAAAGTCACAGGACTCAAGGTCAGGGTATAAAATGCATGTGTCTCTAATGTTTTATCAATGAGAATTGGATCAAAACATTAACAACTCTTTGAAACAGCATCCTCAAACATGGACAATTTAGAAAAAAAAATCCAATATGCTTAAGAGTTACAGGGTAAACACTATAAAGCATTAGGAAAGACAAGAAGTCCTAACCAAACTGAGAGCGAAATCAAGATTTTGAGATAGAAGGGTCAATGTTATGTAGATATAAGTTTTCCACAAATTGAGCAATGGGTTCAGAGCATCCGTGTAGGCGGTTTGCTTCCTCTTTAGGGAGGAGATATCTGCCTTGGAGATGCTGAGCCTTCCATCCTATGAGCTGAGATGTGAGCTTTGAGCTCATGGTCCCGAGTTTATGGTGCGTGCACAACATGGCCTTTTAACTTGTTCTCCTATTAAATTTGGTATTTTGTAAGCATGCTTATCTAGGTGGAATATTTTCATTGATACAAACGGTGATGGTCTTTTAAAATTAAATACTGTAAGATTTTTCTGGTTTCAAATCAAAGTTCCGTAGAAACCACTGAAGTCCCCCAAAAGGTGAGTGGCCTGGTACCAGTGTCTACATGAGCTGTTTTGAGTCATTTGGGGTTGCAATAGAACTTGCATTTATTCTTTCTATTTATAAAATATAACAAACAACAACAACAATAACAAAAACAGGGATCATGGAACCCAGTGTTTCAAACACAGCTCTTGGGGATGGAGTTCATAATACTGCTTTGATTCTCTGGGGTCTCACTTTCCAGGTTGTTGCCCATGGCCCAGAGGATTCCCCAGGATGTTTACTAGAAGTCGGAACTCAAACTGGATTTCCTTCATCTGTATTTTAAGAAGACTCATGGGAGATCCTTACAGGCTTTTAAATTTTAGAAGAGTTACAAAGTTGGCTTTTCATATAATGTCCCCAGATAGCCTGGCCTGGCCGATCCTATTCTAGGAAAGAAATATTAGAAACATTGCCAATGTCATGTCCTCACCTGGATGACTTTCTTCTTGATCCGCACATATCAAATTCTCAATAATTTTGATTCTACTTTCCTTTGACAAGAGTTAGAAGCAAAAGGATTATTCTCAATGAACATATTCTAGAGCTTTAGAAGCTTTATGTTTTGGAGAGAACATCAAATACCAAACACAAACTTATGCACGTAAATATATATTATATATAAGGAAGAGAGCACATAAAACTGAGATATAGAGAAGGAAAATAATTCTAAGATATGCCTTCTAATTTCGTAAGCGCCATTAAGAGTTTTCTCACATGAGACTCACATGTCCCCCGTCCCTTATTCATGGTTCTGCTTCTTCGTTCCTTTATTAAATGTCCACCGTGGATGCTATTTCAGATGTGACCCGGGAAGTAGAAATGGACACAGCCTTAGCTTTTGGGAAGGTTTACAGTCTGGAAGGATGGGCTCCAAAGCATGAGGAACCATGGTAGAGCCATGTCAGGCTCCAGGGGTGAGAAATTTAACCTTGTTAGGACCACGTTCGTTAGACGCTCTTAACCACCCGGCCATCCCTTTCACTTTTAAAAGGATCTTCTCTTTAGTGAATGTCACTATTTCCTTAGGTCTTTGGGCTATGAACTGAGTTTTATCTTGAAGTGTCAAAATTACCTTTCCCCTTCTTGATTTCATAAGCTTGGTGAGGGCTCGGAAGCTCTACAGCAGCGTATCCTCCGTCCACGCAGCGTATCCTGCAAATTCAGACAGCCTCGCAGGAGGACTGCCAAGTGAGCAAACGCGCGGACGCTGAGTGGATGAGGAACGGGCGTGGTGTTCAACAGCATTTGGACAGACAGCAGTGAAAGCAGAAAATCAGAACCGGAGCCGTAGATCAGAGACAGAACACGGCTGCTTAGCTTAAAAAGCAAGATCTTGAGACACAGATTTCCAGCAAACAGAACTGCAGAGCCCAATTTAGAGCTCTTGTCTGGGTTTCTCTTTATAGATGGCACCTGGCAGACTCCACATTGGGAACTTCTTTTCAGCCCTGAACCAAAGCAGCCATGGGGGAGGGGAGGGGGAAGAGGGAAGGGGAGGGGGAAGCAGACTGTGACTGCAAATGTGAGACCAGTGGCGCCATCAAGCCCCTGCGCTGTCACACAGTAGGTCGACCAGTTCATGTTGGAGCCGGCCTTTTGTGGGCAGCTGTTTTCCAGCTTCAGTTCTATAAACCCGTGTGTATTAAAGCGGGTGCCATCCGGTTAACAGTTCCAATCAATATTCTTGGCCATTAGCCAAAACAGTTTGTGACACGGGGCGTATTCGATGGCATGTGGGATTTCTTTATAGGAACTGTTTCTCATTTATTTATTTGTTTGTTTATTTTTGAATAGTTTTAAAAAGTGCCGGATTTCCTATGACTGTTTTACACCCTCGGTTGTTGGTTGAGCCTCGCCCTCCCCCCTCCCTGTGGAAACCATCTCCACCCCTCCCCACTCCCCCCAGGTTTCTGTTTTCCACTTTCCCAGCCCTCTCTCATCAAAGCCTCCTTTTTCTCCCCCAGTGGGCTTCTTTGTGGTCTTCTGACCTATACTCATGGCTGCATAAAACTTAGAAGCTAGAACCCACATGCGAGGGGGAAAAGGTCAGCATTTGTCTTTCTGAGCCTGCTTACCTAATTCAGAATGATCATTTCTAGATCCTTCCATTTTTTCCCTGCAACTTTCACATACCTTTTTTTGCAGCCAAATAATATTGTGTTGTGTACCATGTTTTCCTTATCTGTTCCTCTGCTGAGGGACTTTGCAGGCGGGTTCTGTGGAGCGGAGAAGCCGCCCAGAGCTGAGACATAAAAACGTGGCCTTGTGGAGCTGGTCGATTGGAGCTAAGGGCAGCCCGGATGAAACGTGGTAACAATTCAGGGTTAGGAGAGTGGATTCTAACCTATTGCGGGGTAGACAGCTGCCCAGCTACTGTGCTGCTTAGGCATGGGGAAATAGAGTGTGTCTTTCTTCCGGGAACTCAATAATCCAAGGTGGGGTAGAAACCTGGGCGGGGATTTTAATATTTTTCTACTACACCTTGCTCCTTTGAACAGAGCAGCAGGAACTATGCACAGGTCTCTGTACTAAGGTACAGCGCTCCCAGGGCTTGTGTGTCTAGGAGTCTGTGGCTTATCTGGGATTCTATTTTTACATCCGAGAGTCCTCCAATCTCCATATTACACCAACTGCTGCTGCATTTTCTTTTTCCTCAGCAAAGGTGAATATGAATTCCTCTCTCCTCACATTTGCTTTCTCCGTGGCAGCCATTCTGACAGTGAGATAGACTCTCTGGTAGTTTTAATTTGCATTTCTCTGGCCGTTAAGAATGGCAAACATATTTTTAAATGTTTATTGGCTTTCACATAGAGATTTCTTAGCCACAGGATCTTTGGTCTTGTTCTGCTGTGTATAGGAACCGTTATATTTCAAGTTGCTTAGACATCGTTTTTGTTCACATTTTGTGTGTAATCGTGCTGGTGGTTTTGCAGGGATAGAAGAACTGTGAGCAAGGAAACCCAAGGATTTCCGAGTGCTACTAAAAGCATTATACCTTAGCATATCTACTGGACAAGTATACTTGACAGCCCTCCACGTGCTAAGCCCTGGCATAGAGGTTAGACCGAAGCGTTATTATAATAATTGGTGATAAGTGCTTTAGAAGCAGACACAGGTCAAGGAAGATGACAGTCTAAAGTCTGGGACTGTCAAAGCTGAGAGAAGCCAGTGTATGCAGAGAGGGGACTGTCACACTATAGGATGCCACAGCCTGAGGGACGAGCAGGTGGTGTCAGAACCGCTGAGGCTTAGCAGCACTGCTGGGGTCCCTTTGGTGTAGAGGGTGGATGGTTATTCTGGAGATGAGGTTAAGGATGTGGTGAGAATTGTTGCCATTTGAGGACTTCGATTATGGAAAGGAAAGGGGAGTTGGGTACCAGGAGCCATTACAGACTGGATGTCTGAGACCCTCCAATACCCATGCATGCTGGATAGCCCCAGTGTGGTGGTAAAGGAGGCAGGATCTCTGGAGAATATGGGAGTAAGGTAGCATGAACCCTTTCCTTATGCAACGGCTTCCAGAGTCTTCTCTCAACCTCTGTTTTGAGACAGGGTCTTGCTGTGTAGCCTAAGCCAGCCTAGAACTCACGTCTAGGCTAAGCTTAAACCACAGCAATCCTTCTACAGGAGCCTTTGCACCACAAAACACAGTTTTCATTCTCTTGCGACAGGGGAGAGAAGGTTCTCACCTAGAGCTCAAGCCCGGGGCATCCTGAGCTCAGCTGCCAGAGCCAGGAGCAATGTGTACTGTTTAAACCTCTGCTCACGCAGTGTGTCAGCTAAGGCGCAAATGAGATTGGCTGTCTTTTTTTCCTTTGTTTCTGTTTCTAATAGGAAAAGAGGCAGGATGGAGAAGTTAAAGACAGAAGAGAGAAAAAGGGGGGGGGGGATTCTGAAATTTTTCATCCGTCTGTTCATCCGTCTGTCCATCCATTTACTCCTGCACCAGGAGAGAAAACCAAAGTCTCCCATATTCCTGGTCAGTGCTCTGGGGCTAGAGCTGCACCAGCCTCCATTTTAATGTTAATGTAGCATCTTGCTGTGTTACCCAGGCTTGCCTTGGGCTCCTTCTGTGGTCTAGGTAGAACCTATAATCCCCAGGGTTTAGACTCTTGACTAGCTGGATTTAGGGGCCTGAACCATGAGACCTGGACTCACGTTAAAACGTAAATATAGACATTCAGAAGCAAACAGGGATTTTTTTTAGCTTTAAAATGCTCATTTATTTAGTGCACGCAGCGGTATGCTCGCGTAGAGGACGTGCAGGCCTCAGTTCTGTCTCCCCTTCACGGAGCTCCTTTCAGAGCACGCGGACATTTCTGCTCAATGATGCCAGGGGTGAGAGCGAGTTCTGGAAGGACAGGGTGGGAAGGAAGCAACAGCTGTTTGGACGATCTCACCATGCCCATTACACAAGGTTGTGTAGAAAAGACACTAAAGACACAAGAGGCAAGTCCCAGATCAAAACTTTAGTGAAGCAGGGTACACGTCAGATGAAAGGGATTGGTAATGGCTCAGGACTCTGGAGACCCAGTTCTCAGCACAAAGGAGATTTCTGTGCCCCACAGGGACAAAGGACAGGGATTAGAGACAAAGACGGAGATAGAGGATGAAGGAGAAGGCAAAGGGAACAAAGGGGAGGGGGAAGGGTAATTTGTCCCAAAGGGGGACAAAGGATGGTCTCTGGATAGACGGGAAAATGGTGGTTTATAAAGATAAAGGGGGAAAAGCCCATGTTAGGATGAGGTGTTTGATTATAATTGACCATGCAATTTATGTGAGCAGAGAGGGCTCTTCGTCTCTGAACTTCAATACTTTGATAGCTAGACCTTGGGAGTCAGCCTCAGGAGGAAGTGGCAGAAAAAGGGTTCTTGGGAGCGTGCTTTAGGAATGTCATCTAATGGTGTGTAGCAAGGTAGAGGGGATTGAGAAGGACGAGGCCGGTCAGGGCAGTGCTGACCATGCTGGAGCTGGACAGTGCCCAGATCAAAACCAACCGGTGTGCCAGGAACGCATGGACAGATGAAGACAGACACAACACTGTAACAGTTACTTAAACCGTCTGCAGGAAGCTTCACTAATAAAGAGCAAGTGGTTCACAGAATGGTCCCAGAGAAGTAGATTAGACCTGCAGGTGGTCCAGTAAAGAGCCCAGGAGGGTGGAATGGTCTGAAATTTACAATATCCTCAACATACACATAAGAGATAGAAAATAAAAGGGTTTGTCTAGGGGATCCTTTGACTATCAAGGGACTGCAATGTTATAATAATTCTTAAGTAACATTTGGTGAGAGCTGCCTAGCTGTCTAATAACATATACATATGCCAATATATATGAATATGTTTGTATATACACAGATCTGATGTAAATATACACATATATAAATGCACACGTCTCATGTGTATCAGATTCATGATTGTTTATTGAACTTGGTTTAAGTGCAGATTCAATAGTGCTAGGAAGAACACAGATCTGACCAGTGAGGCTGAGGTTGGATGATTTATTTGTATATGGAAAGCTTGTCAGAACCTGCTGTTTATTCTTAGGTGTGTTTGAAATTCTCTGTAATAAAAGGTTAAGCAAACAAGACCAAACAGCAGCTCTTTATATAACCTTAGCCAACACATAGATGGGTCTCAGTGTCTCAGTAACCAGGCTAGATCATACAAGGCACATACACATCATGCATTTTCTTCTAGGGAGGAGATCCTAAACTCTAATTAGATCCCCAGCAGTTTATTTTGTTAAAGTGTGAATAACAACTGGGGTAAGTCGCCTGTTAACCTTTAGCCAACCCTCCTTGGGGATTATTTCTTGCAACTGATGTTGAGAATGGAAATTGGAAAACACAGATTTTAAGCTTATAATCCCTTGGAAAGACCCTGAAACACAAAGGAGACTTGCCAAACCACAGAGGTTCTTGAAACTATTGCAGCAAAATAATCAGAGCTGGAGAATCTAAGACCTTTCGAGAAACTGGAGGTGGGGGGAGTTGAAGGTTGCAAGAGAAGCATTGAGAACCGTTGTAACATGCTGTAAAATTATTAAGACGACATAATTGGACAAAACGTTAAAGAAAGGAATGAAAGGGGCGTGCTAAGAGGGTAATAATGAGCCCCATTCATTCATTCGGGCGGTGGCTCACTTGGTAGACTGTTTCTGGGGCATGAAGCCCTCGGTTGGCTCCTAGCACCGCATAAAACCAGGAACAGTGGCACATGCACATATGTAATCTCAGCATCAGGAGGGGAAGCAGGAGGATCCAGGGTTTAAATCTCCGTTACACAGTAATTTGGTGGCCAAGCTAGGATGCATGAAACCTTGTCTCAAAAACAAAGCAAACAGGGAAACCATGGACTTCTTCACTCGTTCTGTCTCCCTTCCCACAATGAGCAAACGGCTTTTAATTAATAAACAAACGGTCTCAAGATACAGCGAGGTGGTATTGGCGATGATCGGTAATGATTGCTGTAGACACTGTCTAAACTCTTGTTAGTTCACCATTCAGAACAATCATCTGAATCTTGGGGATGGATAAACGAGACAGGCATCTTTCAAAGACACTGCAACATCAATTTTTCCTGTGACCTCTACAGTTTTAGAATTCTATTGGTGCAGAAAAGTTAACTGAGAGATTTGTGTGACTTTGTCTGGAAATCGGAAGTCCAGTTCACAGGTTAGCTGCAGCAGCTTGATCCACTCGCAAACACTCCCGGGCTACACCCGCGGTCCAGTTCGGTCACGACGGGAGAGCAAACACGAATCAGCAACAATGGCACTACCCAGCACAGACAGCTAAGCCTCAGCCTCAGCTCACTAGAGTCAGCAGGAGGGACCGGGGAACCAGGAGAAGTTCTCGGCTGTGCCTCTCTCAGGGAAGTGAAGATCAGCAGAGATGTGCAAGCCCAGCTCAGTCTCCATCACTGCCTGTCAAGTCCTTCTTATACCCTCCAAATAACACGTGCCCTCCGTGGTCTTGCCTCCACACATGCGCCTGTCTCATCTCAGCAGACGTCACTCTGCCAATCAGCCCAGAGTCGGCAAAAGGGGCAAGAAACTGCGGCACACCACCAGAAGTTTTTGGTGTTTCTCTCTATGGAGTCCTGACAAATGCAGCTTAACTACATAATGTTAAGGCTGACCAATACATGCGTGTTGTTGGCAAAGAATCCTTTAGCACGTGTCCTTTCACGTGCTTGCTTTAGTAGAACATCCTTTCTCCTGTGTCTGCTTCAGGAAAACACTCCTTAACATATTTGGCCCAGGAAAACACCATTCAACACAACTGAGTTTCCAAAGAGCCCTTAAGTTTCCACGCCAGATTTGTGTCAAGACACTGGCAATACTTATTGTATAGAATTAGTAGAGGTCTGTGCATGCTTGTGTGTGTGTGTGTGTGTGTGTGTGTGTGTGTGTGAGAGAGAGAGAGAGAGAGAGAGAGAGAGAGAGAGAGAGAGGTGGGGGAGAATCCAAAAGTTGTGGTCCATTGCCTTTTTGGACATTAACCAACTCTGCTTCTCTCTCAGTAATCTCTTTCTAACATTCATTTACTAAATTATCTGTTAATGCCCAGCTTCTCAAATGCTCTTTGGATCAGTTTAAACATCTTACTGTTATCTCATTAATTAACGAGCTAAATAAAACTCTTGATACATGTTCATTTTCCCCCTACCTTTCAAAAATAGTTTTCTAGTTAGCGTACAAAATAATGGCTTTCATTATGACATTTTGCACAGATTTTTTTTAACATTTTGTAATTTATACTCCATTACTAGGTATGTCACATACAACTGTGTGTATTAGCGTGGGGGAAAGATGTATGTATTTGTGTGCACAGATTTGTGTGTGCAAACCAGAGCTCAATTCTGCATGTGGTTTCTCTGGTACTTTCTGTCATTTATCTATCTATCTATCTATCTGTCTGTCTGTCTGTCTGTCTGTTTATTTATTTATTTATTTATAGACAGGGTCATTCACTTGCCTGAACCTATCAAGAACAGATGACTCCTGCTTCTAGCTGTCTCTTGCAAATTCAGTGCCAGGATTACCAGCACTGATTACTATTCCTGGGTTTGTCTTTGTGATTTGCTCTTTGCTTTTTTTTTTTTTTTTTTTTTTTTTGTTGTTGTTATTTTTGTTTTTACATAGGTTCTGGGGATCAAATTCAGACCTTTATGCTCACATACCAACCATTCTACCAACTATGGTATGGGCTGAACCCCACATAAGGCTAGAAAAGCCTTGGAGGTCATTGAAGGTACCTGGGGGGCTCTATCGAAGTCAGTTAAGGGACAGCAACTTCAAAAGATAAGAATTGACTCTGGCTCTGGGTGGAGACACAACATTCTTATCCACGTCAAAGATTAGATTATATACCATCGTCTCCTTCTCCTAAAAGTTCACCCAGTTGGACCTGTCAACCACCTGGCTAAGCCACAGCCTCTCAGGCTGATTCACCTAAAGCCATGGCAAAGAGATGGGAGAGATTGTCATCTCCCTTTCCAGAAATCTTTATAGACACGTACAGAATCCTCATATTGTGGCACCATAGTCTGTTCACGTTTTAACCCAGAAAATACCTTTTTGTCTTCTTTCTGTGTTCATTGGGGTGTCTGCTGGCCAAAACCTGGGTGTATCTCCCTGGATGCTCTGTGCTTTCTCACCTCTTCTAAGCTGCCCTCTGTTTGCTCACACGGTATGACTGCTTACAAATGATATAGTTTCCTGTTCTCTATGATCCTTCTCTGAGCAAATGTCACGATCTACAGCTTGCCTGCCCTGATACTTTTCTCTTAAACCCCAACCAATTGTTCTTGAGCTTTTTCTGAGCCTGTTTCTAAATTATTTTCTTTACAAAGATTTAGAACTATCTTGTGTATATGCGTGCGTATATTCAAGTGTACATATACACATCACAGAAGAGGGCTGATCCTCTAAAATTGGGGTCACAGGCAGTTGTGAATTTCCAGATGCAGTTGCTGGTCACCAAACCTAGGTCCTCTGCAAGAACAGCAAGTGCTCTTAACTACTGAACCCTCTACCCAGTCCCTCTAAATTCTTTCCCTAATGAGACTAAATACTCTGAGAGGGAACACCCGTTTTCCTGGCAACAATGTTTAAGTGATGTGACTACTATATTTTGTGACCGCTAAGAAATTTGTTCTATTTATATCCACATAGTAGGATGTTGAAACTGCTTTCAAAACTTCATCATCCTAAGTTATGACAGCCCAAATGGAACTTCTGAGTTATAGCTTGTTGCTGTAAATATTTAAATAGTGTAAACCTTTAATCCCTCACTAGTGCCAGCACCTGTGGGGCCACATGGCACCGTGGATGTGTCTAACTTAGCGGCTCCATGCTGCCTCTAAGAACTCAAGCACCGTTTACTCCACTGCCCCTGTGTGGTGTTTTCACTCACTCTCCTCCACGGTAGAACATGACTTCACAATCATTAATTTATCAAACAGGTTACATTTTAAATTCTCAATCCACAAACCCTCAATAAGCTCACACAAGCGGACAAAGATATAAACTGCCCACCCAGACAAGATAAATTAGACCGTAGGAACCCTTAGAAACAATCATAACAACCTCACCAAGCTGATTATCTTCGGTATGAGTAACTCATCCTTGTGACAGGAGTCGTTGATGGAAAAGAACAGCTCAAGATCTGAGGGCAGAGGTCTTACAGGTTGGGGGGGGGCGTGCTGAATTACTGTGTAAGGGTAAAGGCATGTTTTGAGAGTTGGTAGTTGGGCTGGTTGTATGAAACCGCAGTGAATCTAACCAGCAAGCTGGATGGCTGCTTACCTCTGCTGTGCCTAAGAAAGGCCAATGGCTCTTCTCAGACATCAACCTCAGTGGGTGGTCAAGCATCCAGAGCTGGATGTTTACCAGAGATGTAATGACTCCATGGCTTCGGTACAGGTTGCGGGTGTCCTCCAAGAAGTGTACTCAGAAATCTGTCCTGGAATGTGCAGTTTGGCAATAATGACTTCAGGCAAAAATGAAACATTAAAGATGTAGTTTTAATTATTTTAATACAGAGCAACAGGTTTGTTCAGAAATTAACAGCTGAGAACAGAATAAGGCTTAAGTAGCAGAGTTGTCTCTGCCCTCTATAACCCAGAGTTTGGAAACATTACAGTCAGTTTTTTTTTTTTTTTTTTTTTGTGGCAGACAGGAAAGATCAGTAAGAAAAGTGTTCTGAAGTTTAAATTCGTACTTTCCCCCAACAACTCTTAATTGCAAGTCTTCAGTCCCACCCCCAAATTCCTCTGAAAAGCATGACTTCCTCAGAAAGCCTCCCTTTCTTGAGGAAACACTCTTTTCACCAAGCTCAGTGTTCACAGAAACCTGCCTCTTCTCCAACAGCTCCAGAGGGTCAGCCACGGTTTCTGCTGGTGTCCTTTTCTTCCTGGGGGCAGCCTCACATGAGACAGGCTCAGGAGCCATTACTGTAACTGCTGTGGCAGGAGAGGTGGTGGAGCTGCTGAGGCGGTGATGGTGATTTGAAGTTCAGCCATAGGAGGGTGTTGTGTGATGAGTCTTCCTGGGGAGATACGTACGTGCACCCTAGAGAAGGAGCCCAGGGCAGATCCAAGTATGAATACCAGTGAGTTCAACTTTGGGTGAGGGGAAATGACAGGAACAGAAATGACTCCAAGACAGCTGCATCACCCAAACCCACCCCGGCGTGAGTGGCCGCTCACGAAGCCCGGGAACCAGGAGCGCACTGCAGCCTGGGGTTTCTACTTTTCCCAGGCAGCTGGTCCGGACTCAGTCCTCTACTTAAGGAGCTTCTCTGCAGAATGGAACGTTTCAATCTTGGAGGAAGCTGTTGATCCACAGAGGGGCAACAGGAAGAGAGCCGAGCGGAGCTGGGATTAGTTCTGGAGGCCTTTCTCAGGATGGGTTTAGACACTGGGAGTTTGTTGACTGGAGAAACTGTGACATTGTAGATGCCCACTTGTCCCCTGGTCTGTTGGAGAAGCTACAAGAGACTACAAGGGTTGGATGGACGATTTAGTGGCTAACAGTGCTTCTTGCTCAGAGGACCTGGGTCTAGTTCTTAGCTCCTAACTACCTGTAACTCCAGTTATTTCTTCTGGTCTCTGCAGATATTACTCATACTTTAAAAGATGAGGTGACTTATTTCACGTTGCTTCTGAAAGTGTTTCCTTCTGGGACAGTTATTTTATTTAGTTTTCGACAGTTGGACTACTGCCTCATTTCACGGCTGGCTTGTGTGCTGATGCTTTTATCACCAAGTGTGTAGAATCTGGAAGGGAAGCAAATGGTCCCTCTGTCTTTGCAGTGGTGACTGAGAGGGTGGAGGCTGGAGTTTTGGGAAACCGCAGAAACGTCTTGGTCAGTGTCTCTGAGGATGAGGAAAGGGAAAGCGATGGACATTGTCCTGTGGAGGCAACCGGGAATCCTGGGTAGCAGGGGACAGAGTTCTGTCACCAAGCCTTCCCCTGACTGTCTTTTCTCCTACTCTCTAAGCTCTGAGGAGACTCAGAAGAAAACGTCAGAGATGGGCTTATTTGAATCCTGGGACATAGAAAACACCTTAGAAAGCTTCACTCGTAGAAAGGTCTGAGGCCCTTTGTTTCCAAAGCATTATTACTGACACTGGGAGGCGTGGCTCTGCCATCACCGTGTGGGCTATGCATCACTTTCTCAATAGAAGCTCTTTGCCTTTGGAAAAGCTCTTCCCCAAACCTGGTTTGATTTTTGTACATGTTCCCCCTGTTCTTTTCATTTCCCAGAAAGCAATTTCAGACGTAAGCAGTTATCTGCCGGATCCACTAGATTTAACAAATGTAGTGTAATTCTATAATCCTCTGCCATTTCCCAATTACTCTTCAGATGCTGCTTCAAGTTGCTGAAGAAGCATCTTTACTTATGAATTTAACTTGTTGATCTAAATTCTAGGCAACTAAATTCTTAGTTTCCAAATAAATTGGTATTTATAATCATTTAGTGCAATATTGCACGACGTAAGGCAAATATTTATTCTGGAAATAAGTACTTCAAGCTCATGGGCTTATTCCAATTTCCTGCCTTCTCATTACATTTTGGGGTTATTTTCTTCTATTAGCTTTCCCATTCCTATATAATCCTTAGGGAAACTAAGTTTAAACATTTTAATGGAAATTTTTAATATTTAGATATATCAGTGTTAGGACTGAATTATTCCAAGCGCTACTGTTTCATTTTCAGACTCTGTTTAATGATAGGGAGAAACTAAATTCAAGGTCCCGGCCCTAGGGGAGCTGCGGCCTCCCCTTTAGCTGAACAGATTCTGTTGTAAACAGTTGTCTGAGTCCAGACATCTCAAGGGCAACTTCTCCACCTTGCTGGCCATTTAAACAAGTTCATGTTTCCAGCCTAGGAACAAATACCTATTCTAGCCCTCCATTTATTTTCTTAATTGTATGTTAACAGGTAAAGAATATGTAAATTGCTGTTAACCTAAACCAAGGTACATAAATTATAAAACTACATAACGAATTTAATTGCCTGTTATGCCCCACTTAACTACAGACCTAATGTCTAGGAGAATGAATTAAGGGCCTGGAAATCAGGTACCCAGCCCAGTCTCCAACACGTTTTCCCTGCTTAACCCATAATGTCAGCATACAACTGGATATCACTGCGGCTCCCCCCAGCTACCCCTCACTTTGTGTTCCCTTCCTTTAAAAATGTTCAAATTCTGAACCGGCCGTCTCCCTGAGCGCTCAGAAAACAAAGCTTCCGTCTTTAAGCTTCTGTATCTGAAGTGAGTTTTCTCACCTTCCACCCTGAACCCAGCATTATTAGTGTAAATGTGAAGCCCAGTTGGCTTTGTTGGTTTATGTATGTCTGTGGGGGCAGGGCTGGGGGAAGAGGTCAGCAGTTCAACCCAGACAATAATAAAGCTAAGTTTTAAAAGTGTATAGTATTAGCTCAATCTTCTAAGGCATAAAAAAATGGCGGTTAAAGATGCTGGCTGGATTGCACAGGTAAATAGTAACAATTCCACATTTCAAGAGTCCAAGTAAGTATTTTGCATATGTCACTGTCACATGTTTTTCCCTCCCTTGTGACACCGTTACAGACTTTGGAATGAAGGTTTATAGTTCAAAAGTTTGTCTCTCTCACACAGTATGAGGTGCAGATCCATGATCTGATTCCAGGCTTTTTTCAACCAAATGCCTCACACTGGTAGAACGTCTCCTTAGCAAAATGTATAATAATAACATAAACATAGTCATATCCTAATGATCTATCGAGACTCATTAGCCTTCAGATCTTTCTGGCTTCCTTATGTAAAGAGTCTGTCTGTGTGAATCAGCATACGATTATGACGTTTGATATGAAAGGCTCAGGTTGACAGATTCTACAACTCAACTTGAAAATCATAGCTTTAAATTTAATTCATTAGTTTTTGGTGGGTTTAAAAAAGTACTTTATGTGTCTTGGTGTTTTGCCTGCATGAATATCCGTACGCTGTGTGCATGTATGCCTGTTGCCTAACAAGGCTCGGAGAGCCACAGTGCTGAACTCCAGCCCTCTGGTAGAGCAGCAAGTGCTTCTAACTATGGATTTGTCTCTCCAGCCTCTAAATTTTTATATTTTGAGACGGGTCATGTAGCCCAGGCTGGATTCAAGCTCACTGTGTACCCGAGGATGGTCTTGAACTCCTGATGTTCCTACCTCTAGCTCTTAGTGTTGTAATTATGGGCATGAGCTGCCGCATTCAGCCGATGGCCACAACTTTGTCAAAAAGTTTGCAGCCTTGTCTTTGAAGTGTCTCTGGATTTTAATTTCTGATTATGAAAATATGATTTCACTTCATCTAATTATTTTTAACACCCAGGGCTTCTTCATAGGTGTATAGTTGTCTCCTTGAATTCAACTTTCCCCCATAGATAATGTGGAAACTGTGAGGGCCTTCTAATACATTTTTAATCAGATCTACTTCCAAGCCCATGTGACCTTGATTGGTTATTTACTGAATTGTGCTCCCAAGGGACATACAGAAATGTGCTATCTGTCCCACTCTCCTGTCTCTTACCTTCATTGTCAGCAGAATGGACCAAAAGATTATGTTGTGACCCATTTGAAAATAAAGTATCTTGAAATTAAAAAAAAAAAAAAAAAAAGAGGATCACTTCAATTTTGAAGTTTATTTTCATCATTGTCTTGAAAAAAAAAAAAAAAGCTAATACAGGAAGTAAAGCCCACAGGGGAGCCTGTGAGAACTCTTATGCTCTTTGTAAGTTCCTCAACATTGTCCACAAAGCATCTGGTTATGTGACCAGCTTTAGTTATGGTCACGGTGGGACAGTCACTGAAAAAGCTCATGGTGCCTGTTCTGACTTGGCTTCCGCAACATGTAGCTGACGTGAAAACAATGGCAAGGTGGAGGAGAGACCAATGAGCTGCCTGGGGTGACATTCTGTTCCCCAAAGGAGGAAGGGCAAAGGCCCTTACTGACAGGCCTTCTTGGAAGCAATGCCCAACCATTCTGCCCTCAACCTGCTGAGATGCCGAGCTTCCCTGAGAAGACAAAGAAAGCTGACGAACGTTCAAGACCCTGGAAGAGAACTGAGAGCATCACCAGCCCTCAGCAGGGACACATATGCATTCGGGAAAGCAAGAAAGAAACAGTGAGTTCCTCACAACCGCCCACCTGTGAGGGCTTACACTATACCACAACATACCTGTGAGGGCTTATACTATACCACAACACACCTGTGAGGGCTTACACTATACCACAACACACCTGTGAGGGCTTACACTATACCACAACACACCTGTGAGGGCTTACACTATACCACAACATACCTGTGAGGGCTTACACTATACCACAACACACCTGTGAGGGCTTACACTCTACCACAACACACCTGTGAGGGGCTTACACCACACCACTGCACACCTGTGAGGGGCTTATATCACACCACTGCACACCTGTGAGGGGCTTACACAACACCACTGCACACCTGGGAGGGGCTTATACCACACCACTGCACACCTGTGAGGGCTTACACTACACCACAACACACCTGTGAGGGCTTACACTATACCACAACACACCTGTGAGGGCTTACACTATACCACAACACACCTGTGAGGGCTTACACTATACCACAACACACCTGTGAGGGCTTACACTATACCACAACACACCTGAGAGGGCTTACACTATACCACAACACACCTGTGAGGGCTTACACTATACCACAACACACCTGTGAGGGGCTTACACCACACCACTGCACACCTGTGAGGGGCTTATATCACTCCACTGCACACCTGTGAGGGGCTTACACAACACCACTGCACACCTGGGAGGGGCTTACACCACACCACTGCACACCTGTGAGGGGCTTACACCACACCACTGCACACCTGTGAGGGGCTTACACCACACCACTGCACACCTGTGAGGGACCATATAATACTGGTGATCCTTGGCACCTGCTACAGAGAATTTCCACTGGTTACTTCAGGCGAGGGACTGAGAAGGTCTAGAAGACAGTACACAGGTTGTTTGCTGCCCCAGCCCCCATTTCCAGATTTCCCTCAGTGTTCTTGTGCTTTGCTTCAGAACAACAATATGGAAGAGAGAATGTGGTGGACACAGTACTTTCTGTAACAACGACAGCATCAGACTGAAAAGAAAGAACTATTGGGTGGTTTGAAGAAAGTATTAAACTCCTCTGTCTGTTGGTCTGTCTGTCTGTCTGTCTGTCTGTCTTTTTTCTTGGACAGGGCCTGATTGTCTAGCTCTGTCTGTCTTGGGACTTCCTATGTAGACCAAGCTGGATTAAACTCACAAAGAAAAAAAACAAAAAACCTACCTGTTTTGGCCTCTTAGTGCATGGCTTAAAAGTGTGTCGCAACATGCCCATCATTAAAAATTTATTTTTATCATTTAAAAATGATGTGTGTGTCTTTAGGCCTGTGCATGTGTGAGTCCAGGCACAGGAGGAGGCCAGAGGCATAGGATCCCCTAGATCTGGCATTAAATGTGTTTGTGAACTGACCAGTGTGGATGCTGGGAACTGAGCTAGGGTCCTCTGCTAAGACAGTGCATGCATAGGCACACACACATGTACGTATACACACACACACACACACACACACATGCAGTGTGCGATACTATATATATTGTGTGAATCAGTGCCATGCGTATGAGTTGCCATAGAGGTCAGAAGAGGGCAACAGACCCCTGGGAGTTGCAGTGACGGGTGGCTGTGGCTGGACGCTGGGGACTGCATCAGGTCCCCTGGAGGAGTAGCAAGTGCTCCAATCACTGAGCCATCTCCAGTCCCTTGTGTCTTTCATCTGTCGTAGCTTGTAGGGTGGGGTATGCAGTAGCCTGCTTAAGCAAGGTGGGATTATGAGAATAATGCCATTTGCAGACATAGAATTCCATCACGCTGGTAGTTGCTGCCTAATGGGCCGCCTCTGTCTACTCTATCTGCAAATTAGTGACTGAAACCAATAGTACACATGTACATGTACACATATGGCATATATAATCATATATAAGTATATATGTCTATAGAGTCACTTAGTTACTGTAGGTCAGAAATTCAGGAAGGACTTAGCTGGACAGTTCGGGTTCAAGACCTTCCAAAGCTTAAGAACCATGAGGCAGTGGAGCACCTGGAATAGCTGGGGACTGAGGGCATCTCTCTCTCTTTACTCTCATATAATATATGCACATACATACAAACATACATGTCTGTATACACATATATCCATAAATCTGCATATATATACATCCATATACACACTCACAAATGGACACACATCAAACACACATGTATCTACATATATCCACATATAAAATATGCACATACACATACATGTACACACACATATACATGAGTATATATACACACATTCACATATAATATATTCATTTAATATAAACATGTATATATATATACTAAAATATGCATACAAATCTGTGTATTTATTATCTGTGGTGTGTGTGTTTGTGTATGTGGTGTATGTCTGGGGCGTGTGTGTATGTGGTATGCATGTGAGTGTGCATGTGCATATATGTATGTGTGTAAGGCTCCATTAGCTTTCCCTACAGTTTGATGGTCTTGGGGTAACAGAACTCCTCTTGTGGCAGTTGAAAACCTCAAAGCCAATCAGGTTGCAAACCTAAGCTTTGGAGGCCAACAGAAGCACAGGTGGGTCATCCAGTTGTTTATGAATGAGCCACAAATCTCCACATACTCAGGAAAAGAGGAGGTAGCCTTCACTTCCGGGCAAGAGAATGACACGGTTCTAGAACACGCAGTGCATGGGAGTGTCTGTGAGGAGTGAAGTCTATGACAGCCGCTTTACAGACAAGTGTTTCAAATCCATGGCCATTAACATGGTTGCTGTAATTTGTGTGAAAGCATGTTCATGTGGATACAAATGTATGTGCAGATACATGTATAGGTATGCTCATGTATGTGAAGGTCAGATGATGCTCTTTCTCAAGAGCTGCCCCCATTTTTTTTTGAGCCAATATCCCCCATTGGCCCAGAATTCCCAAGTACACTGGCTGTCAAGTGATCCCTAGAAATCTGTCTGTCTCCTCTTCCCTGGCATTGGAGCCACAGGTTCATGCTACTCTGGCTGCTTTTTTATGTGGCTTCTGGAAGTCGAGCTCAGGTCCTCGTGCTTTGGTGGCAAGCACTTCACACACAGGGGCCACTCCCCAGCCTGTGGTGAGCATCAGTGTAAGCTCAGGCTGTGGTGAACACTGAGCTTTCCTCTCGAGCTCTGGAACACTGAAGGTGACCTGGCTAATAACTCTCAGATTCAGGTCCCCTTTGGCAGGACAAAGCAAAACAAAATCCCAGGCCAACAATAATAAAGATCACCTCTACCACCTCTAAGCAATCTAGGGAGACTTAATAGATAGACCCCCATGTGGAGGGTGTACAGAAAGTGGTTCTGGAAAAGGTAGTTTAACACTAGACATTGTAGGAAACCACTCTTGAAAAAAAAATAGCTACAGAAGGTAGCATCTTTGGAGTGGGGTTAACCTTATTAAGCAGGAGAAATAATGTCATGTCTGATTTGAGAAAAAAATAATGTCATATATGATTCAAGAAAGAAACAGTGTCATATATGATTTGAGAAAAAAATTTTACCCAAAAACAAGAAGCTTCAATATGATAAAGAATTTAAAAAAAAAATTAGGAGACAGACAGAAAGTACGCAGGATGATGCACCTGTAGTATTGCCTCAAGAAGGACTTCATCTCAAAAAGCTTCTGTCCCATGTGCACACTCATGAGACATGAGCCAAGGACATCAGCGGGCACGCCACAGAAAAAAGAAAATTTTGCCAGGGAAGAAAAAGTAGAGTCTTCTCCTTGTTCATCAGAATTTCCATGGTTATGTCCTCACAACACTAGTCAGGCCAAACAAATATACCTAAGCAAACCCTTATGTCACATGTGAGTTTTAAGCAATGATGACCCAAAGACTCAGGAGGAAATGTATTTACTTCTAAGACTGGTAAGATGTGGGAGTTTGTGAGAAATATTGCTGGATAAAGTGGGGTGCAGTCTGCTGGCCATAAACAGAGGAGGGCAGTTGTGTTCACGCGGGCTCTTTCCTGTCTCTCTAGGACACCCCTTCTCCCAGTGCTCCGTCGCTGGAATATTCTCAGGAGAGAAGAGAGGAAGCTGGAAAGTGACCTGCTAGGTAGCATGGCTTTGTCTGGGGAAGAAAATTCTGATTTCTATGCCCTGCTTCTGTGGGAGAGTCCTCAATTCTATGAGCCACTCCAGAGTAACTAGATATTCAGTGTAGGCTTAGCTTTTTCAAAACCTGGTTTATTTAGGGTTCTTCTAACACACCAACCAGAGGTAGAGAAAAAAGAAGGCTAATAGGAAAAGGGAATTGTGTACCTGTTTAGACGTAGTTCCTTCATGCAATTCCACTCTCCTTTCTCAGAGTACCACAGCTCAACACCAACAATAGTAACACCAACACAGTGGGAACAATCCAGCAGAAACAGCAAAGCTCTACCAAATCGGTACAAGTCAGCGGAAGCAGCCAGAAACAGCCAGAACACCATGAGACGTTCTTTGGTGCATATCTCTCTACAAAGTGAAGACCAGCAAAGGTCAGCAAAAGCCAGCCAAGTGTTGCACAGTGGCGTAGCAATGCAAGGGCATCCTCTCACTGTCTGTGGGGTTCCATTTGTGATCCTTCTAAACACCCTGTACCCTTTCAAGCATTTATTTTCAGAAAAACATCACATGCCTTCTCACAAGACAGCTTCTAGAAAAGCATCATGTTACACAACTGAGTTGTTTAAGAAACAAAATGTTCCCTTCATATAAATACCGTGTTCCATATTCCTTAGCTCAGAATGGTCAGTATGCCAAGGAGGTACTTATTATACTTGGGGTAATGTTCTATACATGTTCTGAGTCCCAGCAAGGCCAAGGAACCTTCTCAGGCATCTGGGAAATAAAAATGGAAATGAGTTATCATCTTCAATCAGTATTATTCTTAAAAAATATTTTTAAATTAAACCTTGAATAATATGGAAGCGCTACCCAATGCGGCACCTCAAATACAGCACTTTGGCATCAAGATCATTTTGATCGAAGTGGAGCTGAGGAAAAGCAATCTTAAGAACATCACTTGCCTAAAAGTGGGACATGAACTTGGCAAGGTGTCCCTCTTCTGTGTTCTACCAGGAAGGACAGAAGGTGATCGCTGGAGACAAGCCAAGGCGCCAGAGCAAGCTGTACAGTGATAACCACTATCCGTCACTAGCTTGCCCGAAGATTTATCTTCATCCAGCTTTAGCCCTAGAAACTGAACCCTTTTCTTTTGTCATGGCATTATCAAAACTCTTTTTGTTTGTTTTTTTGTTTTTGTTTTATTTTGCTGAGATGTTCCACAAACATCTCTGTTAATTTGAAATTGACAGAGGGATTAATAAAGAGTGTGCTTAGCTTTCATTTGAGGTGTGTTGGACGGGAAACTTATTTTACTTTGCGATGTCTTGCCATTTTTACAAATGTTTCTGTAACAGGTATTATTGCATTTGAATTAAAAGACAAAAGAAAAGAAATGGCTACTGGATGTGTTGGTTAGCCTGGTTTTAGGTACAAGCACATGCCTATTTAACAAGCATATGAGCCTCGGGGGGCCGTTCTCACACTCCTGTATGTCCTTGTGAAGAGGGATCCTGGAATTTCTACAGCTTGGCCCCTTTTAAATATCCCAGATACAATAGGCTTCATGGTGCCTGCCCTTAATTACAGCACTCAGGTAGTAGGGGCAGGTGGATATGAGTTAAGGTCCAATGTGGACTACAGATTGAGACCCTTTCTCAACAAGAAAACAATTCCATCACAAATATGTCAGTGTGTCAGGCCATGCCTGCAACGCCAGAACAACGGGGGCAGAGGCAAGGTGACAGTGACTTGGAGGAGCCTGTGTCCCAACTGTTTAAAAACAACATAGTAACAGCAGCAGCAACAACAACACAGCAACAACAGCAGCAGCTGCTGCAACAACAACAACACAGCAACAACAGCAGCAGCAGCTGCAACAACAACAACAACATAGTAACAGCAGCAGCAGCAGCAGCAGCAGCAACAACAATAACAACAACATAGCAACAACAGCAGTAGCTGCTGCAACAATAGCAACAACAGCAGCAGCAGCTGCAACAACAACAATAACATAGCAATAACAGCAGTAGCTGCTGCAACAATAGCAACAACAGCAGCAGCAGCTGCAACAACAACAACAACATAGTAACAGCAGCAGCAGCAGCAACAACACTCAAACCATGGGGCCCCTTAGAGCCAGGTTGTTTAGTAAAGCATGTGTGTGCACTGACAAATCCGTTCCATATATTTTCCATCGCTAAAATAATCTGGGCAAAAGTTCCGCCCTGGCTTTATTGATCTGAAGAGGCAAAGAATCCCCTGCACAGATTTCTGTCTTCATCTGGTTTTCTGTCCCAATTGAGGACATTCTTACTTCATGCAATTACAGTGCTTTATTGCCTTTCATTATAGAATGTTTTCCTCAAGGAACACTTTTTTTTTTTTTGAAAAAGAGTAATTTTCTAGAGTGATTTAGAAAATTGTAGCACCTTATTCTTTGAAAATTGAATTTAGAAAAAAAAATATCCAGGAACAGTTTCCAATTCAGCTCCTGCTTCAGAAGCAATCATTATAAACCGTAAGAACCTGCATTTCTACTCATTATGGTGTTTTTCTCACATGGCATCTCAGCGATGGCTTAATTTTTCATTAAAATCCTGGTTATTCAAACCCACGCTCTTTATTGGGTCAGCACTTAATACACTTGTTCCCAAGGTAGCACAGAAGGGCCAGCTTCAATGTCGTTGCTCCTGCTGCAGCTGACCCTTCTTTTCTCTCCCCAGTCTAATGGGGGGCGTGGTGGGTGGGTGGGGACGTGGAAGAGGAGGAGGTGGTGCCACAGCTCTGCGCATGACAGCACAGGCCCCTGGCGCAGTGCCTCCTTCCTGTGCTGCCCAGTTAAAGCTCATCCCACACTTTGTATGAACTTCAGTGTTTCCTGTTTCCTTTTCATCTGTGACCCCCCCCCCCCCCCCCGCAGAGAGCCATGCCCTTCAAAAAGAGAGCTGAGGGTTTGCTCCCTGCCAGCATACAGGTTAGGAGCAGAATGCAGGTTGGAGTAGCGTACCCGGTATGCTACAGTTGGGACAACCTCAGGTGACTTTGAAAGTATTTGATAACAGGAAATATGAAATGCAAAGGCTTTGCAATAAATAGAAAAGGGATTTTTCCCAGAAGAAACCCCAGCTCAGGTCTTCTTACCTCCAAAATGAGCATGCAGCCTCCTGCGGTAATAGTGACAGACACACCAGCGAAAGACTCCGCCCAGAGCACAGGAGAACTGTGTGGTTTTTCTCTGAGGACAGAATTTTTTTTTAGAGTTTGGGGCTCAAACAACTTTAATGTTGTTAATATTGTGTGGTTAGGGAGTTGGGTAGGGCAGAAAAACCCAAACGGTGCAATGATCCACGTGACCTCAGTGTGCAAGATCTAGACTTTGAACAAGAAGAGAACAAGGAGATGACGGTTTCCATGGAGACCAGTCTGGAATAGAGGAGCGGAGCACAATGCAGGCGCTAGACAAAGAAAAGTCAAGAGTAGACCTAGAAAATCAGAGAATCCCTCTAACCAGATCTGATTAATGAATTAATGAACGAGATTACCAATTCCTAGCAAGGAGACCTTGGAAGTTAAAAGAAAAATATCCACAGGATATGTAGTTTGTAATTTTAATACATTGTATGTGTATAAGTGTGAGTGTGTGTGGTATACAGGAGTGTGTGTATGTGTGTATGTGGTGTGCTATTGTGTGTGTATGTGTACAGTGTATGGTGTGTGTGTGTGTGGTTTGTATGTGAGTGTATGTGCGTGGTATATGGTATATGTGTGAATGTGTGTGTATGTTTAAATCACATTAAAATATATTTACTCTTGAATGACTTGAAATGCTTTATGTAACTCCCCCCCTTTCTTTTTTACAAAAATTACATTTTTGTAAAAATTACATTCTTGTCACACTCCCTAAAATTACATTCTTGTCACACTCCTCCATCATAGATCAAATGGAGATCAGTCTGCAGAGTCCTTTGTGTACTGATTCCACCGCAGGGAAATTATTGAGTCTATCCATCTTGATGTGTCCCCCCAAACCTGGGCCTTCCAGGTGCTCTCTCTGAACTGAAGTGCTGTGTGGTTCCCTGGTCTGGTCTCCACCTTGGTCCTGGGCAACAATGTATCCGTGCCGGCTAGGGAGCTAAGTATTGCTTACTCCATTATAAGCACATTCAGATGCAATCACTCTGCACTGCTTATCAACAGAATTAAAATGCCGCACAGTCTGGGCGAGCCTGGGGCAGAGTCTGATGAGTGAAAAAGTCAATCCCTGAGCTTGCACAGCCCATGGTTCTGTTTACACCCCACTCTTGAAATCACAAAATCACAAGTTTGCACTGTGGCAGTTGGAATTTTGAAACAGAGAGGGTAGGGGACAAGGGAGTGTGTCTGAGAAAGAGCAGCAAGACAGACTTCATGGGACAGAATGGTGACAGATCTCATGGGTCTGGCCTGTTGCTGTGAAAATCCAGGTTATGCTGTTGGAGGAGGTGGTTACAGTCACATGGGATCTCCACATGATACGCATCATGATGAGTTCAAATGTTTTGTTCAGGTAGACTCATTCTCCAAGACAATGGTTGAAAACTTTTTAAATTACAAATTTCTATTGAGCTGTCAGTCTGAAGAGGGGCTAGCAAACTGTCTTTCATGTTAGAATCCCGGGATCATGGTACAGGTGACCCATTGGTTACACTTGGAGAAATGTTGCTCTAAGGAAAACTTGCTTCCTGGGTGGGTTTGCTGAACTCCTGCGGAGTAAACAGTGAGAGTGCTGTGGAGATAGTTCCAGTCTGCACATATGTAAAGATCTGAAAAGCAGGGATTGTGCGTAAATAGAGCTCCTGTGGCTGCAGTGACTGCAGCCTTTGAGCTGCTCTGAGCATTTCTGCCCCATACAGAGGTTTCTTCTTAAGGACATAGCAAACCAGACCATCTGAGACTAGGGATGTTTTTCATGAATATTGGAAACAATATCCAGCATCTTCACCAAACTATGCAAATCGGTAAGAAGAAAGGCTGAAACAGGCAGAAAAGCACATTAGTGCAAAGGAGCCATCGAGGGGAGCTCACCATGTCAGGAAAGTGAAAAGTTGCAGGAAGGATGCTCTCCACTGCAGGAAGGTACAACATTGGAGGAAAGATCAACACTGCAGGCAGCTCACTCCACTGCAGGAAGCTGACCACTGCAGGGAGCTCACCACTGCAGGGAGCTCACCACTGCAGGAAGCTCACCACTGCAGGAAGCTCACCACTACAGGAAGCTCACCACTGCAGGAAGCTCACCACTGCAGGAAGCTAACCACTGCAGGAAGCTCACTCCACTGCAGGAAGCTGACCACTGCTGGAAGCTGACCACTGCAGGAAGCTCACTCCACTGCTGGAAGCTGACCACTGCAGGCAGCTTACCACTGCAGGCAGCTTACCACTGCAGGAAGCTCACCACTGCAGGAAGCTCACCACTGCAGGAAGCTCACTCCACTGCAGGAAGCTCACTCCACTGCAGGAAGCTGACCACTGCAGGCCAGTGAAGAAACATCCACTGGGTACATTCGATCTAAAAAATTTCTCCCAGTGATGACCAGCATATTCCTGGAAAGAAAACAGACAATTGCTGAAGCTGTCCTTTTATGAGATTTGAGGTTTTGGATCAAGCTGGACATGGATTCTGAGTAAGGAAGAACTGGTCAAACAGCGGACTGAGGAAAGTGAGCCTGTTCTCTCAAGAGAAAATGGAAGAAACGATGTCTTTCTGCAATTGATCCCAAAAAGCGATAAGTAACATTCATGGTGGTAGATGAAAATTTAAATGCTCCAAAGACCTAATTTCCTTTTTCTTCTTTTAAGACAACTGTAAAGATTCAATTTCTCATTGAAAGTATGCTTTGAAAAATTGCTTGTCCTAATTAATTTCACGGCTTATCTTATAATTTCTATATTTAATGCCTCATGAGATAATTGTTTCAAGGTAGTTTGTTTTCTAGAGATGCTCAATTTAAAATGTGAATTTAGGCCACCATGGGGTTGTGCCCCGGCCCACAGCTGGCATCATTATGGTGAGCAAGTGTGTGATGGAAAGATGAGGGAGAGAAATGCTGAGCGGTTCTGTCCCTGCACTGTGCAGAGAGGTGGACCTGGAGATTAATGGTGAGGAGCAGGCAGATATGAGGAGCCTGCACAACCAACTGAGGCCACGGTGCTGACCGGGCCCAGGCTGGGTCTGTGGCCCTACCGCTCCCAGGGTCTGTACTGATGATGTCTGTGGCTTGTGTTGCCTCTGAAGGCCATCTGGATGTCAGAGGTCTGGGATGCTGTCTGAGATAATGTTGATACTCAGAGGCTGTACTGATGCTGGTGTGCCCAACTGATCTGTGGCTTGTGCTGCCATCTAGGGCCATGGTGACATTAGTGCCCAGGCTGCATCTGCAGGCCTTGTCTGGGTCCATGGTCTTACCATAGCAAGAGTCTATGTTGATGTCCAAAGTCACGTCCCTGGCCTGGGCTGCCACCAGAGGCTGTGTTGATGTCTGAGCACCGTGATGAACTGGTCCCACCCCTCACTGGCCACTGCACTTGGGAGAGCTGGCCCTGTACCTTGCTGGCCAAGGCACTCGGGGAAGTAGGAATGTGGGAGACCTGGCATTGGGGGCAGGGCCTGGCATTGAAGGCAGGAGAGCTGGCCCTGGTAGCAAGTTGTAGGAGAGGCTGACCACCTCAGTTCCCACCTGTGTCCAGATCCAGGCCTGAGTTGGCCTACCCCAATATCTATTCCATCTACAAACTGCTGGAGCACATGAAGTAGCCATTCAGATAGACCCAAAGCTTCAGGACCTCCATCACACAGGGCAACAGGATATCTAAGAGGAGTCCTGGTGAGGGCACAGCACTGATAGTTGTGACGGTTTGCATATGCTTGGCCCAGGGAGTGGCACTAGTAGAAGGTGTGGCCTTGTTGGACGAAGTGTGTCACTCTGGGGATGGCTTGGCAACAATCCTCCTAGCTGCCTGAGGATGCTTAGTCTGTTCCTGGCTTCCTTTGGATGAAGATGTAGAACTTTCAGCTCCTCCTGCACCATGCCTGCCTGGATGCTGCCATGTTCCCACCTTGATGGTACTGAACTGAACTTCTGAACCTGTAAGCCAGCCTCAATTAAATGTTGTTACTTATAAGACTTGCCTTGGTCATGGTATCTGTTCACAGCAATAAAACCCTAACTAAGACAATAGTGTGGCAGAAGCCAGAGATATTGAACCAGACCAAGACTAACTCATTGCAATGAATGTTTGCAGCAAAAGCTGTTTGAGCAAAAGGGCGTACTGTGTGGCACCTTGCAGCCCCCACAATGACATGTTTTTATTTTATTTTTAGTTTTTGTTTTCTGCAAGGGTGGAGGGTGGATATGAAGGGACAGGGAGATGAGGGGTCATGGGGTGCATGATGAGAAATTAAAGAATCAACAAACATCTTTTTGTGCTTAGGTAACTGTGAACAGCAGGTGGGGGCTGGGGTGATTGGCAGCAGAGAGGAGAGAGGAGACTAAAGGACGTTATTTGGGGAACTATGGCGTCTTTAACTGACAGCAAAGCACAACATAGCAATGGGTTTTACAGTGCGGTGTGCGCCACTCAAAAGCTTGTCACCCTTTGTGAGCGTCAGTTCCCCTGTGTGTGTGTCTCCAATGGCTTCATTAAAGGTCCAACTAAAGAACTGCAGCTGCAGCATTCAGCAGACAAAAATCAGGCTTTAATGTAAGCTGTGTCCCATGTAATATTTGGGCACCACTAATACTGAAACATCTGCTGTTTATTTTAAATCTGACCATTAACCAATGTTCTGTATTTTATGTGGCATCTCTAGGAATAGCATGTGGTAACGGCGTCCATTTTCTCGTGTGTGCATTTCACATACCAGGCACCACCAGGCCCTTTATTCATTTTGGTCATCATGATTCCAACAGCAAATCCAGGCATTTATTACTAATGAGGATTTTGTATCTGGGAGGTGGAAGTTTTCTAACACTAAGTAGCTGGAAAATAGCAAAGGCAAAATCCAAATCCGTGATTTCACACTGCCTGTTCCAAAGATGAAAGCACTTTGAACCTGAAACATCCCTGAATGCTTATGGTCCCCCATTCATTACCTCTATCCTGAGCACTGCAAAGGGGCTGTGATGGGAAATGTGGAAATCAAGCATCACCAGCAAGTGTTGAAACAGCCTACAATCACCGCGCCACATGTAGAACTTCTGTTTCTAGGGTTTCTAGAGCAAGGGCAGCAGAGGCTGTGTAATGGGACCACCTCACTTGTTGGGTGATGTATTGACTTAAACTGGTCTTAAAGAAACTGCACTTGCCTTCTCAGAACACTTCCAAACGACCAGGATACTCTAAGTATCAATACCATTGCCTATAGTAAGTAACAAGTGAACAAAAGCACTACCGTAGATGGTCTACAAATCCTACCGCCAACGTGTAGGTAACTAACATAATGCAGGGGCTGTGGATGCAGCTCTGTTGGTGCTTGACTGGTACCCACGAAGCCATGGATTCAGTTCTCAGCAATACATAAACTGGGGGTGGTGGTCCATACCTGTCATTCTAACACTCTGAAGGTAGGGAGGCAGGAGGATCAGAAGTTCAAGGTCATCCTTAGCTATATAGTGATATTTTTTAGGCCAGACACATGATATTGAAGAGTGAATAAATATCAGGATACAGATAAATCACTTTATGCTATGAATCTCTCAAGCAGAATCATTCATTCCTTTACACATACATACCACAAGTATCTATACAGTGCTTTTATGTGCTGGAGAGCTTTACCATGACCACACAAAGGGAGCCCTCCTCTCTTCTCTCCCTTACTTTTTACTCTAAGACCCCAAGATCACATGCAATTGGGTAGAATCACGTACAAGTGATTGAGAGGAATGGCTAGATATGCAGGCTAGACACTCCACCCTTTATAAAGGAGCGTCAACAGCCAACAAGCCCAGACAGGAGACTCCTTTGTAAGCAGGTTCAGGTGAAAATGACAGTTGTTCAGCTCAGAGGATAGTGGTGTACAGTTGAACAAAAGGGCCTCGGAAGATGTTATATGAAGACACTTTGTAGCTGTAATTAAGCGTAGACTATGGAAGAGGGGGTCAGCCTATTATTGGAGGTGGCCTGCCCCAAGCACAGGCGTTGACACAAAGTACTTAGTAGTTGGAGAAGAGAGGTGAAGGCAGGGATAGAAGCAGTAAGGGGGCTTCCATGGGCTCCGTAGTTTGAAGACACCGATGTGTGCATGTGGCTTTTAGTTGCTGGGGGTCTGGGGGTGGAAATGGGAATGCAGTGTGAAACAAACCACCTGATTAAGCCGACACCCCAGTCAGCCGGAGGCAGTTTCTTCTCTGGAGCTTTCAGATGAGCGCCTGATCTCAGCCTCCTGAGTCCTAGAATAAAGTCAGTTAAGCTCATGTGAAATTCTGGCCCGGGTGATGCGGGGTGGTATGTTTGTTTTGTTTTTGAGCTTCTCACTTCACAGTGATTTTTAGAGCAGCAATGGAAAATGAATGTGAATGGTGTCATTTTACACTTCAAGATGGCAGCCACTGGATGATGTCATTTTGCATTTCAAGATGGCAGCCACAGGATCCTTAGTTCAATGACACATTTCTGAGGTAATTGGGCTGTACCACACAGTTTCAGAGGCTCAATGTGTGATCCCTCAAATATTAAACCTCACCCAATTCTGTGATTCCATCTCAACATTATTAATTTAGCTTGGAAGGGAATGTGGCTTGGGGGTATAGTGTACCGTATATTGGCAGACTGTCCTGTGCTGTTGAAGTTTGTTCAAAGTAGACTTTGAGAGTGTGGAAGGCTCTTGTCCCAGGCTCCATCAAGTTTATTTCTAGTGTTCTCAAGATATCTTGTCTGGGTGGGCTGTCCTCTGACTCTGTAACAGGGAGAATAAAAAACAATAAAATGTCCCAGGAGTAAAAACATGTCCTTGAGAACATCTGAAAGAGAAATTATTTCCAACTGAGGTTAGTACCATTTATCCCATAATATAAAAATGCCCACATTGGGTAAGAGAAGCAGGAGACTCTGCTAATTCGTGAGAAGGAAGGGGAGGGCCCTCTGCCCAGGGCTCTGTTCTCAGTGGGGAACCCCAGTGCCTGCAGCCAGTTTCTGCTGGGCAGTTGCAAGTGCCTGCTTGATGACATCACTTTTCTAATGTCATTTCCTTTTCCTTGGAAGCCTCGCCAAGTGGGATTCCATCTAGGATTCTGGACTGGGAACCACAGTTCTGCCTTCCCTGGTGAATCTTCTGAGTGTTTATGTGTCCCTGAGTTTGAGCACCTTGTTTGGTGACAGTTTGCAATTTGTCTAGCGTTTCTTCCTGCAACTCGGTGCTTATTTAATTATTTGTTTATTTTGGTTCACTCTACAATGAATTAACCCACCTCACTCACAATTGAAAGCGCTGCTGTCCAAGGTCATTCCCCGTACTGTACAGACTAGGGGGGACAATAGAAGAGAAGCACACACTAGGGAGCCCGGTGCTGTTTCTGTAATCCAAAGTGCTCCCTTCTGTGTTTTCCAGTGTATCCGTACTGATAGCTCTGTCCCGTAGGAGGCAGCTCACAGAGAGAACACAGCAGAGGCTGCAGATCTTTGGGAAAGATGGAGGTCAAACTGACATAGGTTTAGGTCGGCTGCCTACAAATATTCAACCAGAGAGAGAAAGCATGTCCACCAGCCTGAGCCCAAACCAAGCCAACAGGGAGGAGGAGCCGATGCCAAGCGGAAGAGAAGGCTGGAAAGGGAACCATGTTGGGGCAGCGCCAGGCATAGGGTCAAATACTGGAGACTTGTTTTGTGCTGTGATGAACCTACCAGGAGTATTAAAATTCATGCAAAATGCCAAATACGACGTGAAGGTACCTATTACTGAAGATGGCTCAAATTTTTATCCTAGTTTTGTGTACAATCAAATTTCCATTGTGCCCTTTTCCTGCTCAGTGTCTTTACATCTTAATCTTTCATTTAAAAAACACTTTGTATCCGCTAAGCCTTGCCTTCTGTGGTTTCCATCGGGCACATTGCAAAGACTTAATAAATAACCATTATGGAACTAATTGTTCCGTTCAGCATGCACAAGAAATTCATTGATTTGAATTTAATCTGAGAAGTATAATGAATTCAGGAGCTCGTTCCCAGCATCGCTGTGCAGATAAGATTGAAGAAGTGATAGTTTTAAAATTTGACGTTTTAAGGCTAAATTGAACAGTTAGTTAGAAAATGTTCCCGAAACAGCTTGACCCTGATAAGAAATTTCCAGAGATTGCTTTAAAAAAAAAAAAAGTCACACTTGCAGAAGAAAGTTAGAAATGGAGTCTTTGCTCTAAGATTAGTATGTGGAGGTGGCGGTAGGGATTTGACCAAGGGCTCAGAAAACCCAGCAGTGTTTGCGGTTCAATTCGGAGGTCTTATCTTCAGTCACAGGGCTGCTTAGTCCTCATGAGCTGCATTTGTAAAGCTCATGGTTCATCTACTCAGCAAGATGGATGATAAGATGGTTTTGCTTTCTTGGCTGTGATGCTGGACTCGAATGAAATGGTTTGCGGTGGCAGCTCGCCTTCCCTTTACCAATGCAAAGGGGAAAAAATATCCTATTAAACGGTAAGTTATAAAAATCTCAGAATGGCTCCCAGCTGAAAGAGTGTTTGTATTCTCCCAGATAGATTCTCCTTTTGAAGTCACTGCTATTTCAAAAAAGATTGTAGGCACTTAAAAAAAAAAAAAGAATCTAGGTCATTCTTCACAGATTCCAGAAAGGAAACTGTGGTAGACAAAGGCCTGAGGACCCATCTGGATCTGTGTGGGAACTGATGAGGTTGTAAATAAAACCAGTGGGGAGTCTGGTGCAGCCTCACACGCACTCCGACCCCAGTGCCAAGAGGGCCGCGTGCTCAGTGCTGAGAGTGGGAAAATGAAGCTGAGCAAGCGATCTCCACGTGAGTTCTTAATTAGAATGCCGATTGCATTCACATAATGAGGATCTGAACGTTGAGGGTGGCAAGGGACCCTCAACGTTCAGAGCTCAGCAAATAACGATTTACTGACAATTGACCATTCTTAGCAGTGAGAGCCTATTAGTCTCTTTCTTTTCAGTTAAAAAAAAAAAAAAAAAGACGGAGGAGCTTTTAGGACAAAAGGCTGTTGATAACACACTGATTGGCAAATGATCTGAGTGGCAGGAAATGCCTAGCTTTCTGATACTGCACATGTATATGCACACAAAACTGGAGGCTGTGTGTGTGTGTGTTTGTGTGTGTGTGTGTGTGTGTGTGTGTGTGTTCAGCTGAGTACTTGTGTGTGTCTATAGTACACCCCCACATGTGTGCATGTACATGGAGAAGCCAGAGGTTAACATTGACTGTCTTCCTGGTTTGTCCTTCATGTTACTTTTTGGGGGGCAAGGTCTCTCTCTCATTGACCCCGAAGTTCACAAATTCCTCTAAACAGTCTGTCCAGCATGTTCCAGGGACCGTCCCAATCGTCCAGCCCAACACTGGGACAGCAGGTGAGTGCTGAGATCTGGTGTTTTATGAGCGATAGGGACCTGAGCAGGTTCTGGCAGTCTCCACTGAGGCGGGTCTCATCCCTTCTCCTGGGTTCTTCTTACTTTACTCTGTTCCTTCTATTTTGTCTGTTTCTTTTCTTTCTTCCTTTTCTTTGTTCTTTTTTCTTTCTTTTTTTTTTTTTTTTTTTTTTTGTGATGGGGTTCATGTAGCCCAGGCTGGCCTTGAACTTGATAAGTAACTGAAGATGATGTCAAACTTCTGCTTCTCCTGCCTCTACCTCCCAGGTACTAAGCTTGCGGCCTGGTTTATGTGGGTATCTGGTTTATGCACGCCTGGGGATAAAAGCCAGGGCCTCCCAAAGGAGCGGTCAGCACTCTGCCAAGTGCTACCTTGCTCGCCTGCACTCTTTCGTATATTTAAGAACTTTATAGTAAGCACAGTGGGTGGTGAGCATAGGATAGCCCGTAGGAATTCAAAACCCACAGCTGCGTCGTTTCCTCCTTGACTGCATTCGTCTGTTTGGCTGAAAGAACTGCTTCACCCTCAGTGTCTCCGTTCGTTCGTGGAGGCAGTTTATGGGAAACATAAGTGGAGAACTCATATTAACAATTAATATTTAATATTATAGGATCACACACTTCAGAGGAGTGACTGTAGCAAAAAAACAAAGTCTAGGTGTTGTTGGCTTTCATGGTTGGATGTTTTAGCGCTTTCTGGTGATCGCCACTATCATCAATGCAAGAGTGTGACGAGCTCGTTTCCACCACGTGAACGTCCCTTTCCATTGGCCAGGAAAATGGTGGTCTGTGTGTAATTCCAGACGAGATTCCAGCCAGTTACAACTAACGGCCAAGAAATGGTATTTCTCCAAAGTGTGTGCAGGGGGAACTCTGAGGAGCTGGACCCTATGCATGTCAGAGAACAGGACACCATTAACAAAAGGAAGAAGGGTTACAGGCATTTGAAGTCAGGAGATGCCATTCAAAACCACTGATAGCTAGCAGATGTGCAAGGTGAAGCCCCCTGTGCCAGATGGGAAAGGGCAGCACCATTAGTCACCGGGCAGTTCTAGTCTTTGACATGCTTCCTCCTGGCTCCTGTCACCTTAGTGGCATGGCCTTCCTACTGCCTCACAGACCTCTTCTCCTCCTTCTCCTTTGTTGATGTTTCTGTTTCAACGTGGAGTGTTTTCTGCCTTGAGCTTTCATCTTTTTCTTATGAACCTGCTGAAAGTAATCCAGGCACTCTCAGTCCCCACATCACAAAGTAACAGTAACAACTATGGTTACTATTACGATTATAATAGGAACAGCAAGTAATCTGATGTTAGGCCCACATTCTATTCTAAGTATGAAATGAGTTAACATACCACAGCTACATGACGTGGGCAGTGATTTCCCTATGGATAGATGAAGAAGTCACATGGAGTGAGAGGAAGCTGGATTCATGGTCCAGCTTTCATGGCCCCAAAGGATGGTGGAGACATTGCCAGAAACACTTCTATGTTCTTTGCACTTTTCAGCCAACACTGACTGACTCCCATCTTACGGTATCTGCAGCTCTGAGCCTTAGGGCACACATGCCTATGCTGAATGTACAGCAGGCCAACAAGATGTCAGTCAGTCATGACCTTAGGAAGTCGGCCATGCTGGTGGGTCCTTCTGCACACGGCACCTTCTTCCTGTCTCCCCTGGTCATTAGCTGCTTTGGTAACGGGCATAATTGTATGCCACCATGTTAGATGGCTTCTTTGTCTTAATCACTTCTCCCATACTCTACCAACATCGCCCAAACAACCCACAGGCATCAGAATTCTCTTCTCGGGGTTATTTCCTGCGAGAAGTCAAGCTAGGATGAAGGTATGTGGGGATCCCCGTACCGATCTCTCCTGATAGAGTCTCTGATTCCTGTATCCAACTCTGATGCCATCTGTAACTAAACAGAGAGGAAAAAAAAAAAAAAACACCTCAGACTTAACAGGAAGCACGTGCATTTCCTTTGTACACCGAACAGAGTCCTCACGGGTTTGGAGTCACAGTGTTTCTTACCTGCTCGTCTCTCTGGAGTCACCCCCATTCTCTCTAGGCTGGAGACACACCAGCATCTTTCAGGTCTCAAGACGCTCCTTCTAGATAAAAACTACTTCATGTTTCCTTAAAATGTTTCCTTAAAAATGAAGGGGGAGTGCTGAACTTTGGAAGTGCTTTTTCTATGACCATGGAGGTGGCTGCATAATTTATCTTTTGTACAGAAATTGGATGTGTTAAAATAATTGATTTGCATATATCTAGTCATCCTTTGACCCCAGACATAAATCACAATTGGTCACAATGAGTAATCTCTTTAATTATTCCCAAATGTAATTTGCTAGCATTTCGTTGAGGTTTATTTTATGTATATGTTCACTAAGTTTATTGGTTTGTATAGCGTCTTTCCTGTAGTGTTCTGGTCTAGTTTTGTGGAGGTGCAATGCTGAGCTCATCCGAGGAGTCTGGGGAGTGTATGAAGGATATATATATGTATATATATATATATATATATATATATATATATATATATATATATATATATATATATATATATATATATATGGCAGTTCCTCAAATGTTTGCTAGAACTCCACCAATGAATCCTTCAGATTTACTGCTGCTGTAGTTGGTGTTCTTCTCTGGCATTGGTCTGTGGAAGCTCCCTGTTGGTTCTTTGTTTGGTCTTGATGGGTCACACATTCCCAGAGTTCTGTCCTTTCCTTTAGGTTGTTCAGTTTGCTGGTGTATAATCATTCAGAATACCTCTTATGTCTGTGATGTCAGTGGCAAGGCCTCACATCCTGCTTCTTACTTATTTGAAATGTTACCCCTCCCCCCGCCCCGTCTAGCTAAGCATTCGCCACCTGTTTATCCTCTTCAGAAACAACCTTTGTTTCATTGATTTCTTTTCTTTAACTTTTCCCCATTCTTAGTTTGTTTACTTAGACTTTAATTCCTTCCTTCCTTTCTTCCTTCCTTCTGCTAACTTTGAGGCTAATTTGTTCTTCAGAAGTCTGATGTGTGACATTCGGTTTTGAGGTGCTGCTCCTTTCTAAATGGAGGTATTTATGATTATAGACTTGTTTTTGATTCCTACTTTCTTTATATCCAATCAGTTTTGCATGCTGTGTTTTGATTTGTCCTAAAGTATTTCCTTGGGCTAGAGGGATGGTCTCTTTGGGTAAAATACTCGTTTCATAAGCATCAGGACCCAAGTTCCAATCACAGTACCTACATAAAAAGTTTGGCATGGCTGTGTGTACCTGTAACCACAGCACTCAGGGATGCCGAGGCAGGGGGATCACTGGGACCTGCTGGCTACCAGCCTGAGGACCAAGTTCAGTGAGAGACTCTATCTCTGGGGAATGAGGTAGAGAGTGATATAGTACAACATCTCATATCCTCTTCTGCCCAGAGCTGTGCAGAGTTAAAGAGAAAGAATTACCCACATGCACACATGCACATAAAATACAGACACACACACACATTCATGCACACACAGAAATACCCTTATGCATATATAATACAGACACACACACACACACATGCATGCACACACAGAAATATCCACATGCACATGTGCACATACTATACAGACACAGACATACTCATATATGCATGCATGTACACACATGCACATGCACACACTGAAATACCCACATGCACATGTACATATATTACAAAGACACATACACATATGTGCATACACATAAAGGTATTTTAAAACTTCTCTTTGGTTTTCTGTTTTACTCATTAGTCTTCCAGGAATGTTTTATTGGGGGCTGAAGAGATAACTCAGAACTTGAAGCACTGGCTGCTTGGGCAGAGGATGATAGTCCTGTTCCCAGCTCTTACACTGAGGAGCTCAAAATTTCCTGTAATGACAATGCCAAAAGATCTGATGCCTTTTCTGACCTACCAAGGCAACTACACACGTGCACACACACACACACACACACACACAAGCACACACACAGATGCACACACTAAAAATTAAATTGTGGTTGGAAATTATGACTGGCATGATTTTATTCTTGTTACATTTGGAAAACGTGTTTTGTGATGCAGAGGTAACATGACTTGGAGCATGCGTGAGGAGAATGTGTTCTGTTGCTGACAGTGGGATGTTCTGCATGTCTGGAGTGTCTGTGTAGTCTTGATGGCACACAAATCACCATTTCCTTTCCAATACCTGTCTTGATGTATTTATGTGTGGTACGTATATAATTATTTAATCTCCTATTGAATTAACCCCCATAGCATTACATAATAATTCTATTTATTGCAATGGTTTTGACTTAAAATATACCATTTTCTCACATTAACATAACTCCTCTGCACTCTTTTGGCTGTTACATATCAGAAATACATAGTTTTTAAAAAATCTACTTTGGTTGGCTCAGGAAATTATAGCAAATTGCCTTAAATTATGTAACTTATAAATAACACAACGTATGCCTTAGTTAACAAAGCTAAAAATCCAAGGTTGGGACTCTGGTAGAGAACTTCTTGGTTACAGTGTGTTGAGTCTCACAGGGCAGAAGGAAAGAAAGCAACCTTGGCGCTCTTATACAGATTAGAATCCACATCAGGAGGACCCCATTCTCGGGAACACACGCAAGCTACACTGCACCCTGGAGATATTACCTCCTACTTATGTGGCGTTAGTGGGTAGGATTTGAACACATGAGTAGCTGGGGAGGGGGACACATGTGTACGGGGTCTTACAACCTGTGTGTGGTTTTAATTCTGGAATGAATCACTTGTTGATGGCACATAATTGGATCTTGTCTTGAAAGTCCATTTAGCTATTTTGTCTGTGAATGAAAAAAAAAAAAACGATTTCCCTTTAATTATTGATAAGCAAGAACTTATGACTGCTATTTAAATTGCCTGTCTTTTGTCTTTTGCGCTGTCTCTCTGCCTTTGCACTTTTTTGAGGTTTTTTTTTTTTTTTTTTTGTGGTGATGAGCTTTCATTTCCTCCCTCTCTTATCCCCCTCTTTTAGGGGCAATTTCCTTTGTGGCTACTGTGTGGCTTATAGCAAACACACAATAACCAAACACACAATAACCACAACAGCATGTTTTTAGGCTTAATTTCATATAACATTGTACATGTTTATTTCCCTCCCACCTTTTCTGTTCTTGATCAACACCTTTCACAGGCTTATATTGTTTATCTATTAAAGGGATTCATACTTGTATTTAGGGTGTTTTACTTTCTGCTAGAATAAAGGGCGATTTGTATGTGATAATCCACATTGTTAGCATCTCTGCCTGTGCACAATACTTTGGTGAGTTTTACACTTTTATAATCTCACATGCATGTGAAATGTTTGGTATTCTTTCATTTCTGCTCAGATACTCCAACCTAGCATGCCATACAAGTCAGGTCCTTCAGCTTCTGTCTGTCTGAGGAAGTCATTATCCTTCCATTATATCTGATGGGCACTTTTGCTCTATATAGAATTCTCTTTGATGGCATGACCCCTGCCCCCTTTAAGTATATTAACTGTGTCCTCTTGCTTACTTAAGGCCTGCCAACCTTCTAGCAAGCATTATCGAAAGTCTTTGGATGACCCCAGTCCTTCTAACTTTTCTTCAAGGTCCAAAATTCCGTCTTTCTCTTTGGCACTTAACTGTGTATTTAGAGAATTCCTTAGAATTCTTTGGATACCAGCTTTCCTCCCTAGACTTAGGAAATCTTGAGACATTGTTTCTTTATATATCTTTTTTTTTACACCTCTTTATTTTTCTTGTTTTACTTGGTGATTTTCTAAAAGTCCCTCAGGCTTTTTCTCCCCTGAGCAACTCCTGTTAACTTACCTTTGAATTATTTTTTTTTTAATTATGAACCTGTAATTTGATTCATCCGTTGGTGTCTGAGTTGTGTGGTGTGAGCTGGGATGTTGAAGGGGTCCTGTGTTTCCCGCTTTTCCTGTGGCGAACATCACAAGCTATCCTGGGCTTGGCAAACCTTCTATTTCTTGCTTCATTCTTAGCCCCTCGGGTGTCGAAACTGTCCTAGCTGCTCCATGTCAAACAAGATCTGAACTGTTTCCTCCTCCAGTGCGCGGAAAGACCAGGGGCGTTGAATGTGCAGTCTCCTCTCTGCTTTTGAGTGAGAAGGGGCCGGCTTGCACAGAATCCCAGAATCCCTTGCAGCTTGGGGAAGGGGCCGGCATCGTGAAGTGAGACTTCTCCTGTCCCTGCTGTTCACTTTGTACTTTTGGAGAATACTCCTCACCTCCAGCCGTCGTGGGTTCTGCTCCTGACACAAAGGTGACCACACTGGTGTTAAGTCGGTGTTCCTGTGTGGACTGAGGGCCGACTTCACGTTCTCGGTGACTAAAGTCTCGGCTTATTCCAGAGGGCCAGTGATTGCATGGATCCCCAAGAAATGTCAAAGTACTAGTGGCAAATATTTTCAGTGGCAAAATGTGTTATTAAAGATGGAGCTTTATCCGTCCCTTAATTATATCACTTCAGAAAAGACGCCACCAAAGCACGGATCTGACGACATGTATGCCGCTCCATTGCTTTGTTTCACAAGATGATTTTGAGTTTGGTACTCTGAGAGGACACAATGGCTCTTAAGCCAGAAATGCCTTAGAAGATAGTGTGAAATTAGGCTGAAATAATCACTGTCTGTCCCTAATCACAGAATTAGGAAGGACTCAGGGCCATTTAAAAACAGCAGGAGAAAACTGTTCTCCCAGCCTCCTCTGTGCATAGGGGTGAAAGTCAACTGGACAAACTTGGGCTGCTGAGACAGGCACCTGGAGAGAATGGGAAAAAGCACCAGAAAATAATTTACCATGCTTCTTCTTCTGACAAGAAAAGAAATAATTAATATATTATAACATGTGTAATGTATAAATATATATTATATATACATATAATATTAAATATGTAATATCTAAAGCCAGTAATATTATAGATTCCAGGCAAGCCTGGGTCATAGAGTAAGGCTGTGCCTCCCCTAAAAAAAAAAAAAAAAAAAAAAGAAATACAGGAAAAATGAAGCTGACCCGAGCCTCTAGACTGTGATATTTATTGATATTTCCCCAATGGTGGGGCAAACTTTGGTTTCCAAAGGAGAGACATAGTCTCTACTTGTCTTTCTAATACAACTAAACATCTTAGGAGCTGTGCGTGAGTCAAATGTAAGAAGACTTGGGGATGTGGGAAGAAGGAGAAATGTTGCGTGAGTTCCGCTGGTACCAGGAAGCAGACCCCAGACGAGGAGCTAGACATAATGGAGCCCACAAACCCAATTCCAGTCTCAACAGAACCGGTTTCTTTAGTCAAGGAACTGCGCAAGGAGCAGCTGGACTCTACTGGTCTGTTTTCTTCTTTAATTAAACCTGTTAATGGTCAGAACACTTGTCCATTTTTATGGGATGCAATGCGTTTGGACTTCATTTGGTCAGTTTGAATACAGTGTTATTTAGTCTAGGCTAGCCTCAAACTCTCCGTGCTGAAGACGGTCTTGAAGGATTGGGAGGTCTGTGGAGGCATGTGTCGCCACATTAGTTTCGTGAGTCCTGCGACCTGAACTAGGGTTCTGTGTATGTTCGACAAGCATTGTAACAACTGAACACCTGCTACTGTGCTGCCAGGACGGATACAGCCGACTGAACAGGTTACCAGCAACCGGCGTTTCCGTGGTTCCCATTCTGAGGCAGGAAATTTCAGTTCTGAGCTGCTTCATCTGCCAAGAACCCTTTTGTGTGTCACCACATGGCAGAGGATCTCATGTGTGTACCGGCTGGTTCTGTGTCAGCGTGAAACAAGCTGGAGCTATCACAGAGAAAGGAGCCTCAGCTGAGGAAATGCCTCCATGAGATCCAGCTGTAAGGCATTTTCTCAACTAGTGATCAAGGAGGGAGTGCCCAGGCCATTGTAGGTGGAGCCATCCCTGGCCCAGCCCATTGTAGGTGGAGCCATCCCTGGGCTGGTAGACCTGGGTTGTATAAGAAAGCAGGTTGAGCAAGTCAGGGGAAGCAAGCCAGTAAGTGACATCCCTCCATGGCCTCTGCATCAGCTCCTGCTTCCTGACCTGTTTGGATTCCAGTCCTGACTTCCTTTGGTGATGAACAGCGATATGGAAGTGTAAGCTGAATAAACCTTTTCCTCCCCAACTTGCTTCTTGGTCATGATGTTTGTGCAGAAATAGAAACCCTGACTAAGACATGTGGTAAGTGAGCTCATATAAAAGAAAGGGAAAGGAGTCAAATTCATACCTCTATGGAGACCCCAGCCGACACAATAAGGAACCTGTTCCTGTAATAATTAATGAATTCACGAGGCCATAGGCTCATGGCCTAATCATTTTTGAAAGGTCCCATCTCTCAATGCTGTTGAGTTTAAAGTTAAGTTTCCAATCTATGAACATTTGGAGACACACAATTGTAGCACTAGCAAGATGGATAAAGTTTAAGTAATGACTAATCCAGCCCAACACTATGGGAGCTGAAGCCACAACCCTACTTACACTGGCAAAGGCGAAGTCAGGGCATTTTTCCATCCTTGTCGAAGTAAAGTGTGTGTTTGGCAATGTAGTCCATAAATGTTTTCTATGCTTTTTCTTTGGCCCCATTTTGGTTGTTTTTGCATATTCTAATCAGTTGTTTGTTTATTGATTTATCTCATTTTGTTTTATTGTTATTTCTTAGATGCCTGGTTTGTTGTTGTTATTTTCTTACCCCTAAGGAGTTAGAAAAGGTGTGGATCCAGAGGAGAAGGGAAGAGGAGGGGACTTGGGAGGATTTGGGGGAGGGGAAATGGTACTCAAAACATATTGTATGGAAAACATCTGTGTTCAATTTAAAAAAAAAGTGGTGACCTAACTCATTTTCACATTAGTGCTCCACACATGGCCTTTAACTGAGATTCTTTTATGTAATTCCACAGAAGTAATTTCTGCATTTAGAAACATTTTTTTAAAGAACCTGGCTGTTATATATTCAATTTCTCCTCCTGAGTAATGTGCTTATGATTAATGCTAATTAAGAAAATAAGAGATTTATACACTACTGTGCTCATTAATGTGTTTTTCAGCCATGGAACACCAGAAGTAACCCCACTCTGTCCTTTACTGGCAACTGTATTGAACAATTTTGCTTGTCTTCTTGGAAAAATAGCACTATTATGAATATGATTTCAAATACTTTTTAAACAATATTGAAAACTTTTATAATATTACATGAAAAGAAGGAACATTTGTGGGACACACAATTTGCTCTTAATTTTGGGACTGAAAAAAAGCAATTCTCTCTCAAAGGATTGAAAATGATAGAGCAAACCATTCAATAATTTTTTTTCCTACACAAAATTAAGCAAATTACTATTTTTTAAAACTTCAAATTTAAAGGTTGATGTTATCCTTTTGCTAGTTAGGAAAATGAGTGATTTTAGAAAACATATTAGTAGTCTTGTGCTCAGAAATTAATTTTGTTGGCTCTTTTTCTGAGCTTTATGCTTTTATACTTTTAGTGCAGTTCTGGTTCAATGGCTCACACCAACCTGAGGGGTTTTACTCTAGGATCTGTGGATTTGTTTAATGCTTCAACTTCCCTTTTCTAGGAGAAACATATGACCCCTTTCCTTCCTCACCAGTCTATGGTCAGTTTCTTTCTTAATAAAGTTCTGCATCTTGGTCTGAGTGCAGCCAGGATAAAACTGATTCTTCCACACTGGGCAGGGCTTCAAAGCCCACCCACACCGTGACACACTTCCTCCAACAAGGCCATACCTCCTAACAGTACCATTCCATGTGGGCCAAGCATATTCAAACCACCACATAATGATACAAAAACATATTTTAAAATAATTTCATTTTAAAATAAAACCAAAGGAACTGAGGACACAGAAGTTGAACGTGTCATCTCTTCATGTAACAGGCTTAAGATTTATGTTGGAAGACAATGAGATTGTCACCATGATTCATAAATTGAATGTTGACTTTCCAAGTTTAGTCTGTCACTTTTGTGTGAAAAACAAACAAAGTCAAATGAGACTAAATGATTTCTGCAATGTCATAGGAGTAATTAAAGGAAGGACGAATGTCTTCCACTGAATTTTGAAAACGTAGGGTGATACACAAAGTCCCAAAGAAACAAAAATTACCCTTTATTAAAGAGTTTCAAAACAAGTGGGGAGACTCAGTGACTATCCACTGGCTGTGACTATTTTAGCATGAGATGAACTTGTGTGGTCTTCAGTCACCAAGAACACCCTCATCCATGCCATAGAAAATGGATACAACCCAGGCACCAGGCACAAACTTTTCACATGTATAAAACACATACAGGGGCAAACATTAATTCTTTAATTCAGCATAAAGTAGTCACAATACTTTTAAGTGACATAAACACAAGAGATAGAAAATCATAATAAAATAAAGAAACAGGAGAGACTTTTGATTTATAACTGAGAGGGGCCAGGGAATCTGCCTTTAAGAATGGTAGGTTTAGGGATAGAGAGATAACTCAGGAGTTAAGAGCAGGAGAGGACCTGGGTATAAGTTCCAGCATCCCAGAGCCATTTAGAACCATCTGTAGCTCAATTTCTAGAGGATGTGATACCTCCAGTGGGTACTAGGCACATAAGAGGTACACAGATACACATGCAACCAAAACACCCACGCACATAACACAACTTTAAAAAATATTGTTCTGATGAGCTCTGGGTTCTGTGCTTTGACTCTGCTTTTCTGTGTGTGGCTTTATTTGTTGGGCCGATGTTCCTAGGTGTTTGGGAGTTTGGCTACAAACATCAAAGACTCAGTGCTTAGGATGCATGGGAGATGGTTGCATGAAACGCTTTAGCAGAAAAGCCTTTGAGGAGATGGCTGTTTCCAAGGCTGTATTGCATTTTGTGGAGAATTAGCCTTTGCTAACCACAGACTCTCCTTTCTAAAGAGTGTCCTTTTGACAGGAGAAGGGGCAGGGAAGTGATGAGTCTTGTGCGGTTTCTAGTATAGATGTGCCACTGAGATTGGTGTTAACCCTGAGACAGGGCTGATAAAGGCAGGAGGGAAGGCAGACAGTAGCCTGCTAGCAGGCCTCTGTCAAGAAGGAGGGCCATTAACTCTAGTATGTTATCAACATACTAGGGTAATGCAAAGTTCTGCTTAAAAATAGTAGACTAAATAAGGCCTAATTACAAAGTAGATCTCATTTTGAGAAAATGCATCCTCTGCTTAACAGACTCGCTTTTTTAAAATGACAATTGCTTTTAAAGTAATTGTAGTGACTGCAAGCCCAATTTTCACCTATTAGGAATGAAATAATTCTTCCTAAGCAAACACTCAGACTGAAGTCTATGGGGCAAAGTTTCAGTAGTGATATCCCTTCAGATTGGAAGCTAATCATTCATACGCAGTTATCAGACATTTTAATTAGGCAGCACAATTTCTGCAGAGAAAGAAAAATAGTCCTGCAGATCTCAGCAACGCCTGTACACTGGTAGTAAGCATCCTCGACTTCAGTGGGGTGTGTGCAGAATTTAGCAAGCATTAGTTCTCCTGATGTCTGCATCAACCTTCTACACTGTCACATTTTACCCCCATTAGTCTTTGCCGTGTTTCCACAAAGCAGGCAACACCGCACGCCTCCACTTCTGGTAGATAAGAACACAGGCACAGGCACACGGATAAAGAGAGAACTCTCACCCGAAAAGCTCTTGCCCTCAGAGTTCCAAAGTGAGAGAGCTAAATTTGAATTCTGTTTTCACAACCTCCTCGACACACACACACACACACACGCTCACATGTACTCACACACACTGACACACACACCTACAGACACACACACATGCACTCACACACATTCATACACACATTCACTCACTCACACACACTAACACAATTCACACTCACACATATGTATTCACACACACTCATACACTCACACTCACAAGCACTAATACATACATGTGCTCACACACTTTTACACAATGTACTCTCACACACTCACACTCTCACATATACTCATACTCTCACACACACACACTCACATGCACTCATGCACTGATACACACTCACACATGCACTCACACATATACTCACACACACATGCACATACATACACACTCACACACACTCATACACACATTCACTCACACACACACACTGACACACATTCACACATATGCATTTATATATCCACTCGTACACTCACAAGCACTCACACACATTTACACACACTCACACCCTTACACACGCATACACTCACACTCATAGGCACCTACACACATTTTCATACACATACAGTTTTACACACACATACACTCACACACTCACATATACAGACACTCATATACACACTCAAACATACTGATACATTTATACTCACACATACATATTTACACACACACTCATACACTCACGCTCACAGGTATTCACACATACACACTCACACATGCTCATATACTCTCTCTCTCTCTCTCTCACTCACACACACACACACACTCACACACACTTCAGTTACACTTTACTTCTTCACCAGATGTAAAAGTGTGACGGTTATGCTCAGTGTTAGTTATGTTTATGTTGTTGTGACACAATCCTTGACACAAGCTTCTGGCTGTGTTGAGTCTGGGCCCACAGTGTTGCAGAACAACACGGTGCACGCACCACAGGCTGTTCACCCCATGACACACAGGAAGCGGGGAGAGGAAACACAAGAAAGACCAGGAAAAGATACACAACCTCCGTTGACCTACTTCCTCTGAATTGGTCCTGTCTCCTACTTTTGTCACCTACCAATGCGAGCACCATGTGGATCCATTTGGGATTAACATACAGATAAGGTTGAGAGACCAAATCTTTTGCGTTCACACTCCATCGTAGAGAACCTGACCTAAGGCTGAACTCAACTAGGACTTAGCACCAGTTTCCAGGCGACCCCGCAACGAGACCTGCATCTAACTGCAGGTTCCGGGTTATTCCCGGTAGGGTGATGTCTCTATGCAGGTGAGGGCTGGTCAAGGTGATACATGATTGGACGGTAGAGAGTGGGCGGGGACAAAGTGTTGGTAAGGTGATACATGATTGGACGGTAGAGAGTGGGCGGGGACAAAGTGTTGGTAAGGCGGGAGAGAAGGAGAAGCAGATTCAAGATGGAGACGGTGAAGGATGGTTCAGATCAAGGTGAACTAGATCGATTTTATCTTGTCTAGGTAGGCAGCTTACATCTTTATTAGTTGGTAGTGAAATTATTGTTCAGATGTATTGTGGACTGAGAATTTAACATATAAATCGGATTGACAATCATTGCTTATTGAGCCATGATTTTACAGGGCTGTGGGGCATGTGAGCGAGATCCCAGAGAGTGTGGCCCACGGGCTGCCTGGGTCTGAGAGTACTTGAGGGCCGCTTGCGTACTGCATGGTAGAGAACAGCTGAGCAGATTCAGTTCCTAACTAGAACCAATCAGGAGGAAGACAGAAGCCAAGTTTATGCTTTGACTTCCAGCACCAGCCAATTATGTTAAAGGCCATAATGGCCATCCAATCAGATGCATACCCAGCTAGATACCCCCTTCTTGTCTCTAAATGCTTGCCCAAAACTAGGCTCAGGGCTCCACTTTCCTTCTGTGTCAGGGTTGGCAGGGAGCCCAAGCTTAAAGTTGAATAAAGAACCCTTAATACAATTGCATCAGAATTGGGTTCTTGGTGGTCTTTTGGGATTTTATGAATGTTTCCTGGCACAAAATCAGAGTTCTTAGGATCCAACCACTTTTGAAAAATCTATTGACAACCACACCACCAATATGCGAGCCCACGGGGACTCATAAGTTATAAGAAACATCACCTGGTGTCTCTCATTGTAGGTTTTTTATATCCTCTCTCTTTCACTCTAGATGCCATTAGGCTTTGTCTAAAAGCAAAAATAAGGTAAAAGAAAGGGGACCACAACCATTTCTCTGGTTTGGCACATCTGAGAAGTTCCTACCTACAGGAGGGAGGGGGCATAGTCTGCCCCTTGTAGTTTGAGGGATGAAACGTAGGACGATGAAGTTGAGGTAAGGGACAGAAGCAGGATTTTAGTTTTCTCCTGTCTTCTCAGGCATAGATTTTGAGGGAAGGGATAAGGGTCAGCTGATGCCTTGGGATTTCGGAACCTGTGCTGCCTAGTTACATTGAAAAGACCCACTGTACAGAATGACTTGCAGACAGAGGATCCTGACTTTTCTTCCCAAACTCCTTGGTTGCTGCTGGTGGGATGCATGAGGGCTGCTGGGTATTTACTCATTAGCCAAAGGCTTCAGCTAAACAGGGAGCCCAGAAGGTCCCTGAGATCACAGTTGGAGGCTTGGCTTTGGAAATCTGTAGGTCTGACTGACTGGTTTGTATCCTCCACTATGACCATACATTCTAATTTTATATGAATTTAGCAACTGAGATTCTCTTTTTACGGATTTATTTCCCATCTATTATCTGTTCCCTCTAAAAGCAAACAACCCAATACTGTTATTCTGAGGCGTGAACTAAGAATGGGATAAACGCTAGGTCATAAGTGGTAGGAAGAACAATTTCTTTGATTTACTTATTGACTTGTGTCTTTTATTTTTTAATTTTTTGAAATAGTGGCTTATTTTCCACTTTTTCCTCGTTTTTTTCTTTTTAAATGTTTTTATTGTGTGTGTGTGTGTGTGTGTGTGTGTGTGAAATTCACACCATGTACTCCAGTCCCAGTCATGTCCTTCTACCCTTGTAACCTCTTCTTTGAAAACAAGCAATACATTTCACTGTGGAAGCTGCCGAATGTCACTGTCTGTCACATAGTATAACCTTTTGCCAAAACAGCATTACTTGCAAATGATCACAGCAATTGGTCTGGTTCCAGGCCTCTGGCTTCTGCTACACTTCAATGCAGGATCCTCACTAGAACTCCTTTCGGACTCCCTGTTGTCGCACTGTGTCATGAAGATACCGTAGCTTTGGTTTTGCAGAACAGGCCCCTTCACACACTCCAGCAGTTCAAAGATGGGTCAACTCAAAGTCATGGATCTGGGCCTGGGTGGTAGCTGAGTTGTTCATCCTGCCACTGTCCTGCACCACCACCAGAGCCAACTCTCCCTTTTTGCCCGGTTGAGAGGCAGGGCAAGCTCAGCTGGCCAGAGGCAGGATAGGCTCTTACACGGCATGCCATTGGAGTCAACTCCTGAACTGTTCCCTCAAGGGGCAAAGGCAGCTCATTAGACTGCCTTAGCAGGGCCAGTTCTTCCATTGTCAAGTACTTAGGACCAGTTTACCTGTGCCCTGCCCCAACCAGGGCCAGCTCTCCTGCCTGCCACAGGAAGTGTGCTTGTGCGTGTGTGTGTGTGTGTGTGTGTGTGTGTGTGTGTGTGATCTCTCCCATACCCACACTACAGCATGGCTGGAACAGGGGAAGGCCAGCTCTCTCAAGCTCACACCCCTAGGGCCAGCTCACCTGACTTCTGCCAGTAGGGCCAACTCTACTGTGCTGCCTAGCCCACTTTCCCCAGTGCTATGGCCACTGAGGGGCAGGACCAACTTTCCTGCTCTCTCAGGGCTCTGCTTAGCCCTTAGACATCCATGTGGCTCCAGGAGATAGCCCAGGTCAGGGACACCTGCATGGTCTTTGGTGGTAACATGGGCGGTTGACATCAACACAGACCCCTGCTTCTCAGGGTCATGGACCAGACAGGGTGGCAGCACAGCCATGGACATCACATGGCCTCGGGTGGCAGCGCAGGCACTGCCGTGTAATCTCCAGTTCCTCCTCTCTCCGTAGTACTCAACCCATTCTGCTTTTTGTTCTTGTCCATCTTTCCATCAGATACTCGTTCATCATGGTGGCGCCTGCACCAAGTCAGCAATGACATTTTCTTTTGAAAATAGGATGGTTAAATGTTTGTCCAACCCAACGATTCCAAAGGAAATACATCCCTGGACAAAGTTAAACACCGCACAGAAGAACTAATTCATCATAGGTGTCGCTACCGTCTCCGACCAGCAGACAAAGAGCGACGACACAGCGTTCTTCTCAAAGGGTTTATTCAGGAACCTTACAGCACGCCCATGAAAATCTTTCTGTCCCCTGTCTGTCTCTCTCTGTCTCTCTTTTAGTTTCTCTTTCAGTTTCTCTTTCTATTTCTCTTTCTCCCTGCCCCCAAGCGCCGTACTATTATCCTGACCTCACGCCATGGTTGCGCCTGCGCAGCTCGCACGGTGGGCGTGGCTAATCTCGGGGGGTGGGGCAGGAGGAAGTCAGGTGCTAGTGCCTGAGTCCCAAGTATCATCTTGGGGCTGCCACCACACCCGCTCTCCACACATAGGCTCATGGATGGATCTCTACTACAACCAACTACAGAGATTAGCAGGTAGACGAATGGCGAGAACGGCAACGGAGTTCACATCTCCAGTTCTGCCTCTATAGCTCACAAAGTGCTCAGTGTATTTTCCCCTAAGTCTCCACCACTTACTCGCTCACCTCTGTGGAGCCATTTTGGGGGGTTATGAGCCCATTTTGGATTGGACAACTGTCTGTTTGCGTGGATAGTTTCTTAACTTTTGTGGCATGGCCCCTTGGTCGGGGGAGCTGGTCTCTGCAGAGTCCCATGTGTAGTAGCACCTTTGACTTGTTTCTGTTAGATACCAGGAATAACGCTCAAGATGGCTCCAGGCACTGCCCCATGTAACCTTAAGTGAAGTGGCTGGTGATCAAAGTCAGTCCACTGTGAATCACTGATGGCCAATGACATGGGGGGCTGATTTTAGTCTATTTAAATCTGTCCTAATGCAGTGCTAATATGACTTATGTAAGAGTTAAGAAAAAAAAAATGCTCTTTTGTAAACTTACCTACTTTGTAACTCTGTGGGTTAACATGTAATAAAAACTATCAAATTCTACCTGTCTTGGGTTTCTACTACTGTGGAGAGAAACCATTACCACAGCAACTCTTACAAAGAAAAACATTTAATTGGGGCTGGCTTATAGAGTTATTCTATTATTATTATGATGGGAAACATGGTGGCATGCAGGAGACATGGTGCTGGAGAAAGAGCTCACAGGCTGCAGAAGGAGCCATTCTGGGCATAGGTTGAGCAAAGGAAATCTTAAAGCCTGCCTCACAATGACACACTTCCTTCAGCAGGGCTTAAGTACCTTAGAGTACCATTTCCTGCAGGCCAAGCATTCAAACCACCACACTCCATTTTTACAAAATTCTTCACTGTAATCTCTGAGAACTTCACAGCTACATCTACCTTTAGGTCAGCCTCCACCTGGTCACAGTTCAGTTAGTGATGCAGAAATGTGAGCTACTGCGTGGCTTTGAACACAGAGGCCTGTGAGGGCAGGAGTCCTGGTCTCTAGCAGAGTTTATGTTCAGATCATCCTCCAAGGAATTCATCAATAGTCAGTAGAACTGTTGAGATAATCAAGGACTTTTAGTTTTTATTATTTTCTCAATTAAAAAATCGACCTCATGTTTATTTACTTTACTGCGTGACACAAAGTATATTCTTTACTACATTATTTTAATTGTCAAGGAAAAGTTTACACCCACAAAGATTGTGGAAGGAGTTCATCGAATGAATCATCGAATCCATTTTTTTCCAGATCTTATTTTTGTGTGTTTCATGAAAACACTGAAAATTTGTTCCCAAAGGCTGGTGAGACGGCTCAGTGTTTATGAGCACTGGCTGCTCTTCCAGGCACTCAGGTTCATACCCCAGATCCCAGCACCCACATGTTGGCTTACAACCATCTATAACTCCATTCCCGGGGGATGTGATGCCTTTTCTGACCTCTGCAGGCACTGCACATATGTGATGCACAGACCTACAATGCAGGTAAAATATTCTGTGCACATAAAATAAAATCTAAATCTACTCTCCCTGCAGTCTTAAAGTAGAGGTGATACTATGACAAACTATGACCACCGTGAAATGACTAAATTATTCCTCCTGTCTGAATAAAATTTTCTTTGATCATGTCCTCATTTTTCCCACCTCCACCAAAACCAGAAAGGCTGTCATTGTCAACACACTGTAAAGAAGCACAAGAAGTGGGAGAATTATGAGGAGGTCTCTCTTGGCAGTCAAAGTGAAGACAATGTTTACTTAAAATCAGGATCCTGACTTCCATGAGGAGAATGTTATCTAATGTTATTGTGGTGTGTGAGAAAGAAACTTTACTTTAAAAAAAAAACATCTGTCTGTCCATCTGTCCATCCATCCATCCATTTATCCATCCATCCATCCATCCATCCATCCATCCATCCATCCATCTATCCATCTATCCATCCATCCATCCATCCATCCATCCATCCATCCATCCATCCATCCATCCATCCATCTATCTATCTATCTATCTATCTATCTATCTAACCAGAGACCAACCTGAGAACATGGGAGAGTAATGAGTAAAGAGATGTCCCCTCACAGGGTTCTGTACATTCAGTTTCTAATGGACCACTTGCTACTCAAAGCAGCAAAATGATCCCTTATTCCTTCTTCGATGTCTGAAGGGTTTCCGTGTTTTCCAATTAAAATCCAAGACAATGGGAGCGCCTGCTCTGAAGTGCCATTTTGACTACTTGGCTGAATTTCCCATCAGTTCCCTTGGCTGTATACATCTGTAGCTCTCTTATTTTTCTGAAAATCAATATGCTTGCCTCATATAGCTTGGAAAAGAAATGAGATCTGAAACAAACAGCTGGATTTACTTAAGACACTTCTTTTTGATTTCTACTTGAAATAGAGTTCTCAGCTGTTGAAGACCAACATAAACTCAGCCACCAGGTTACTGCCCTAAGTCACCAAAGGACATATGGGACTCTCTGCCAGTCAAGTGTTTTTCCTGGGACCTGGCAGGGGATCAGCTTCATGCACAGCAAAGGATTCCTGCTTCTGGGGTAGCTGTGACCAGCTCACATATAGCCCAGCAGGGGAATTCTGAGGACAGGGCTCAGACTTTGTCAACTGCCATTCTCTATGAACCCCCTTCTCAGCGCCTCTTGGTTTCTTTCCATTACATACCACCTATTTGGACAACAGCATGAATCTCATTTTTCAAATAGGAGGAGTGCGACAGCATACTGTGAAAATCACTGTTGACTGTGAAAGAGGTTTTGTTTGAGCCATGTTCATTCCTGCTTCTCAGCTATGGCTCATGCTAATAATTTTCTCAGCAGGAACAATGCTGCCCAGATAACCAAAGGATTTTTTCCCCTGTGAAGGTAACATAGCTGCATCTATGGAGACCACCCAATACAGCAAGGTAGTGATTAAATTCTCAGCCCACTCGGCAAATATGCCTAATAGACATAAATGATTAGGATATTCGTCACAGGAAGAAGTAGACTGAGTCTCCACCCCCCACTAAATTCAGTGCCTTCAGAAAAAAAAATCACTCAGATGAAATTTGAAACACAATATCTTAAGGTGTTGGAAATCATGGGAGCCCTTTGGTCAGAGAGTTAGCTTAGCCAAGAAGTCAGAGAAAAGCCTGTAGACCGAGGACTCAGTTGAGAACTGTGGAGGAGGAGAAGAGGAGAGAGGTACCGGGTACATGCCATCTGTGAAGAACAAGGTGTGATTGGGAGCAAGACCAGAGCCTGGCTCAGGGTCTGGACCATGCGGTCAGTTCTCAGTGTCTGTCTTGGTCCTAAAGCAATGAGCATATATCCGAAATGGGTTAGAGCAAGCATCTCGTGGAATCCAATTATCCTTACATCATGTAAGTGATTTAAAAAAAAAACAATTTTAAAATTAGATTATGCACAAGTTTTTGTTTAGACTGTAGAGGATATTAAAATAAATTGTACAGCATTATCCAATATGAACATCTTTATGAAAGGAAGTGGTATTGATATATTTCATTATATTAAGATGTCATATTAAGAGCAAACAAGCAAACAGAACAAGCAAGGTTGTGTCACTGTGTAAGGGTAAAGGATCAGAGACAAGGCTAGGCACAATTCTGCACTGCAAGGGGATACAAGATGAAGTTTTCAGAATCCAGAGGGGTTAGCCTGGTCTAAGAAATGGAGTCCTGAGACTCTCTGTGAGCTTGAACAAGATCCACAGAGTAGAAGGGGAGGGGCTGCTCCATGAGAGTCAGTCAAAGCACAAAGATGAAGACCCCCCCACACAAGGCCACAGCACAAAGATGAAGACCCCCTCACACGAGGCCAAAGCACAAAGATGAAGACCCCCCCACACAAGGCCACAGCACAAAGATGAAGACCCCCTCACACAAGGCCAAAGCACAAAGATGAAGACCCGCACACAAGGCCAAAGCAGCCTGGAGATTCTGCTCAGTGACATTTGGGATCTGTTACTCTCATTAGATTATTTTTTCTAGACCAAATTAAGTGGTATGCCAATAGAGTTTGAACATAACCTTGCCTCCACCAACTACACACTGTTTCTGCTTTGTTTCAGGTTTGCCTTTGTTTTTGTGAAGTTTATACTTTGGGGGTTAGACTCTGAGAGAACTTCTGAAAGTCATTCTTTTAGGCCCTGGGCATTCTCCACTAACTATTCCACTCCAAAAAAAAAAAAAAAATGGAGGATGAGGGAGAGGAGGAGGGAGAGGAGGAAGGAGAGGAGGAGGGAGAGGAGGAGGGAGAGGAGGAGGGAGAGGAGAAGGGAGAGGAGGAAGGAGAGGAGGAGGGAGAAGAGGAAGGAGAGGAGGAGGGAGAGGAGGACAGAGAGGAGGAGGAAGAGGAGGAGGGAGAGGAGGAGGAAGAGGAGGAGGGAGAGGAGGAGGGAGAGGAAAAAATGATAAGAAGAAAAAGAAATAAAATATCACTTCTTTCTCTCACTTTATTTTTTCTGCTTTTCCCAATTACAGCTTTTGGTCCATTTTGTTGTTAATTGCTTCTTCCTCCAGATGGGCAGGTGCCTAAAGGAGAGCTGGCCATTGTCCTTCCTGTCACCTTTGGAGCCACAGGAAGTCTGCAAGTGTGCTGAAGTAGAGTTGGTGTCCAGACTCCTACAGTGGGTCATGGAGCACACGCCACAGGAAGCCTTTTTAACTGGCCGGGCGTGGGGAAGGACAGCTTGTGTCACTGTGCTATTTGAACACTCTAACATGTTCTCATCCACAGATTTTTATCACCTTCCCCACCTAAAGCTAGGTAAATAGCAGATACACCCTTTAGATACAGACCTGCCAGGTGACCCAAATTCCTGTCCCTTTTCTACGCAGGGTCATTTCCACATACACTCAGTGGCTTTCAGTTCACACGATAAGCGCCGTTATCTTTGTTCCTCAGGTGAGAAGCTGGATAAGGCAGAGACCTGCTGAATTACTTGTTTAAGGCTGCAAGGCTCTGGTGGCAGCACCAGGCTCAGAGCTCACCAGGACAGGAGTCAAGGAAAGGACACAACCCACCACAACCCACCACCTCGTGCCTGACCACTTGGGCTATAACTTAGCAGCTGTCCTTTGCTATCTTGGTTTTGTGCCTGAGAATATCTGTGCAAACCTGTTAGGGTGAAATCTCCACGGGTGGGTTTTGATCTGAGGAAATAAAAATCCTCTTAAGAAATCACACACAGTCGAGACAGAAAAAGCCAAGCGTGGCTAAGCAGTTGCCTGTTCCCTGCCCTGGGACCGTCTTCCAGGCCAGTCTTGGAGGTCCAACCCTGATTATTTTGATTCAGGCTTGGTAGATGTGTTAGTCAGTTTTCTGCCACTGTAACAAAATACCCAAGGCCAACTTATAAAAAGGAAAGGCTTATATTGTCTTAGCATTTTGGATGTTTCGATTCACAGTCAGTTGGCTTGGTGGCTTTGGGCCTGTGGTAAGGTATCAAACAGTGGTAGAAGAATGTCACAGAAATAAACTCATGACCAGGAAGCAAGTGGTAGAGAGGGGAGAGGGTCCAAATTGCATATACATGCCCCAATGACTAAAGTCCTCTCACTGCCCCCCCCAACTCCTCAACCCCCAGCAGCCACCCATTTCCATTCCTTCTACTGGTCATCTGGTCCTCTTCTCTGTCAGTTTCTCAGAAAATTGGAAATAGTTCTATCTGAAGACCCAGACTACACACTTCCAGACATAGACCCCAAAGATGCTCCACCATCCCACAAAGATGCTCTGTTCACAGTAGCTTTATCATAATAGCCAGACACTTGCAACAACCCAGAAGCCTCTCAGCCAAAGAAAGGATACAAAAAATGAGGTTTGTTGATACAACAGAATACAACTCAGCTTTTAAAAACAAGGATGTCATGGATTTCGCAGGTAAATGGATGAAACTAGAAGAGATTATCCCGAGTGAGGTAACTCGGTACCAAAAGGTCATGCATGGTAAGTGGATATTAGCCATAAAATACAGGACAACCATGTTACACTCCACAGACCCAAGCAAGGATGCTTGAGTCTCACTCATAATGAGGAATAAAATAGTTACAGAAGATAGAAGGAGGGAGGAACTGGGTGGGAGAGGGGAGGGAGAGAGGAGGGAGAGAGGAGGGAGAGAGGAGGGGGAGAGGAGGGGGAGAGGAGGGAGAGAGGAGGGAGAGGGGGGAGAGGGGTGGGAGAGGGGAGGGAGAGAGGAGGGAGAGGGGAGGGAGAGAGGAGGGAGAGGGGGGGAGAGGGGTGGGAGAGGGGAGGGAGAGAGGAGGGAGAGGGGGGAGAGGGGTGGGAGAGGGGAGGGAGAGAGGAGGGAGAGGGGAGGGAGAGAGGAGGGAGAAGGGAGGGAGAGGGGGGGAGAGGGGAGGGAGAGGGGAGGGAGAGGGGGAAGAGGGGAGGGAGAGGGGGGGAGAGAGGAGGGAGAGGAGGGGGAGAGGAGGGAGAGGAGGGAGAGGGGAGGGAGAGGGGGGGAGAGGGGAGGGAGAGTGGGGGAGAGGGGATGGAGAGGGGGGAGAGGGGAGGGAGGGGGGAGAGGGGAGGGAGAGAGGAGGGAGAGGGGAGGGAGAGAGGAGGGAGAAGGGAGGGAGAGGGGGGGAGAGGGGAGGGAGAGGGGAGGGAGAGGGGGAAGAGGGGAGGGAGAGGGGGGGAGAGAGGAGGGAGAGGAGGGGGAGAGGAGGGAGAGGAGGGAGAGGGGAGGGAGAGGGGGGGAGAGGGGAGGGAGAGTGGGGGAGAGGGGATGGAGAGGGGGGAGAGGGGAGGGAGGGGGGAGAGGGGAGGGAGAGAGGAGGGAGAGGGGAGGGAGAGGGGGGAGAGGGGAGGGAGAGGGGGGAGGGTGGGGGAGAGGGGAGGGAGAGGGGGGAGAGTGGGGGAGAGGGGAGGGAGAGGGGGGAGAGGGGAGGGAGAGGGGGGAGGGTGGGGGAGAGGGGAGGGAGAGGGGGGAGAGTGGGGGAGAGGGGAGGGAGAGGGGGGAGAGTGGGGGAGAGGGGAGGGAGAGGGGGGAGAGTGGGGGAGAGGGGAGGGAGAGGGGAGGGAGAGGGGGGGAGAGGGGGGGAGGGGGGAGAGTGGGGGAGAGGGGAGGGAGAGGGGGGGAGAGGGGGGGAGGGGGGAGAGTGGGGGAGAGGGGAGGGAGAGGGGCGGGGAGGGAAATGAATGGGCTCAGGATCAGGTGCGTGTGGATTCAGCAGAGAGGATGAACGGTGGTGACTCTTTAAGGAATCAACTGAAGCAGAATTTGGAGACAAGCCCTGTCTTTCTCTTCATCCAGATTATTTTCCCTCAATGGATGTTTGCTTATGTACTGCTTCCTGTATTAACTGTAAAATCCCATCCTCCCCTTGTTCACGTTTTCTTGACAGAGCATTGTGTGTTATTCACTGTTTTAAAAACTGGCTCTCAGTATTTCTGAGGTTGCTCTCAGAATTGAAGGGCAATAGAACCACCGCAGCGCTCTCCCTAGGGCGGCTGTGGGGCGATGGGTGTGCGTTTTCACTGAATGGCACGGAGTTGTAGTTTCTCACCCCAGCTCTACCTCAGCACAGAGCTTTAGAGTCGTGTAGGACAAGGCTACCAGGTTTAGCAAATAAATAGGGTGACCACCCATTTGCAGATCTAATAGATAAGCAATCAAAAAACAACAAAAAAAGGTACTTTCATAGGATTATGCCTTGTGGTGTATTTAAAGTACACTCTCAACCAAAAGTAACTCCTTCATATGAAATTCAATTAACTCTTTCAGGGAATCATACTTAGGAGATTTGTTTTTCAAATGTGTTTTTTTTTTCTTAGAGATCTTCAAAGTTTTAAAATTAAAAGTCATACTGCATTTCAAATTAAGAGCAATACTGAATTTCACCTTGGTTGTAACTAGGTGTGGTTATCTCCTGTCTCCCAAATGGGGGAAATGATTGACAGCCCTTATCCATGGCAACGGTTTTCTATTTTGTAAACAAGGAAAGTGCAGGACGGAGGGAAGGACAGGTTGCAGCCATGTGAGATACTTCCGGTGTTTTCTGGGTGCACTTTACTGCGTGTTCCCTGCGTTTGCCGCTGAGCGTCGTTAACTACGGGAAGCAGTTATACCGATGTCGTCAGAGAAAGGAAATCAACCACCACAGAAGACAGGACGTGCTCATCTGTTAGAAGTTGCTACCAAACATCTGAAATCAATGTGTTGGGCAAATCCATCCCTTTTCTAGAGGCTTTCAAGGAGAGACACTTCCAGATTCGTCCGGGTGCGGTCCAGGTCGTACCGCTTTGGACCTGGGGACCCCGTTTTTTGGCTGGCTTTTAGTGGGGAGCGGCATTGTTTCTAGCTTCTGAAGTGTGCCTGCCCTCCCTGGCTTGCTGGTCCTCCATCCTCACGGTGCTCAGTGGTGGTTCAAGTCTTCCTTGGCTCTGAATCTCCAGCTGGGTCTTCAGGCACCGAGGTCTCACTTGTTTTGCTGTTGCTGAAGTAAACAATTGACTAATCAACTCCTATGACCCAAGACAACTCTCATTTCTTAGGGTCCATAACCTTAATCCCCAGCTACGGCCATTCTGCCATATATTGTAGCATATTCAGATGCAGTGTCAAGGATGAAGACCATAGGCACTCAAGTCCTGCTTATGACAGCTAACTCTGGTCCTAGGAAAATGGAAACAACATATACACAGATGCACGAACACATACATGCATACATACACACACTCACACATGAATGCACACATATGTATAAGCACATACGTGCGCACACACACATGTACACATGCATGCATACATACATGCATCCACACACAGATGCATGAACACATGCATGCACACATACACACACACATGCATGCACACATATGCATGAGCACATACACATGCACACACATGCATGTACAAATGCTCACATGCACACACATGCATGTACAAATGCTCACATGCACACATGCATGCACACACACATACATGAACACATACATGCATACATACACAAGCTCACACATTCATGCACACATATGCATGCACACATATGCATGAGCACATACACGTGCACACGCATGCATGTACAAATGCTCACATGCACATATGCATGCACACACACATACATGAACACATACATGCATACATGCATAAGCTCACACATGCATGCACACACACCACATAAACTACTGATGACTGATGATGTCTGGGACAAGGAAAGTGACATGGACTGAGATGATCCAGAGCAAAACCTTAAAATACAGTTTTTATTTTAAAATCGGGCGAGTGTACTATCTAGTTTAAAAATAAGTGAATGTCAACCAAACATTAAAAATAGTTCTAATGTGACTTTTGTCTAATTTAGCTGTGCCACGGGTGCCCAGATTAGATGTTATTTCTGGCAGCGTATTCGAGATGATACTGGTATTGGATCTACCGATGCGGAGAAGTAGATTACCCACATGGGCAGATTTTTCTCAGCCCTCTGAAGGATTAACAGAGGGTTGGGAGAATGAGAAACTTGCTCATTTTTCCTCCCCTCCTGTCAGAATGACCTGTATCTTCCCCTTCATCTGCTCCTGGCATTCCCGGGCCTTCCAAATCAGGTGCATTACCTCCAACATCTCCTGAGTGTCCAGCTCAAAGGTCTCAGTGGTTTGTGTGATCACTCTATAGTCACACGAGTCACTTCTTCACAATCTCCTTCACCTCCTGAGTCCCCTGCAGGTTTTACTGAAGAACCTTGACTTCTGCAGCAGTTCTGCTCCATGGAATGTATATAACATGATACAATATTTATATAATATATAATAAATATATTACTTATAACATGATAATGTATAACATATACTAATATACTATATGTAATATAGTATATTACGTATATTATTCTATTAATATAATATGTTATGTGATATATAATATTTAAATAATATATATGTACACACACATACAAAACCAAAAGCGTGGTCTCAAGGTGATGTCTTGTATTCTAATATTTGTATACAATAGTGAATGCACAGAGGTAGTTCTGGCAGGTGAATGGATGGACAAATACGGTACAAACACAGAATGCAATATTATTCAGACTTTAAATTAAAATTATACATGCTATAACATGGATGAGTCTATGTTCGGTGAACTGTACTGGACACTTAAAACAGCTAATTTCCTAGAAACTGGGATGAAAACAGATTTCTATGACTCCAACAGTTAAACTGAAGTTGGTCTTAGCTCCGTCAGAGGTTCACTGATGCAAATGCCACAGAGCTACGTTCACACAGTGGGGACCCACTCATCCTGCCCCGGCATGTGGTTCAGACTGGATTCCCACGAGGATCTTCAGTCTCCAGTTTGCTTCTCTGGATGACTGACAGCGAGAATGTCCAATCCGGAGCCAGTCTTCTCTGCTCCAAGTCCCTCAACAGAAAAGCTGCCACTGAATACAATGGGTTCAACAACATGCACTTTGATCAAGGATGCAGCATCGTTTATGGAATGGGAATATCAATACCCTTTTCTTTTCATCTAGGTTTGACTTGTATTTTTGCTTCATTTACTGACAGAATTTCCTCTCCTACAAAATGTAAAAAAGATATGTATTTGTCAGATACTGCATCAAAATTGTATATATCAAACATTCTGCTTATGTATCTACCTATCATTTCTCTTTCCCTCCCTCCTTCCTTCCTTCACCCCCATGGTGTTATGGCTGGATCATGGATGCCCCTCACATTTTGGGTCAGGTATTCTGATACATGACCACATTTGGATCTAGGGTCTCAAAAAAGAGTTAATTAGGTATAAACGAGCCATTTTAATGGATCTGCTTTGATGGTGTTTTTATAAAATTGGGAAATCAAACACAACATGGGGACCACGGTGCCTACTGAAAGAAGGTGGTTGTGCGCAAACCCACAGGGGGGCTGCAGAAGAAATCAACCTGCTAGGATCTCCATCCTGGGTCTCTGGTCCCCAGAACTGAGAAACAATAAATTACTGTTGTTAAACTCTGTCCATCAGGGGTCCTTTGCTATGCAAGCCCTGGCAAAGAAAGACTGGCTGACAACTTCGTCCCCCTTGGAACAGGCAGTCACCCCATTACAGAGCCGACACCCATATTCCCAGAGGAGCCAAAAGGATGCAGAGTTGCAGTGAGAATTTGGCTTCTTTAAAAATCCGTCTATGTTATGTGAAGATGCTTTTGTTTTAGTCCAGAAGTGGGATATGGGGCTGCCTCAGATGGTCCACAGCTGCTGACTATGATTGCCTCATGCAATCTAGAGAGGGTGTGATTTTTGCCAGCTGCAAATAGTTTACGTTTGGAATTCTGGGGACTCTGAAGGGGGTATAAATGGGAGAGCTCCAAGATAGCCTGTAGAGGCAGCTGCTCCCCTGCTGCTGATGGTTTCTGCTGATGTCTTTGTTATGGCTGGATAACTGGATAGCTAGATAGCTAGATGGCTGGATAACTGGATAGCTAGATAGCTAGATGGCTGGATAACTGGATAGCTAGATAGCTAGATGGATGGATAACTGGATAGCTAGATAGCTAGATGGCTGGATGTCTGGATGTCTGGATGGCTGGATGGCTGGATGGCTGGATGGCTGGTTAGCTAGATGGCTGGATGGCTGGATGGTTGGATAGCTGGATGTCTGGATGTCTGGATGGCTGGATGTCTGGATGTCTGGATGTCTAGATGGCTGGATGTCTGGATGTCTGGATGTCTGGATGGCTGGATGTCTGGATGTCTGGATGGCTGGATGTCTGGATGTCTGGATGGCTGGATGGCTGGATGGCTGGATGGCTGGATAGGTGGATGGCATGGATAGCCCTGTTGACTGGAATGACATTTGTCTGCTTGACGGTTCAAGTCTTGGGGACTTGGAGTATAAGCTAGCAGTGGAGCAGGAAGGCCTGGCCTTAAGAATGGGTTAGTGATTTTTAGTTATTTTGCTGTGTGTCCCTTGTTCTTGGACGTTCTGGATCACAAGCTTGTTCGGCAGCAGGCGTTCCATGGTAGCAGTACAGAATAGACTGTGACAGATGTCTCTCACTCTGAAATGTGGCCCTTCCTCACGTGTCTGAGGGAGTTGCCTTGTTTTTGGTAGTATGCAGGAGAGAGGAGGCAAGAAGGTGACGGGCCACAGATGTGGGAGACATTCTGATTTGTGCTGCTCTGCTGACAAGAGAGATGGGCCCTAACTCTGCAGTTGTTGTCTATGACAGTGGACTGTAATGGCAGACAGAAGTGTAAGCCTGCCCCACCCTCCTGGAGCTTGCACATATGAAGAAGGTTCTCCAGCCCCTGTTGGTATTCTTCAGTGCCTGTGGGTTTGTGCCACTGAGGTGATCTGAATGGTAACAGGCAAGCCATCCTAACAGTTTCTTGATAAACATGCTTAGTCCCAGATAAAAGGCTGAATACTAAGTGGGGTTTAAAATGGCTGACTTCCATTCTTGCTCTCTCTGCTCCAGGTGAGCTGGAAGGAAAGTGAACAAGAAGCCTGGGGGTTTATTTCTACACACACACACACACACACACACACACACACACACACACACACACATCTTGCAGCTCTTGATTTATTTATAAACATGAGACGTTACGACACATTTCTGAAAAAGACTTGAGCCCTCTTTCTCTAGCTTGGCCTTGTTTTCACAAAAAAAGTCACTTTCCGATATGACTTTATTAGTCCGGTGTACAAACTGCTTTTAAACACAGACTAATCATTAAGCTGGCAGGAAAGAGTATCCAAAATTACCGTGTGTTTGGAAAAATACAAATATGAGTTGTATATATTTATGTTTACGTGCATGTATGTGCCTCACTGATGGATGTGGAGACTGCGGACAAAGTCTTCAAAGTCTGCATAAGGTGTCTGGGACAGAGGACGACTCTAGTCAGACAGGTAAAATCCTACAGGCCAGGACTGCCAAGGGCAGGCTTCCTTCCCACAGAAATACCCTCAGTAAAAGCAAACTGCTCTTTTGTTTAATCAGCTTGGGTCTGGGAAGATTTTGCCTATTTATACAGATGTGTCCTGAGCTCTGAGGACTGCAGTCCAAACACAGAGCTGTTGACCACAGTTAATCATCCCCGCATTGTGGAATGCACAGCTGGCCCAAGTTCCTGGACCAAAGCAACAGAGCTGGGCTGTGGCATGCAGGCTGTGTTTAGGGGACACAGATGGTGGCACTGTAGCTGGGATACTACCGATCACCATGGAGAAGGAGCCTGTCACTCAAATGAGCAAGAAAAACCAGTCTCTGAGGGGCCAAGAACTCATGTGCTACAATGGGAAAATTAAACCCAATCAGGGTTTCTGAAACTATGAGCCACAAAAATAGGATTCTGTAGGATTGGAAAACGGATTAGAGGCGGCTGGAAAAATGGCTCAACAATTGAGAGCACTTACTGTTCTTGCAGAAAATTCAGGTTCAGTTTCCAGCATCTACAAGGTGGCTCACAAACATCTGTAACTCCACTTCAAGGGGATCTGGTGCCCAATTCTGACTGACCTCGGGGATCAGCAGGCACACATGTATTGTGCATGCATACATACATGCAAATGATACACTCACATACACAAAATTAATCTTTAAAAACAATGATTCTAGAGATGTTTAGAAAAGTCACAATTAATAAATAAGACCCTTATACATCTCTTCCATTTAGTGGGATGGTATTGTGATTCCCCTCAAGGGTTAGAGGATAAAATATGTTTGCCATCAGTTTTGAAATACAGACAGGATCTTTTTGGGAAATGCTGAGCAAACAGGTGTGATGTGACAAGATTCCAGAAAGAACGAAGTCAAAGGATGCAGGAGAGAGCAGAGAGTCCAGAACTGGAGTCATTCTAGAGGAAAGAGCTCAGAGGGCCCTGGGCTGTCTAACCAGGTCAAACTCAGAGCCTGCAGCAGCTTCTTGCCAAAGGTGATTAAGGGAATGTTAAGAAGGAAGTTGAAGCAAGATTTGTCAGGGGAAGAAAACTCAGCAGAAATGACATCACACACTTGGCTTTACTGGGGGAACTTTGGGTCCAGGTACCCTTTGCTCTAAGGCAGAAGTAGCCTATTGTACTTTGGTGTTAACAGGCCCAAGGATTCTGACTGTTCCTCCCCCATCCCCTTGCAAGGTAGAACCTTCCAGACTAAAATATTTGATTCTCTTGAGGCACTCCAGGGATGAGGGCAGTATGAACCACCCGTGTGTAAGAAATTATATTGGCAAATTGTCACGTGCTGTTTGCACGGATCTGCAGTTGACTCTGAGAGATGGCCTGCCTTGTTCTAGATCCCAGCTTATTTACCTCAACTGTCCTCGAGACCCTCTGTCCTGCTGCAGCTGGGCTCCCTCACTTGGTGACAGGGAGAATGGAAAACCAAAGACTAGTGAACACTGGAGAGCAGCCGAAAGACGCTCCTTTTCCAACCGAGGGAACTAATGTTATCTCCTGGTATAGACACGCCTGTGATGGGAACAGGAGGCCGGAAGCTTGTCCACACAGGGGGACAGCTCTGCTGTGCCTCTGACTTGTTGCTTGGTATCTATCTGATGCTTCTCTCTGTCACCTGCTGCTTGTTCTTTTTACTTCTGTTTGCTGCACGTTTAACAATGTATTTAAAACCCAAAGTGTGGCTATTCTGATTGCTCTTCATCCTGTTCCACGGTTAACAAGCTCAGTGACTATGAGGGCCGAGGGTGCGGGTGCGTGGGATGTACAGACTGAGCTCACTCTACACACTTTTAGAACTGGTTCTGTCTAACAAAATTTCGAGTACATTGCCGTTGAAATGGTTTATAAAATCCCACGTGTCCTTTCTTCTCTTGGAGCCTTGAGAGTTGATTTAAGGAAGAAAATCGTCTCTGGTGAGATCTTGCTATCCCTGGGAGGCTTTAATTATGTCCTAAGACCAGCTGCTGCCAGTGCTCCTGATTAGCAAGAATTAAAGGAACTGTAAAATTCTCTGGTCTGTCTGGATTATTCTCTCTTCTTTCTAGTAAAAGGATTGTCAGAGGTTATCTGACATGCTCATGTCCTTCTGAGCAATGCTGATGCTTTATATCATGGGGGAAAGTGCCAAGTTTGTACTTATCTTTGGAAAGGGAGATGCTTGTTTCATTTTTCTCATAAATCTGCCCTCAAAGGAAAAAAGTGCAGGAAACCTTCTCCCTTTCAGCTCTTCTGAACAGTAAAGGAATTCTAGATCTATTTCAAGTAGACTTTAAAGAAATACTTTGTAGTTTCTAGTGTGAGTAGAATATTATGCTTCCTGTAGTAGGTGATTAAATTAATTTGCTTCATAACTATTATTTAGCTATAAAGTCTATTAGCATGAACCCTGGGAAACTGAAAAAGGCTTAAATTGATGTTTTAAAGAGTCTCCAGTTGGACCTGGAAAGATGGCTCAACAATTAAAAGCACTGGCTGGTCTTCCAGAGGACCTAAGTTTGATTCTCAGTACCTACACAGGGGCTCACAACTCTTTGTAACTGCAATTCTAAGGGATCTAATGCCCTCCTTTGGCCCCTGTAGGCACTGCATGTGTGTGGAACAGAGACATGTACAGGAAATACACATAAAATAAAACTAAATAAATCTAAAAGGTCTCCAGGTTCCCTTTCTCCCCTTTTCCAAAATGGTTGTAAGGTTGTACTGCTCTGTTAATTCCTTACTGTGCTGATATTTGGCAAGCTTATTTGTTACTCTCAATATGCCATCAATTCCAGGAAGTTTGGTTTTTGTGGTGTTTTGGGTAAGAATGGCTGCCAGAGGTTCATGTATTTGAATGCTTAGTCATCCTGAGTGGCACTACTTGAGAAGGTTTGGGAGGTGTGGTCTCATTGGAAGAAATGTGTTACTGAGTGTGGGTTTTGAGGTGTCACAAAACTAAGCCAGACCTGGTGTCATTCTCTTTTTCTGCCGCCTGTGGATCCAGATACACTCTTAGCTCCTTCTCAGCCCCATGTCTGCCCATGTGCTATTATGCTGTTAACGGGCTAAGCCTTTGGAACTGTAAGCACGTCTCCAATTAAATGCTTTCTTTTGTAAAAGTTGCTACTTTCATGGTGTCTTTTCACAGCAGTAGAACACTGACTAAGACACTTCTAGAAACTCAAAGTCTTGGACATTTTAAGAAGATTTAGAAGAAAACGGTCTCTGGACTTCCAAGAGCTTGAAACCAGCAGTTTCAGCATTAAGATGACGATGGCACATTCACAGGGTGTAATGGCTGGTTCTGTGTCAGCGTGACACAACCTGGAGTTATCACAGAGAAAGGAGCCTCAGTTGAGGAAATGCCTCCATGAGATCCAGCTGTAAGGCATTTTCTCAACTAGTGATCAAGGGGAGAGGACCCAGCCCATTGTGGGTGGTGCCATCCCTGGACTGGTAGACCTGGGTTCTATAAGAAAGCAGGCTGAGCAAGCCAGGGGAAGCAAGCCAGTAAGTGACATCCCTCCATGGCCTCTGCATCAGCTCCTGCTTCCTGACCTGCTTGAGTTCCAGTCCTGACTTCCTTTGGTGATGAACAGTGATATGGAAGTGTAAGCTGAATAAACCCTTTCCTCTTCAACTTGCTTTTTGGTTATGATATTTGTACAGGAATACAAACCCTGACTAAGACATAGGGTTATAGATCAACCTTATAGATTCAAGAGACCTTTCTGAAGTGTGGTCCCCTTCTATCTTCCTGAAGCATAAAAGTTATGTAAAGTAAAACTTAAAACTGCTGGTAAGTGTGTGTACACACACACACACACACACACACACACACACACACACACACGTATATGTATGTGTACATGCATATGTATGTGTAAGTTTATGTGTATATGTATACATTTGCTGATGTATATGGGATGCCACATGAGTAAAACCACTTTGTCTCTTTCCATTCTTTGTAGCTCATTTCTAAACCCATGCTTTCAATTTTCCAGGCTTCACCTCTACATTCAGATTAAAGCCCTCAGAATTCTAAAAAGAATAGCCTTACTCCTCAAAGAGAAAAGAAAAAGAAGAAGAATCTATTTTGTCTCTTTAGAAAGTCTGACTTATGTAAACAAAATGTTCTATAGCTACCAAGTAGCTGGGTCTGCTATGAATTTCTAAAATCACTCCAGCCATTCATTTGCCATAGGCCTCCCTGGATCAGATTCGTGCGCATCTGCGTACTGTGACGAAGGCCAGTTTTTGGCTGCGGTGGTGGCTTTACACAATGAGCAGAAAACCAGCTCATCTCAACACCACCCCGACATGTCAGGATGGGTTTGTAGAGCTAATGGTCTCCTGTGAATACAGCAAATGTCCTCAACAAGTAGAGAGAAGTGAAAGTCATCCTGACCCACTGCCCAGCCAGCACCGGGGAAGAATCAACTCACCTCAGTATTGCAAGACACCCTCAAATCTAATCACCGACAATTTTCTTCTTTGGCTTCTAGTTCTAAATTTATCCAGTCAGAGCCTACTCACTGTTTTCCTCTTGATTCAAAAGATAAATAGCTCCTATTTCTGTCTAGTGCCAATCCTGGAAAATGTCTCTTGCCTCATAGAATGCAGGCTAAATGGGCTCTGCTTGTTTCCTCGAGGTCTCTCCATCTGTGGCTGCACTTCTGCGCATCTGCATCTCTTCTCTGTGCTGTTTCTCCAGACACTTCTCTTCCAGGAGGCTGTGAGCTGCTGGAGCCTGAGGCCCTTGTCTTATGTATGTATTCTCTTCAGGACACACAGCGCTTGCCTGTAATTAGGTGCCATTTACAGGATTGCAGGTCACATATGGGATGGGTCATCTTTCTCATGGAAGTGAATATGCAAATGTGTGTCAGTTGTTAGAAAAGTGGCCATGTGGATGATTGTAAGAAAGCCATTATAACAGTCCATGCACGAGGTCCAGAGCACCTACGTGACCGGTGCTCTTCTGTTGAATGAACAGTTGTAATGGTTGTGGCGGGCTAGTTATGAGAACTTGTCACAGAGTCACATCCAGCACCACAAGGGTTTGGGAAAGAACACCAGGCAGGGCCCTGCTAGGTCTGGGTGAGAGCGGGAGGAGTGAACAAGATGTGATCTGAAGCGAGGCAGCAAAGCTGATGAGTAGATTTAGACATGAACAACGACCAAAACCAGGCCATAGAGTTAGATGACCAGAGCCAATAACTACAACACTTATATGAATTGGAGAAAAAAAACCAACCAAACAAACAAACAAAAAAATAGATTTTTTTTTTTTGCTGTCTTAAGTTCTTAGTTGTTTAGAGTCAACTAACCAGGATCCTTGGGGCTCCCAGAATTTGAACCACCAACCAGAGAACATGCACAGGCTGGACCTAGACCTCCTTCCTCATATGCAGCAGATGTGCAGCTTGGTCTTCATGTGAGTCCCAAATAACTGGAGTGGGGACTGTCCCAAAAGCTGTTTCCTGTCCATGGGATTTGTCCTTCTAGTTGGGCTGCCTTGTGTGTTCTCAGGGGGAGAGGAAGCGCCTAGCCTCTCAGAGACTTGAAGTACCAGGGAAGTGGGGTACCCAGGGGGAGCCCCACCCACTCAGAGGACGAGAGGGGGGATGAGGGGAAGTGAGTGAGATCTAAAGTGAGTAAGTAAAAAATAAAATTAAAATAAAGAATTATTTTAGTTGTTGTCAGACAGGGTCTCATCATATATTCCTGACTGACCTGGAAGTTGATATTTAGATGAGTCTGGTTTTGAACACACAGAGACCCATCTGTGCTCCCCGAGATCTGAGAGCAAGGGTGTGAACTACCCCTTACAATTTTTATTACACTTTAATGGGTGTGTATGTGTGCACATGTCTGTGCATACTGTGGCACAGATAGGAAACTCAGAAGACAACTGCGGGAGCTGGTTCTGTTCTTCTACCACGTAGGTCTTTGGGCTTCTGCTGAGGTCATCAGATGGCTAACCCCCTTACAGTCTGAAGGGCAGTTTTGAGCAACCAACACTGTTTTCAGATCTTCTGAAGACAAAGTGAGTGTTGCATTAGTGAGGGTTCTTTGGACGACCAGAACTTACATGGAATCTATTTAAGTAGTTTACAGGCTACGGTATGGCTAGTCTGACAACGCTGTTTTCCAACAGAAAGGCCAAGATTCCGGTAGTTGTTCAGTCTCCTAGGCTGGATATCTCAGCTGGACTTCAACCTAAGTTGGAGTCCTGATGAGAAGTAGGTTCTAACACCAGTGAAGGAATAGTTCAGCAGCAGGCAGGGTAGGCACACTTGCCAGAAAGAGTAAGGGGCAAACAGGCAAAATGCAAAGACTTCTTTCTTTTCTTTCTTTTCTTTTCTGGCTACTACCAGAAAAATGTGGCCCGGATTGAAGGTGGACCTTCTGAACTCAAATGATCAAGTCAAAAAAAAAAAAAAAAAAAAAAAAAAAAAAAAAAAAAAAACTCTTCACACATGTGCCCAGCTGCCTGAAGTTTACTTGATTCCAAACATAGTCAAGTTGACAAACAGGATTAACCTTCCCGGTGTTACTGTGAACCTAATGTTTAATGTGTGCCTAAGTCCACACTAAGAGTTGTACAGTAGGCAGTACCTACAAGCTGAGCTCCAAGAGGCAGAGTCTGCCAGAAGGATAGGAAATTGTCAGTGGATAATTTCTACTTAAGTTCAGAGAGGTGGATCGGGAGGCCCAGCAATATTTGCAGTTTAAAAGAGTCTTTGGTCGTAGGAGGGGGATGGAGTAAAGATAAATCAGGCAGGTTCCTGTTTGGCCTGGTAAGAACTGATGATAATTGATATTGGCAACAGGACCATGCAGATGGGAAGACAAACATGAAATCCACTGCTGTGTACAGCACAGAATCAAAAATACGGAAAGATGAATTACTATGTAAATCATTCTGATGAATAAGTATTAGAAATCAAAACTCCAACCCAGCAAATTAACATGCAGGGATGTATCTTGAGCTATAGTTATACAACAAACATAAATATTCATGTAATGTTACTTATTGCAGTTCTGTTCATCCTGGAAGATTACCAGTAGCTAAATGCTCTTTGCTGGGAGCTGATCGGTTGCATCCACTCTGGTACCGACACACAGCACAGTGTAATGATGGGGAAGGAGATAGTTCTTGGCTCAGCAGTGGAGAAAAGCCCAGAGTCAGCCCCAGGAGCACACAGCCCTTTGGCTAACTGGAGACAACCTTGCCAAGCAAAGCTGCCCAGGATCTGCTCTGGCCCCGGCTGGTGTAGAGGACTGCTTATGCTCTCTTTCTTGTGCTGGGTATCACAGGTCTCCCAAATGCTGGGAGCAGCAGAGCTTTTATCTGTTACAGAGGCACTGGCAGAGAGCCAGACTCTCCAATTTTGCTCCCACAGCATTCTAACTGCTGGGTTTTGATAAACCAGTAAATGGGCACTGTCACAGCATTGAGGACTTCCACTGTGATTCGCTAACGTTGAGTTCAGAGAGCTCAGGTTGTATCTAAAACCAGCCTGCAGTATTGAAGGCTGAAGATTGGTGAGCAAAACAGAGCTCGCTGGCGCCGTTCTGACCTTGCCCTTAGCAAGTCTTCCTTTGGGGACACTTCTAATCAAATAAAGGACTGCGAGTGACATTAGCCTAAGGAGCCCACGTTTGTAATTTATCAGTAACAGATTTGATAACAACAGTTCATGGAATATCCAGTAACTGAGGTTGACTTTCTCGTTTCTTAAACAGGACAGATTATCTGTGGGAAAGCAACTGACAACGTCTGCATGCGCACCTGTGAGCGGAAGACGGCAGCACTTCCGGAGCGTTCCAGAGGCAGGCGACACTTCTTGGGCGCCTACGTTTTCTAAAGTTTCCTGTACCACCTCATGAGGATTCAAGCCAGAAGCAAATATTTGAGTTTTGAAAACTAGTATTGTGTGATGGTTAAGAGTTGGCCTGTAAAGGAGACTGAGCCAGGAGCACATTCCTGCTGAGCATCAGGGGGTGGGTGGGGGCTTTGGTTAGGTTGGGGCTGCTAACGTCGTTCCCACTCAGCGTCAGGTCACACTACAAGGACATGGCTGCCTGCATCTCACGGAGGTTAAAGGCCGTCCTGCTGAATTCGGGGCCTAGATCTCCACCGTTTTTACAAATCAGAAGACATGAAGTGTGTGACTGTGCAAGGCGCAGGAAGCAGGGGCCAGGGAAGAATCGATGTTCCCCCGTCTATTCGCACAGTTGACTCCTCACAAGGAGGTCAAAGGTCAGAGGCATCCCTTGGAACGTTTCTTACCTTCTCTTCAGTGTTTCCCCAAGTCTGAACTTGAGCATTCGGTGACTGGCCAGCTCCCTATAGTGTATTATCTATATTATCATGAGTGACTGCCACCCTTAAGCAGAGATTTGTAGTGGGTTGGTCTGATGCTTCTTGTATTCTAAAGTATGTACTTGATTCTCAAGATATGATTTCCCCTAATGAGCCCATCCTCATGCACACCAAGTGATGCTATGTGAACCTTGCTCTCCAATTTAACTGTCAATAAAAGGCCAGAGCCTGTGATTGGGCAAAGGAGAAAGAAAGGTGGGACTTGATTAGCAAGTGAGGGGGTTGCAGTTAGAGAGAGGGCAGAAGAAAGGAGACAGAGGTAGAGAGGCCACGTGAGAGGAGATGGGCTATGAGCACATGGCCAAGAGACACAGCAAGTACCGAGGTGCCTTGTAGCTGGGGACACGTTAGAATGGCCCCAAACCTTCCCAATCTAGGCATATAGCTTATGAGTAAAATACCCGAACTGTGTGTCTTTTGTATGGGCTAGCTAAAATTATAAATCCATACTATAGGGATTTCTATTGCTCCGTAACGAATTCAGCAACTACACAGTAGACTCCCACTGTAGCTGCAAAGAACAAGGCAGAGTACCTCTCCGCCGGGGAAGAGAAGGTGTAAGCTTTCATCTGTGTTAGGCCAGGGTGTCCACTGTACAATGCGTTCTCCCTCCTCAGCAGGCTTAGTGCTCCCCGAGAGCTCGGATATGCCTCTCAGTAGACCTTCAAGGACTTATCTTTCAGGGTACTGGGACTCCGTATTCTTTTATATTGCAAACTCCTCCGTGTTCAACAAGACAACGTTCTACTCTTGGATGGCAGGCTTTCTCTAATGCAGCGGTTCTCAACCTGTGGGTTCAGACCCCTCTGGATGTTGCAACAACAGAAAAATTACAGTTATGAGTTTCAGTGGTAGCAAGGAAAAGAATTTTATGTCTGGGGTGAGCACAACCTGAAAACCTCTGTTAAAGGGTCACAGGATCAAGAAGGTGGAGAACCACTTCTCTGCTGCAGAGCATCTTCCCTTCATTAAATTCATAGGCATTTACAGCAAAGGCTAAGGTGGGGGCAGAATTTAGCCAAATACTTAACTGCGTGTGCTTACAGCCCTCTCTGTTGCTATGGTGCTTAAAAGAATTCAATCAAATCACAACCATGAATTTTAAACATTAAATAGCTTAAAGCAGAAAGATACATCAGTTTGTACTGAATTGCAAATTCTATTCAATTTCATAGTAAGAGTTTTGGAGTGTTTTTGGGTTGTCACCTTTATTAGTGCTGTCCTATGAACAGGTAAGCATAGGGATTTTTTCTTTGAGGCACTGCCCATCAATTCAGACCTTAGACATCAGTAGTTCCTCCTATGAAGCTGTCCTAAGGAAATAAAATATAGGGGCAAGTTTAAAGCACTGATGTAAAGACAAATTAGCACGAGCAGGATGGGCTATTATGCAAGCGTCCAAAAGGCTTTCGTGAGACTAAAGAGGGCCTCACACCGAGTTAACAAAAATAATCACAGAAACCGTCTTAGTGACCTTAATTCTCAATAACTATGTCCATCCACTCAGAGGGGCTCACCCTCTCCAACAGCTGTGTTTGCTTTCTGTGACCCCAGAGAATCTACAAGTTCAATTAAGATAAAAGACTATCCTTCTGGGACAGAAGAGACAATGTCGTTGGTACACCATCTCTCCGGATGACTTCTTCATCTTCTTCAGCTTCGACACAAAGTACCAGAAGCCGGACTTGGACACCACATGGTTAGGTGCAAAGATTCGCATTCGGTAAAGTGGCAGTGTCTGGCATTTTGGGGTTGGGAAGCAGCACCCCACCACTCTCTGGAAGTGTGCCCAACGCCTTCATGGCACTGCGTGCTCCTTCACCACCACCCACAAAGGGAAGTGCCGCCCTTCCCACAGGCTCTTCTCCAGGATGGTGTCTGGGAGCTTTTAGAGTGTAGCAGTTTGGTGTCCCCCAGACTCTACTGCTGCAGCAACTTTTGAACATAGCTTTAAGTTTGTTCCTTTGGGCGTTAACTGTCATACAAGCCCTGGCGTTCCTTCTTCTGCCTTTGGTCAAGCTTTGGGCCCCTTCAGTTTGATGATAAGTACAATTCCCCGGGATACTCTTCAGCCACAGAGTCCCTTTGCCTTAAGAATAGTGACCATCCACCAATGTCCAGCCACATACTCATAGCTCAGTGACCTTTGGGAGCCATCAGTGACATTTGATATCCCACCCACTCCACAGGGAAATTGGTAGGGCTTAAAAGAATCAGACTCAGGCAGGGTTTGTAGGGACTGTGAGCTGCCCTGTCCTCCATGTCTAAGTGGAATGCTGGCAATGAACGAGACCCTCCACTCCAGTCTCTCTTCCCATTCCTTCTCTCCATTTTGGAAAAAGGGAGAACAAAACACCTCAGACCTTTGAGAACTTGCTTTTCTTTGCCCCCTTTTCCCATTCATCTTACTACTGTCTTCTGACATCTGTGACTCTCCTCCCAGTAGCCATTTTTGATTCCTGGATCCTTGTCAGAAACAAGACAAGGCGGTATTGGTCTTGGAAGCTGGACATCAGAACAGATTTTCATGGCCAGGAAACAAACAAATAATAAAAAAAAAAGATCAAGAGAATAAGTTATCCAGCTATGTAGGAAATGATTCTGGGTTCTATGCATTCAAAACATCTGTAGACAACTCTCTCTTCATTCTTTAGATGTGAAGTATGGCTCCTTTAGCAAAGAACCCTTGTTACACCAAGCACAACCCAAAGACTTTGAGGTGAAGCTTCTTCATGCTGGACGTGAACACTTGCCCTGCAGAGTGTGTCAGCTCGGATGGAGTCTTTGACAGTTCCTGAGATGGCTGAACTTCTGCAAATGAGGCCGTGGTCTGCTTGTTCCTTATGGAGAAACGAAAGTCTCAGCATGACATCAGGTCCTTTGCATTAACTCTGCTCTGTGTTGCAATAAAAACGAAGTCTAGGGAAACGGGGAAGGAAGAGAGCTATTTTTTAATACTCACTTTAATTTTCTCACAAAGTGTTTTATAAAATGTCTTATTGATCTTCCCCTAACTCTGCAGACTCTTAAGCACAATTCTTTGCTTTTTACTCTTTCTTGTATAATCTTGGGCCATTTCATCCTTACATATCAAACAGTCGTGATTGTGGGGCACACTTCTAAAAACTGCTGTGAGACTTTGATCCAAACAGAAAAGGCTTCATAACTTACCAATGGTTTTGGGCTCCACTGAGTGTAGTTTGAGGAAGGTGTCTCATCTGAACCTCATGCTGGTTCTTTTTTATTTTATTTTATTTTATTTTTTTTTTGGCTCTTGGCTTGAGTTTATTATTTTTACCATTCAAAAAGAAAGTTCTGCATTAATGGCCTCCCCTTCTAGACATTTAACCCTTAGATGCTGAGAGAGTGGGCTGAGGGCATAGATCAACTCATGTTTAGGAGTTCTGGTCCTTGGAGTCACACTTGATCCTAACTTTCAGCCCCACTCCATTTTTAGCTGTTTCAAATGCTTCTCCAGTCTTCTCCAGAGGGAGCTTCTGGGCAACTAAGGGCTTTACATTCAAAGTCTCAGATGCACGCATGGAGATTGCCGTTGGCCACGTGATGCAGTATCGAAGCACGCCTTTGATACCCACCTCTCCCACAGCTGCGTGCACTAGGGGAAAACCGACCATCTCGGAGCCCATTCCCACAATTCCCACGGACCCACCAGAGGGAGAGGCATGGATGCGGGTCTGGATGGAGGACTCCGCTCCTGTGCTTTTAGTGGTGACCTCTGGCTCGCTCCCCAGCAGACTTTCCACCTTACTGGCAATTTCCTGAGGGGTCTCTTTGTGAGCCTGGATGGTGAAGTCTGCTCCAAGTTCCTTGGCTTTGGTCAAGGAAGCAGACAGGTCAGTCACCACTACTTGAGCAACTCCCAACTGGCCCAGCTCCACACACAAGGACCTAACACCCCAGAGAAACTGAACCTCCATGGCGGGCACAGATCGCCACAGAGAGAGGATCAACCGGGGCCCCTTCTTCAGAGGTGACACCGGCAGGAAGCATGTAGCCGAATTCAGCACTGTGTTTGTATGTCGTGGTAAATATTAAAAGAATGGCTTATCCTTTTATTGGCCCCTGCAGTCTCACTCCGACGGTGCTCTAGTGTGGAGCCCAGCCGCCCTCTCCACACGATTCCCTTCCCAGGCGGTTCACTCTGCCCGCCCTGCTGCTTCTGTCCTGTTCCTTTCTTCCATCGCCCAGCAAAATCATGACTCCAAAGCCCGGTAGCTCATCAAGAAGGTTCATAAATTCTCAATCCACAAACCCTCTACACAATAAGCTTACATCCAATGGACAAAGGTACAATCTTCCCTTATATATGAGATAAAAAGACCCATAGAAACCCTTAGAAATAATAATAACCACCTCGTCAATCTAGAGATGCGCTGAGAGAGACACAAGCATCTGCCTTCATCCTCGTTTTCCCTCCAATCTCTTTTCCGTCTCCTGCCTCCACTTCCGCTCATCAGTCTTCCCTGGCCTATCTCCTCTCTCCTGTCCAATCATTTATCTCCTTAACATAAATCTACACCTGTAGAAGCGGCAGAGGTTCCCATTATCCGGGGGTGTGGCACCGAGGAAAATTGATGGCTTCAGATTGTGTCTGCCGATTTATTTCTCGGGGAAAGCCAGGCTCAATGGCAACCCGGTCCCCTGGTTTTACATGTTCCACTGGCGCTCCTACTTTTGTGACTGTTCCAGCAGCTTCATGCCCAAGCACCACTGGCATTTTTTACAACAAAATCCCCAATTCTGCCCTGCTCCCAGTAGTGAACATTCCAGTCGCAGATCTCCACGTGCTGGGTCTTCTAAACATCACATTTCTTTCCCACAGCTGCCAATGATCAGGAGGTCAAGGGTAGCATATGGCCGGGTTAAAATGTACCGGCCGGTCTTGAGAAGTCTGTCAGAGTGGCATGAATCGGGACGACCCTAGTCCTGTGACAGTAGACAAGACACCTGCTCATTCTGAGCCATAGTATTTCGCAAAGCCAAGCAGTAAACCTACTTTACATCTGAAAGAAAACAGATGATTCAGAGAAAGTGTCAATGTTGAATGAAAACAAGAATACAGCTGATTATACAAATAAGTAGACAAGTATACAGAAATTATGCAGCAAGATGGTAGCATATGCCCTGGGCAGGCAGAATTTAGTTCTTATAGAATATTGTTCAACTTTGAGAAGACTCCATGACTGCTAGAAATGGCACCACTGATATAATTTCCACAGGAAAAAGTGTTTATATTGAGTAAATTCTGTAGAAGCTTCTATATACATACATATACATATATACACACACACATATACATGTGTAAAAGGGGGTTAAATGTAGTTACCCTTATAATAGGGGTACACCGCCTCTCCCAGACATAGTTGGTTATCAAATAAAAAGCCTAGTGCTAGGAATACGTTTTCTCTTTTCTAGTCATTTATCAGTGGGGGTTCCATAAACTCCCCCAAATATTAACTTTACTCTTGGTTACCTTCTGGAACTTAATAGTAAAACCCTATTGCTGAAGACACAGCTACTGTCAGGATTCTCCCAAACTCCACCCCATAGTTCCCTGGCACTGTGAAAGGGGCTGCTTGCCCCCTCCTCCCTCTCTTGCTCCTGCTCTCTTCTCTTGCCCTTACCCCTTTGTCCCTCCTCTCTCCATCCCTCCCCCCCAATAGTATGTGGCTGGTCAGGGGGGGGAGGGATGCTCAACATGGGTCCCCCAGAGGCATCCCCTTCCCCCACACCTCACCACACCTCCATAGAACATACCCCCCTACTCTCTTTATCTTCTTATAAACACATTCTTTAGTCACTGGACATGGACAAACTCAAGCTGGGTTGACCTACTGGCCAGTCTACATGGTGATAGTTGGTGTTGTCCACTGTACTGGGAAGAAAGAAAAAACCACTAGCAAGTCATCTCCAGCTGTGAAATATATGAGCTACAAAAAGAACTGATCTGGCAAGATATGCCCCTGGTGCAATAATGGAACAGTTGTTATGGGACCAACCAACATTTTCTGATCAGATTTAAAGCCCAATCCACAAGATGGAACCCATGTCTGGTACCGTTAATTTGGTCAAAAACTAGTGCTTGCTAGCCATAGGACATAAAGGAGAACCTAATGCTATTTTTCTATTAGATGGAAATAGTAATAAACCATCCCCTAAGTTCTTGTCTTTAGACCTATAGATCAATGCATCTCTCAAGCCTTATCAATGAAGCTTCCATTTATAACAGATGGTCTTTAGAACAATCGCCTGTACCTGGAGATGGTCCCACACCCATGATCATTCCGGAAGCCCCAAATGTACTCAGTGGGTATTGAGAGAAATTTGTATACGTATATAAATATTAAATAAAATATAAAAATAAAGTCAAGGCAAATTTTAATCTTCCATGCATCCAAAAAGTTTATCTTTTATGACACTGTAAGTAATTGCAACCCTTCATTTAGTTGAAGGTTGAGATTCACTTCTAACTTTTGCCCTTTAATTTAAAAATATTCTGAAAAATAAAGAAAATTTACAACTTAATGATTGTGCTTTTTCTTAGGAGCACAAGAAAGTATGTGCAAGTCCCCCTGGATTGTGTGTTTCTCATGGCAAAAAAATTTGAGACTTAAAATTTGCCTTTTGCTTGTGTATGTATATGCATGTGTGTGTGTGTGTGTGTGTGTGTGTGTGAGTGTGTGTGCATGTGTGTGCATGTGTGTCCATGCACACACTCATGCATTTATGTGGTACTCTTCAGGTGTCATACTTCAGTAGTCATCCACTTACTTTTATACCTTTTTCCATTTTTATTGGTGATTTTATTTATTGACATTTCAAATGTTATCCCCTTCACAGTTTCCCTTCCACAAATCCGCTACCCCCTTCCCCTGCCTCTGTGATGGTGATTCTCCACCGCTCCCCCACACCTGCCTCAGCGCCCTGACATTTCCTACCCTGGGTCACCAAGCCTCCACAGGACCAAGGGCCTCGCCTCCCACTGATGCCCAACAAGGCCATCCTCTGCTACCTATGCTGCTGGAACCATGGGTCTGTCCATGTCTGTGCTTTGAATAATGGTTTAGTCCCTGGGAGCTCTGGTTGGTTGAGATTGTTGTTCTTATGGGGTTGCAAATCCCTTCAGCTCCTTCAGTCCTTCTTTCCCCCTTTCTCTTCTATTAGATTCATCGTATTTGGTTTTATGTGAAGGTCTTTGATTCACTTGCACTTGAACTTTATTCAAGGAGATAAAACTGGATCGATTTGCATTCTTCTACTTGCTGACTGCCAGTTAAACCAGCACCATTTGTTGAAAATGCTGTCTTTTTCCCCACTGAATGGTTTTGGCTCCTTTGTCAAAGATCAAGTGACTGAAGTGGGTTCATATCTGGGTCTTAAATTCTATAACATTGATCTGCCTGTCTCTGTACCAATGCCATGCAGTTTTTATCACTATTGCTCTGTGGTATAGTTTGAGGTCAGGGATGGTGATTCCCCAGAAGTTCTTTTATTGTTGAGAATGGTTTTTGCTATCCTGGGTTTTTTGTTATTCCAGATAAATTTAAGAATTGTTCTTTCTAACTCTGTGAAGAACTGGGTTGGAATTTTGGTGGAGATTGCATTGAATCTGTGGATTGCTTTTGGTAAGATGGACATTTCTACTATGTCATTCTCTTTCTTTTTGAGACAAATGTTCATTGTTCTTGAGCCTGTGAATTCAGTGGAGGCTAGTTGGCACAGGACCATGGAAATCTTGTTTTGCCTCCCCAGTGGGTAGGACTGTAAGCACATGTCTGTGTGCCTGGATTTTCAGATGGTTCTGGGATCAAACTCAGATCTTCATGCTTTTTGCCAAACCCTTTGCTGACCGTGCTGTCTCCCCAACCTTCAAATTACATTTCATTGAGGGCTAGATAAATGTAATGTTTATATACCCAAAAATTATATAAGGCTAAAGGTAATAAAAAAGATAATGTGCTATTTATTATCACAAGAACCCGGCACACAGTAGAGTCATCTAAAGGGAGAGAACCTCAAAGGGGAACATCCCTCCATGAGGTCTGGTGTAGGGCACTTTCGGAATTAGTGATTGATGTGGGAGGACCCAGCCCACTGTGGATGACATTATCCCTTGGCCGATGGTCCCAAGTTCTGTAAGAAAGCAGGTCATGAGGCGCAAGCCAATGAGCATTGTGGCCTTTATGGCCTCTGCATTCGCTCCTGCCTCCAGGTTCCTGCCTTGCATAAGTTTCTGCTTTCTGTGCTTTTACTATGGAAATGTTTTTAATTAATTAATTAATTTACTTATTCACTTAAATACCAACATCAGACCCCCTCCCCTCCCAACACCCTCTCGTCACAGCCCCTTCTTCAATTCTACCCTCTGCCTCCCTTCTGAGAATGCTCCTGGGAGTTTTCTTATACACACACACACATGTACACACACACATACACATCAAGTCACTGCAGGACTGGGCCCATTCTCTCTCACTGAGGCCAGACAAGGCAGCCCAATTAGGAAAATGGGATTCCCAGGCAAGTAACTAATTTGGGGATATCCCCCATTTCAGTTTTTGAGGAACCTGGATATATGCAAGGTGCCTAGCTCCAGCCCTTGTATGCTTTTTAGTTGGTGGCACAGTTTCTGAGAGCTCCCAGGGATTCAGGTGAGTTGACTCTGTTGGTCTTCCTGTGGGGTTTCTGTCCTCTTTGGGTCTGTCAATCCTTCCCCCAACTCTTCCATAAGAGTCCCCTGAGCTCCATCTAATGTTTGGCTGTGGGTCTTTGTATCTCTTTCCATGGGCTACTGGGTGGAGCCTCTCAAAGGTCATTCATGCTATATTTCTGCCTACAAGCGTAAGGGGTAACACTAATGGTGTCAGAAACTGGTCCTTGCCCATGGGATAGGTCTCAGTTTGGTTGGCTGTCCCCTCGTTCTCTGCTCCATCTTTGTCCCTGCACACCATGTAGGCAGGACACATTTAGGATCAAAGATTTTGTGGCTAGGTTGGTCCACTGGGAGTCCTGTCTGGCTACAGAAAGTGGACACTTCAGGGTTCATACTCTCTACTGCTAGGAGTTTCAGCTAGAGTCACTTCCATAGCCATCCTAGGGTCTCCCCCATCCCAGGTCTCTAGCACATTCTAGAGGTGTGCCCCCCATACCCACTGATTTCTGTTCTCTCTCCCCTGTTCTTGCCACACCTGATCCTCTCTCCCCATCTCCTCTCCTACCCAGTTCCCTCCACCTCCAATATACATTTTATTTCCCCTTTGGAGAACAATTCAAGCATCCTCCTGAATTCATTTAATGAATCTGTAAAAGCAACTTAAACTTAATTTCTGTGACATCCTGTGGTCAGATTTTTAGGAAAAAGATACAGAGGAAAACACAGTAAAAAGAGGTGGTGGGACACGATGTTATCAGACAAGAAGGTGTGAGAATTCAGGGAGATGAATAGATGCCTGTCAAAGGTTCGAATTTAGTCTAGTGAGGAGTAGGGTCAGAGGTTCTGATGTACAGTGTGGAGACCATGGCTGAAAAAATTGATTACTTGAAATTTGCAGAGAAAATAGATCTTAAGTGTTTTTGACATGAACACACAACGATAATTATGAGTTGTGAATTAATTTGTTTATAGAAATAATCTCATGGTGGATATCCATATTAACTCATCATGGTTAATATGTTTTATATTTTATATTTATCTTATTATACAGTGAAACAAGGGATGAGAGAAGGAAAACAAGACAAGCCTTTCTTAATTTATCTCTCGTGGATGAAGACTGCTTTTCTATCTCTCCTGTCTTCTCCTTTTCTTTGATTACCCCCTAGATTTTTCACTTTAAGCCAAATGCATCTATACTAAAATGTCAAGTTGGAAGGGACAGTTCACAGAGTTTTCATGGATACAGACTAAGAAGCACTAACGTTCTCTTGTCTGTGTCATTGTAACAAAACTGTAATTTATTTTCTTGTCATGTTTTGGTGACCCTGGACTTAGAAGGTTGTCATCCATTCTACAACAGAATATCAGTAATTTTTGAAAAGCATAACTCTGAAATTTGACATTAAATATGACAAGTATCAAGGCCAAATGCAAAGGAACAGGTCTGTCATTGTCCTTATTGGAGAACATGTGTTATTAAAGCAAATTTTACCTTTTTTGTCTTGTTTCTGTTTTTGTGACATATATATTCCACACCTCTCTGAGGCCCATGTCACCCTTATAGCTTTTTCATAAATTTCTATTTCATATAAATAAACACACACTCTGGTTGGTTTTGTATCAGCTTGACACAAGCTGGAGTTATCGCAGAGAAAGGAGCCTCAGTTGGGAAAATGCTTCCATGAGATCCAGCTGTAAGGCATTTTCTCAACTAGTGATCAAGGGGGGAGGGCCCAGCCCATTGTGGGTGGTGCCATCCCTGGGATGGTAGACCTGGGTTCTATAAGAAAGCCAGCTGAGCAAGCCATGGGAAACAAACCAGTAAGTGACATCGTTCCATGGCCTCTGCATCAGCTCCTGCTTCCTGACCTGCTTGAGTTCCAGTCCTGACTTCCTTTGGTGATGAATAGCAATGTGGAAGTATAAGCTGAATAAACCCTTTCCTCCCTAACTTGCTTCTTGATCATGATGTTTTGTGCAGGAATAGAAACCCTGACTAAGACAATACACATGCACACATGCATACACATATATGTTTAAATCCTACATATTTCAAATTCTGTTAATCCTAAAGTTAGATTACATACATGACAGGAAACAGGTGATATCTACATTTGAGTCTGGCTTGTTTCAGTTAATATAATAATCTCCAGTCCCATGGATTTTCCTATAGCTGCCATTCCATTCTTTGCGGCTGAGTAAGATTCCATTGTGCACATGTGCCATGTTTTCGGTATCCACTCATCCATCCGACACAAGAAAAGTTATCAATAAGGGAAGCTGATGCATGTTGAGACTCATGAAGTGATAGGAATGACAGAGAAGAAGGAGAAAGAAAACTGAAATTGCAAACTGTTGTGAGGGCCACAGTGAGAGACTTCTAGACTCTCCTGAAACCAGTGGCATGGCCTCCAAGCTTAGCACATCCTAAAGGACAACTTGGAAAGTAAATTACACCATGCTGTATCAGGTACTTGACACTTTCTGTGACAAAACAACTTATGGGACAAACAAGTTTAGTTTAGTGCCTCAGAGCAGGAGTTCATAATGGTGAAGCAGACATGTCAGTGAACAGCTGGCATGGGAAGCTGAGTATTTCTGCCCGCACTTGGAAAACAGAGGGTACAGACCAGAAGAGAGGCAGAGCTATAAACCCTCAATGCTGAAAGGCTCAACCTTCCCAAACAGTGCTACCAACAGGAGAACAAGGGATCAAAGTTTTAGGTACATGCCCTAGACCCTCAAATGTCAATGCTACTGTTCTAAATGGCAGTCTGAGCTCATTCCTGGCTGGAGTCTGACCAAGTAAACAACATGGTTGCTACTTTAAAGTTCGTATTCCTCAGAAACCCTGTAAAGCAAAGTCTGTCAAGAAAAACCATTACTTCCCTTTTTACCCACCTCCCCTCCCACCCCATACCACTGCCCCTCACCGCCCTGCAGAGCAGGGGGGTGGGCTTTGCAGCTAACTACCTCCAGAAGCAACATCTGGATCCCTATTAACTCAAGCATGCCCTTCTCACACTGAATCCTTGTGTTAGTTCCCAGGTTGTCCCAGCTAATTCACCCACCTCCATAGGCAATGTGAGCCCTGGTCAGACTCTACAACATATCACCTCTCTTTCCGCACACCCTCAAACCCCAGAGACATCCTTGGCAGTTTGAATAACTTTTCCTTTGTGACTCATGGAGTGGTCTAATTTGGTACGTACTTTTTGCTTGCACTTACACAGGGGACATTGCTCATTCAAACATCACACACAAGGCAAAGAAAGGAAGACAGGAGACAACGAAAAGGATCAGAACGAATGTGTTTGAACCAAGTATTGACCTTCATTAAGCTGCAATCTTGTTTTTGACTCAGCAATTTTTCTATGACTTGTCCAAATAGGCTACACACAAAACATCTCTTACACAAAGCATACAATATGTCACAGGTATCATACCTACTGGTCTGGGTTCCATTGACTGGCTCTCTAGCACACTCCTTTCTTTGAAGATTGGCTAGGAGATGGTGCATAATATAACTCTATTTTTTTTAAAAAGAATGAATTATCCAAAGTAGGTATTTTGTCATTGGTAACATATCACCACCAGCAACCATGACAAACTTATTTCAATCAACATAGTAATAGAAATATGCATTAGTAAAATATGTTTTCAATTTCTCGTCTCCAAGCTCAGGTTGTGAGGTTTACAGGAAACACTCACAGATTAAAGAAATGACTTCTCAAAGACTTTTTCTGAACTGTGCCCTAGAAAGCAAACACTGAAGCTAATGTGACAAAGACTCATGGTATTTGATAATACTTTATAACATAAAGAGCTAAGATGATTGAATGAAAAACTGCCTGTCACACATTTCACGACTTTTATCTATGTTATATGTTGTAGTGTAAATGCATTTCTTATCTATATTTCATTTTATTATTTTATTTTGTATTTTTTTAAGCTAGGGTCTAACTCTGTATCCCCAATTATCCTAGAAATTACTATGTTGCCTAACTTGGCTTTGAGCCCATGTCACTCTCTCTGACTCCCATTCCATCTCTCAAGTGAGACAGCTTCTTGAGTCTTTAAAATAAGTGAGAATTGTAAATGAAAACACTTGGACTTTACTAATCATTTTAAACTGCAAATTAAAGTAACCAAGAGATACCACATTAAAATCTTAGATTAACGGTTTAAAGAACTTAAAATTTTATTCCCTGTGCTTAGCTGAGTATTTTCAGGGATTTCTTGAGTCAGTATAAGAACAACAGAGAAAAGGTTGAGAAAATAAAATTCAAGTTTGACTGAGAAAGTGAAACATTTGCTTGGACATGCAACAGGTTAAGATGACAACCAGATCAAGGCAAAAGTAGCTGCAAGGGAGTCAAAATGACACTGGCATCCTGGTCATAGCTGCAAGGGAGTCAGAATGACACTGGCATCCTGGTCATAGCTGCAAGGGAGTCAGAATGACACTGGCATCCTGGTTATAGCTGCAAGGGAGTCAAAATGACACTGGCCTCCTGGTCATGCTGCAGTGTAAAGTTGTCAGTAACACGATTTCTCATACTACAGCTTTGTTTCACTAATGGCCTTTGGCAGAGCAGTCTAGGGCACAACTAAATGGTTATGATGAGTGTCTTCCAGTGATACGGATGTCCTTGTAAGTATCTCATGGCTATTCAAATATATTTTAAAGAAAAATTATTTCTTCTAAATTGGGAAAAATTAGGCACAATCGTTTTCAAATAAAATATATTATTTCATCCCATATGCCATACACTGTTACTATATCTAGATGGGAAACCTGCCGGTAATTTTCTTCCACAAATTGTTTTCTTCTAAAGTCATTATAGTAAAAATGTGTTACTTTTAAATTAAAAGTAAATCCACAATTACTATTTAAACATCTCTTGACAAACAGTTCTTTTTTTATTAGCAAAATAAAAACTAGGCTCCTTCACACACACACACACACACACACACACACACAGCTATAACACAATAGACAGAAATGAGACATTCAGGGTCTGGACAGAAACCAAACAGAAGTGATGACTCATCCAATAAAATGGTGGTAACACTGTATTTCACCTGTGTCAAACATGTGTAGTCTCTTTCTCTCCCTATCTGCACTCCAGTCAGCCAGAGCTACTGGTGCCATGTTCTGCTTACACTCTTGGAAAATACACTTTATTCAGAATACTAGAAAGAAGAATTGCAAGTACTTAAGAACACTGACAAGTCATTTTCTTGTCACCTTGTCAATGACAAATACATCGTTAACTAAATACAAGTCTATGCTTAGTTAAAAGATCTGATGAATACTGCTGCAGAACTTTCAACTCAGGAAGAGAAGGGACATCACAGAAATCTGTCACTATCATTGACTACATTGACTTGAGATAAATATTGTCTTTCGGTGCTGTCTTTGGGTGCCTCTTCTGCTTCTCATTTGAAACACATGGTTAAAATGAAACGTAACACAGAGTAAGGGGTGCGGGTTTCCTGAATTATAAGAAAAATATGTGGGGAATACAGTTTCCTACCTTGACCATCTTTGGTTTGTACAGTTCAAGGTGCTAATTAATTCTCAAGGTTCGAATATTTGTCACTAGTGCACATTTTTAAAACCTTTTGTCAAGGTAGAGTCCATGCCTCTCCCAAGCACCTTGGTGCTGAGCATCTGCTCACTCTCCCCACTCTCTGCCATGCCTGTAATCTTTAATTTCCCTTTCATCACTATGAATTTGCCTATTTTATGTGTTTCTGATGACGGAAATAAAAGAATATCTGTTCCCTTTTGCCTGGCTTATTTCAGTTATCATGATTTTCTCAAGGGTCAATCATTATTACTGCTTGGATATTGAACATCCTCTACAAGTCCAAGTGGTAAAGGCATGGTGACCAGGTGGCATCATTGAGAGATGCTGTCTTAGTTAGGGTTCTACTGCTGTGAACAGACACCATGACCAAGGCAAGTCTTATAAGGGCAACATTTAACTGTGGCTGGCTTACAGGTTCAGAGGTTCAGTCCATTATTATCAAGGCAGGCGCATGGCATTGTCTAAGCAGGCATGATGTAGGCAGAGAGTTCTACATCTTTATCTGAAGGCTGCTACGAGAAGACTAGCTTCCAGGCAGCTAGGATGAGAGTTTTAAAATTCATGCCCACAGCCACACACCTACTCTAACAAAGTAACACCAACTCCAGCAAGACCACAATTCCAAATAGTGCCACTCCCTGGGCTAGGCATACTCAAGCCATCACAGATGCTATGAGGCCTTAAGAGGCAGAACCTTATGAGAGGTACTTATGTCACTGGGGCATCCTCAAAAGGGATTATAGGACTGACTACCTTCCCATTCTCTTTTGCTTTTTATTTTTGTCTTTGAAGTAGCCAGGATTCTCCACTTTAGCCTTTTTCACCATTAACATCCAACATGTCCACCAGGAGTCCATAGCAACAGATCTACTTGATTGTAGGCTGAGACCTCCAAAGCTGAGTCAAGTAAATATTTTCTCTTCATCATTTAATTAACTCAGGGATTTCAGTGTAGTGAAGAAAAGCTATATACCCAAGATGTAACATGCGTAGAACTTCATTGCTTTCTATGGCTGGATAATGTTTCTTATATGTATGTCACATTTCAGTTGTTATTCATCTGTTGATGTGTACTGAAGGCTGTTTTCCACCACCTGGTTATGATAAATTAACTTTTTTTGTAAAGACAGGGTTTTTCTGTATAGCCCTGGCTATCTTGGAACTCACTCTGTAGACCAGGCTGGCCTGGGATTTATAGAGGTCCTCCCATGCTTGCTATTTTTTTTAAATGAACTAACTTTTATGAATATTTGTAGACAAAATTCTATTTGAGTCTTATTTTCAATTCTGATGAATGCATATATAAAATGTATACATAGGAAAAGACTTGTAGGGGTCATAGAGTCATTCTTTACCTAAATGTTTGAGAAAGTAGCAAACCATTTTCCAGTGTCTGTCTTATTTCAGATTTCAACAGCAATACATAACACATCCATTTTCTAAGATGGAGACATATTTGGGATTTGGTTCGTAATCACAGATCTTCTAATAATTTGGCTCACTAGTTGGCAATGATTCTAAATGAGATATACATTATTTTTTTACCTTTGACGGAGTTGCAAAATATCACAGACTCTGCTAAAGGTTTAACCAATCAGTTTTTGATATCTATGCTTGGTGATTACACTTAATGCAGTAAATCCAGTATTTCACCAGCTGGGACTTTTTGGCTAGATCTCAAGATGACACTTCTTTATGCCCAATTCCAAACTTTTAAATTGAGCGATGAAGAATTCCCTTAAAACAAAAGTCACTTTGAATACCTGAGTTATTTTTCTCTACGTGTAATTGTAACTGTGCTCACAAGAGCAGAGGTGGACTAAGGAGAGACACTTGGGTCCCTGTTTTTAGCTATCACACTGTTTAAACAATAGCTTTCATGAAAATGGAATTCCTCCAGGAATGTAACTCTGGAAGAAGGAAAAAGCTAAAGTCTCCTGGCAGATGGAGAAGGAATTGCTTCTTGGAAAGAAATTTCATGCAGCTGTGACAGCTTGCACCTTGCACAAGAGCAGAAACAATGACTAGCCAATTGTATACACACACACACACACACACACACACACACACACACACACACACACACACACACACTGAGGCCTGTTTAAATCTAAACCTTATGTCAAGACCTTGAAGATGTACTTGAAGGTCACCAGACAGCTTTGTTCCTTGAAAAACTTTTTTCTCTGCTTTTGACTATCACTTACCTGTTAATAATAGGTCCCCACACCAAGTTTGTTAAGGCCTCTAGGACCCAGACATTGACCCTAATAATTCCATAGTAAGATATTTCTTTGCCATTTTCATAGAAAATAAATGTCAAAGAATATTGTACCACTTTGATTCAAACACACTTTTCCCCCCAGAGGAGATTTAGTTATCGTTGATTTTAAATGTGATGGTGGCCACACCCACTGCCCTCCCCCTCCCCCTCCGTGTGTGTGTGTGTGTGTGTGTGTGTGTGTGTGTGTGTGTGTGTGTGTGTGTAAGGGGGGAGGCAGGAGCAGGTTCTTTGTAGGAATTAGGGGGAAGGAACTACAGGGAAAACTACAAACTGCTCCCATATGTTGCAGCAAAATCAATGCTAGGGCTAAAATATTTTTGGTACTTGGAGCTTAAGTACCCAAATCAGAAACACTAAGGATGAGAAACAAAGAGCCAGAGAGCTTGACGTTGAGTATGAGATAGCCAAGCAAACCTGAGAAGAGACAGATCTGGAGAAGCAGGGCCAGTGTTGGTTGGTCTGGCCAGCTAGCTTCCTTGATGTCCTCTAAGAATGTGTGCAGGTACTGTCATCCCATTACATATTGTTGGTTAATGCAGCTAATGGTGACACACTAAATAAATGTAGCTTTAAGGAAACCTCTAGCCATTTCAGGAAACACCAGATCGTCCATAAACAAAAGTCACCTAAGTCCACCTACAGCTGTTTCCTCATATCTGTGAGAACAAAAAGATTAATTAGTGTAATTAGCAACCTTTTAGATTCCTGCAAAGTTAGGAATGGCAAATGCCAGTCAAGTCACCAACAACTAACAGATACCAAGGTCGATAACCAACAAACCAGGAGTTAGAGATAGACAGAGGAGGCTTCAACTACACCTAACTGGGTGGGAGCGTGCGGACTGTTGCGGTCATCCTGGTTACGCCAGGAATAAATAAAGCATATGGACCCTTCCCTGTTCCCATAAATAGATCTCCCATAGATAGATCCCATAGATAGATCCCCCAGAGAGCAATCCATTTTACATAGGAGCACTGGCAGTTTGCCCAGTGTCTGCTGTGAAATACATACATATATATATATATATATATATATATATATATATATATATATATATATATATATATATATATAATTATGCGTAGACTAAGAAGTTCATCAGCCATTTTTTCCTCTTGGGAGTTTCTCTCACTTCTCCCTAATTTCTCTTACTTTTCTGTAAATGTCCTCAGTAAAGTTTTTCTTCCACAGTGCATACTTACACAAGAGTTTGCCTCTTTCATCTTCGTTGGCATCAGGCAACAAAGTTGGAAGATACCATCTCCAGTTCATCTCGAATGACTGAGTGTCCACCCTCCTAGGTCCTCGGGTCAAACAAAACTGAGCCAATAAGGCCCAGTCACCATCAGAACTGCGGTGTCGGGGGAAGAGATGGGCAGGAACAGGACAGAGAGAATAACTGGGGGAAGTTGTACATACAGACATGATCTCAGAATATGTTACATTACATGTGTGGAAGTGTTTTAATGAAACCCATGACTGGGCATGATTAATGTATGTCACTACAAACTTAAAGAAATGAGCAAGAATTGGGTGCTACTGTTTCTTTAAGTAAGGCTTGTGGGGTAAAACTCACCGTTTTCTATCTTGGGACGTGACAGTTCTGGTTCACTGTGCTTCAGTAAGTGTCACAAAATTTCCTAAATAGTTTTTTTTTTTCACTGCAGTTCAAAACATGGGTTTGACATTTAGCACCTGAAGCCAGTGGGAAGTAAGGGAGTGTAGTGCTCAGTCAGCAGCTGACTGACATCCCTGAGGTGGTTGGTAATTGGTCACTGGAGGGAGCTGGGCAGGGAACCAAAGAGCAGCATTTTCTCTAGACAAGGACCAGCCAGGTGATGGCACAGGTGTTGGCCATCTTAATCTTTCGTGCTTATTTGCTCCTGCCTTATGAGATGCTTTTAGTCTATGAATGCAGGACTCTCTGTTTCTAATGATATTTTGGGTACTTGTTTTCTTTAGTATAAAAAAAGTTTGTGAAATGAGACATAAGTGCTTTAAGCCGGGTGAGTGGCTGATGGAACGCAGAGTCTTGTCATTAGAAAGGAACACAGGATGCATTGAAAATTCTATAACAAAATACTGCATTCTGGGTATCTTAGATAATAGAAGATACTTCTCTCTGTTTTGAAGTCTGGAAGTTCAAGGTCACGGTGTCAGCCCGTGTTAGTTTTCCCTAGGGCCCAACTGTCTGGCTCTCACATACTCTGGGTCCTCACATGCTTTCTGTGCACACAGGTGTGGCATCTACCTGAGAGTCCACATTCTCTTTTCAGGACAATATCATCCTAGGGGATTAAGGCCCACTCTGATGTCTTTATTAATTTTACAGATTTTAGAAGCTCTTTCTCTAACTACAGTCACATTCCTACAGACTCGGGGGTGAGATCTTCGGTGAAAGACTTTGAAGAAGACAAGATTCAACTCATTACAGGTGATGGTGTTCTGCTTGTTGACTTAGGGAATGGTTTTAGGGGTGTTATTGGTTGATCTTCTGTTGCTGTGATTCAACACCCTGGCCAAAGCAGCTTAAGAGAGAAAGCGTTCATTTACGTGGCTCACAATTTCACAGGAAGTACAGTCCACAGTGGCAGGGGAGGCACTGTACCAGCAGAGAGAGTCAGGAAGCAGAGGGAAAGGATTTGCGTGGTGTTGTTTAAAGCGGCCTAGCTGGGAAGTGGCACATGTCTTTAATTCCAGCACTCAGGAGGCAGAGGTGGGCAGACCTCGGAGTTTGAGCCAGTGTGGTCTATGGAGTGAGTACCATGATAACCATGGCTACACTAAGAAACCCTGTCTCAAAAAGCCAACCCACTAACTAGCCAACCAACCAGCCAAAAGCCCATAAAGCCTGCTTCCAGTAACAGGACTTCCTTGGGTAGGTCTAGAACCTTCCCAATCAACACCAGCTGAGGACCAACTGTTCAAACTCACGAACCTATGAGGACCAGGCACTTTATATTCAAACCACAACAGGAGGTTTTCAAGAAATTTATCCACTAAGCGATTTAGTCACGATTTGTGAATTTCCATGTTTTTTTTTTTTTTTTTTTTTTTTTTTTTTTTTTTTTTTTTTGTCACAGGTTTTAAACATTTAAACTCATCTGCTGACCACATCGATCAAACCACCATGGTGTTCTGAGTCCAGTATTTTGGACTCTGTATCCAAAAATAAAATTCAGCCAGGCAGTGGCGGCGATCCCAGCACTAGGGTGTGGGGGGCGGGGCAGAGACAGGTGGATCTCTGTGAGTTCCAGGCCAGCCTGGTCTGCAAAGCATGTTCCAGGGCAGCCAGGAATGTTACACAGAGAACGCTGTCTTGAAAAACACAAACAAACAACAAGTAATAAACTACCCCTCTGAGAGTCAAAGAGAGGAATAAGCTGAGCTCACATTCTGAACTGTCCTCATCCCCAGGGAAGGTATAAAGACAGTACTTTATGCCTGTCACCTCAGTCCTTGTGACATTTGAGGTAGGACAATTGCTGTGTGTGAAACAAATTACCCAGGGCCACAGAGGGAGCCCCATCTCAACAATCCAGAAAGTTACAGCATGGAGTATTTTTGTATATTTACATGGAAATTTTACTTTATACATTAGTGGAGTTTTAATGTGTATGTATTCATATATATGTATACACACCCACACACATATCCATACATATCTATATATGTATATACATGTATATTCAAATATATAGACATATGTACATATATGTGTATGTATATTCAAACTGTAAATTTAAACTCCATCTCTCCAAACCTGCAGACTTGAAACATGTTCCTTCTTGCTAACTATGAACGATGCTTTGATCCTGTCTGGTAGGCCGTGGATGACCCAGTAAATCTGTAGGTGACCGAAGAAGGCTGACAGCTCAGTCAATGGCAGGGGTACATGGTAACTGAGGGGCCAGGGACTGTCTGCTTTCCCAGGCACCCAGAGTATGTGCAGCTCAGATGTTTCTCTGGGTGTTCATTTCCATGTTCTGCCACTGAGGTAACCTAACATGTTGTGTATTGCTTTTTCTTAGCAAGAAGGACAGGAGTTGGGTTATGTGGTGTTTTTCGAAGGGTAGTGAAAACCTTTTCTTCCCCAGGAGAACTTCCAACAAGAGATTCTCACCACCCCATTTACTCATCTGTCTGCCCACCTGCAGGGCTCCAGAGTATTGGAAAACACAAATGAGGAGCAAGCAGTTCCTGTCCTTAAGGGGCTCTTCCTACCGACAGAACCAGGTGCGTAAACGGATGATTATAACGAGTCAGGGAGAATCGGGAGCTGAGGCAGGTCTCTGGGAATACAGAAATGGAAGCAGATATGCAAAGCCATTTGGAAATTCAGGGGATTCTTCCCAGAAGGGGTTCTGTGTCCACACATAAGGAAAGATCAGATGGGAAAAGCCACCAGGGTATATGATGGCAGTAATTTCTGGGTTTGAAAGACAAAAATGGAAAAGGTGAGGTGAAGGCTGAGGAGACTCTTGGTTTGTGTTAAGAAAGATGATTAGTATTTCCTTCAGCCATATTCATCTTGTCCCTGCATCAAGATAGACTTGAGAGAGAAAAAGGAACAGAGATGGCAGAACCGTCAGGAAAGGGGATGGGACTTTGAGTCCTTGCTGGCAGCAGTGAGGGTGGGGCACATGTGAAACCAGAAGGGTGATGGAGGGGTCAAGGGTGAGCCAAGGCTGCGATGACTCCAAAAATAGAGATGGGAGGGAAAGAGTTGTGGTCGGCGACCCCAGGATCACGGCCCGACGATGATGAGGACGGGAGTGCACAGGCTCTAGAGACTGCTCTGCCAGAATGTTTATTAAAAGCGGAGAGCGAACATCCTCCCTGCCCCAGCACGCAGGGGAGCTCTAAGGGTACCACTCAGGCAGCAAGGACTGGGCATACTTGCTAACAGCAGTCAAAGGGAGGTAAAGGTACCTTGTGGTCTCCAGCGCACAAAATGACTCCTCCCAGTGCCTCTATAAGCCCCAGTTTCACCAGTAACACTATGAAAGGAATATTTATGATTTTCCAATGAGTTATGGTGAAGGTTGGGAATATGATGAGTCAGCAAATAAAGGCATTAGCTACTGGGCCAGAGGACCCGAGGTTAATCCCAGGGAAAGAGGGAACCAACTTACCAACTTCCTCAACTTGCCCTCTGCTGGCCACTGGTATGCCATGATATGTGCCCTCTCTCATCCTCCCTCCTCCCCTCAATATATAAATATGTTTTTTAAAAGTTTTATTGATTTTTAAAGAACCAAAGGTTGTTTTATAGAATCTACATATATAAATTATTTATAGCTACATTATGCATTCTCAGGCTATTATAAAAATTAACTGTATCACCCTCGTCTCTTTGTTATTTGGCAAAATTCCACACTCTAGGAAGCTAGCCAAGTTTTAAACCTCCTTTCCATGATCTGCACAAACTCAATACCCAATCGTGGCTGTAAGCAGACACTTAGGGGATAATTTCAAAGTTCTTATGTAACTCTAAACTTTGTATAAACTCAGGTGATTCCTAACATTTCTCTAAGATGAGTTTGCAGATAAATGCCATGTTGTATGATCCGTCTGTCAATATGATTTTTCATTCATCGTAAACATACCGTGTATGGTTTTGGCTACAGAAGAGTTTTATAATTTATATCCTTTATTTTTTGAACACTGGGTCAATAAATGCTCAGCTGAAAACACACAATATATAGTGTGCATATTTATTAGGCTGTATTAGTTACTTTGTTGTTTCTGTGGAAGAATAAACAGCCACCACCACCACCAACGACACAAAGCAACTTAGAGGAGAAAGGCGTTTCTTTGGCTTACAGTCCAGAGAAAAGGCATCATGTGTGAGCTTGTGGTTCCAGAGTTAGGAAGCAGGGCAGCCACATTTCATTCACACTCAGGAAGCAGAGAGCTAGTGAGAACAGGGTGAGGCTGTAGACTCTCAAAGGCCACCTTTTGTGAGTGTTGTATATTTCCCAGAGAAATTTGGTCTCCTAAAGGTTTCATAACCCCCACAAACAGCGCTAGAGACTAAATGTTCAAATATACACACCTACACGGGACATTTCCCATCCAGAGCACAATGTGTATGCTTTATATTTGAGGCTGATAATAAAATTCCGCAACTCCTGCTAGGCAGAGTGTAATTTAGACCCCTTTCTCCTGACAGGTGATATGGTACAGTGATGACTTAACATTAGAGGCTGAAGGGGTCCAATGACAGTGATGATGTAACATTAGAGGCTGTAGGGGTCCAGACTAGATGCAGGATCGAAGTTCTCAACTGGAAGCAGGGACACTGGAAGACGCATAATAAATAAGTACAGACTACTTTTCTGTTACAAACTGACAGGCAATTTTTCAAGGCTTAAAATTACTCGCTCTTTTCTCTGCTCTCTCTCTTGCAGCTTGAGGCTACACACACTGCAATCTCCACACACACTGCATTCTCCACACACACTGCATTCTCCACACACACTGCATTCTCCTGTGCACTCTGCTTTTCTCCCACACTTCTATCCACCTCTGTTTATTCCCCTTTTACTCTCTCACACACTTTACACACAGCTCACACACAGCTCACACACAGCTCACACACACCACATGCACTGTCCTTTCACTCACACACTCTCCATACACACCTCACATTCTCTCTTCACTCACTCTTTACATGCTCCTCTCATGCTCTCTCTCTCCCTTCCCCCATCTCACACACACACACACACACACACACACACACACACACACACACACATCTCATGCGCACCTCACTCTCTCCACTCTATCTCCACGCACTCTCAGATGCTCTCTAGCCTTTCTCTTGCCACAGTCTTTTATTGAACTTCCAAAAGCAGGAAAAAAGACACTGTATAATCACTGCCAAATCAAATTAAAAAAAAACACATCCCACAAAGAAATAAAAATTACAATTGTTCCCCAAAGTTTCAAGATTCCCCTATTCCCAGGCCTGTGGTCAAAATAATAATAATTGCAAAATTACCACTTAAACTTTAACTTTTGACTTATTATACTTCAGAGCTCAGAGCTCCGAGGTCAGCTACCTGCATTTTCCTGTGAAGCTCTAATGATAAATGACATGGGCAAATCTGCCAGGCAGTGGCCAGAAAGAATGAAGTTAACCCTTAACTCGGTAGTTCCGCATGCTTTCTGTTCCTGCACACTGCACACAGTGACTCTCCTAAGAACCCCAGTGCTTTCACTTAGTTTTACTAGTACATAATCTCATGCATTCTATACTTTCTTATCCAGGAACCACTCTTAAATGTTGTGCAAAACTTATTTCAAGACTTCAATAACTTTTTTTTTCTTTCTCGGGCTCTAATTCATTCTCTAATAACTTCTTCAGACTTTCTTTGTGAGTCGATCATTACTCTGGAACTACCATTGTGCAGTTATTACATTGTTTACAAGATGAGAACACACAGCACCTGGGCCATCAGGACTGTGCTGTTCTCCTGCGCCTCGATTTTCAGTTGTTTAAGAATCACTACATCAGGGAACATCTAATTTCACAGAATTCACCAGAGCAGGAGAAGGGAGGAGGAAAGTCAGATATAATAGAATAGTTATGCACACCAAGGCCAACTGAAAAGCAGCCATGAACAAATGAGATCTATACAGCTGTTGTCCAGGGTTAGGGTTAGGAGAAATGGGAACAACTGTTTTATACAAAGAGCTGCCATGAGCTACTGAGATGTCTCCATCCGGGCCTACTGCAGGCAGGCTCTTATTTCAGATGACGGGTCCCCTGGAAGGGATGTGTCTCTTACTTCTCAGGGTCCCAGACACCATCTTTTTTTTTTTTTTTTTAAACAAGGGGCTGCTGTGGGTTTCTGAGATGTCTGCATCCCAGCCACTGCTGACAGCCCCTGTCATGATATGCTGTTTCTAGCAAGCAACACACTTAAAAAGTATGTTTATGGATGTTTTGCCTGCACGGACAAGCACATGCCATATGCCTGGTGCTCGTGGAGGCCAGAGGAGGGCACTGGCTCCCCTGGAACTGAAGTTGTGAGCTGCCATGTGGATATTGAAAACCAAACCTGGGTCCTCCAGGAAAGCAGTAGTACCTTTAATTTAAGAACCATCTCTTCAGGCCCCAGAGACATTTCTGGAAAGACCTCTACTTCCATGTTACACAGGAAGAATGTATTTTACTACATTTTCTTGGCAACATTCCATTGGTGGACGTACAGTCATGCCAGGGCCACACCTGTTATGGATGACAACCTCTGTCAATTTCAATGACATCATGGCTAGTAAGAGCCATTCCCATTTGATAATATAATAACCCCGCTCTGACAGGAGTCACAGAAGTGCAGCCAGTTTGTTATTATTATCCAAATGTAATTTCACCCACTAATTCTTTTCCAAATGTAATCCCACCTTACTCTCTGTTAGCTGGATTGTCAACATTCTGTTGATCATCTGATGTCACAGAGGTGTCATGTAACAGCTAACTTCTGTGGATGCCACAAACCCACACCTGATGCAAAACATCCTGAGGTCCTTCCAGAGCCTTGAAAGGGACCAGTGGAAGTGAGGGGTGCTGTGGTTGGCGCTTCCCCGTCTTCATGATGAACTCTTCTCTGCACCGGAAGTACTCTGCACTGGAACTACGCTGCACCGAAACTACTCTGCCGGTTCAAAGCATCGACTGAGCCTGGAAGGTGTGGCTCCCTTCACACGGTGGAGACCACAAAGTCTTTCCACGAGGTACCATAGAATGCTACAGGGGAATGACAGTTCAGAGATATCTTTATCAGTTTTAGACTTCAAGTCAGAGATAAGCAGCATACTAAACACCCTACCCCCTCTCTTTTCCAAAGTGTTCTCAGGGTTCTAAACTATCCGTGAAGCAGAGAACAGTACTATTGGGAACATTTCAAAATGGAAGCATGTATACCCAGATGCTTCGCGCTCCAGTGAAATATCCGTCTTCACACTATTTTTATCTAAAAGTTTCAAAGCACTTGGAGCATGATGGATTATGAAGTGATATTTAAGCAGGAAAATGTGCCACTGGAGAGGACATTTTGCATTCCTGGGGACACCCTGCTGATTATGACAGAGGGAAGAAAAGCTCTGTGCTATGACTGAAGACAGAGCAGCTGCTGGGCGGAAGCAATCTTTGTTTTGCTCATTTTGGCTTTGGTGGATTTTTTTTTTCAGTGCTGTCTGAAAACGTGAATATAATGGCAACATGAAAATTAAAGTCTTTTATCCTTGAATTCTGACAAGTTGCCAGAGCTAAAACATTACTCAGATATGTAATTACTCATGCAAAACTCAGAGGTTTTGAAATGCTGAAAAATAAATCAGAAAACAGTGGAAATGTGCAGATAATACACACCCTACTTATCTGTATTGATTTATACTCTGTAATAGATATTACACTTGAGGAATACACTTGTGGGTTTTTCTTCTGTCAGTACTTCTTGAAGTGAAGTTACATATAAAATATGAAGAAAACATTCTCACTTCTTGAGTTATTTTGGAGTAAACATCAGTCTAATTGGCTCCATTTTACTAATTTGTGATCATTGTCTGTGTGGGCACATTTGAATATATGCGTGCATAAGTGTGTGCATGCATTTGTGTGTGTGTGTACGTGCCTGTGTGAGTGCTTATGTGTGTGTGTGTTTACAAATGTGTGGATGATGGGACAACCCCTGGTGTTCTTCAGATGCCATATACTTTTCTTTTGGGGACAGGAACTCATGACAAATCTAGGCTGTCTGGTTAGTTGGCATGAATGTGGCACTAAAAATAAGTAAGTAAATAAAAAACCAGAAGTTATCTGGAAAATATTAGTTCTTTGAGAACTTAATACAATGTATTTTGGTCATATTTACCCATCTCTTCCTAAGTCACCCCCACTTTCTTATCCCCTCAGCTTCATGTCATTTTAAAATTGTTATTTTTAATTTGATAGCTCACTGAACCCAGTCTCGGCTGGCAACATACTTCTGTGTAGGGACCATACACTAGAGTATTATTGACCTACCAGGAGGCATTAAGAAAGACAAACTGGCTTTTCCCTGTCCCCAAGAAGCCATCACTGTCTGGGACTTATGCTGCCCAGGGATGGGGCTTGACCGACATGTTCTCCCCAGGCTCAGGCTTGCGTACTTGGTTCGGAGCTGGTGGAGGTTTGGGGGAGGTTTAGGAGGTGTGGACTTACTGGAGAAAGTGTGCCACTGGGGCTGAGCTTTGAGAGTAGACAGCCTTACTTTCTAGTTCTCTCTCTGCTTTGCGCTTTGCGTTGAAGCATTGGATCCTTCAGCTCCTTTCTGCTCTGTGTCTACCTGCTACCGTGCCTCTCCGCCATTGTGGACTCATCCCCCTGGAACCATGAGTTCAAACACACTTTATAAGTTTCCTGGGTCCTAGTGCTTCATCACCATGGCAGAAACATAGCTAATGTACCTTGAAAATTTTGTAAAGGTCCTCTGTCTGGTTAAATGGAGACATGTGTACCAAGAATTAAGCTGTGGATGGAAGAGATGTTCAGGCAACAGTAGTGCGCAGGAGTCTGCTTGTGGAGAGGAGGGTCAGTTACACTTCCCGCAAGCATCAGGAACTATGACAAACCAGCCTTTAAAATAAATTTATAAAACTTAGCTATCCTTTGAGATTCAGCTTTTAAATCCTCTGCTTCTGTTGTTAATCAAAGTATTGTTTCCTATCTTTATTGTAGCCTTGGTTTCTACAGCTCATCTCTGTCATGAAGAATTATTTTATTGATTTTTTGCATCCTTTAAACCTTTCTGAGAAGGACTTGGGCATTCTAAGTATCCAATTGGAGTGTGTTGCACTAAATACAACAGATTATACTTATTCCACTTACTCATAAACAATCTTGCCCCAGCACTTGAAATGTGAGAGTTCACATTGGGAATCAACGCTAATTAAAAAAAAAAAAAAAAAAAAAAAAAAAGAGTATCGGTCAGAAAGAAAACTATGTCAGGTTGGAAAGAGACCCCCCCTTTTTTTTTATTCTATCAAAAAATGGACACTACTCTTTTCAAAGAGAGCTATAAATAAACACCCCAATCCGTTCCCTGAAAGAGGCACTGGTCTGGCCAAGCGCAGCCTTGAATGTTAATTCTGTTCTATTGAGAGTACCTGGGATTCAAAGAGCACACAAACAGTTTTATCGTCCGCACAGGCCTTAGGATGACCCAATTCTGTCACCTCAGTGGAACAAACTGAAGAAGTAAGTTAGTTGACAGCACATGTGGTGGGGGAGACAGAAAATCTCAAAAAAATATTAGTGGGGCACTTCTTAGAGACTGTGTTAGTTTGCAGTGAGGTGCCAGCTCTTGCTTTGAACTGGATAAATTCGGGCCATTCCTTCTGCTTGGTTTTAATGTTTCAGTGTGGCTCAGAATCATGCCTGAAGGCCTGTGCTACAGAGATTAGTGTGCCCACTAATCAAGAATGGAGCTAACACTTGGATGAAGAGGCTCTATCTGTCTCTAGGCTGGCTGAGGAAACCCTTATATTCAGGAACTAGCTAGTGTCCTGAAGCAAGCCAATTAGACATCAATATTGCTATAAAAGTGAGCAGAAATTAATGGGTATTTTTTTCCTGTTACCGATAGCAAATCTTCCCCTTGTCCCCCAATACATACACCTGTTCAACTTCAGTGAGGATAAAACCACTATGTAATATCTTGGGAGCTCAACATAATTTTTTACCCTTCTATTTTCCCATAAAAATCTCATTTGCTGATACCAGAAAAATTGCATTTGCATACAAATGCCACAATATGCCGCAACAAACTTTTAAAAAAAGACGCTGTCAGCTTTCTGCTCACCAGTATTCCTGCCCAGAACAATCAGTAACATCAAATAGCATATTACTAAATAGCTATTGGAAAGCACCAGCAGGCCACAAAAACATCCAGACAAAGGAGGCCACTGACTGTCCTGAGCCCCACAGTCCCTCAGCTTGACCTTGTTGACACCAGCCAGCTGACAAGTGGCACCAGGAAGCTGGAAAGCAGGGAAGACAGGACAGAAAGAAAATGAGGTTGAAATCTGCTGAGGTCTAACTCCTGCCATCCCTCCCAGCATAGCTGCAGCCATTGTTCCACACCTATCTCATAATGTCGCTGTGATCTGCCTGACGGTCATTGTCACAGAAGAATAACTTGATTCAGAGCAGGGTCACGCTGATCACATACCCTGTTACATTCTGTATGCTCTGAGATTTCTTAATCTGAGGAAATTCCACAAAGGTTTACGTAGGACCCATCAAGTTAAATAAAGGCCAACATGACCTGTCACATCTAAAATGGCTTATGTAAGAGCTGAATCCTGGATAGCCCTTCCTGCACCAGGTATGAGCCCACTGTCGCTTTTGTGGGTTTGTTTTCTATGAGCTGACAGAGGAAGATATTCACTGTTGTAGCTCAGATTCTGAGCTATGTCTGTGATCCAATCAGTATTAGGGTGTGCATTCGCTAAACCATCCCTGTCTGACTAAGACCAGTGTTCCTGTGGTTCGTATGGAGACCCGTTGACCCCAACAGGATCCATCAATGAACAACAGGCTCTGGCCTTCTGTTGGGACTGAAAATGTGAGGAGTAGGAGAGATGAGACCGCAGGACGGGGCAGCTCTGAAACAGCCCGGCCCACGTTCAAATGAGGGCCATCCACATGGCTGCCCACTAGAAGGAAAGCAGCTATTGGGATTTTTCAGTGAAAAGTTAAAGCACAGCAGGAAGTAAGGTGCACAGCAGGAAGTAAGGTGCACAGCAGGAAGTAAGGTGCAGTGAGTGAGGAGGGAGAGACAGACAAGAGCACAGAGTAACACCAGGAAGTCTTTGGGAAATCCTCAGACCTACAGTTTAAATTATCTATGGCTAATAAATTCCAGAGATTACATGATATGTTCATTGCAAATGTTAATTAGGTCAGCCAAAAGGAGTGTTTGGTTGCTGGACTTGCGTATTTTGATGGCTGAACCTTGGTAGTCGGGAGAAGGAAATGGACACATAAGAGAACAGACCTTGTTGGCTAGTGTTAGGAACATAATCTAATGGTTCAGCAAGGCAGAGGGAATGGGCTGAGGAGTAAGGCCCGCCAGAGCCATGCTCGCTGGGCTGGCTGGGCTCAGTCTGGTTAGAGTTTCCGGCAGCTCACTTTGTCCAGCTCAGGGCCTACTGACACTTTCAGAATGGAAACTCTAAGGATGCCTAAGTTACTGTTCTACCGTATGAAGAAGCAATACAACTACGGCAGTGTGTAAGAGAAAGCATCCATTGGGGGCTTGCGTGTCATGGAGCATAGCATCAGACAGGCACTGAAACAGTGGCAGAGACCTTTCATCTGCTGGCAGGGAGGGAAGGAGGGGAGGAAGGGAGGAAGTGAGAGAGGGGGAGGAGGGGAGGAAGAGAGAGGAAAGGGAGGGAGGAGAGGGAGAGGGAAGGAGAGGGAGAGGGAATGAGAGGAAGAGGGAGGAGAGGGAGGGGAGAGGGAGAGAAAGGAGGAGAGGGGAGGGTGAGGGTGAGGAGGGGAGAGGGAGAGTGGGGGGAGATGGGGAGAGAGAGGGGAGGGGAGGGGAAGGGAATGGTAAGATCCCACCCCTTGTGGCACACCTCCACTAGTAAGGCCATCTTCCAAGGCCAGGGTTCCTAGTCCCTCCCAAACCTGGAAGCCAAGCACTCAGGTATATTAACCTGTCAGTTTGGTTCTCATTCAACACCTGCCCCTCCCCACATAGAGAAGAGGTAAGGGAGCAAGAAAGAGGTCTTCCACTCTGGAGACTTTCTGTGTCCTTGAGAGGCATTTGACGATGTCCCTTTCTACAGACCATGTGCAGAGTTTCAGTTTTTGTTCGTTTGTTTTTCTTTAGATTACTGGTTATTACTAGAGGCATCTCAGACATAGTCCTTGGAATGAGGGCATTTTACTTCCTTTGGTGGTCCACCCTCTTCTTTGGGTCACTTCATCTCACTTCAGACCGTCTCTTCCTCAGACCCAAGAATCATGTTCTGTCCCTGGCCAAGTCTGTGATATAAGTTACCACTAAGTGCAGCAATCTTTTGGCTCCAAAGCCAGAGCTCCCCACCTGTAGTCCTCAGCTGAGAACACTATACCCAGAACATCCGATAAACCTTGTTGTCTTCAAATGGCAACTCAATGGACATAAATAATTCACACCCCTCAAGTCGTTTTCTGCATAGCTGGACTAATCACCGAAGCCTACCTAATTCACTGACTTGTGCCTGACTGTGTAAGTGCTCACTAAATATTTATTAAACTATGACTTATTGTGCTAATACGAGCTTGCTGTTGGCAGACATGATTCTCGGAAATGGTTATAATGGGAGAGGAGACCTTTTTCCTCTGAGGCCTTTCAAATTGGGTTAAGTTATTGTGTTAGAAGGGTCTGGCTGTCAGGCCTGAAGCAGGCAGTCAGGGGGAGTAGCCCATCCTGACGTCTTAATTCAGTACCACGGGAGTGGCAGTGATATGCGTAGAAAAAAAATCTGGTTGCCTTGCAGAAGCATCTCTCTGTATCTTATTCTATCCCAAATCTCATCAGCCATTTGTTCTGGGAGTTTTAGGCTTTGAGATATTACATTCAGAGCTCCATTCACCATTTTCCTCCCTGGTTTCCAGCTGCCATCTAATCAGTAGATGGGGGAAGTTTTGCTTTACCGTCAGACTCTTCAGACCCCTGCAGGAGGAAATCGGCCCCCACCTGTGTCCTTGTAGACCCAGAGAGTGACTGGAGAAAGCCAAACTCCTTCCTGCCGCTCTTCAGACAGCCAGAGGGACAGGCAGTTACAGGGAGGCAGAGGGAGGTAAACAAAGGAGGAAATGATTCAGGAGAACCAGCCCTGAGATGGCTGGAACTGACTGGGCTGCCTGCTCTGTGGTGCAGACTGTTCCTTCGTCCCTTCCCATGTGTCCTCTGGGATGTTCCCATGCACTGTCAATCTCCAGCACCGCCAGAGACCATGCACTGGAAGGACTCAAACCATGCAGCTCACAGAAAGGATTTAAGCTCACAATGAGACACAAGGGAAGACGAGCCAGCCACAAGTTCTACTGATGTTTTTTGAGGAAGGGACACATGAGCTAGTGTTGAGTGTCACTAGTGGGTGGCTAAATTAATATTTAATTGATTTAACTAATGGCAAGGGCTCAAATGGGCATCTTTTATGTGTAGTGCCATATATATTAACTGTGTAGGAGCCTCATAAATGTTAGGGACCTTTGGTGTCATTATGGCTAATGAATGCACAGTCTAGTTTTACTCCATAACTAATTCATCCACGTACATCCCCCAAGTCTCTTTAGAAATATAGGATGGTAACAGCGTGAGCATAGCTGACCAAGCTGGAACTCCCTTTGCTACCTCAGGAAGAGAACTCCCTCTCCAATGCACCCAGAACTACCTCCATCTGACAAAGACCTCTGCCCTCAGCGTAAAAGAGCTATAACACTCCTGCCTGAATTTTTAGTACCCTTTCAGCATTAGGAATGGAAGTCTCCTGCCGAAGAAACACACGTCCCACCCTCGTTTTCGGAGTATAGAAGTCATTTCTGCCACTGTAAATAGTTTCATGCCACCCTCCCTAGTAGGCATCTGGACCATCCCCACACGTCAATGAGAAAGATGTTCATGTGCTGTTGTCAATCAATATAATCCTGCCTAAGGGCAGACCATCACCTCCCCCACCCCCACCCTCTCTCTCCATCTTTTAAAGAAATAATTTACATATGGTGCATGACTTGCAATATGTGTGTGTCACATCTTATATGACACATCTCATGAATTCTCCTAATTCCCATCAATTTCTTTTGCTAACTTGTCCTTATCTTAAAATGTTAGAAAGCACTGACCACTTTACAAGTCACAGACTTGCTTGTCAAACAGAGCTAGTTTCAAGAACATATTGTGACATATTAAGAAAATTCATTCATGAATGTCTGGTACCAACATATACTCACTATATGCCCGATACATCAAAGAAATGAAAATGTGCCCTCCCTCCTAATGCAGTTTAAGTTAATGGGCTGTTTGGTGATGTAAAGCAGCAGCTACTAGGATTTTCCCATGAGCCTGGGAGAAGGGTTTGTGGCTTTGCTCCCTTACTCCTGTTGGAGAGGGTCCTGCAGGTGCTGGCTGCTCAGTGGGACTGTGGATGCTTTAGGAAGGGAAGAAGTTGGCAGACAAAACCCAGGGAAAGAAGAGGTGTGTATGTGCTTCCTTTATGCCAGGCATTGGTGGTGTGTGCCTGTGACTCCTGCACCAGAGAGGCTACGATGGGGAACTATGAGTTTGAGGTGACCCTGCAAAGAAAGAAAGGGAAGCAGGGTGGAGGCAGTCTTGGGTTACTTTTTTCCTTGAAAATGTAAGGCAAAATCATGTTTTCCAAAGATATCCAGATGGTTAATGTAGTGAAAGAGGTTTTCATGGGTAAATCTTTTTTTTTTTTTTTGTAATAGTAGTGGGAATTAGAACTTTGATTTAAACAAAAAACAAACCTGTGATTTATATACTTAGCATGTTTTACTCTGTATTTTTATTCAGTCTCCAAGTTGCTCAGAGTGTCACTGAATAAGTTTGGTTGTCTTGCCTCGACCTTCTGAGCAGCTGGGATGACAGGCTTGTGCCACTGGGCCTGGAAAAACTTTTATGATGATAAACTAGATTTGATTTCAAATGGTTTGGGGGGGGGAACAGCCAGTGCCAAGGGCAAAACAGCCCCATTTCTGTCTCACTATCTTTCCTATGTGCTACCTCCGGTGAGCAGAAACCAGGCCATGCGCCCCTGCTTTGGTGCCAGCTGACGCTAAGCCCAGGGAGAATTAGGGATATCTGCTCTTCCCTGGGGCTGTGAAAAGTGCAGGGCAAACGGAGCTTCAGGAGATGAGGGTGACCTCATTTCGCTGCAGGGAGTTCTGGCACAATCCGTTTCCTGCACAGTAACACACTCCCATCTTACAGTTGAGGAGTACATTCCCCAGAAGTGGCCTGAAAGCACATTCATGATAAAGCTTGATTAATAAGTTAGGCATAGTGAGAAATTAACAAAATGCAATGATAAAATAGAGCAATCCTGATCACACTGCAATATAGCATATAATCTCTCTTGTGTCAAAATAAATACAAATATTTTCAATTAGTGAACAACGAATTTAATTATAAAATGATTATGGATAACAAGAAGCCTCTGAAAGACCAAGTGAACAGGGACATGAGCTATAGTTTCTGCCTCAGCATCTGATCACAGACTCGACCTAATTTGCTTGAAACCCAGTGGTAGCTGGTCACCGTTTGACCAGGTAAAGGCAATTCTGTGTGGTTATTTGTGGTAACAGCTCATTAATGCCTCATTTCAACTAAACACCCTCACACCCCAGCACCTGATCATGGTACAACATCATGGCCAAAAACATAAGTTTCTTCACGTATTTTCTCTGAGGAAGACAGTTTAACGACTAAGGCAGTCGGACACTGCAGTGGTTTGAAATATGTTTCCGTAAGTTCATGTATTTCAATGGTTGACCATTGATAGTGACACTATGTGGTATGGTTTTATTGGAAGAGGTGTGGTCTCATCAGAGAAAGCACGTCACTTTGTAGGTGGGCTTTGAGGTCTTTTATGCTCAGGTTCTGCCCAGTTTGGATGAAAGTCTCCTACTGGCTGCCTTTGAAAGACAGTCTTCTCCTTTCTGCCTTCAGAATAAGATGGAGAACTCTCAGCTCCTCCAACCTCATGCCTGCCTGGACACAGCCATGCTCCCACCAGTATGATAATGGACTGAATCTCTGAAACGGTAAGCCAGCTCCAATGAAATGTTTGCCTGTAAAAGAGTTGCTTTGGTCATGATGTCTCTTCACAGCAATGAAACCTTAGCTAAGACACCCGAACCCAATTAAAGGGACAGTTCCCAGGTTCCCACTCTGCTTCTCATATGCTGGCCACGTTCTCTGCTCCCTCCATCGACTGTCCATTGGCACCATTGATCTCTCTGGGAGTAGTAAGTAATAACGTTGTTCTGTTTTGTGCCTTTTAGAGTCATCTTATGTTGGCTGACACGAACACACCCAAACCTGATCTTCCATCTTTTGTCATCCTCTTGCATGTGTTTGTGGTCCCCTCTACAACTCCCAAGACCGTATTAGGAAAAGCCATGGGGCTGATAAAGTGGAAATGTAGGTAAAAGCTGTGGCTGTGCAATCCTGACACCTAAATTTGATTCTGCAAACCCACATACAAAATTTAGATGAAGTGGCCCCACATCGGTAATCCCAGCTTTTCTGTGTGTTTTGAAGGGAGATGGGATGGGAGGAAATACAAACTCAAAACTCATGTGTCAGATAGATTGCAGTGCTTAATGAACAAGAATGAGCCTGCCTCAACAGGTAGAAGCCAGACTGATTCCCTAAAGTTATCCATTGACCAGTATGACACTTGAATACACACACACACACACACACACACACACACACACACACAGAGAGAGAGAGAGAGAGAGAGAGAGAGAGAGAGAGAGAGAGAGAGAGAGAGAGAGAGAGATCAGTCACAGCAAGCGATATTTGGCTTTATTTTAAAGTGTCATCAGTCACTTCAGGGAAGAGCAAACCCACTATAATTTGCTGCTTGTTTTAGCATAGATTGGTCTTAGATTTCAATCATTGTTTTCTTGAAATTATCAAATAAGATATGATTATTTACTCCTACAACCTGTTATTTTGTTAAATAATTTTTAATAGATTTTTCCCCTAATACTAAATGATCGCATGTTTCCTTGGGGTATGCCATACTCATTCATGATTTATGACTTTTTAGAGTACAATTGGCTTTTATATTTCATTAGGGTTTTTAGATCTATGTCAACAAAGATGGAGATTAAACTACCATTCTTTGGAAGAAAGACACAGAAAAGAAACAGAAAAGGGAAGAGGAGGAACAAGGGAAGAAGGGAGGGAAGAGAGGGCAGGAGGGAGAGACAGAGAAACAGGTTGTAAAGAAGATAACACAGTTGGCAGACCCAACATTGGAAGCTTAACAGACTCTCTTCCGATGCATGTGCTTTACTAACTGCCCCTCACCTGAAAAGGCTGATTACTTTGTTAGGATGCTTCTGAATGGCTGAATGTTGTCCACTGAATTTGTGAAGCTTTGACAAAGCTCCTGTCCCTGTGGTGCATCTCAGAAAGTCCAAGTGCTCCCCGAGACCCACCAGCTGCAAACTTCAGGAGGGAAAATGGGCGTCCACAAACAGCAATTCGGCTGTCTACCACTCTCCTAAAGAGAGGATACTTTCTTCCGACTACATGCCAAAGGCTGAGTGGCATTTTCCTGACAGCAGAGGTGGAAAGTCTACTGTGGTGTGCTGTCAGGTAGATGCGAAGCTGGTCCAGATTTAGCAACAGAAAGCCCATAGTTGTAAATGCTTGCTCTTACTTACCAGGCCAAGGTCACCTGACATAACCAAGAGTAATTAAAGCAGGACAGTTGGAGGGTCCAGAGTGACCCTGATACTGTGGCAATTTTATTAAGAGCAATCAGACTTTTTACACCTTTATAGAAACAGAATATAATTGTCAGGTCCAACACAGTTTTTTTTTTTTTTTTTTTTTTTTTTTGGCATGTTTGCAAGTTATACAGGTTATACAAGATTAATGTTCACAACCAATTTTCTATCAAGCTTCCTTGACTACTAGAGGGACACACGGAGAACTGGAAGGCGCATAATGTGTGCATCAGGAGCCGGAGAAACCTATGATGCATGCCCCTGTGGCTCCTTGCACATACCCCTCCACTGAGTCTGTGTAGCAGTGTGCATGGGAGGCCTCTAGATGCCCTGCCTAACAAGGGAAGGTCCCTTTCACTGGAGATAATGGTCCTGTGTGGGAAGGGGTTGTCAGGCTCTGGGACTTACATATTGCTGCTATTCTTGATTGTGTCCCATCCATGATGAGAATGACGGGGATCCCAGGGACGGAGACAGCTGCAGACAGCTGCAGACCAGTGGCGCAGACCTTGAGGGCGCAGAAGACACAACACCAGGAACTGTCCAGACAGTATTCAGCACGGGAGGGGAAAGTATTTTAGCTGTCTAAAAATGAAGCCTTTCTGCAGATCTTACCTCAAATGGTGGGCGGGCGATGGTTGGGAAGAGAGTATCTCAGAGAATGGCCACCCTCTACGTCCTGTCTTGTGGCTGAAAGACAGAAAGCAAAGCAACAAACACAGAAGAGAAACTGTCTCACCATGGCCACTGAGTACCTGCAAGTCCAAGAAAGTGCAGTTTAAGGAACTTTTTGTTCTTTATTACCAAGCAGATGTCTGGTCTCCCAAACATTGCTAGTTCTAGATTTGCTCACTAATTTAAAACAAACCCCTCAATTCTGAGAGGGATGTAATTAAATGAATTATATACACTCTTCCCTAGTTAGATTGCATTATTAGCTTGACAGAGCCTCCCAAGTCCTCTGAGAGAAACACCTTAATTGACAAATTACCTAGATCAGATGTGTGTGTGTGAATGAGTGAGTGTGTGTGTGTGTGTGTGTGTGTGTGTGTGTGTGTGCGCGCACGCGCCTTTGGGAGACTATCTCAATTTTCAATTGACACAGGAAGGTCCAGCCAACTGTGGGCAGTACCCAGTCTCAAGCAGGACGTCTTAGGGTGTATAAAATGGCTAGCTAAGCATGAACTTGTGAGCAAGGCAGCAAGCAGTGTCTCCCCACGATTTCTGCTTGAGTTCCTGCCCTTTCCTTCAATGATAGATGTTAACTTGTTAAATGAAATGAATTTCTCTAAAATGAAGTTGCTTTTGGTCAGAGTATTTTGTCACAGTTATAGAAAAGAAATTAGAATATACCTACATGGGTATTGTTTTGATATAAGTGTGCATTAAGTATAACACACACACACACACACACACACACACACACACACATATATATATAACTAAATAAAGTTGTAACTAGATTGAAAAAATGAAAATCCAAAACTTATAAATTATAGAATTTAAGTACAGTTCCCAATACTCGGGTGGCTGTGGCAAGAAGGCCTCTTAAGTTCTGGATCTCAAGACTTGCATAGACTACATAGCAAAAACCCTTATCTATCTCAAGCACTGAGAGGTGGGGGAGGAAGGAGGAAGGACAGGAGGGTGCAGAGCAAAGGGACGGAGGAGGGGTATGAGTTGCTTTTGTGTCTGGAACACTGATTTTTTCTAAAATGTGACAATCACTTATGTGTACCAGACCTTCCTGAGCTTGGTCAGTGGTGGTGTTTGGATCACTGTAGCTGAAGATCCCACTGAATTTGAACATGCCAATAACATAATTTTGAGACAGCCTCCACATAGAAAAGAATGAACATGCTTGAGTGCAAAGCCTTGCCTAATTATCACAGTAATAATTGCTCTAATATGTTTTAGATAGCACACAGATACTCTGGTAATTAAATAAGTACTTACAAATTATCTTAATACAAATATTGTCAAAGTATGTATTAGTCTTGAAAAAAATGTCATTATAAATCCCATTGCTTTATACAATGTATATATACTAACAAAGTTTTTAATATAAAAATTTGGTTTAATAAAATGGGACTCATATAACCTCTCTATTTTAGAGAGTTATATGGTCCAGTGTAAGTTAAATCAGGGCTTTCAAGGATAAAAACATGTATGTGTGTACATGTTTATGTACGTGTGAAACATTATTCCTACTTATTATCCACTTGACAGCTCAACTCTGCTTATTGTTAAATTCAGAGAAAATAAAGGATTTACTGTTACAGTATTGCAACCTCAGTCCTGTGGTTCTACTGCTAAAGTCTCAATCCCTAACAGGACTAGAATTAATATTTTTGCCGAAGCAACAACTGCTCAGTGTTTTGCTCATCTGATAGAATGTGTCGTTTGGTGCCTATTTCAACAGCCGAGCGCAGCCTGCCTCTCACCCTGAAGGGATTTCTAGGCTGCCTAGAGGGTCATCACACACAGTGTTTGCAGGCAAGAGCCTAAGGACATCCACTTCCCCAGAAACACAGATAAAAGGTCACCTCCATAGTACCCCTCAAGGAGTTCAACCAGACATGCTGATCAAGGATGGGTGGATCCAATAGTTTTAGTCTCTGGCGCCAACAGGTGAACGTCACAGGCTCACTGCAGACACTTTGGCAGCTGTTCCAATAACTCCAGAGTCTCAAACTACTCTGTGCTGCTGTTTGATTCTCTCGGGACTTCGGATTCGAGAAGTTGCTTCTCTTGGCCACGTGCCGTCCATCCACCGCTCAGTATCTGGCTACCTGCTGGCTACCTTAGATGTTGACCCTGTGACCTCCACATGCAGGTGTCCGTTTTGCTCATGGACACAGCAGGTTCCAATATCACCATGGTTCTGGAGGCTCCATAAGACGGGATGAGGAGAAACTGGGGATATCTTGTATAGTACACCTGAAGAGGGCTTTCTCCCGTCCTCAGACACTTCCCAAATTTGCCGGCCAGCAATCTACTCGTGCACTCCTGGACTACCTGTAGGCTGGGTGGATTAACCGCATGAAGAGCAGTGGGAGTTTGTAGACCACTCAGGTGTGCAGCAAGCCACATGGGATGGGGCTCTCGGAAATGCCATCATTTCCATTTCCTTAGCCAGTATGTCCTTAAGAAGAGCAGGGCTCAGAGGCCGCACCTTGGCCAGATGCTGGGCATTTGTATTAAGGCTGGGTGCCCTTTCTCACATGAAGTCCCATCTCACATTTGTGGTAGATCATTGTCTAAAGTTTTGAAACAAAATTTATTATTATTATTATTAGATACTCTTTGTATTCACATTTGAAATGTTATCCCCTTCCCCCACCCTGCTCCCATCCCCCTCCCCCTCCACTTGTCTCCATGAAGGTGCATTCGCCCCTAATCACCCTCTCCACCCCATTGCCTTGGCATTCCCCTACATTGGAAAAATGTGCCCTCCCTGGACCCAAGATCTCTTCTCACATTGATGCGGACACTGCTATCCTCTGCTACATAAGCCACTGGAGTCATGGGTCTCTCAATGTGTGCTCAATTATTAGTGTTTTAGTCCATGGGAGTTTTGGAGGGTTCGGTTGGTTGATAATGTTGTTCTTCCTATGAGGTTGCAACCCCAAAATTCTTTAAATATAAAACCAAAAGACAGAGCAAACTGCACCCAGAATTTTCTGTGACTCTCTTGGCTCTCAGATGCTCAAAGCAAAACCACACAGCTCTACAACACAAATCCTTGTCAAACTACCTCTTTCCCAAATTGCTGGAGGTCAAACCTGGGTCCTCATAGTAGGGAAATACCGTAGAAAATGACTGTTTCCTTCATAGTCATGTGAGCACTGGTAGTAACTTCACATTTTAAAACATACATTTTGTGTGTGTGTGTGTGTGTGTGTGTGTGTGTGTGTGTATGGTGGTGGTGGTAAAAAAAAAAAAAAAAAAAAAAAAAAAAGTCTTGAAAGAAACGTTCAGTAGCCGAAATCATGTAATCCCAAAACTTTTTTTGAAATTTGCATCTCATTAATAAACTCCTAAAGCAACAAACAAACACACTCCTAAAAGCTCTCCAAGGTATAACCCTCTTCCATCTGTCTGTATGTGTATACTGGCTGGTTTTGGGTCAACTTGACACAGCTGGAGTTATCACAGAGGAAGGAGCCTCAGTTGAGGAAATGCCTCCATGAGATCCAGATGTAAGGCATTTTCTCAACTAGTGATCCAGGGGGAGGGACCAGCTCATTGTGGGTGGAGCCATCCCTGGGCTGGTAGACCTGGGTTCTTTAAGAAAGCAGGCTGAGCAAGTCAGGGGAAGCAAGCCAGTAAGTAACATTCCTCAATGGCATCTTAATCAACCCCTGCTTCCTGACCTGCTTGAGTCCAGTCCTGACTTCCTTTGGTGATGAGCAGCAATGTGGAAGTGTAAGCTGAATAAACCCTTTCCTCCCCAACTTGCTTCTTGGTCATGATGTTTGGGTAGGAATATAACCCATGACTAAGACAATGTGTTCTGCCTGAATATATGTATGCATACTATATGTATGCAGTGTTTACAGAAAACAGAGAGGGCATCAGACCCCCGAGAACTGAAGTTATGACAGTTGTGAACCACCATAAGAATACTGGGAATGGAATACAGGTCCTCTGGAAGATTCTGGGCTCTTAACTACTGAGTCATTTTCTCTTCAGCTTCTCTTGTCAAATTTTTAAACTAATGAATTCGTTACTTTTATCCTTCCCCATGAAAGCTGGGCCCAGATGAGGAGGCATACTCCTGGGCCTGGATGTTTGTTTTCTGATAGGTGGGTGTCCTGTTTGAGCCCACACTTGCACTAGGCCCTAAGCCTAGTTCAGTCTCATACTCCTCTGCTTCCCATCGGTGTCCTTGCTTCCGGCTGCCTACGTGGAAAGGATCCTCCCATCCCACATCTCAGCTGGCTTCTCCCTTTGATACCAAGTGGACAACGAGTCAGATACAAGGGAACCCAGGAAAACTGCAGCTGTGCTTTGGTTGCTGTGTCTCCTGATAACTGAATGCCCTTTTGTGATTAAACATCCTCAAAGCTACAGTTGGGTTGTCCATGGTATATCGGAAGCTAATATTCCAGGGGCTTCCCTGATCACCATGTATATTTATACATTAATGAAGAGTCTTCATCCTCACAGGACCCTGACGTCATTATAATATTTGCATTGTCACTTTTTATCTTCCTCCTGCGGCCTCTCTAGAGAATTGTGTGACTTGCTCATCTCATGTCAGAGGAAGGGGGGGCTTCATGGTGACATTGATGAAACAGTGAGGGTTCCATTGCTGTGAAGAGACATCATGTCCACGGTGACTCTTATGAAAGACAACATTTAATTGGGGCTGACTTACAGGTTCAGAGGGTCAGTCCATTATCATCAAGACAGGAAGCATGACAATGTCTAGGCAGTCATGCTGCTGGAGAAGCCAAGAGTTCTTCATCTTGATTCAAAGACAGACAGATGGAGACAAGGAGGAGGGTCTCAAAGACCATCCCAAAGTGACAGACATCCTCCAACAAGGCCACACCTCCTAATAGTGCCACTCCCTGGGCCAAGCATACTCAAATCAACACATAGACCTTAAAGGGAAATCTAGTCCATCATGTCCTTAGTGAATGATTATGTTGTGTAATTCATAAATAATTGTAGAAGAGTATTTAAAACCCGCAATGTGGAAGCCACTGGGTTCATTTTTTGTACCTACTCCAGTCTCTCTCTCTCTCTCTCTCTCTCTCTCTCTCTCTCTCTCTCTCTCTCTCTCTCTCTCTCTCTCCTTTCCTTTGCTAAATTAAATGTCTCATTAAGATCTGGGAGGTCCCTGTATGGCAATGTGGTAACTGGTAATTCATCCCCAGGTGAAAATGCCAGCGTCCACTTTGTTCCCTGTATGGCAGTTTCTGTTGTCCTAGCCCTGGCTGCAGAACTCCACCCAGTGTGACCACGAAGCAATCTTTCTGTGACAAAAGATGAACTGGCTACATGCCTTCCTCTCTGCTCAACTCCCCCCCACCCCCGCTTAGTCTGTGATCCTAGTCTAGCCTTTGGTCTGTATTCAAATGTGCAACTTCACATTTGCACTAAATGGTTAAAGTTACTCAATGGGTAAAATTAACCAAATTGACGGAGATCGTTGCTTTTAGAGAGGCATCTGTCCCATATCAGTTAAATTCTTGGTTTCCTAAGATTGTTACTGAACTTGGCTTTAGAAGCTTGTTACATATGCAAAGCAGTATATGAGAGATGAGTGTGAGGCAGAAAGCAAGTTGGTTTTATTGAGAATGATAGCAACCTGGAAGGTGGTACCCATGTCATTATCTCTCCACCATCTCTGAGAAGCAGGGGAAGAAGACCAGGTTAGAGGTACACATGGAATTCAATCCCACATTCCACAGAGTTAGTCTGGCACTTGCTATGCTGCCCAACTTCTTGGGGTGGCATTTTGTTACCTTGAGGGTAGGATGTCCTTAATTTGCTAAAATTCTTGTGCTTAGAGGCTGTTATCTAGAGTCATCTTAGAAGTACAGGGAGGTCAGGAGAACGAATAAGGGATGGAGCAGAGGTGGAGAATGTCTGCTGGAGAACGGTTTTAACCTGTGTGGTAGCTGGAGTCAGAGGTGTCATCTGTGGTAAAGCTGGTGAGAGGCAAAAATGCATCGTGCAACTGGTGATGTCTTACACCAGAGTCAACTAAAGGCCAGTGAGACCGCAGAGATTACTCAGGCAGACCCCGGGCTTCCCACGTGCAAGGCCAACACTTCCAACTGAGCTGAATCTCCAGACTTAAAACTCTTATACTCTCACGTTATACAATCAGAATCCATGCTACAAAACCGGGCTTTTTCCTTTCAGTAGTACAAACAGAAGTGGCTGAGGATTAATTCCCTAGGCCCCCTCAACGTAATACCAGGGACGGGTGTCTAGAAGCATTGGTATTCTATTCTATCCTGAGTTTGGGAACCTCCCTTCCTCTGGGAGTTTAGGGAGAGATCCATGCTGCTTCTCCAAGTTTCTAGAAGGCGTTGACATTCTGTGAGCAGAATTTCTGCTTCCATTCTAGTGATGTTTTTTTACTTCTGGGTCAGAGTCTCTTTCCCATAGGGATGCTTGATGTTGGAATTTGGGTTCATCCGGACAGTATGAGATGGTTATCTTGTTTTGAGATACTAAATATAGTTACATCTCCTAACACATAGTCCCAAACCACCAAAATAAGGCAGATTTTATAGGTTATAGGACGTAAAGCATAAACACATCGTTTCAGGGGCCCACAGCAGCCTTCTATAGCCCCCACAGACAATAGAGATGAGATGTGAGTTCCCTTTCTGATTTACAGTTAACATTATGATGCCTGTGATTTTCATTTATATGTAAAACCATTTTTTAACTTGCTTTTGAGAGGAAATGTAAAATGGCTATATTTAAAGCATTCGCCGTAAATATAATTTGGTATTTGCCCAGTTGAAGATAAATTTAAACTGACTTTTCACTACATGTAGTAAAAACCATTCCCAGCAGCCCTGTGCAGAGAAGCAAAGCCTCCCTGTTCCATCCAGCATTCTCGCTCCTTACCCTTTCTCTTCTAGGGTCACCGCCTCCTCTAGTCTACACTACCTGCTTCAGTCTGCTAATGGCTCTCCTTAAGGAACAGCCAAGCTTGCTTCATCTGGTAACTAGAACTAGAAACACTGACCCAATGGTTGGTCACCACATCCTTGTTCACAGTAGATACAACAAAAATGAACTCCCAACTAGCTCTCCTTTGTGTACCAGTACTCGAGGCACAGAGAGAAACATCCTAAACTCTTCCTTCTCTAACGATGTAAGTTTCTTATAAATAGACAACAAAGGTTTAAATTTATGAAACCTTGGAAACCCATCCTTAATATTACTCACCATCATTTACTTGATCCCAAATCACTGAGTCAGTTTTAGAACTGGACCTTAGACCTCCACTCTCTTAATAACACAGCAGTATACACACGTCTGTGTGCATATATACAAATATTTTGTTTTGCAGATACAGGTGAAAACTTTATTTATCCTATTTATGATCCACCTTGCTGCAATTGTGACAAATCTAGTGTTCTTTATCATCTCTAGGCTTTTCCAAATATACCAGGAGTCTTATGTGAATAGCACCTTGACGTTTGGTCATTGTGGTTATTGTCAAATATAGTGTTTGCACAGGAAGAGCAAGTGTTTCCAGCTAGTCTTATCAACAAGGTGCATGTATGTCTTGCCAACTCAAAATGTTCTTCCTAGGATCTAGCCCACCCTCACTCCATTGAGGCAACTTTTTCTCCTCATTCAAAGTGTCCTTTGAAATGTTTGATAAGTAAATGTGGAAACCTTGGGCCTGGTGGTATAGTGGTAGGGTGCTCATGTAACACATACAAGAGCCTGTCACCCAGCACACACAAGAACCTATCACCCAGCACACACAAGGATCTATCACCCAGCACACACAAGAACCTGTCACCCAGCACACACAATAACCTATGCTTGATCCCTATACTGTGAAGGCACACTCACACCAACACCCCAATATACACAAATAAAAATTTTCCCTGAAATAAGTGCAATTTTAAAAATTAGACTCGTGTATACATTAAGAATTGCCCATGAGACTTAGGAGAATAAATGAGAACTATGTAGACGATGAGGGCAGTTTTACTGAGATGTCAGATCTTTAGAGTGTCTGTTGTTTAGTGCTTGTTCTATTTCCTCCAAGCTGTTTGGTTTGTACGAAAAATGGAAGAATGAGAACTTTTTCCTTCTCACACAGTTCAACCTTCTATATTATTTAAATCTTAAAGACCCCAGGCTTCCCTTTCCCCAGAGCTGAAAGGAACGATTTTGAAAAGCATCACTATTATTTGGTTCCGGAGCTAAGGAATGGTGCATGGGGATAAGAGTTGCCTGACTTGAGACTGAGGTCTGACCAGAGAGAATTGATGGTGGCTTGTGGGTAGAAGAGTGGCCATGTTTCTTCGAAGGTGGGGATAAATAGGCAGGAAGGGGTTATTTGTGTGTGTGTGTATGTGTGTGTGTGTGTGTGTGTGTGTTGGTGTGAGTGTGCCTTCATGGAACTGGGATCAAGCATAAGTTCTTGTGTGTGCTGGGTGACAGGTCCTTGTGTGTGCTGGGTGACAGGTTCTTGTGTGTGCTGGGTGACAGGTCCTTGTGTGTACTGGGTGACAGGTCCTTGTGTGTGCTGGGTGACAGGTCCTTGTGTGTGCTGGGTGACAGGTCCTAGTGTGTGCTGGGTGACAGGTTCTTGTGTGTGCTGGGTGACAGGTTCTTGTATGTGCTGGGTGACAGGTCCTAGTGTGTGCTGGGTGACAGGTTCTTGTGTGTGCTGGGTGACAGGCTCTTGTGTGTTCTGGGTGACAGGTTCTTGTGTGTGCTGGGTGACAGATCCTTGTGTGTGCTGGGTGACAGGTTCTTGTGTGTGCTGGGTGACAGGTCCTTGTGTGTGCTGGGTCACAGGCTCTTGTGTGTATTACATGAGCACTATATATCACTGGGCCCAAGATTTTCACTTTTACTGCCAAAACATTTTAAAGGACATTTGGATCAGGAGGAAAAGGTCAGGGGTGGAGGCTGTGGCTCTTCGGTTTTGGTTCCAATAGAAAGGGAGCAGGTTCCGGATGATTCTCCTTTCCTGCCCCGCATTTGGCCACTGCCTCTTCCCAGAGCTTCAAGCAGGACCACAAGATTTAAAGCTATACCAAGACTGAACCTATTGTCTTTCTTCAAGAAAATTATTCCGGGGGGGAAATATATATGAGAATTAGAAAGTACATTTAAGAGTTTAATGGGATTTTTGAGTTTCATTTCCCCTTTAAAACCAACTTCAGCATTCTCAGAAAAACGTGGAATCGGTACAGAGCTGGCGATAAAATCTGCCCTTAGCCACGTTTGCCTGTGTTGGACTTGGCAGTGAGGTTTCCTCTTTTTGAGTTATTTCAGGGAACTGAGGATCTAGGAGTGGGTTTGAGAGCTCATTTCAATCTCACTCTTTATAAGATCCACCCCCAAACAGTGCTGTTCTGTGTTGGTTGAATAATTCACAAATGGCCAGATGGAAGCGGGCTTAGAGAAACTGGAGTCAGAGCCACAGAGACCCAGCCTTTTGTTGAGCAATTCCTTATTCATTTCCATTGTGGCTAAAATCACAGGGAAAGATCTAACAAAGCATCAGTAATAGACTTTCTTCATGTGGATTTATTAAAACAACAAAAAGCAAAACCAAACAACAACATCAAAAATCTCTTCCTAGTGACCCTGGGGTTGGATGGAGCAATCAAAGAGTAAATTTGAGCCCAGGCGTTGTATCTCAATATAAGCCTTCTGTGGAAGGCTTTGTCAGCGGTCCTCGCTCTCTTTCTTCCTTTTTAAAAATGATAAAAACACGGTGATTGTTTTGCTCGGTGAAAAGCATGAACAGAAAAGTAGGGCTGAAGCCAGGGCTGCCTTTTCCTGAGCCTGGCAGGCAGCCCTCCTGTGGTGCCTCAGGTGTTATGCTATTCCACAGATTAAGCTCCATGTTAGTGCCCTGGGTCTCCATCTAATTTTCAGTGACCTTGTGAAAACTTCTTCAAGTGTTTGATTTTAAGGTGTGGAAAATGATATCAGCCTCCCACCACGAAAGGACAGAAATGATCAAAAATGAGTATCATTGAAAATGAATTTGCTCACAATGTGTGAAGGAAGAGCTGACTCAGTGCAGGGTGACTGGAAGGTGAGAAATCACACACACACACACACACACACACACACACACACACACACACACACACGAGTACACACACAGGAGTGAGGGGAGTCGGGGTAGGAAGACTCCTCTGTTATCAGATTTGCATATCACCTACAGTTTGAGAGGCACAGGCAGCTTTGAGTGGTCTAAGAGCAGAGTGACTGGCATTATCCTAAAGAAACCAAGAGTTAACATTCTCACCACGTCAGACATTTTAACAAGAACTTGGAAGGAATGTAGTAACAGAGTTTGGTTTGGCTTAAGTTCCCCAAGGCCTCAGAAGCTGTCTGTGCACCCCTTTCTCCACCCTCTGCTGCCTTCCTGGTGCTGGAGACATACCCAAGGAGGGCAGCTCTCCCTCCCAGTGTATTGGGAGCCGCTCCGACTCTGACTTGGAGTTCCCTTCCTTTCCTAGCCTGCACCATGGCTTAGTTCTATCCTCTGCTGCTGCACGGCCAATCTGCCCATTTTCCTGACAGACAGACTTTTCAGAATTTGAAGCCAGAACTCCATCTGGCTAGACTACTGTCTTCAAGAAACAGTTCCACATCCACTTATTATCTGGTTGCTGAAAGTCTCACCACCAGTGTCATCTTGTAATTCAGGCTTTCTTGTCATTGTTTCTCTTAAAACATTGTCTTCAAAACGAGTCATGGCCCAAAGAGGTGGATTCCAAGTACATGGAAATCTCTTTTCTGTTCATTCCAGAGGGCTTAAAAAGCTAAAACTACAATTCCCACACTGCTTTGCTGCGGATAAGATTCTGGGTAGGAATTGCATTCTGCTGCAAAAAAATCAACTCAGATAAGCCTTTTCTACAATTTTTTTACACTAAAAGAATAAAAAGCTTTTGAAAGATATTCAGTAATATTCCAACTTTATTGTACAGGGTTTAAACAGCCAATAGGACTAACCTTTTTCCATTAGGCAGAGCTTAAAATCATTTTATCATTAAAACAAAACAAAACAAAACCTTTCTACAGCAAATAGGCTAGATTAAACTAGAAAAAAATAACTTAGAAAGAAATCTTTTCAGTTTTTCATCTTGGACATATTTTTCTTCATCCATACATGTCCTATATTTTTAAATAGATGAAGTGATATACAAAATGTGGTAGTTTATATCGATTTTTAACTTAATTGGCTAAGCAATATCTAAGAAATGAGTAAAGCATTTGTCTAGCTGGAGGATTGGTATGTGGGACAGCAATTGAAGAGAAAGAGCTACCCTGTGTACGGGCAACACCTCCCAAAATGGGGGAGGTCTATATGGGACCAAAGTGGAGGCAGTAGGAAGCCCACTGGTGCGCCTGACCCTCTCCACTCCCGTGGTTTCCAAGATGCTAAACTTCACTCCCCACCCAGACCCTCTCAGTAATAAGTTCCTTCTGCCCCCAACTTACTACATTTCCTTTGCTTCACAAACTCACTATCCAGGGCAGGCTACCCTAGAACTCTCAGCAGCTCTCCTGACTCATCTCGCCAAGTGCTGGGACCATAGGCATGAGCCACAGCCTGGAGCTTCCCCCTGCCTTCACACTAGCCCTCTTCTGTGGCGCTCTGACCTCCACGCTCCATTGTTCTAGACTCGGGTTACAAAAGCTTTCTGTGACAGGTTCCATGTCTGCATAGTAAACCAAGCACAGAATGGGAGTGTGCCCAAAGGAGTCCTGAAACCTCTAAAATAAAATCTCGAATCACACACACGTCCATGCTCGTGCACGTGCGCACACACACAGACACACACATATACACACAGACACACACATATACACACACACATATACACATACACACACATACACACACATACACACACAGACACACACATACACACACACAGACACACACATACACACACATACACACACATATACACATACACACACATACACAGATACACACAGAGAGATACACACATATACTTGCATACATATACACACACATACAAAGATACACACACATATGCACACACAGACACACACATATACACACATATACACATACACACATACACAGATACACACACAGAGATACACACATATACTTGCACACATATACACACATACACAATACACAGACACAGACACACACATATACACATACACTTGCACACATATATACACACACACACACCAAAGAAATAGTTTTTAAAGGCAGTCCTAGTATTTAAGATAAGCAATATGGTATTTGGCTGTATCTACCTATCATCTATCTACCCACCTATCTAATGTATCTGTCATCAATCTATCACCAATCTATATCTCTCTACAACTATATCATCTATGTATCCTGCAATCAAGTTAACAAATACTTCACTGTCTATAGTTACCTTTGGTGTGTATACATGTTAAAATAGTTAACCTCTATTCTTTAACTTTTTAGTACACCAAGACACTGTTATCACCATGGTACACATTAGTGCTTCAGAATTTATTTTTAATGGAACATGCACTTGACCCTCAGCTGCCATCTCTAAAGAGAGGAGACAGAAAGTCAACCTGCAATATAAAAAACAAAATTACTCCACTTATGAAAACCCTCATGGGGTCAGCAAAGCTCAGATCCGAAACGACAGTCAATGAAATGCTATCAGGTCTGTGATTTCAGAGAGTGCTTCCCTCAGGCTAAAGGGCACTTGTCAGGATGTTTCCAAATGCAGTCCGGAGGGAGCGGCCCGGAGGGAGCACCCCGGAGGGAGTACCCCGGAGGGGGAGGGAGCACCCCGGAGGGGGAGGGAGCGCCCCGGAGGGAGCACCCCGGAGGGAGCGCCCCGGAGGGAGCACCCGGAGGGAGAGGGAGCACCCCGGAGGGAGCACCCCGGAGGGAGCACCCGGAGGGAGAGGGAGCACCCCGGAGGGAGCACCCCGGAGGGAGCACCCCGGAGGGAGCACCCCGGAGGGAGCACCCCGGAGGGAGCGCCCCGGAGGGAGCGCCCCGGAGGGAGGTCTGCACTGTGACTTTTCTAAGGATGCCGGGTAAGCACAGCGCTGTGCAGCCTCCAGCTTCCTTGGACACTAAATCCCTCTGCTGTGTCCCTGCAGCTCCTCTCCGAGAACTGGACCGCCGCCAGGGTATAAGGCACTGGAGTTCATTTCTGCTCATCAAAGGACCTTCACTCCATACTTGTTCCTTGTAGTTAAGTGACATTTCCTTTCCTTGGAACTCAAAGGAGCAAGCTACTCTTTTGGGACGACCTTTCCTCCTCTAGACATATTTTTGTAGTGCTGGTGATCCAACTCAGGGCTCACTGCGAGCCTAGGAAATGCTGTACCGCTGAGCTTCGCTTTGGGGATTTTCTTAGCTTATATTATCTTGTTTATAGAGCCCTGTATTTTCTTTGTTAGAACGGATGAAATGCCACTTTGTACATTCCTCAGTCCCTTAAGATGAAACGTTCTCTTTCTATATATGTGATTCCCAAGTACTGGTCGGAAAAGCACACTTCGATTCTACCTCGGCAGCCCTCCAGAGCTACTGAGAGTCAACCAGATCTTAGCAATCTAAGAAGTCCTCCACTGGACACTGTCTGAGTTGGGGTTTCCATTGCTATAAAGAGACACCACAGCCAAGGGACTTTTATAAAAGCAGGCATCTAATTGGGGCTGGCTTACAGGTTCAGAGGCTTAGGCCATTATCTTCATAGCAGGAAGCATGGCGGCATGCAGGCAGTCACAGTGCTGGAGGCCCTGAGATTTCTACATCTTTTTCCAAAGACAACCAGGATAAGACTAACTTCCGAGCAGCTCTGAGGAGGATCTCATTGCCCACCCACACAGTGACACACTCTTCTTCCAACAAGGCCACACCCACCCCAACAAGGCCACACCTACTACAACAAGGCCACACCCACTCCAACAGCGCCACACCCACTCCAACAGGGCCACACCCACTCCAACAGGGCCACACCCACTCCAACAGGGTCACACCCACTCCAACAGGGCCACACCTACTCCAACAGGGCCACACCCACTCCAACAGCGCCACACCTACTCCAACAGGGCCACACCCACTCCAACACGGCCATACCCACTCCAACAGGGCCACACCTACTCCAATAGGGCCACACCTACTTCAACAGCGCCACACCTACTCCAACAGGGCCACACCCACTCCAACAGGGCCACACCCACTCCAACAGGGCCACACCCACTCCAACAGGGCCACACCCACTCCAACAGCGCCACACCTACTCCAACAGGGCCACACCCACTCCAACAGGGCCACACCTCCTAATAATTCCCTAGGCTCAGCATGTTCAATCCACCACAGACACAGCTTAGCCTTAAATTGGGTTCATGTTATAACCTGCATTACGCTTGAGCTTCGATCTTAGTTTGGAATAAATCTTGGAAATGACTGAAGACCTACTTACGGGGCCGAGTTTGCTGAGGTCACAGTTAGTAAACTCCTAACTGGCTCTCCTCGAACCTGGCTGGCAGCTCTTTCCTAATCTCTTCTGAGAGCCCTTCTTATCCAGCCTGTGTTTTCCAAATTTCCACTGAGGGCCGGTTTTGTCCACCATTCTCTTGAGTATACAGTCTTAAAGCTACAGTCCCCATCTTAAAGGCCAGTAGGACCGGAATTCCTGCCTTTCTGCATTCTTAGCTAGCATATCCATTCTGAGCCAGCCCTTAGTATCTTTAAGCCCCTTCCTCAATTCTATTGCCCCAGCCACCTTCAGATTCCTGACTTTTTTACAGAAGACTTTGATCCCTTCTTGTTTCAGGGATGGGACAGTGCATGTTCCCATGGAAGAATGACAGATGAAGTAGGCAAAGCCAAGGGCATGGTTTATAGATCATATATTCTCTCTGTGACCTCAGGTCTTATTTTCACTTGTGCACAGGATCAGACCCCTGACAGCCTCAAAGAAGACTTGAGCTGGCTTTAGGTGGACCTCCTGCCTCTGACCCTGGCTTCCACTACTCATTCAGTCCGGTCCGTGTAAACCAGATGCTAGCCAACCTTTTCTGTAAAGATCAGATAATAGTTAGTTTACACTCTGCAAGTCCTAGTGTGACTTGCAACCCTTAGTGTGGCACAAGATTGGCCATGGGCACCACTGAGTGAATGAGCACAAAATTGACCAGCGGGCACAGATGTGACTCAGTACAAGGATACTGGTGTAAACTTGATCTTACACTGACCAGTGGGCACAGATGTGAGTCAGTACAAGGATACTGGTGTAAACTTGATCTTACACTGACCAGTGGGCACAGATGTGACTCAGTACAAGGACACTGGTGTAAACTTGATCTTACACTGACCAGCGGGCACAGATGTGAGTCAGTACAAGGATACTGGTGTAAACTTGATCTTACACTGACCAGTGGGCACAGATGTGAGTCAGTACAAGGATACTGGTGTAAACTTGATCTTACACTGACCAGTGGGCACAGATGTGAGTCAGTACAAGGATACTGGTGTAAACTTGATCTTACACTGACTTTAGGGTCAACTTCATACCCTTCCTGGTTTGTAGTGCCAGTTATCACCGAACATCGTCCAGCGCGGCAGCCATATTGGAAGATCTGCACACCACTAAGTGGTGTGTCTGAGGCTGACACGGATAACCAGTGGGTGGAAGCGTCCATGATGTAGCATTGAGTTGTAGCTCTGTCCTTAGGAAAGCTGTGATCTCAGGTAAGCCTCTGTTTCTTTACTTGTGAGAAGACATAGTCAGATTAACATTGTTCTAGAAAAAATACAATCAGCCCCTTGTGGAATTCAGCTACATACGGATATTAGCATAGTAAGAAAGGAAGAACAAATGTCCCTCCTGCTGATGTAGACGTGTCTGGTCCCTTCTCTCCCTTCCTTGCTCACTTATCTTAGGGGTCTCCATGTCTGCCCTGACGTGGAGGTCAGGAACCGCTCCACCTGTGCCCTCTCATCCTTGTGCATTGAACGCTGACATCTGCTCACGTCTAGGCTGTTCTACTCATGAAGCTAGCTAGAAATAATGCCAGTGTGCAAGAGTAGGAGTGTGAGTGAATTGTGTATAAAAATGTCACTTTGAGTGCGTAGGCGTGTGTGGACATGTGTGTAATTACAGTGTGTTTGTGTAAGTGTTGGCACAGTGTATTTTCCCGACTCATGCAGGCTGTTGAACCTTAATGAACACTTCTGGTGAGCATCTGATGCTCGGGGGACCAGTCTTCTGGGTTCGTAAGAAACTTTGTCTCTCGAGAAGGAGCCGATAAAGCAGATGCAACGGCTCCGAGCATGGTAATTCTCTGCTTTGTTGCCTGGAGCTAGGAAAAAATCGCTTTTAATGAGGAATACCTAGAGAATGCATTGAAATGCTTTCTACAAAATTCACCTTTTTGGGTTACAAAATTAAATTCAATTACTGAGAGTGGCACCTCTTACATAGCACCCTTTGTGTGTGTGTGTGTGTGTGTGTGTATGTGTGTGTGTATACATTACACCATGAGCATTTTCACAAAGAAGGACATTCATGCAATAAATGATCACCATGTCAGCTGAGAAATCCATCTCAGTCTCTTAATTACTCTAGTTTCCTGTTTAAACTTTTTTTGTTGTTTTTAATTAAAATTAATTAACTACACTGAAGCTTTTAAATTTCCTATTATAATGGCTTTAGAATAAATGCCAAACACTCTGTTAAATATAAAAGTATAAAACATGTCCGATCTACTTATATATTTCTCTGCAAACGTTGTATAAAAGCCTTCTGGTTCCTACCCTAGTTTTGCTTCAGCTTGCATTTCAGTGTCCAGAGTTTGCTGAGAGCATGCAGGTTGGAGTATTGCTTCAACCAGATTGTCCTGTGGACATGCCTATGACACATCTATGTCCTTCACTGACAATTGATAGAGTCCAGTCCACTGTTGGCATTGCCATCTGTCTTAGTCAGGGTTTCTATTCCTGCACAAACATCATGACCAAGAGGCAAGTTGGGGAGGAAAGGGTTTATTCAGCTTACACTTCCACATTGCTGTTCATCACCAAAGGAAGTCAGGACTGGAATCCAAACAGGTCAGGAAGCAGGAGCTGATGCAGAGGCCATGGAGGGATGTCACTTACTGGCTTGCTTCCCCTGGCTTGCTCAGCTTGCTTTCTTATAGAACCCAGGTCTCCCAGCCCAGGGATGGCTCCACCCACAATGGGCTGGGCCCTCCTCCCTCAGTCACTAGTTGAGAAAATGCCTTACAGCTGGATCTCATGGAGGCATTTCCTCAACTGAGGTTTCTTTCTCTGTGATGATTCCAGCTTGTGTCACGTTGACACAAAATCAGCCAGTACACCATCCCTATGGAAGTGGTCCTGGACTGTATAAGGAAGCTAGCTGAACAGAAGCTAAGGAACAAGGCAGTGAACAGCATTCCACTGTAGTTTCTACACCAAACTCTTGCCTTGATTTCCTGCCCAAACTTCACTCAAGTTGAACCTATAAGATAAAACAAACCATTTCCTCTCCAAGCATTTTTTGGTGTTTATCATAGCGGTGGAAAAGGAAACTAGGTCAGTCCCTTTAAGTCTGAATGAAAGCAGAGCGTCTTCCTTTTTAAGGAGGTGAATGAATCTAAACCCACCTACTAACAAAGCCACCAAATATATGTATAAAAATGTGATGGAACTGAAGGATTCATAAATCCCAATGATGGTTTGGACACATTCAGACCTCATTTCCCACAGTGGATGAAAAACTATACCGAACACAAAGGAGACTGAAGAATAGACTAATATAAGCCAATAGAACCTAAAAAGTTATGGTTTCAAAATCTACCCTAAACCAACAAGATACATATTTTTCTCAAGTGCACTTGGGACATACTCCTGGAAAATAAGACAGATGGGATCGACCATATGTTAAAGCAGAAAACAAATCTCAATAAATTTGACAAGTTTGCAATCACCAGCAGAAATCAATAATAGAGGACAAACTGGAAAATCTACAAATTGGAAGAAATGAAAGAACACAATCTAAAAACAATTCAATCTATGACAGGAAGAAGTATTGGTCTTTCTCAGTTCCAGCCCGTGCCTGCTGTTGCCCAACTGAGATCAGGTGGTGTCCCCAAAGCCAGCCGCCTGCAGCATCCCAGTGGCTCTATGGGAACTGGCTCTATATGAAGATGGCGAATCCTGTTCTCTTCACACACAGTGTCTGGGCGAGTTCCCAAAGCAGGAAATAAATCGGATCAAGTCATGAAGATGCACAAACTGACAGTGCTTTGAACAAAGCCATAAAAATTCTGATGAACTAGAGTCTGAAACAAAACACGGGGAGGGACATGACCCCACTGGCAAATGCATGTCATACAAACATGCACACTTGTCTTTGGTCATCAGAAAAGCTAGACCCTGGCAGTCCATGCCTATAATCCCAGTATTAGGGAGGCACAAAGAGACCCCTGGGGTTTGTTGATCAGATCCTGTATGAAAAATTAAAGGTTTTTAGCTTAAACAAAAAAAAAGAACAACAAAACTTTTGCTTGGAAAAGATACCCAGTGTTGACCTTTGATCTTTGCATACACATGTTCAAGAACCTACACACACACACCTGGATGAGATGAACACAGCTTACGTGGAGAAGGGCAAAGGATCACAAGTGGCTGGTACAGCACAACCTAGTGTCGTCAGGCAACTGCTCTATCTATCACCTTCTGCCAGGGAAGAAATATGTCAAAGTGCATCAACAGAGTAGCAAGCCATGACCTAAATACTGAATACCAAAGTACTGAGAAAAATGAGCTGGTTTGTGGAAAGGGAAAGAAACCATTTTTAAGAATATAAATAGCAGAGACCAGGATGGCACTCGCAACAGAACATATGCACACTTCTAGAAGCGTATGGAAAGAATGGGCCAGATTCAAGAAAGTGGTAAGTATAGGGAAGAGATGAGACAGGATGCCATCCCGAAGGTACCCAAGAAGAAGAGAAAAACCAAAACCAATGCCAACAGAGGCTGCGTTAGCACTTTAAGTAAGAGGGAGTCAGACATGATGGAAAGAAGCAGAGATGGAAAGAGCCGGCCAGCACAAAGGACTCTGTTAAGATGTTTGACAAGAACCTAAAGAGACAGGAACAAACTTCTCTGTTTCCTCTTTTATAAAAGGAAGACAAATAAAGCTTCCTCCCCATGGCTGTGAAGATTAAAGAGAATAATGTTTGCGAAGTGCTCATCATGGGGCCTGAACAGAATGAGAAGGCATTACAAAACAAAACCCACATTGCCGTTGTCCTGTCATTTCCGAGTCACAGACTCCTCACAGAAGATTCCAAAGGTAACCCCTGGCGGGCTGAAAGGGACTGAGGAATGAGGAAACAAGATGGTGGCCATGGTAGCAATGCCATTACTTACCCAGCAAAAGGAATCCTAAAAGTGTAACGGTGGTTGGTATTCATGAGGGCGTCTGTGTGGCGGGAACTGGGACTCATTTACATAAAATCCCATCATCTCCCGTTGTGTCTTTTGCTCATCTCTCTGCATTTGTTTTATCTATTCTGCATGCCCCATTATTGTAAGATTTAAAATCTGATTTAATTATGGGATGTGTATAATAACACTTCACTTCAGTTGTCCACAACATATTTCTTCTTTATATGTCAGCTCCTCTTCAAACTCCTTACCTTTAAAGTACAAGTTATATATGTCTACACACACACACACACACACACACACACACACACACATACATATAGGGCCGTGACCAATCATAGCACTTAAAGAGAGCTTAGTCAAATCCCAAGAGAGAAAGCACAAGAACAGTTCATAGTAAATCAGGGCAAGGAGAAATTCTTCTATAAGGAGTTTAAATTAGAAAATGCAATTTCTAGATTTCTATATCTGGATACACAGGCAGCAGGGAGAGAGAGACACTGGGCCTGGTTTGAGCATTTGAAATGCCAAAGCCCACCCCCAGTGACACACTTCCTCCAACGAGGCCACACTTCCTAGTTCTCATCACATAGCACCAATTCCTAATAATCAAGAATTCACATATATGATTCTATAGGAGCCATTCCTATTCAGTCCACCACAAGTCATCACACACCTTTTAAGATATTGAAAGAACTTGTACGTCTAGTTTAAATCATTTTAAAGTTTGATGTGGCTGCTCCCCTGAAGACACCACAGCCTACAGGCATCCTAGGAGATCTGATGCACACAGAGATATCCCATTAAATACCCTCCAGGAATCCCACAGCTGCTGCTGGGAGCCCAGTGGACCCATCACCCCTCAACACCCCAGCCCCTGAATTCTACTCCCCTTCCCTCCAGTGCCTTCTACCAGGGCAGACGACCAGCTATTCTGCTCCCCTGAAGACACTGCAGTCCAAGGCATCCCAGGAGTTCCTCTGCACACAAGTCAACTGGACAACTGACACCACAGTCTAAAGGCACTCCCTGGGTCTCTGCAGCAGGCAGGGCAACTGACCCCACAGACTGAAAGCCTCCCTGGAGTTCTGCTATACACAGAAAATCAGAAACCACAGTCCATAAGGCTCCGAGAACAGCTTCACACAGGAAAACAGTTTAACTGTTCCTCTGAAGACCCTACAGTTGGAAGACCCCACAGGAGGTCTGCTACAGTCAGGGACTCAAGCCTACCAGGAGACCTGTAAAAACTCAGGGACAAAAGAGGCAGAATTGAGACAGACACCCAGACCAGCAAACACCAAGAATAACCAGATGGTGAGAGGCAAGTACAAGACCATAAGCAACAGAAACCAATATACTTGGGTATCATCAGAACCCAGTTCTCCTATCAGAGGAACCCCTGAATTCACCAACACATCTGAAAATCAGAAGCTGACCTAAAGTCTATCTCATGAAGATAACAGAGTCCTTTAAGGAGAATATAAATAACTCACTGACAGAAATACAGGAAAACACAATCAAACAATTGAAAAAAATTGCATAAATCAGTCCAAGACCTAAAAGTGAAAGTAGAAACAATAAAGAAAACACAAATGGAGGCTACGCTGAAAATTAAAAAACCTAGGAATGAAGTCAGGAATTACAGATGTAAATATCACCAACAGAATACAAGAGATAATGTTGGGTGTAGAAGATGCCATAGAAGAAATTGACACAACTGTCAAAGAAAATTCAAAACATAAAAAACTCCTAACCCAAAACATCCAGAAAATTCAGAACACAATAAAAAGACCAAACCTAAGAATACTTGGAATAGAGGAGAATGAAGATTTCAAGCTCAAAAGACCTGAAAATGTCTTCAACAAAATTATAGAAGAAAATGTTCCCAACCTAAAGAAAGAGATGCCCATAAATGTACAAGAAGCCTATAGAACACCAAACAAATAGGACCAGAAAAAAAAATCCTCTTGTCATATAATAATCAAAACACTAAAACCACAGAACAAAGAATATTAAAAGCTGCAAGGGAAAGGGGCCAAGTAATATGTAAAGGTAGATTTATCAGAATTACACCAGACTTTTCAATAGAGATACTAAAAATCAGAATAGCCTGGTCAAACAGACTCTAAGAGAACACAAATGCCAGCACAGGATATTATACCCAGCAAAACTCTCATTCAACATAGATGGAGAAACCAAAATATTTCAAGACAAAACCAAATTCAAAGAGTATCTATCTAACAACCAGCCCTACAGGGGATTCTAGAAGGAAAACTCCAACATAAGGAAGGTACCTACACCAAAGAAAAGACAAGACACTAATCATCTCACAGCAAAGTCAAAAGCAGAGAACCACATCCACATAATGCCATCTACAAAAACAAATATAACAGAAGCTAACAGTCTGTAGCATCTCTGAATATTAATGGACTCAACTCACATATAAAACGACATAAGCTAACAGACTGGATATGCAAATAGGATCCAACATTTTGCTGCATAGAAGAAACATACCACAATAACAAAGACAAACACTACCTCAGAGTAAAAGGCCAGTAAAAGCTATTCCAAGCATATGGTCCCAAGAAACAAACTGGAGTTGCCATCTTAACATCCAATAAAATTGACTTTCAACCATCTATGCCCCAAATGCAAAGGCACCCCACATCCATAAAATAAACTTTTCTAAAGCTCAAAACACACATTGAACCCCACACAATAATAGTAGAAGACTTCAACACCCCACTCTCACTAATGGACAAGTCATTAAAACAGAAACTAAACTGAGACACAGTGAAACTAACAGAAGTTATAAACCAAATGGATTTAATAGATAAAAACACTACCTAATTCATTCTATGAATCCACAATTACTCTGGTACCTAAACCACACAAGGACACAACACAAAAAAGAAAACTTCAGACCAATTTTGCTTATAAATATAGTTGCAAAAATACTCAATAAAATTTTTGCAAACATATGCAGCAGAGGATAACATTTTCTGGCATCAATCGGAAGAGAGGCCTTTGGTTCAGTGAAGGCTCGTTTTCTCAGTGTAGGGGAAAGCCAGTGTGCTGAAGTGGGAGAGGGTGGCTGGGAGAGGGAGCACCTTCATGGAGGCAATGGGAGGGGGGAGGGATGGGATTGGAGGGAAAGGGAATAACATCTGGAATGTAAATACAAAAAAATCCAATTTTTAAAAAATTCTTGCAAAGAGAGTCCAAGAACACATTAAAACTGTCATTTATCACAGTCGAGTAGGCTTCATCCCAGGAATGCAAGGTTGGTTCAATATATAAAAATACATTAATATAATCCACTATAAACAAACTCGAAGAAAAAAATTACATGATCATTTCCTTAGATGCAGAAAAAGCATTTGACAAAATATAACTCCCCTTCAGGTTAAAAGTATTGGAGACATCAGGAATTCAAGGCCCATAACTACACATAATAAAAGCAATTTACAACAAACCAACACCCATTATCAAATTAAATGGAGAGATACTTGAAGCAAACCTACTAAAACCAGGGACAAGATAAGGATGCCCACTCTCACATTTCAATTCAATATAGTACTCAAAGTTCTAGCTAGATCAATAAGACAACAAAAAGAGCTTAAGGGGATACAAATTGGCAAATGCATTGCTATTTGTAGATGACATGATAGTATACTTAAGTGACCCCAAAAATTCTACCATAGAATGTCTACAACTGATAAACAACTTCAGCAAAGTGGCTGGATATAAAATCAACTCAAATAAATCAATAGCCTTTTTTATACAAATGATAAACAGGTTGACAAAGAAATTAGGGAAACAACTCCCTTTATAATAGCCACAAATTATGTAAAATATGTTGGGGTAGCTCTAACCAAACAAGTGAGAGATCTGTGTGACAATAATTTCAAGTTCCCAAGAAAGAAATCTAAGAAGACCTCAGAAAATGGAGAGATCTCCCATGCTTATGGATTGGCAGAATTAACATAGCAAAAATGGCCATCATCCCTGACCTCAAGCTCTACTACAGAGCAATGGTGATTAAAAACTGCATGGTACTGGTACAGAGACAGACAGGGTGATCAATGGAATAGAATTGAAGACCCAGAAATAAAATCACACACTTACACACACTTGATTTTTGACAAAGAAACCAAAATTACAAGAAAAGCATCTTCGATAATTGTTCTGATATAACTGGCAGTCTGTATGTAGAAAAGTGAAAATAGACCCATATTTGTCGCTCAAGCTCAAGTTCAAGTGGATCAGGAACCTCAACGTAAAACCAGATACACTGAATCTAAAAGAAGAGAAAGTGAGAAAGAACCTTGAACTCATTGGCACAGGGGGAAATTTCCTAAACAGAACTCCAGTGATTCAGGCTCTCTAAGATAAAGAATAGATAAATGGGGCCTCATGAAACTGGAAGGCTTCTGTAAGGCAAAGGACATAGTCAATAGGATAAACTGGCAACCCACAGATTGGGAAAAAAATCTTTGCTAACCCTACATCCAGTAGAGGGCTAAAGTCTAAAATATATATAATGAGCTCAAGAAGCTAACCATCAAGAAAACAAACAACCTTACAAAAAATGGGGTATACAACTAAACAGGGAGTTCACAACAGAGGAATCTCAAATGGCTGAGAAGCACTTAAAGAAATGTCCAGCATCCTTAGTCACCAGGGAAATGTAAGTCAAAATGACCCTGAGATTCTACCTCACATCAATCAGAATGGCTAAGATCAAAACCTCAGGTGACAGCACATGTTGGTGAGGATGTGGAGAAAGAGGAACACTCCTCCATTGATGGTGGGATTGCAAACTGGTACAACGACTCTGGAAATCAATCTGGAGATTCCTCAGAAAATTATAAGTAGATCTACCTGAAGATCCACCTATCCCACTCTTGGGCATATACCCAAAAGATGCCCCACCATACCACAAAGGCACATGTTCCACTATGTTCATAGGGGCCTTGTCTATGATAGCCAGAAGCTGGAAACAACCCAGATGTCACACGACAGAAGAATGGATACAGAAAATGTGGGTTGTTTTCACAATGGAATACTACTCAGCTATTAAATATGAGGACATCCTGAGTTTTGCAAGCAAATGGATGGAACTAGAATATATCTAGTGAGGTAACTCAGACCCAAAAGGACTGTATATACTCACTAATTGTATATTAACAAAAAAAAATGTACAGAATATCCAGGATACAAGCCACAGAACTCAAAAAGGTTAACAAGCAGGGGCCCAAGTTAGGATGCCTTAATCCCACTTGGATAGAGAAAAAAGCAATCACAGGAGGAAAAAAGGTAGGGAGGGACCTGGGTGGAAAAGGGAACAGGAATTAGAAGAGGGGAACATGATTAGGTATTGGGTGTGGAGACAGGACTGAACCCCTGAGAGCCAGCAGAAAGAATGGAAATGGGCAACCTTGGGAGGTAGGAGGTGGGGGGAACCCTAGAATGTACCAGAGACCTGGGAGGTGAGAGTCCCTCAGGACTCCAAGGGAGGGACCTCAGATGAAATGCCCTACAGTGGGGAGAGGGAACTTGCCAAGCCCACCTCCAGCAATAAGTGGATCAATGTGGGATGGGGCTGCCATCCCTCAGTCAGAACTCTGACCCAGAATTGTTCCTGTCTGAAAGAACTTCAGGGACAAAAATGAGTATAAGCCTGAGGAAAAAGAGGTCCTGTGACTGGCCCAAAGTGGGATTCAGCTCAAGGGGAGGCCTCAAGGCCTGACACTATTACTGAGGCTATGGAGTGCTCACATGACAGGGTGCTAGCATACTCCCTCTGAAAGACCCAATGAGTAGCTGAAAGAGTCAGATGCAGATATTTACACCCAACCAATGGACAGAGGCTGCTGACCCCTGCGGTTAAATTAGGGAGAAGCTGGAAGAAGCTGAGGAGGGTGACCCTGTAGAAGTACCAGCAGTTTCAATTAACCTGGACCCCCAGAGATCTCTCAGACACTGGGCCATCAATCAGGCAGCATACACCAGGTGATATCAGGCCCCCAACACATATACAGCAGAGGATTGCTTGGTTCATCAGAGAAGATGCACCTAACCCTCAAGAGACTGAAGGCCCCAGGGAGTGGGAAGGTCTGCTGGGGTAGGGTGTGAGGAGGTAGAAAAATCCTCATGGAGCTGGGGGTTGGAGAGAGGAGGAGGTATGGGATGTGGAGCAGTCAGAGGGTGGACCAGGAAGGAGATAATGAGAGGGGGAGGAGGGAGGAAGGGCCGGCGATGTGTCTTCTGTTGTAGTGAGATGGAGATGAAATGTGCTGGTGAATAGTCTTGTTTGGTTTCTGTGACGTGGACTGAGTAGGCTGTGGTGTTTACTGTGAATAAAGACAAGATATTAATACTACAGAATTGCAGCATCCAGAATTTGGCTGCTTTTCCTCCTACTAGCATGGGTCTCTGAAGAGACTTTCATGATTTTTATTGGCCCATGAGCCCTATACAGTTGTCAGCTTGCCCTGTCTTTCACATTTCCTTCCACATACTGTGTTTTCATGCAATGTCAAAATCCCTTGTGCGGGTCTCAAGAATAGCCCTGCTGTCCTTAAGGAGACCCCAGAGGCAAACTACACTCGTGATTTACGGTGTCTATTCTCAAATGCCCTCTAAATATAGCGCCTACCTGCTTGAAAAGAACAAGGCAGGTCTCTAGCTCTCAAGAATGAGAAGGGGAGCTGAGATGGAGGAAAACTGTGAGTCAGGCTGGCTGTGCCTCGTGCCAACAATTCCGGTTGTGTTGGAGCCATGAGGTGGAGGCTTGCCTGTGCGGCAGGAGCACTCCATTATCTACAGGCAAGTGTTGCTGGTCAGAGAACGTCTAGCTGTTTTCCACCCTAGTTTTCAGACACTGGAAATTAACAAAAACAAGTGGGAAGGGCAGAGGCGCTGCAGCGATGATTCATTCAAATGAGCAAGAGGCATTGTTTTAGCTCCAAGGTGACCTAGGAGTGCCTGCGTGAGAAACATCACATTTATTGGTGGTGTCTTCTAACTATCATTACTGCTCAGTTCAATCTCTAGTCATCAAGAGGGGAGGTCCCAGCCCATTGTGGGTGGTGCCATCCCTGGGCTAGTAGACCTGGGTTCTATAAGAAAGCAAGCTGAGCAAGCCAGGGGAAGCAAGCCAGTAAGTGACATCCCTTCATGGCCTCTGCATCAGCTCCTGCTTCTTGACCTGCTTGGGTTCCAGTCCTGACTTCCTTTGGTGATGAAGAGCAATGTGGAAGTGTAATCTGAATAAACCCTTTTTTCCCCGACTTGCTTCTTGGTCATGATGTTTGTGCAGGAATAGAAACCCTGACTAGGACAGAGTGCTCGAAGACCATTATTATTTTTTTTTCTGGAGGTGGAGAGATGGCTTGGTGTTTAAGAGCATTTGCCAGTTCTCTAGAGAGGGTCCGAGTTCAGTCCCCAGCACCCACCTGGAACTCTAGCTCTGGAGGATCTGACAACCTCTGTCCCCTTGAGACACCTACACTCACATGTAGACATACAAACCTATACACACTTAAAAATAAATTTTAAAATCCTATATAAGTTTTTATGGTGACTTATTTAAGAATAGTTTGTCGAATCCAGAGTTGGAAAGATATTATTGGACCCATCTGATGGTTCAACCAATTAAGTACTTATTTTATTTATTTATTTATTTATTTATTTATTTATTTATTTATTTATTTATATGGTCTTAAGTGAGTTTAATGACTTCAGTTTCTTTCTTTTTCTTCTCTGAGACAGGGTTTTTCTATATAACCCTGGTTGTCCTGTCCCTCTGTAGACCAAGCTGACCTTGAACTCAGAGATTCGCCTGCCTCTGCCAACTAAGAGCTGGGACGAAAGGCGTGCACCACCAATGCCAGGCTCGACTTTGGTTTCCTAAACTGCACGACCATGAACATATGTGCCTTGCCCAGTGTTATGCCACAGCAAGAGCGACAGGACATCCTATGTCCTTCGGAGCACAGCCTCCAGACCCGTCACTGTGTTTTGAAATCATTATTATATTTCAGAAAACAAGGTCCTTGTACAACACTTGGAAGTGTTGTACACTTCTCACATCTCAGCTTGCAAGGAGGCCAAATGAATCAGAATTAAGCTATTCTCACTAAACCTAGTTAGAAGTGGACAGTGGAAAAGCTCTTCTTTATCCCCGGCCACACCCCCGCTGGTAGGCTCCCCCTACTTGGTGTGAGTATAACCAAGGGTGGTGGGTCAAGAACAGTTGGGTTCCCAGTGCTGGAAAAAGAGAAAGAGAGAGGAGCTGGTAAGTTATAGCCAGTGAGTCAGCTTGTTTCAAGAGAGGTGGACAGCACTTGGGAGAAGGACATTTGAGGTTGTCCAACTTCCACACACAAAGGAACGTGAACACTCACATCTATGCACACATGAACACCACATTTATCTAAAAATAATGCATTCTTTCATCTTCTTCTAGAAACTTCATAGCTGCGATTTTCATACTTAGGTGAATAGTCTCCTTTAAACGAATTTTGTCTTTGGTGTGGGAAAGTCATGAAATTCGGTTTTCAAAAATTTCCTCACAATTATCTATTGAGGAAAGATTTTATCTCTTACACTGAATTTTATTAGCACCCTTGAACATGGAAGATGGGAAAACTGAGCCTTCTCTTCTGAGCCACTGATCTGTGACCTCATCTCATGCCAGACAGGAAGCTTATCATTTTAATTGAGTAACTCTGTTAAGCCTTGGAATTTTCCAGTGTATTTTCTCAATTTTGCCTTTGTTCTTAAGGCTATCTGGGTTGTTGGAGACTTTTTTTTTTTTTTTTTTTTTTTTTTTTTTGCTATACACATGCTAAGAGCAGTTCATCAATATCTAAAAGAAGCAATGACTTCTTTGCAACAACACTTTGGTATTAGAACCAACAGTTTATTGATACTCAACATGAATTCATCTCTCTATTTATTTAAGACTTCAATTTCCCATCAGAAATTGTCTCTTTATTCAATACAGAAGAGTAGTTCCTTTTAGTAAAATTATTTATAGGTATTTTCTAATTTTAAGCTATTGTAATGAATTACTTTAAGTTTGTTGATATACATGGAAGTATCACTTACATTTTATATTGATTTATATTTGGTGACTTTGCTAAATTCACCTGCCAGCAGTAAAAGTATGTGGATTAATTTGAATGTCTTCTGTATACAGTCAAATGATCCACAAATAATAGTTTGTATCAAGTTTTTTATTTTTTCAACATTTGTAAGGTACATGGTTTTATTGTAATTTCCATGATTTGTGAGTGGACACCCTTGCCCTCCTCTTGATATTATTTTACAGTATATTAGCTGCAGATATTTTTGGCAGATGTGTTCTACCAGCTCGGGGAAGCTTTATTGTTGATTTAATCTGTTAAGGGTTTTGTCTTCACTGCTGAAGTGTTGAGTTATTTTTACTCCTATTAAGATGAGTAACCTTGTTTCCCCTTTATTACAGAGATGTCACCAAATTGACCAATTTTCTAAGGTTAAGGCAATTTTGATTTTCTGGAAGCGAGTGCCAATAGGTTACAGAAGAATATTTCTTTTATGAATCATTGCATTCTAAAAATATCTGTTTATGAGAGATAAGAGCCTAATCTTCTCTTTCAATAACATCTTCCTTGGTTTGGGAGGATGGTATGTGCTGACCTTATGTCTTATTCAGGGTTTCTATTCCTGCATAAACATCATGACCAAGAGGCAAGTTGGGGAGGAAAGGATTTATTCAGCTTACACTTCCACATTGCTGTTCATCACCAAAGGAAGTCAGGACTGGAACTCAAGCAGGTCAGGAAGCAGGAGCTGATGCAGAGGCCATGGAGGGATGTCACTTACTGGCTTCCTTCCCCTGGCTTGCTCAGCTTGCTTTCTTATAGAACCCAGGTCTACCAGCCCAGAGATGGCACCACCCACAATGGGCAGGGTCAGGGATGGCTCTACCCACAATGGGCTGGGCCCTCCCCCCTGGATCACTAGTTGAGAAAGTGCCTTACAGCTGGATCTCATGGAGGCATTTCCTCAACTGAGGCTCCTTTCTCTGTGATGACTCCAGTTTGTGTCAAGTTGACACAAAACCAGCCAGTACACCTTATAACCCAAAAGCTTCATGACAGGTTCTCCTTTTCTTTAGTCTCTGTGTGAGTTTGTATGGAACCAAAGGTTTTTCTTCCTTGAATGTTGGCAACTTCTCCAGGTGACCCCCTCAACTTGGATTTTTTTTTTTTGGAACAGTCAGCAGCTGAACCTTCACTTTCTCTAAAGGACATTCAACTCCTTGGTTTTGTTTTGTTTAGTCATTTCAGCTTTGGAGAGTTGCTTCTTTCAAGAATATCTCCCTTTGTTATCTACATTTTCAACAAGATTGGCAAAGGCCTGTGTGCGGAACATTACTCATCATCGTAACACTCATGCTCCATGCTCGGTGACCCAAGGTTCACTGTCAACCATCTTGTGGATGGTCTTTATGGTTTTGCTCATTATTTCTTAATCAAACTCTTCAAGATGCCAAAGCTCTCACTGGATCTCTGCACTGTTCTGGAGTTTCACAGCTTTTCTTCATTAATTTTGTTTTTATTTATTATTTCATTTAAAATTTTTATTGGATGTTCACTGTATTTACATTTCAAATGTTATCCCCCCACTCTCATTCCCCCTCCTTCTCCACTTGTTTCCAGGAAAGTGCTCCCTCTCCCAACCACCCTCTCCACTTCAGTGTCTTGGCATCCCCTACACTGGGAAAACATGCCTTCATTGGACCAAAGGCCTCTCCTCCCATTGATGCCAGACACTGCTATTCTCTGCTGCATATGCACCTGGAGCCATGGGTCTCTCCATGTGTGCTCAGTGGTTGGTGTTTTAATCCCTGGGAGCTCTGGAGGGTTTGGTTGATTGATAATGTTCTTCCCATGGGGTTGCAAAACCCTTTCAGCTCCTTCAGTTCTTTCTCTAGTTACTTCATTGGGGTTCCCATGTTCAGTCAGATGGTTAGCTGCAAGTATCCTCAGCTGTTTCATTTTGTGGTTATCTTTTTCTAGATTTTGAATATTAACATTTAGATAAACAATCCTCCATTTTCCAGTGCATCCAGCTATAATTACAAACTTCCTTTTAGGTTGTCATCTAGCTGTACCTCATAACTCTCAATGATGTATTTTAACTTCCACTCAATCAAAGATGTCTTCTAAGTTTCATTTTTTTAGTTTGTTTTTCATAAATGTGTTGTTTTCTTTTGCTGTAGTGTTTATTGAAATGTGTTTAGTCATGTACATATAGAATACTATCGTTTTCGTTGTGACCTTTTCTTCTGTGTGCATCATACACCTCCTTCCCCTCTCTCTCTGCTTACACTCTTTCTGAGTGGTGTCGTTCCACATGTGAGAGACTGGGATTGCTTTCTTTCTGAGACCCATGTGTTTATCTTAGGGAAACGACCTCTACTTCTCTCCATTTTCCTGCCTTGAAGCAGAGAACGTGTGACTAACCCATTGGGTGCCTGTAGACGAATTTTTAGTATAATTTTTGAATATGATAAAATGTCCATTATTTAAGCCATTCTGTCACTTAAGGAAAAAAAATCATTTGTGCTTTCTAGCTAATTAATAGAAGAGGTGTGCTCTTGAGTTAGAAGGCTAGAAAGCCACATTCTCAAACTGTATTGTGTGTTCTTTGTTCGTCTGGTAAACCTGTTTTTGCGGATCTGTGAGCGCACGGGACAAATCCCTAAACAGCTGTAGCTGGCGTGTTCGTCTATGCATTGCTCAAGTCACAATTTATCTCTTTGGTTGCCCAGGGTGTTCTCCTGCATGAGAAGGCAGGTTGCTGGAATGTCTGGAAGGGCTCAAACCACTCTCCTCACATTGATGACAGCTGTCTATTGGGAGCTTCGCTGGGGTTGTTGATTGGTGACCTTGCTTTCCTTGTCAGTGAACTTCTCCACATAGCTCTCCAGGTTTCCTTTTGTGTGGCAGCTGGGCTTCAAGTAGGAGCGTCACATTTAGTCCTAGAATTTTCCTGCTGCAGAATTCTAGTGATCAAAGTCACTCTGGTGTTGGAACCTTGTTGATATTCTGTTCTGGGAAGCAAAGTGAAAAGCACATGGTAAGCTACCACATTATAGTTTCAACTCCTCTGCAGTTTAAATTCATCATAGATTCCAAAGCAATAGGTCACAGAGTCAATTTACCATAGATTCCAAAGCAATAGGTCACAGAGTCCAGCCAGAGGTAAGTGAAGCGGAAACACACTCTGTCCTAAAATAGGGAGATGGCATAGTTCTAAGAGCTAATCTTGGCTGGGCCTGGTGGGGCATCCCTGTAACCCCAGCACTTACTGGGAGGAAGGAAGATTAGGGATTTAGTGTTATTGTTGGATGCATAGAGGGTTCAAAGCCACTTTGGGCTAAATCGAGGTCTGTCTCAGTACAATGACAAAAACATCTATAATGACACTGTTTGTCACCTGCTTAGTGAGCTTCACAGAGTTTTGTATATTGTAAGTATTACATGATTTGGTGTGTGTGTGTGTGTGTGCGTGTGCGTGCGTGTGTATGTGTGTGTGTGTGTGTGTGTGTACATGTACATGTGTGGAATGCCTGTCAGTCTATTGACATATTTTAGTCTTAGGTAATTTGTTTCAATGTAAACTTGAAAACTTTTCCTTCTCAAATTTGAAGCAATTTTGATCAGTTTCATTTGTGCTTACATAAATCACATTTTGTGAAAATGGTCACAAAGGGCAGGTTGTACCAGACCGTGGAGCTGTCAGTGACTTGACCACTGGGCCATGCTGACCCAGAGACAGAGTTCTCCACAGAATGAAAATTGTAAATGAACTCAAGTGAGCAGTGTTTTGTTGCAAACAACCAGCTCTCTGGATAGCACACTGTATCTATTGTAGCAGAATTTTAATCTAGCAACATGGCTGCTCTGGCAAAGGATCACATCCAAAGACCTAGATCTACGAGATCCGGGTAAAATGCAGACATACCTCACACCTTTAATCCCTAACAGTGAAAGTAGAGTTAGTTTGTATAAAAAAAACAAAAACAGCCATGCTTGAAAATGATGTCTAATTTTGGGGCAGATAAGGTGACAAACAGAAAGATATGACAGACTGAGTCAGAGAGAGTGTACACCCAGCTCTCATAAGAACAAAAGAGAAGCTACTTAAGAGCAGAGCAGAATGAGAGAGAGACAGACACACAGACACAGACAGAGAAACAGAGAAAGAGGAGGCAGTTTTTACATACAGAGATAGGTTATAGATGGAACAAGCTAAACACAGGTGAAAAAAGAATGATGCAGAGATTAAGGAGCCAGAAGACTAGAACAGATTGCCAAAGTTAATATGAGGCCAAGCAGAGCAATTCAGTTAGAAGCTCAGAGAAGCCAGATTGAATCAATCAACTTGGAGAAGAGTTTTAAGCTAGGACAGCTGAGTTGAACCAGCCAGCCAGAGTTCATAAAGAACTAGAAGGGTGAGCTTACTCAGCAGTGAGCCTGTGAGATGGCAGTTACAGGTGGTGGATGAAGATCACGTCTACAGTATACGGACTACTAGCCATTTGTGTTGATCTGCAAGTGAGCTAGCATATCACAGCACACCACCAACTTTAACGCTCAGCTGTGGTTTTCTGTGACTCATTTTTAACATCTCAGAACCCATTTACAGCTGTCCTTTACCTTCTGCCTCAGCCTTCCACTCAAGAGTGGTTTGAGTCAAAGCTCCACATCCACTTTTTCTTCTCTTGACTTTCCTTCACACTCCAGTGTGGAAATACAAATTTTATGAGGCCAGAGCAAGGAGCTTTGGCATGGGGATTCTGATTTATTGCTTAAGGAAGCTCCACATTCATGGGTGAGATCTATGTTTTATTTCTTTTGTCCTATCCGTATCAGTAAGAAATTTTCAGAACTGAACTGGAGGTATGAACAAAATAAATTGAAAATACTTCCCTTTTTTAATGCACAGTAGTCATTTCAGCAATGCAGCAAACACCGAACATTTGACAGACAGATAGAAGTGACCTGTGTGTAAAGTCACACGGGTGTGGCAAAAATGTTGGAAGTAGATCTTGAGTCACTCTCTTAATTTTTTTTTTTTTTTAGTGATTACTGTTATATTCAATCCACTGAAGTTGATTTTTAAAACTCTTATTTCCCAGAAGATCAGCGATTTTACCTCAGTTGGTAAGATGTTAGTCATGTTAGTGATTCCTCCATGCTGTAGTGAATAATTTAATGATGCATAGAGTCAGCCATGAAGGACAGGGAGGACAAGGGAAACACATTTTAATGGCACTTCGGCTGACAGAGCTTGCCCTGACTGCTGGAAAAGTTGTTTTAAAGCAATTTAGCAGTTTCTGACTTCTAGGGGAAAAATTACACGGGTAGTTGTATCTTTAAAATGAAGTTCGTGAAGTATCTTGTTACAAAATGTTCCCAGCTCTCTTTACTTCCCTCTTATGAGACACAATCTCCTTAGGTCTGTAATAGATTCCTGATGGGCAGAAATGTGGTTATTGTCACTGGGAAGCCAGTGGTTTGCACCTGTGTTTGCGATTTAGGGAGAGGTGGGGTTGACTTAGGTGCCTAGAGTCCTGTCCTGGGCCTCAAATGTTTTCTTGGTTTCAGATTCCTCTGAGATCATAATGTCTGTGTAAAGACAAACTCAGGGAAAATAAGACTTTTCTGGTATTTCCTGTAGGACAGATAACTATTCATTTCTAAGTGTGGCTCTCAGGTGTGCCGGTTATATCATTGCTACAAGCTATAATATTACCCCTGCAACTATAATTCCCTGAACTCTGTTTACTCAAACCTTTGCCATACTGTCCGTGAGTTTCTCAGGAGACAACCAACTTCCTGGGCAACCTGTTTAGCTCCCTCTTTGCCTCGATATTTTGATAAAAGTCCAGAAAAAAAAAAAGGATTCATAGAGAATAACTTGTTAGAGAACCGCAGATTTTACATCCACCATATTACTGTGAATGTTAACATGCTTGGATTGCCCTGATAAAGAACCGGAGTCTGGGAGTGGTGCCTGACTAGCATAAGTGGGTTTCCTCACAGTCCTCTGAGTACTGTACTGAGGCTCTCTGTTGCTCTCTGCTTTGACAGCTCATGACAGACTGTTAATGCTGACTCTTGTGGGAACAGCACAGCCTATCTAGATACCTGCCCACGCCTAGCAATGGCCTCCCTATGCCTTTCCATGATACATCATTCAGGGTGCATGCTGCTCAGCTCTCACGGAGCACTGGTGTTTTCCTCACACTGGGCTTGAGGTCAGCATCCTGAGCCCAAGGTTTTTCTAAGATGGAGCTCACAGACATGGGGGCAGGAAACACACATCCTGTTTGATGTGTCGAGTCCACACTTTATTTCCTCAGTTCAAGCATTGCGCCCTCCAACTCAAATATCTGCACCATCAGGCCACGTCCTCCACTGACGCTCACTGTCCCCCCCAGGTCACGCCCCCCACTGACGCTCACTGTCCCCAGGCCACGCCCCCCAACTGACCTGCCATCCCCAGGCTCGCTGCTCACACCTGCCTTCCATCTACTTGCTTTGTACAATTGATGCCACTTTGAAAGCAGCTGGAACACATGTGCACTTCTCTCTTCCCACGTTTCCTGTTGTAGGTAGAATTCCATGACAAGTGAGGAGAGGGAGGGTCGAAGAAACCAGATAATGTTTTGATGTTAACCTTGAGCCTACAAGGAAGTAACTTTAAATTTAGTAGCAAATCCTAGCCATTTACTATCAAATGTATAGAGTACTTAGCTTAAGAGGCATTCATCAAGTACTTACTAAGGGGGTAACTGAGTTCTCCTCAGTTCTACTGTAGAACAACATACAGATGCACCTTTAAATCCCAGCTTGACATACTGTCATCAAACTGGGGCAGTGTCTATTAGAACCGGTGCATAAAGAAGAAAGGAACTAGATACTTCTCCAAATAATCTCTAATACACTGCCATCGGCGTTGTGCATAATAACACTGAACATTGTCACCATGACAACACATTGTCCTTAGTCATAGTCAGACCATGAAGTGTATGTCATAAATAGAATATTCATTTTCATTCCATCCCATCATGTCTTTACTTTTAATAAGAGAAGTAATAAATGACTTATTAGCCTTTTGCTCTGAAACTCGTGACTTTCAGGAAGATCTTATTTAATAAGTAACATGACCGCAAGAGGCATACAAGTTTATTTCATATTTCTCTTTAACTACTTCAAGCATCTGTGTAATGTATTTTTGTTATATTCACTATCATTATCATTACCTTCTTTGGTCCCCCTGCCCCCTCATCTCTTGCTAAATCTTTTCTTCTCAGGAAGATATCCTCATACTTTCGTTACATTTTTATTTTAGTGTCCCACTGGGTTTAATTGCCATTACTTGGATAATTGTGAGTGGGAGTTTATTTACTGGAGCATGGATAACCAGAGGCTTCACTAGTGAAGAAAATGACTCTCCTCTGACAGCATCCATAACTGTCAATAGTTCTTCAGGGGAACATGACCTGGTAAACCCCTTCCTTCCCATAATGCAATGTTGGGAGTCTCCTGCAGGTGACCATGGCTTCTGTGTCACTTGACACTGTGTTGGGAAGACTTTGCTTTGTAACTCCCCTTCCCCATTGTCTTGTTCTTATTCTCTTTCTAGATCATCTTGCATGATGTTCCTGAGTCTTGGAGGGAGATATTTTCACATTTAAAGCTTTTCTTGGTCCCTTAATGAATAATAAATAATCCATATCCATTATTTGATTGTGTGTCCCAAAAACACAAAGCCAAGCACAGATGACTCTCCAGTCTTCGAGATACGGATAACACACAAGCCCAAGTTCCCAAGTATGTTGTGTAAATCTGTAAACTTAAACTTAGAGATCGCGTGGTCACACAGCATTACTACCACTCCCTGGAGATCAGACACAACCAATCAGTGCCATCTGTTCACAACTGTGGTTTGTTCTAGGTCTCCCTCAGACACTCTCAGCCTGTCACAACAGTGATGAGCTCGTACATATCAAATGGCAGGTTGGCTAAATTAGGTGGGCAGAGCGCATTAAATCCGCAGATTGTCTTTCTGTCAGACTTCAAAAACGCATTAGACAAGAGAGCGCCTTCCTTTATTTCAGGCAGTAAGATGTGCTCCAGGGTAGTATTTGTGAGATTTCGTTTTAACCTTTACTATGCATATGGTTTGTTCTGTGTTGCGTTTGTGCACATAAACATAGAGGGTGTCAGATACCCTGGAACTGGAGTGCTTGTGAGTCACCTAGCGTGGGTGCCGGGAACCAAGCTGCAGTCCTCTGTAGAAGCAATGTGTCTTCTTAACTTTGACGCCATCTCTCCAGACCCTAGGAAAGACTTAAGAGAACATTATTATTTAATTATGTCTTCTGTTTAGTATTGCTTATCATATTTTGGATTTTCCTAGGGATATGGACCTTGCAGTAGAAGTGGTAAGTAGCAGTTACTGATGATACATTGCCATGTGTTTGTCATTAGTGCTTGTTATAGTCTATCAAGGAACGCATTACCACTGACTTACCTCAATGAAGAGAAACACAGAGGAACCCAGAGTTGATAAAGACTGAGTCACTTGTCACAATCCTGCATGAGAGGGCAAAACAGGTAACTCTGCTCGCCTCCATTGCTGTAACCACCTGTTTTCATTTGATTTCCAGGCACAAACCATTTCTAGAAAAGCGTTTACAGGTGAACCCTTTGTCAGACACCTGGGATTACTTGCTTATATCTTGGTTTCCCATCATTCCATAGAACCAAAATGTCTCCCCCATTCTCTGTGTAAGACCAGAGGTCACTGCTGAATTTCAGTCCCCATTCCCTGGATCCTGCTCTGCACATCTCCCAGTGAGTGCTAAAGGCTCCAGGTGGTGGTGACATTAGGGGTTTGCTTAATGACGTCATCAGCAGTTAGTACATCCGCACATCCTCAGTACCTGAGGGCAATGGAAAGAATCGCGAATATAGCTCTAAAGGCACCATTAATACTCCCTTTGAGATTCTATAGGGTAAAGAGCTCATCAACACTCAACAGTATAAAATATCTTGGTATAACTCTTACCAAGCAACTGAAAGATCTGTATGACAAAAACTTCAATTCCCAGAAGAAGGACATTGAAGACCTCAGAAGATGAAAATATCTCCTATACTCATGGATTGGCAGGATCAATATAGCAAAAATGGCCATCTTACTGAAAGCAGTCTACAGATTCAGTGTAATCCCCATCAAAATTCCAAAATAATTTATAACAGAAGTTGAAAAAAATTCTCAAATTCATATGAAAAAACAAAACTTTGAGGATATCCAAAATAATTCTCAGCAATCAAAGATCTTCTGGGGGAATCACCATTCCTGACCTCAAACTATACTACAAAGCAATAGTGATAAAGACAAGCATGGTATTATACAGAAACACACAGGTCAGACAATGGAATAGAATAGAAGACCCAGAAATAGACCCACACACCTATGGACGCTTGATCTTTGACAAAGAAGCAAAAAGCATACAGTGGGAAAAAAAAGAAATCATCTTCAATAAATGGTGCTGGTCTAACTGGCCATCTGTATGTAGAAAAATGAAAATAGATCTATATTTATAACTTTTCACAAAGCTCAAGTCTAAGTGGATCAAGGACTTCAACATAAAACCAGATACACTCAATCTAATAAAAGAGAAAGTGGGAAAGAGCCTCGAACTCATTGGCACAGGGGGGGAATTTTCTAAACAGAACACCAATGGCTCAGGCTCTAAGATCAACAATTGATAAATGGGACTTCATAAAACTGAAAAGCTTATATAAAATAAAAGACACAATCAATAGGAAAAATTGGCAACCTACAGATTGGGAAAAAAAAAAATCTTCACTAATCTTAGATTCGATAGAGGGCTAATATCCAAAAATATATAAAGAAGTTAAGAAGCTAATCCTGCCAAAACCCAACAACTCAATTTAAAATATGGGGTACAAAGCTAAGCAGAGAATTCACAACAGAAGAATCTCAAATGTCAGAGAAGCACTTAAAGAAATGTTCAAAGTCCTTAGTCAACAGAGAAATGCAAATCAAAACAACTCTGAGATTCCACCTCACACCAGTCAGAATGGCTAAGATCAAAACCTCAAGGGACAGCACATAGATTCCACCTCACACCAATCAGAATGGCTAAGAACAAAACGACAAGGGACAGCACATGTGGTCAATGATGTGGAGAAAGAGGAACACTCCTCCATTGCTATTGTAACCACTTTGGAAATCAATCTGGCAGTTCCTCAAATAATTGGAAATAGTTCTACCTGGAGACCCAGCTACACCACTCTTGGGCATATACCCAAAAGATGCCCCACCATACCACAAGAACACATGTTCCACTATGTTCATAACAGCCTTATTTGTGATAGCCAGAACCTGGAAACAACCCTGATATCCCTCAACCGATGAATGGATACAGAAAACATGGTTCATTTATAAAATGAAGTACTACTCAGCTATTAAAAACAAGGATGTCATGAATCTTACAGGCGAATGAATGGAACTAGAAAATACCATCCTGAGTAAGGTAATCCAGACCCAAAAGGACATGCATGATATGTACTTATTGATCAGTAGATATTAGCCAAACAGTGCAGATACCTAAGATACAACTCACAGACCATAAGAAGTTAACAAGTAGAAATGTCCAAGTGCGGATGCCTCAATCCCACTTAGAAGGGAGAAGAAAATAATCACAGTCACAGAAGGCAGAGAGAGGAAGAGACCTGGGTGGGGAGAAGGGAAGTGGAGGGAAAAAAGGGAACAGGATTAGATAAGGTGGGGTTGGGAGAATAGGAGAGAAACCCAGAGGGCCAGAAGAATGAAGGAAAATATATAGGGAGTGGGTTGGGGACCCTCTAGAAAGTATCAGAGACCTAGAAAGTGGGTAAGAGACTCTCAGTACACAGTGGAGGTGCTTTTAGCCAAAATCCCCAACAATGGAGAGAGGGAACTCAAAGAGTTAACCTCTAGTAGATAGACAGGACCTCAAGTGGAGGGACGGGGTTATCAACCTACAGCCAAAATTTCTGACCCAGAATTGTTCTTGTCTTAAAAAAAAAAAAAAACTGCAGGGACAAACATGGAGCAGAGACTGAAGGAAAGGCTGTCCAGTGACAGGCCCAACTTGGGAACCATCTCATGGGTCTGACACTATTTCTGAAGCTATGATGTGCTTACAGACAGGACCCTAGCATGGCTGTCTCTCTGAGGGGCTCTACCAGTAGCTGACTGAGACATGCAGATACTTACAGCCAAGCATTGGACTGAAGCTGGGGACCCCTATGATTGAATTAGGGAAAGGATTGAAGAAGCTGAAGGGGCGAGCTACCCCATAAGAAGACCAGTACTCTCAACTAACCCAGACCCCAGGGAGCTCCCAGAGACTGAGCTAACAACTAGGAGCATAGGCAGGCTATCAGAGCCCCCAGCACATACAGCAGGGGATGGCCTGGTCTCGCCTCAGTGGAGATGATGCACCTAATCCTCGAGAGACTTGAGGCCCTAGGGAGGAGGGAGGTATGGAGGGGAGGAGAGCCTCTCAGAGGCAAAAGAGTGGAGGAATGGAATAGGAACCGTGGGAGGGGGGATCTGGAGTGGGGCAATTGTTGGAATGTAATTAAATAAAATAATTTTTAAAACCCACACAGTAAGGAGGCATTCGTTATGGTCCGCAGTTTGAGGTGATGTGGTCCTTCATGGTGAGCTGTCAGGGACATGAGGTGGCCGGTCACATTGCATAGTCAGAAAACAGAGGGGTGAGTGCTCAGTTCACTTTCTTCCTGCCCCTGTTGGTTCGGTGCCCCCCATGCTCAGGATGAGCCTTCTCTCCACAAAGACCGTCTGAGACCCCGAGGTGGGTGTCCCAGCAGACTCTACATACAGCAAGTGGACTGTGAACATTAGCCAGCACAAGCAGGCTCTGTCTGTCTTGCCCACCCACGGCAGATCGACTTAATCATTCACCACACAAGTCCTCTTCCACCCCACGCCTGTCACCGCACAGCAGCCTGAGGAAACTCTAAGCATGACCCTGCTGTTCATCCTGAGCAGGTGACAGCTCCCTCTGCCCCCATGCCATTGCCAGCTTGTGACTGCTGTACACCTTTGTACAGCGATCCCTCAGCTCTCTGTCCCCAGATCACTAATTTGTGCTTTTATTTGTTCCGGGAACCTGACCAAGGCAAAAATATATAAACGATTCATGCCAGCCTACTACGACCTGGATACGGATGGGGATAGCTTTACATCAAGACTTGGTGTTCAGTGGAACATCTAGTCACCGCCCTAAGAGATGGAAATGACTGAGCTAGTAATTACCGTCACCAATGGTACCAGAACGGCTTGTTCTGCTGTGGGTCTTGGATCCTTGCAGGTTCCAAGTGCAATTTGTGACTTACAGAGGAACCGAGTGCAGTGCTTGGGGGGCTATAAAGGCTCTGTAATGTTTTGTTTAAAAGGAAAAATGAAAGGGTCAGAAGGGGGTTTTTGAGGTAGAGAATTTGCTACTGCAGTAATTCTTAAGCCCGCTGTGCTCAGCAAACCCAATATTACCTCCAGTCTGGTACATTGTGATGGAAATTACACAGCAGAAGCCAGATCTGGACAGCAAAGATACAGGAAATTATTTAACACAGCGAAAGGAGCCCCCACCGATGGTAGCGCTCCTCCTGGCTGTACTAGCAATCTCTCTCACCACAAATGCTTTCTGCAAGCTTGCGAAGGCTCATAGGCTGGATGAGGTGCAAAGGTTAGCAGAGGTGTTTGCCCAGCATGCACAAGGAGCCCAGAGGACAAAATCGTGGTGTCCAGAGGAAAAGTAGGAACTGGAGACTTGACTTGTTAATCACCCCAGCAAGGAAACAAAGGTGATCAATGAAGCGAGATCCTGCAGATTTTTAAGTGAAAAGGACCACACACTGGTTTTTATCAGCTCTATTTAGGGAGTCAACGAGCTCTGGGAAAGGAGATAGTTAAAAATAATGACTGTGAGTTGGTCCTTACTGTTTAGAATTCTGCTTTTAATTCACACACACATACATGCACTCGCTCGCGCGTGCACATACACACACACACACACACACACACACACACACACTTTAGAATCCAGCTCTGGGAAATAATAGTACTATATTGTGGAATCCGATTGCTTGCAGAAGTGTTAAAGACACATAGTTTCAAATTGGACAGAAAATACTTTTTCCAAAGTCAGACTCATATTTTCCGAACAGTCATAATAAATGGTTTCAGATGGACCTTAAGATTCACTTATTTATGTATTTTATGTATATGGGTACTTTGTCTACATCTGTACACCAGAAGACAGTTGTGAGCTGCCATGTGGATGCTGGGAGTGAACTCAAGACCTTTGGAAGAGCAATGAAAGCTCTTAACCACTGAGCCACCATCTCTCCAGCCCTACAAATAGACTTTAAGTACGCGATCGCTCCGCGTGGTCCACTTTTCTGAACAGAATTGTTAGTATGAGGAACCTCTAATGATCACACGAAAATAAGCCAAACAAACAAACAAACAAACAAACAAAGGTGGAGATTCTCTGGATATCAAAAACCACTTCAGGGGCCTGGGGAGGCGGCTCAGCAGTTAATACGCCCTGGCTGCTCTTTCAGGAGATGATCCCCAGAACTCTCGCGAGGCTTTCACTGTCGGCAGCTCCAGTTCCAGGGGCCCAATGCTGTCTTCTGACCTTCAAGGGTACTAGGCATGAATGTCATACCCAGACATGCATACAGCAAACACCTCTACAGGACACACGGAACAGGACAAGTCTACCTGGTACAGCAGATAACAGTGCAATATCGCACCGTCTGCAGGGCCGAAGGACCAGGACCAGGAAGTGAGTGTCTTTGAAAAACACCTCTGCGAACCTAAGCCAACACCACGGAGCAGCCCTTGGCTGGTAAGAGTAAGTACCCCGTGGGCCAAGAGGAAACAGAGTGAAAGCAACGAGTCATCAGACAGGACTGGAAGCCGATACTTTACAAAACCAATTTAAAAAGACAGTAAAGAGACCGGGAGAAGCTAAAAACAAAACAGCCTTGAGAACAGAATGTTTGATCTTTATAAATATTATTTGATCCGTGTAAAGTGCAGACTTTGTCTGATTTAAAATGTCAATTCCAATATACCAAATAGAAATATCGATCCTACTTTAGAGGTAAGAAAATTAGGCTTCAAGGTTTGGGATTTAGACCCAAATCCACCTAGTCCAGAATCCACACAGTATAACGAGGAATTAGGGGGAAAAAGTAAAAATCCTGGTTATTGGGCTAGTGAGATGGTTCATTGGTTAGAGGCTCATGCTGCTGACCAGAGTTCAGTCTCCAGGCACCACAAGATAGAACGAGAAAACTGTCTCCCACATCCTTCTGACATCTACATGCATGTGTGGCATGCACACATAGCACACACATACTATACATGCATACTATACCATAAACATATATACATCACAGCACACACAGACATACACATACATACTACCACAGCATACCACACACACACACTACACCACATGCACATGCTACACCATACACACCACACACATACACCATATGTACACATACGACCTCTCACAAACTGCAACATATACACACCACTCCTCATATAACACACACACCTCACCACATACATCACACTGCCCCCTCACATACTAGACTATACAACCACATATAGCATACCACACAAACACACATTCACATACAACACAACATATATACACACACACCATATCATGCACACACACATCATGCACACACATACATATCACAGTATACAAATATATACACACACTACATCATGCACACACATACACACCATACCACACACACACCACACTATACACACATACACCACACCACACATACAACATGCCCACACACATACCACATCATAAACACACATAGACACACATACACACCACCATACAAACACATACACCACATCATGCACACATATACACACCATACCATACAAGCACATACACACAAGTACCACAATATATGCACACTTAGAATTTTAAAAACAAAAATATAAATTCACCACCTAGTGGAAGACTTGTCTGTAGTAATGGGATTTACCACTGTGGCCACGTTTCATCTTGGGCTTTATCTACAGCTTAGGAATTTCTTTCTCTACATAAATGCAAATTTTTATATTTTAAATCCTTAAACTAGGCAAATTTTAAATGATGTCATGGATGTTTCCATACATTAGTTCCTATTCCTAAAATTTTGGCTGATTTCTTTTGCCTCAAAGCACCTATAAATATCTCTGCGGGAAGAAGTGTTAAGAGTGAGCCTTCCAAGATGCAGTGTGCACTCTGCATAATTCTTGTCCAGATTTCAACCGATTCACCATGGAGATAAGTAACCCTTTTAAGGACATGCTGCGCCGCTGGTAAAGTTTACTTAATTTATTTTGACAGCTGTATCTAATTGCTTAATAGCACATGTTACATGAGTAGTAAAAAGCTTAATAACTTAAAACGTCATTGTTCTTTCAGATGAAGTGATAGGCATGCATTTGCCATGTGTGTGTGTGTGTGTGTGTGTCTGTCTGTGTGTGTGTGTGTGTGTGTGTGTGTGATGACCTATCACCCCCACTTGCATGCATACACACATGCACATGCATATATGCAAACATGCACAAACCCATACAAAATAAATTCAATGGGTTTTGATAAACTATGATAAATACCCCCCACACACACACAATTGTTTCTCTAGAGAATATTGACTGGTACAGGCACATCTGTGAAGATAAAGGCCAGATTGTGTGACTAATGTTTCTATAAATTAAGGAGCCCGAAAAACACCAGCACACCCTCAGAGGCTGGAGGAAAGTGTTGGATAATCTCCACAACCTTCGAAGAAAGCATCTCTGCTTCCAAATCACATCTGTGTTGGGAATTTATTCAAAGGGATTATTCAAAGTTCTCAGATTCGAAGATACCGAGTTGTATGAGGAAAGTGTAGAAAACTCTTCAGCAAGTAAATATTTCCAATTCTCAGCTGTGAAACAATGACTCAAAGGTATTTTAGCCTAATGTTAACTTGTTTGTGGGGCTCTTATTATATGTTGATCTAGCGCCCTCTTGTGCAGTACATTTTAATAACAAAGTTTGAAATTTATATACTTTTCAGAATCAAGACAGTTCTTTCTTCAAAAGAAGAATTTCATTTTTAATATGATAATATAATGACATCAGTCCCCCTTCCCTTACTTTCCTCCAGCCTCTCTCATAAGCCTCACCTCACACCTCAGAAAGAAAACTCTTTTTTTTTTTTTTTTTTTTTTTTTACATCAGGTGGAGATCATTACAAAAACACACAACCAATCAAAGCACAGGGTTGTGGAGCCCAGTCCCACGGATTCATCTTGACCTGACTTAAGCAAATCTAACTCACACTCAAGAGAAGTGGGAAAATATTTTTGTATTGCAATATAATGAATGAGTTCTGGTAGATGCTTGAGATCTTAGGGCAAAAGAAAAAAATGTGTCACTCGGATGAGAGGCAAGAAATGGTTGGACTTGTCTCTCCTGTGTGCAGTCACCGGGCGTGGCCAGCACCAGCTACTGGCCTTGTGAGTGCTTCACAGGGAGCAGAGCACCCCACCAGTGTTTCAACTTCAGGAAATGTGATAAGCTAGCAAGAGTGACGTCTTCATCAAAGACAGGGTGAGCCCCATATGCCACACCCTCCGCTGGGTAGTGACTGGGTACTGTGAGCTCTGTGAACTTCCAGATGTCACAACTTCAGGCTTTCCTACCCCCTCACTACCATAGGTAGAAGAACCCCTTGACTCTGCCCTCAGGAACTCAAGAGTGCAATTGAATGGGGTGTAACCCTCCACTTTGTTTTGTTTTGAGACAAGGTCTTCGGATCTAACTAAACCATCTTCATCCCTTATCCTGCCGTAGCTTCCTAGAATCACAGACTAGCACAGCCTTAATGGAATATGGCCTTAATTGGAGACAGGGTCTTTACAGGTGTCATTAAGTTGAAATGAAATAATTTGAATGGGCTTCAATCCAGAAGTGTTTCTAAAAGGGGGAGGGAGGAGCTGAGTGTGGCCAAGAATGCCAACAACTTGTAGATGAGCCTGTGGGTGAAGACAGAAAGACTGAGAGTTCAAGGTCAGCCTTCCCTGCATGATTCGGTATGGGATGCCATGACTGTTCTTGGTTGTCGCCTCAGCTATGCTGGAATTGAGCTCAAGCAACTGGGCAAACCTCTGAGGAATTTTCCTTAATTGGATCATTTGAGGGCAGATCCACCTTAAATCTGGGCCACGCCTTCTGCTGGCAACCTATATAAGGGGTGTGGAAGGAGGAAGGAAGCCTTTGCCCTTTGCCTGATTGCTCAAAAACTCAGAGCAGTTCATTTCTTCACTGCTATTAGGGCCTACTCCTTTGAGATCCCAACGTGTCCTGAAGAGCACCTGAGACACGCAGCCTTGCAGATTGGATTCTTAGACTTTCCCTTCACAGGCAGCCACTGTTGGACTAGCTGTCCTATAGCCTGTAAGCCATTCTAATAAGCCACACGTGCACGTGGACACACACCACACACACACACACACGACCACACACACATTGCTTCTCTACAGAACCTTGACTGACTGACTGGTCCAGGGGCATCTGTGATTGGTGTGTGAACTAGGAAGCACCAGAATCACCGGCACTGCCTAGAGGCTCAAGAGAAGAGCTGAATGGTCTCCACAACCTGCAAAAGGAAGAGTTTCTGCCAATCCTCATGGTTTTTTTAGCCCGAAGAACGGTGAGAAGGTGCTTTCTCAGTGTGCGACACTTGAGAGGAAAATGGACTAATGGAGTGTTGTTATGAGGGGTTTATCAATGAGCTCACGTAGAAAATGCTAAGTTTCACAAACGTAAAATTTAGCCACAGGAGCATTGTCTCTGTCAGACAGCTTAAGGAACCCAGCCCTGCCCTCTTCTCCGGGAGAGCATAAGTCCTGACCCCGGCCAACAACTGCCCTGGGAAAGGCAGCTGAGGTCAGTCTCCGAGATAATTTCTACATCATAAACCTCTCCATTTGTCTAAACAACCAAGCCATGGAATTACTGTCTCTGTAAATCATGTTTAATTGCTCAACGTGTAACTTGGAGCCGCAAAGCTACGTTGACGGGGATTTCAGTTCCAGGTGGGTTCTCTTTTGTGCATTAGCCTGAACCAGTGCGGTGTTAGTGCCACGCTACTGTTGAAGAGTTTTTTCCTCTGTTAATACCTAAGTGCTCGGGGTGACTTTTCACTGGGGAGGCACAATAACACTGTAACAGCACTTAGTTAAACAACTGCATCCCTGTCCTCCCTTGGCGGCCGGCGGCATTTCCTCCCTGCTAGGTAGAACCGCAGTTTAGGGTGAGCAAGGAAAAGTCCCCACTGCTGTCGATGTGGAAGCACGGGGGCAGCTTTGAGAATGGCATAGCTTTTCTTTGCTCTCGGTGCGCTTTGCTTGTGGGATTCGGGTTCCAGAAAGTGTGACATTGTCGAAAGCTACCCCCAAGCGTGTGGGTTCTTACCCCTTGAATTTGAAAAATGAAATTTTTGTGGATTCTAGGGAGAGCGAGCAGAGTGGGGAGTCCGTGGGGAGAAGTGGGGTGTCGCTGAGCAGCTGGTCTGGGGCTTCTTAAACGACCTGTGGTAGAAACTAGACCGAGGCCCGGGAAAGGAGAGGAGCTGGTCTGTCCAGTTGGCCCGACCACAAGTGTCCAGGAGCCTTGCTCGGTTTCAGTTGCGTAGTCATGCACAGAGAAACTGCAACCAAACTCTGCCCTGACATTCCTGGCCTCCAGCGAGGACGTTCTCTGTCGGAACCATTGCTCTACCGTCCCCGCCTGACGTCCTCGGTCAATCCCTCGTATGAAAGCTTTTCCAACACAGTTCAAGAAATACAATGTTCTACTATAAAAACATAACTCGCTGGGAAAAGCTTTTCCTGGTTGTGTACTAGATATATAAAATTTATATGTATAATACATCGTTTTAAAGGAAACTTTAGCTATTGTTACATTCCACCGTCAGTATTTCGGCTATTTCTCTTTAAGATGAAAGCATTTTTCCTTGTGAGAGTAAAGCAACAGCCTCCTCTAATTTTCTAAAGAGGTTAGTTTTGTATAACAATAAACCAGTTCACTAAAAAAAATCCTCTGTGTCTTCCAAATCCTGTACATATGGCTTGCTTGAAGCATGGTCTGTTTTGCGACTATATATTGCATTTGGTTATTTCCCCAGGTCTCTGTGACCCAGCCGGGCTTGGTATGGAGACTCCGTCTTGCAGAGAGAATCCACGAAGGGAATAATCACAACCCCAGTTCTGAGTTCACCGGTCTCATTCTGCTGTTGTTACAATTCTTTCCACAAATGGGATAGAAAGTGTCCATTCTACATGTCTGAGGCTAGACTGCACCCTGCCTTGGGCACCTTTCTTCCCTATCAGTTGAGATCTCTTTGACAACCTAGAGATGCTGAGAGATGTCCCTGGGGTGGAGTGACATGTTGATGCCTTCACTGGGACCACAGAGCAGTCTCTGGGCTTACTGTGGCCCCCGCTCAGATGCCCTGTTCCCCAGTGCTCACATATTGAGTACCACCATGAGCTGACTCAGGACACCTCAGCATCTGGGCCCTTTGGGTTGCCCTGAGGTACAGCCTTTCTCAGAAGCAGATTAAAGCTTTCTCTTTCCTCTATCTGCCAAAGCTAAGTGTTAGTTTAGTAAGCAGTGAGGTCTTCCCCACCCCCACACCATTCCTTCTCACTGCCGTCACTACGGACTCATGGCTTTTTAGTTTACAGTCTATGAATTTCAGAAGCTAGAGAAATGATTTAGTCGGTAAAGTTCTTGCCACACAAATTTAGGATATTGAATGCTATTGAATGCTATTCCCAATACCTCTTTAGGATGGGGGAGGCCAGGTAAAGTATAATATATGCATAATCCCAATCAGCCAACCTCATGTAATTCATGGTCTATGAGCCCCAAGCCAGTGATGGGCGTTACCTAAATAAACAAGTTAAACATCTCCTGGGGAATGACCTCTGACCTCCACTAGCATGCACACACATGTGCATATGCATACACACATGCACCCACCTGCTTACACACATGCATATGCAATTACATACATACAAACCTGCACAAACCCATATCAAATAAATTCAATGGGTTTTAATGACCTACAGACACAGAATATGTGTTTGTCCAATGGGACACTCTTCAAACCGGCTCCTGGTCCCTTTCTATGCAACTCGATTATGTTTTGGATGCCTCCTTTCGGTGCACAAGATCTAGATGTTTTCCACAAGAAATAGTGCAAAAGACTAAAAACTAACTCTGAGAGAAAAAGAGATTGTTAACGTGGTGGCATTATATCTTAGATGCTTTGATACACAGAGTCATAATACATGTATGTGTCATAAAAACCCGTGAGTTCATAGTGATAACTTCCAGCTCACACTTGTCATTACAGACTGGTCTTGGGCTTTGCACATTCTGCAGATTTCTCTGCTCACATCTCGGTATTTTTGTTCTGTCTTTACTGCTTTTCTTGTTTGCAGATCCTGACTTTGAGTATGTAAGCTCTGCTGGGTATCACTTTCTCTTCTCCGAGTCAAATGGGTCTTTATTTTATTTCGCCAGCTTTTCTGATGTCTGTGTCTTACTATGGTTTCCACAGGTTGATTGACTCCTGGGTTGCTCCCAGTTTTACTTTCATCTATAATTTTTCTATCTTTTTTCCCCTGATCATCCCACACAACGTTTCAGCTCTTGTTGCCTTTCCTGCTCTACCACATGGAGTTTTGTTGTTGTTGTTTGTTTGTTTGTTTTTTAGTTCTGTTTTGGGGTCTTTCTTACCAAGGTGATTAGAGACTGATTTTATTTTGTTTTTCAACTTTGCTTTATATTTATTGATGAATAGTAGCTGCACATATTTTGGGGAATATCCTATGATGTTTTGTAATTATTAAATAAAACAGGGCTATCGCTGTTGTGAGGTGTGTGATGTACAATTGCTAGTCATCACCTTTCTATTGTGACAAGAATATCTGTACTCATCTCTTCGCTGTGAGGGGCAAAATCTTTGTAACCACAGTGTGTCTCTCTGAATTCTGGTTCTGCGTGGTCTTCAAATCCACAGCCCTGCCTTTTACTTACCCTATGACTGACTGAAGGAGGCATCCTGTAGCAGAAGTGCTTACTGTGTTTTCTATCTGTGAACTCTTATCTTGAGCCTGGAGCTCTCCTGAGGTAGACTGTTTGGCTGAAGTAAAAGGACTTCAGGAAACAAAACTGAATGGGAGGAGGAGGACCAAGGCTCAGAAAGTCTTTCAGGACATTGGTAAACGAATCAGTTTGTTTCTGGTTAGTTTTGGTAAGTGCATAGTAAAGAAACTTAGTATCTGAAGAAAACAAAATACTGTTTCTGAGACAGGGTCTCATGATACAGTCTTGGTTGGCCTGGAGCTTGCTCTGTATGCCAGGCTGGGCCTCAGCTCACACAGTCCTCTTGCCCCTACTTTCTGAGTGCTGGGAGAAAGCTGTGTGGCAACACGTCAGGAACCATGCTTTCAGTTTATATTATACATACATAAGTATATATATTTATCACTTACTCCTTGCATTTTTGCCTAAAATATAAAGAAATCTTATTTTAAAAGAAAACTATTACAGGCCTAGGGAAACAGTACGTCAGTGAAAAGCTGGCTGTGGAATTCTGATGACCTCCGTTTGCACCCCTACAAACTCCACCAAAGAGACACGAGAGTCAGAGGTGGAAAGTTCTCCAGAGGCGTGTGGTCAGCGTGAACACACAGCAGTGAACAGCAAGCAACCCATCACCTCCCAAACTGCTTGGAAGGCAGGACTGACATTCAAGGTTGTCCTCTGACCTACATAGTCATGTTGTTCCAGTATTCACCCGCACACTCTTGTGTACACAAACATGCGCATGTGTGCCCACACACGGATGAGCATGCACACAATAAAAACATTAAAAATTTTTCCTTAGCATTCATAATAATGCATGCTGAAGATATTTGATTTTAAGCACTCGGAATTCCCCTAGACTTGCCCTAACAATTTATCGTCACAACCAGCTTTGTTTGTTCTGCTGGTCTTTCATCGCAGCAGCTGAGATTTTAATGAACTTGTAGTGCTTTGTAAGTAATGACATGACCACAGGACTCAGACCGCAAACCTGTCTTCCTCTCCTCACCCCCGCACCTCACGGCTCCCTAACAAACAGCCAGGGCTACCACATCCTTTCTCTTCCACCCTGCTGGCGTTTGTGTTTGTGTGTTCTCCACCTGCCTCCACACTTATGTGTTGTTTGTGGTTGCACTCCGTTGGGTACATGCTGGCACCTCCTCCGGACAGTTCACCACCGCACCTGCTGTCTCGTGGCTGCAAACTGCACTGCACGGAGCTGTCACATGGCCCCTTCTGCATACTCTCACTGCGTTGAGGGAGTAGGTGACCCAGAACGATAGCATGCTTATGCTGTTCCTTGCAATGGGGGCACACGGTAGTCCCTCAGAGCCCATGAGAGATGTGCTCCGAGACCCCACATATATGAAAGCCATATATGCTCATGTCTTTTATACACGGTGCTTACGGAGGACTTGTATACATTATCCATCTTGCTGTGCATCACTTCAGATTGCCTGAAGTACCGAGCACAATGGGATGTCAGTGGTTGGTTCACCACACAGTGTTCAGGCAACAATGTCGATGGCAAAGGTCTGTGGGTGAATGTTCGGCATAGGCGCAGATTTTTCTCAAATATTTTCTCCTCTGCAGCAGGCTGCATCTGAAGATGCAGAGCCCACAGATGTGCGGGCAGAGCGTAGCATTTATTTCTTTGGTCCGTCCAAACACGGCGTGGAAAGTGAGGACTTTCAGAAGGCTCTGCCCGATTCTGCTTTGTTCAGGCCCGTGTGGGGCAGCAGCGGGGTGTTTGGCTTTTGATGTGATCCGTTCAATTTCCTGGCAACAATGTAAACAGCGGCATCTGCTCCCCTGTGGACAGAGATTACAGGGAGCCTCCTCCTTGGCAAACCCCAGAACTTGATTTTCCAGTCTACCTACTAGTCCTCGGAGCTTCCTGTGATCACTCTAGTAAGTTCTTTGTCCTGCTCAAGGATGCTAAGAACTCTGACCTGAATATCCTTTTGAAAAAGTAATGAGTCAACAATACTATAATTAGGGCTGAGGATAAGAATGGAGCTTCTATCCTCAGTTCCTTGGTAATAAATTAACTTTGACAAACTCTTGGTCTTTCCTTGACATTTCTTTTATCCTCGTTCTTCTGCCTAAAAGCAATTAAAATACACCAAGGTATATTGACTCATTGAGTTCCATGGTTTGCTTCTGCGGGAGGACAGCTGCCGAGGACCTGGAAGAGCTTCGGTCCTCTGCCCAGATGCACTAACCAGGTTCCACGTGTCTTCCTCGGTTGGCAGCCAAGGTGGTCTCGCAATGATCTGCTCTCAAGAGAGGAGTTGGTCAGAAAGGAGTTGCGTTCTTATAAATTCGATTTAAAATTATAAATCTCTCTCAGTACAAGACTTGTGTGCCCTGAGCTAGGTAACTGAGGGTGCCAAGGAATGTGCTTGGCTGATTTCATAATTAGTAGTTAAAAGCAAATCTCACACGTACTAGTGTGAAGCCTGGAGGATGTTATAGGAAGGGCTTTGGGTTTCCCTGTCACTTGTAAAGGAGGTGGAGCCACTATGCTGGTGACCCATGGAAGGACAGGAGAGAACTTTGTAACCTGGATGCCCAGGGCTAGAGCAGGGACAATTGCCAAGCAATGGAAGAAAGATGGCGACATCTCCTGATCCACCATATTTGTTGTAGGTCACCGGCCTCTTCCTGGATGGACAGAGCGTTGTGAGATTCCACCCTTGGCTATGATCATCATCCCTATTGGCAGGACCAAGCCTCGCCAGCATGGAAATGAAGTGTGTGCCCTGATAGGCTTCTGGAAAGTCCAGTTGCTGACTCCACGGACAGCATCAGTGCTAAGCAGTATCAAGGGCAAATTCAGATGACTTGGGAGGGGCAGGGCACACCCCACTGGGGACTCCAGTACTGAAGGGGCTTTGGCTAGCCCGGACATGTTCAACAGGAAAGGACAATATAAAGTCCCAGGAGGCTTGCGGGTACAGAGAGGTCAGACATTTCTGAACGCCTGTGTTAAGGCTCAGCAAGGATAAACACCAGAGCCTTGATTTTCTCCACCCACCTTGTTTCTCTCCTACATACGGGTGATCTCGGGGGCTTGGTAAAGTCTCCACTATGGACCCAGCAGCTAGTTCTCTCCTTCGGGTTAAGAACCCCTGGATGGGGTCCTCTGATTAATACCATGAGCCCTAATTCTGAGTTTTCATCTCCTGACTTTTACTCTGTAGAGATTGAACTACTATTTGGAATTTGCATACATGTTTATAAATAAAACATGGTTGGGGGCTTGTAGTCCTCCAAGGTCCCATGACAGGGGAATCTACTCCTATGGCACCTTAGATTAGATATCACGCAAATGGCTACTCCTGAAATGTTAAGGTCTAACATCTATGCCTCTCAGCTGTGATACTCCGTACTCAGCGTCAAAGGTGGAAAAATCAAACAGCACTAGATGTTCCAAATCTGTTTGCTTTTCTTTCCCAAGAGAATCACCTTGCACTTCCTGGGGCAGTTTCACCGTGTGGGGCAGTAAACCATCACCCAATCCAACAAAGGTTCCTGGCAAATGACATTCTAGAGCTGAAGTTAACCGCTAGGGCAATCTAATGGGTCAAAGATTCCAGCGTGCTGGCTCATGCTTCCTTGTCTCTTCCCACACTTAATGTTATGACAGACTTTGCATTGATTTAATGAAGTGATGAGGCTTAAACAATACACATGTAAATGAACACGGCTTCCTGCCAGGCAGGAACTTTCTGTGTGAATGAGTCACACTATATGATCTTGGGAGTGGATGTTTTATTAACTGTTCCTTGATGTGGACTTTCTCTACTGGAGAATATAGAAAATGCTAAACATGCCATGGTTAATATTTTGATATATTCCCTTCTGTTTTCCCTGCCGTTCTTATGTTTTAACATAATTGGAAATATTAATACAATAAGACCCACGTGAGAAGAAGGCGCATCCTCTGTGCATTAATCATGGTCTGCATCCCCCAGGAAGAGCTGGCCTAGTTTCTGTCTTCCATAGGGACAGCTCTGCACAGAGTTCGGTTTGACAGTTAGCGACTGTGGCAGGCAGTATTTCTCAGAATGCCCCACACAACCCTAATTTAGTGAGCGGACAGAATTGTCTCCTGGGTCCTGAAAGGTAGGAAAGGAGCCATCTGTTTGAGAAAGCTGACAGAGATAAATCTCAAAGGAGCATGTGATGTGATTCAAGTCACATCCTTGTCTCTTAGTCCAGTAGGGAACAGTACACTGAAAGGCAGTCACAGTGCCGGCCCGAACCAATGATTCTCAATTTCCACCTGCAGCAGAACTTTTGTGGGAGTTGGGGAAATCCCAAAATCAAGTCATCTTGAAGATTCGTTGCAAAGGGAGACTTTAAATTAGCACATGAGGCAACTGGTGACAAGCCCAACTCTGAGAAACAGAGCACACAGAGCACACAGAGCTAACATGCAGGACACAGAGCACACAGGACTAACATGCAGGACACAGAGCACACAGGACTAACATGCAGGACACAGAGCACACAGAGCTAACATGCAGGACACAGAGCACACAGAGCTAACATGCAGGACACAGAGCACACAGAGCACACAGGACTAACATGCAGGACACAGAGCACACAGGACTAACATGCAGGACACAGAGCACACAGAGCTAACATGCAGGACACAGAGCACACAGGACTAACATGCAGGACACAGAGCACACAGGACTAACATGCAGGACACAGAGCACACAGGACTAACATTCAGGACACAGAGCACACAGAGCTAACATGCAGGACACAGAGCACACAGAGCTAACATGCAGGACACAGAGCACACAGAGCACACAGAGCACACAGGACTAACATGCAGGACACAGAGCACACAGGACTAACATGCAGGACACAGAGCACACAGAGCTAACATGCAGGACACAGAGCACACAGAGCACACAGAGCTAACATGCAGGACACAGAGCACACAGGACTAACATGCAGGACACAGAGCACACAGAGCTAACATGCAGGACACAGAGCACACAGAGCACACAGAGCTAACATGCAGGACACAGAGCACACAGGACTAACATGCAGGAGACAGAGCACACAGAGCTAACATGCAGGACACAGAGCACACAGAGCTAACATGCAGGAGACAGAGCACACAGAGCACACAGAGCTAACATGCAGGACACAGAGCACACAGGACTAACAGAATAATACCAGTTTGTGTTTGTTTAGCACTGAACACTTTTCAAAGTTCTTCACATGTATTATCTCTCTGTTCAACTGTATGAGAGGCAAATGAGGGACTGACATTTCCACTTATGTAAACTGTCGAGAAATAGGGGGTAAAAGGAAGGGAGAGAGAGAGAGGAAGAAAGAGAAGAGGAGAGACAGGGAGAGAGAGAGAGAAAGCGAGCTTATGTTCCTCAAGTTGCCATGTCTAAATGACAAACATTGATTGCACACAAGACTTTTGGAAGCTTCTGCTGGAAGGCGGGGCACTAATATGAGTGCACAAATGTCCTGAGAAACCCTGGACTCAGGCTACACTCAGGGGTACTCATTGCTGTCTTCATCACACACACAAATTGTGGACACCATATATGTCCATCCATAGGGTCCTGATTAAAAAAAAGCAGAGCAACTATCATACACTCGGAAGTTCTAAAGGCCATTATTTGCACCAGGATATTTAAATCATCACCATCATCCTCATCATCATCACCATCATCCTCATCCTTATCATCATCATCATCATCACTAACTATCATGAGAGGTGGGGGGGGGAGAGCAAGAACAGGAGGAAAGAGAATGTTATTTGGCATTTTCCTTGGCATTGTTCTGAGTAAATACCTTGGAACTCAGGTCCTTCAATAGACCGTTTACTGGATTATAAATAAAGTTGGGAAGATGATGTCTCTATGTCAGTTGTATTTGAGTGTGAGGCATATCTCACACTCAAATACCGGAAAGGAAAAGAAAACTGTCACTACCTCTGTAAGCATCCCAGTTCTGCCTAATCTCTAACTGTCCTGTCTAATATAGTCTACTACATGCATGTATCTGACAACAGCATAGCAAGATATTAGTTTATAGGACCCAAATATCATAAAATGGAGCCTAAGCTAAGAATGCATTTTTACATTTGTCAAGGTTTGAGAGTTGAGACTTTGAGTCTTGAACCAGAATTTAGAGCAGAAGAAAGAAACCACTAACTGGCCACTACCATGAACCGTGATGCTGAATCTTAATATTTACTGTACATTTTTTTTAATTGAGTAACATTCAACTTTCAACCAACCATTGTGTACCTACCCTGGTAAGCCCTGGAGGTATAAATCAAAACGAGGTCTCTATCCAGGGGGAGCTGGCAGACTTAGGCTTTACCTTTCAAACAACAATCAATTCCTCTCAGAGCAAAACAAGCATAGGAGCCCTCCTCAAGCTGTGGGTCTTTCTTTAAAAAGAAGTTCGGAGATGAGGAAGCTGGTGTCTGCAGAGACCCATTCGTCATCGTCAGCATCACCACCACCATCACAACCATCATCACCATCATCATCACCACCACCACCACCATCATCATCATCACCACCATCATCACCACCATCATCATCACCACCACCACCACCATCATCATCACCACCACCACCATCATTACCACCATCATCACCACCATCACCACCACCACCACCACCATCATCATCACCATCATCATCATCATCACCATCATCATCACCACCATCACCACCACCATCACTATCATCATCACCATCACCATCATCATCACCATCATCACCACCACCACCACCACCATCATTATCACCACCATCATCACCACCATCATCATCACCACCACCACCACCATCATCATCATCACCACCATCATCACCACCATCATCATCACCACCACCACCACCATCATCATCACCACCACCACCATCATTACCACCATCATCACCACCATCACCACCACCACCACCACCATCATCATCACCATCATCATCATCATCACCATCATCATCACCACCATCACCACCACCATCACTATCATCATCACCATCACCATCATCATCACCATCATCACCACCACCACCACCACCATCATCATCACCACCATCATCATCACCACCATCACCACCACCACCATCATTACCACCATCATCATCACCATCACCATCACCACTGTCACCACCACCATCATCACCACCATCATCAATACCATCAACACCATTTATTGGGGGGACAGGGTCTCGGTTGTTCCAGGTTGCTCTCAATCTCACTGTGTAGCTGAGAATGACCTTGAGTTGAAAGTATGTATGCACCACCACCCTTGAACTACCTGTTCTTTGTTTCAGCAATGAAGCTAGGAGTGCTGACACATGCCTGTCAACACAGTACTTTGGAGGTAGATGCAGAAGAACCAGGAGTTAGCCTCTACCAACTGTGAGTCTGAGGCTAGCCTATGTGAGATCCTGTTTTAGAAACACACACACACACACACACACACACACACACACACACACACGAGAGAGAGAGAGAGAGAGAGAGAGAGAGAGAGAGAGACAGAGAGACAGAGAGAGACAGAGAGAAATGATCTCTGTGATTATTATGTTTTTCAGAGGGCACGGGCGACCTGCCTTTATGTATTTAGTGGGGATGAACCTAGAGGAAAATGTCCTCCAATTACACATCGGTGACCATTTTAAATCATAGATTCTGTTTAGGAAGCTGGTGTCGAGGAGGCAAGTCCTTTGGGGGTGGGGCTGCCACTGGCGTGGCAATTTCAGGGGCTCCTGGGCCACCAACAGCATCTGTAGCCACCAGCAAATTAACCTTGTCCTAGAAGTTTGTTCTTGTCGAATGCAGATGTGGCAATATTTGCACAGCAAATATTTTTAGAGCAGCCGCACTGCCCAGAAGCTCCATGTGAGAACACAGTTACGCACTTCGGTCATCGTTCGGACAATCCTGATGTGCGCACGGGTTTACAACACACTGGCTTAAATCAAACATGTGCTGCGCTCAGACTCTGCCTCCAGCCCTTCTGACTCATTTTGTCTGATGTGGAAGTTCAAACATGAATGCATTGCACACTTAGCAGTTCTTATAGATGGGCAAAAAAGGCATCCTGTAGTTTGAAGATGGGAAGTGTGGTGTGTGGTTTAGACAGACATGTCTAGTCTTACGAAGGGGAAATTCTTCTATCCACACTGACATGTGTGTCGCCCCCAGCGTGCGTGCACTAGGACAGTGCCTTTCCTTCAGTTGGAATGGGATTTGGATATAGGTTCCAGCCTATGTGCTCCAATCACCTTACTGAGTAATAAGACGTTAGACTTATTTTCGTTAGTCTCTCCATTAGAGTTGTGAGGTTTCTAACAAAGTGCCATCTCGGTGTGCTTCGTATGAAACTAGAGGAGAGAAACACCACTCTGGGGTGGCATCTTTGAGCTTCCAATTGCTGCCCCGAGGGGAGATAGATCAATTTTCGTTACTAATCAGCCACTCCGCTAACAGTTTCTTTGAGACACATTTATTTCACAACTAGGAAGGAAATCTTTGCTCTGAACAGTCTTTGGGCTTAGGATTCACATAAGAAACAGTTTTTGCAAGTCATTGCTCTCTGGAATAGTTGCATGGAACCACTGCCTTGGTTTGTGAGCAAGCACAGACTATGTGTGTGTGTGTGTGTGTGTGTGTGTGTGTGTGTGTGTGTATTTGTGTGGTGTGTGTTGTGGTGTGTATGTGTGTGGTGTATGTGTGTGTGGTGTGTATGTGTGTGTGTGGTGTGGTGTGTGTGTATGGTATATGTGTGTGTGGTGTGGTGTGTATGTGTGTGGTGTATGTGTGTGTGGTGTGTATGTGTGTGTGTGTGGTGTGGTGTGTATGTGTGTGGTGTATGTGTGTGTGGTGTGTGTGTATGTGTGTGTGTGTGTATGTGTGTGTGTGGTGTGTGTGTGGTGTGTATGTGTGTGGTGTGTGTGTGTGGTGTGTGTGTATGTGTGTGGTGTGTGTGTATGTGTGTGTGTGGTGTGGTGTATATGTGTGTGGTGTATGTGTGTGGTGTGGTGTGTATGTGTGTGGTATATGTGTGTGGTGTATGTATGTGTGTGTATGTGTGTATGTGGACTTAAAAAGAACAGTCATTATTCCATTGAGTATTTATCATAGTTATTGGACTAGACATATTAACCAGTATATCGCTCACAAAAATCAGGTTATTGGGGCTCCCCTCTTTTTATATGTGTTTCACAGTCACATGTCTCACATTCAAACCCTGACCTTGCCTTACACCATAAAGCCCTCTATCCAGTAATGGTGTCCAGAGTCCTGAGATTATTATTCCACTCCTGCCACTGCTCCGACTCACATGGCGGAACCCTTGCAGCTGAGCAAAGCCGTCATCCTCTCTCTGTTTCTGGATCCCAGGAAAGCAGCCCCTCGTTCTACGCTGGCGATTTACTCTCATTGAACAACAGTTGTATGAGGAGCCTTACAATGTGTGGATGTAGTGTTCAGAGCAAAGATCTCCTTCCTAGTGTGAAATAAATGTGTAGGATATGGTCTATTGCTGGATTCATGTTACACAGAGCAGAATGTTGGTTTTACTGAGTCTTGGCTGGCCTAGATTTGTGATGTGGACCACGCTAGTCTCAAATTCAGAGAAAGCCTCCTGTCTCTGCTTCTCAAGTGCTGAGATTCAGGGCATGCACATCACACCTAGCCTGTGATCTTTTGACTTACATACTGGAAATGCCAAATGCTTAGGAAAGGGGCTATGTAATCATTGTTAGGAATGTTGCTTTTCATCCACAAATAAATATTTATTTTTAACCTCAAAATTAAATTAATTTTCAGAAAATTAATTCATTCAATATTGCTTAAGTTACTAATTTTTTTTTGATAGAATTTTAAAGGGGATGCCTAAATCAAACCGTTACTGTATCAAATGTCAACGCCATCTCTTTATGTCTTGGACTTTGTAGTTTTGGAAAGCAGAATGAAGAATTAACTTACCTGCAATGTCTAACTATATTTACACAATTACTTATGAAGAGTAAAACTAGACATTTATTATTTAAACCAATTATTTTTAACTATGTTATTACTTGAAAGTAATTTCTTTTTGCTCTTTTTCCTCCCTTAAGCCCTTCCCCTCTCTCACAGTGATAGCTTCTTTTCTTTGATTATTGTTGTTACACACACACACACACACATACACACACACACACACACACACACACACACACACACACACGAAAGCTTATCTTCTCTGCCCTTGGACTTTGGGGTTTCTGACTCTCAGGCTGTTAGGCTTGGACGAGGGCTTGAATTATCACTTCCATCTTCATCAAATTTTGGGTTTGGCTGAGAACTCTGTTGGTTTTCCCACTGGTCCTCTCAGTGTTTAATCCCATGATCCAATCTTCATAATAAATATATTTCCATATATGTATGTATGTGCACACACACATTCTCTCTCTGTCTCTCTGTCTCTCTGTCTCTCTCTCTCTCTCTCTCTCTCTCTCTCTCTCTCTCTCACACACACACACACACACTATTGCTCCTATTTTGCTGGAGAGTTCTGATTAACACACTTGTTTTGGTATTATTTGGTAAACTACCAAATGCTTTCCGTAGGACAGAAGAAAAAATCAGTCCTCTGGTTCAGAGCAGGCACCACCTCCAGAACAACCTGAAGCTGGCAGAAGACAATTTCAGAACTGAGACCCTAACACGTCCCTGAAAAATACTTCTGAAAAAAGTGGACAGCATAGAGGATTTCTCCTCCTCCTTTCTTTCAGGCCTTCTGCAATATTGGCACACAGAAGTCCCAAGTAAATACATAATAGCCAGTTGCTCCAGCATTGAGAACTGTATTCCAGTGTGTGTGTGTGTGTGTGTGTGTGTGTGTGTGTGTGTATGTGTGTATGTACGTGTGTGTATGTGTGTATGTGTTTATGTATGTGTGTGTACATGTGTGTCTATGTGCATGTGTGTGTATGTATGTGTGTGCATGTGTGTGTGTGTGTGTATGTACATGTGTGTATGTACGTATGTGTTTATGTATGTGTGTGTACATGTGTGTCTATGTGCATGTGTGTGTATGTATGTGTGTGCATGTGTGTGTATGTGTGGGTATGTGCATGTGTGTATGTGCATGTGTGTGTGTGTGTGTATGTGTGCGTGTACACGAACTTATATGAAGGCTGGGGAGGATGCCTGGAGTCCTTTTCACTTCCCATCCTGTGCCTTTGAGACAGGATCTCTCACTAAACCCAGAGCTCCCCCTTTCAGCTAGGCTGGCCAGCCAATGAGCTTCCTAGAGCTGGGGCGACAGGCACTTGTGCAATGCCTACCTTTTATTTTGGTCCTGAATTCAGTTCTTCATGCTTGCAATAGCAATAGCTCTCAGTTACTGAGTCTTCTCCACAGCCCCATAGAAAACTCTCTCCAATGGGACATTTACACATTTCTGTTTGTAACCTTTACTCCTAGCTGGGAAGATGGTTCAGTCATCAGGGAACATACTCACAACCAGAAAGACCTGAATCCTGATTCTCAGAATTTGTAAGGCTTTATTTTCTTGAAAAGATTTTGATTTTCTTCTCCCATTTTTTCAACTTAATTTTTTGTCTGGACTCAGTTTCTTATTTCAATTTTAAATTCCCTAAACCCATTCTCCCCTCCAGAGTTTTAGGAAATGACCACTGGGAAGATTTTAGAAACATGTCAGGTTCTCTAAGCAGCCACCCCACTCTGCTACTGACTGTGTGAGGAAGTAAAAAGAGAAAAATCAACATGGCCTCTCAGAACATGCCCTCCCTTACCTGTCCACATTGCTGTGGAGATATTCAGACTTGGTTTTGTTCTGTGAGGAAAGGTAGAAGTGGTGAACCTGAGTCCACATGCTGCTTTGTAGCATTCAAGGATGATGTTGGCAAGTGTTCGGTGGAGTTGTGCATAGCACGTGATTTTAAGCATCCTTTAGTCTTTTTCCCTGATCCCCCCAGCAGAGCACTGATGTCTGCCGTCCCACTAAAGCACAGGGCTACTTGAACCAGTACTAACATTACTTAAAAATGACCTAATACTTATTAATTGTAAGCTGTTTAATGCTGATAAATGTGTATCACAGTCAGCCCTTGCGACGGCTAGAGTTATGTCCAACTCTGACTGGAAGCAATGCTTTACACTCCCATTTTTCCCACAAGCCTTTCCCTGAACAACTGAGAAACTAACACTCTAAATTAACAGGGACAACACAGTAATTACAGTAACTTTTTCTTGGAGGATATTTGATCACACTGTGAACCCCGTGACTGTTATTTACTGAAAAGCTCTGTTTCTAGTTGGCCAGAGGCAAGAGCAAGAACATAAGCAACAGAAACCAAGGCTACTTGGCATCATCAGAAACCAGTTCTCCCACCAGAGCCAAGTTGTAGGTACCACAACACACTGGAAAAGCAAGCTTTGGATTAAAAATCACATCTCATGATGATGAGGGAGGACTTTAAGGACATAAAATAACTCCCTTAAAGAAATACAGGAGAACACAGGTAAACAGGTAGAAGCCCTTAAGGGAAAAACACAAAAATCCCTAAAAGAATTACAGGAAAACACAAAGAAACGGGTGAAGGAATTGAACAAAACCCATTGGGAACTAAAATTGGAAATAGAAACAATAAAGAAATCCTCCACAGCTCTCATGGACTAGGACACCAACCATTGAGCACACACTGAGAGGCCTATGGCTCCAGTTGCATATGTAACTGAAGATAGCAGTGTCTAGCATCAATGTGAGAAGAGGCCTTTGGTTCAGGAAGGGCCTGTTTTTCCAGTGTAGGGGAATACCAAGGCACTGAGGTGGAGAGGGTCATTGAGAGAGGGTGCACCTTTGTGAAGACAAGTAGAGGGGGGAGGAGATGGGCAAAGGGAATAACAGATTTAAACAAATGTAAATACAGAGAGTATCTAATAAAAAATTTAAAAAGAAAAAAAATCTTCCAACCAAAAAAAAATCCCAGGATCAGATGATTTTTTTTTTTTTTTGCAGAATTCTATCAGACCTTCAAAGAAGACTGAATACCAATACTCCTCAAACTATTCTACAAAATAGAAACAGAAGGAACACTACTCAATTTGTTCTATGAAGCTACAATTATGCTCATACTTAAACCACACAAAAACCCAATAAAGAAAGAGAACTTCAGACCAATTTCCCTTATGAATATTGATGCAAAAATACTCAATAAAAATTTCACAACCCGAATCCCAGAACACATCAAAACAATCACTCACCATGACCAAGTAGGTTTCATCCCAGGGATGCAGGGATGGTTCAATATATGGAAATCCATCAATGTAATTTATTATATAAACAAACTCAAAAAACCAAAACCAAAACAAAACAAAAACAAAACCTAAATGATCATCTCATTAGATGCTGAAAAAGCCTTTGCCAAAATTCAACACCCCTACATGCTAAAGGTCTTAGAAAAACCAGAAATTCAAGGCCTATGCCTAAACATAGTAAAAGTAATATACAGCAAACCAGTAGCCAACATCAAACTAAATGGTGAGAAACTTGAAGCAATCCCACTAAAATCAGGGACTAGACAAGTCTTCCTTCTCTCTCCCTACCTATTCAATATAGTACTGGAAGTCCTGGCTGGAGCAATTAGACAGCAAAAAGATGTCAAAAGGATAGAAATTGGAGAGGAAGAATTCAAAATACCACTATTTGCAGATAACATAGTAATATATTTAAGTGACACCAAAAATTCCACCAGAGAACTCCTACAGCTGATAAACAACTTCAGCAAAGTGGCTGGATATAAAATTAACTCAAACAAATCCAGAGGTTAGGCAAGGCCCCTTGTTGGTGGTTGGGGCCACCCACTCATCTCCAAATTTTTAACCCAGAATGACTCCTATCTAAAAGAAATAAGGGATCAAAGTGTGGAACTGAGAATGAAGGAAAAGCCATCCAGAGACTGCCCCACCTGGGGATCCATCCCATATACTGACACCAAACAGACACTATTGAGGATACCAAGAAATGCTTGCTGACAGTAGCCTGTTATAGCTGTCCTCTGAGAGGCTCTTCAAGAATCTGACAGATACAGAGGTGGATGCTCACAGCCAACCATTTGACTGAGGAAGGATGGGAACCCCCAGTGGAGGAGTTAGAGAAAAGACTGAAGGAGCTGAATGGGGTTTGAAACCCCATAGGAAGAACAACAATTTCAACCAACCAGACACACCCCACCCAGAGCTCCCAGGGACTAAACCACCAACCAAAGAATACACATGGAGGGACCCAATGACTCCAGCTGCATATGTAGCAGAGGATGGGATTGTCTGGCATCAATAGGAGAGGCCCTTGGTTCTGTGAAGGCTTGTTTCCCCAGTGTAGGGGGATGCCAGGATGGTGAAGTAGGAGTGGGTGGATGGGAGGGAGAATACCTTCATAGAAGCAGAGGGAGAGGGGATGGGATATGGGGTTCTGGAGGGAAACTGGGAAAGGGGATAACATTTGAAATGTACATACATAAAATATCCAATAATATATTGTATGATAGAGAGATAGATAGATAGGTAGATAGGTAGGTAGATAGATAGATAGGTATATAGATAGATAGATAGATAGATAGATAGATAGATAGATAGATGATAGGTAGGTAGGTAGGTAGGTAGATAGATAGATAGATAGATAGATAGATAGATAGATAGATAGATGATAGGTAGGTAGGTAGGTAGGTAGGTAGGTAGATAGATAGATAGATAGATAGATAGATAGATAGGTAGGTAGATAGAAGAAAAGCGTTTGAAAGGGGTGCACATAGTGATCTGCAGTTGACATGACCATCATCCTTTTGTGTCAGAAGCTGTCACCATGATATCAGCCATCCTGGCCCATAGCCAAAGTGTGAATGTGAACAAAATTGTACATCAAGCTGACGGATAACAGGCACTAAGACTTAATACTTCTGGGACACGAGGATGCCTAGGGGCCCTTCCTCACAGGGTTAAGCTTTAGTCCGTCTCTGCTCATGCTCCTTTCTTACCTGCTGCCAATGGATAAAACAAAGAAGTGCAGTCAAGAGGCGAAGGGAGTCAGCTCAGTCACCATCACTCTTTAAGACTCTGAGTAAAACTCAGCCATGGAACAAGCCGGAGCTGATGGGTTCACTCTCTGGGCTGTTGGGCGATGTTCATTTGCAGGAAGAGCCTCCTTTTACATCTCTCTGGAAAAAGAAAACAAAACAATTCCCACCTGAACCGGGTCCTGATCTTACCACCCATGTGCCATGCCTGCTTGTTCCCTGGGTCATAGGTCACATCTCCAGCACCTCTACTCCAACATCTCAGGACATAGTCGGGCACCTGACTGCACCCTAGGTCAGAAGTAACATCTATAGTCACACATACATCTCACATATGCTCCTGTTTGGGACAGGTTAACTTAGATAGTTGAACGTAGATATTTATATCAATTTATATCATTATGATCCCACTGTACCTACAGGCAAAAATTCAACAGGCATCACTATGCACAGGAACATGGGGTGGCTACCCCCGAAAGCTACAATAGGGTGTTAGAGGCATGGGGAAATGCGCAGGCAAACACGACATTTCTTTTCCACACAGGGTTTTCTGTCTCTCTGCATGGCTGGTGGATCACGTGGGACCCACTGTGTCTTGCCTTCTGGAAGACTGTACTGGAAGGTGAACTCCTGGCTGTCTGTCAGCTAGCTCAGGTTTCCCACACACCCAGCCAAATACATCCCTGTTACCTTTTATCAGAAGTCCCATTTCCGAGGACCTCATCTTGGTGGGAATCCACATGTATTTTATTCTGTTCCCAGGTGAGACCTCTGGATACATTAGTGCAAATAGAATCCCTGGCCACACACGTACAAGTATATTTCTATTATGCCAAAAGACCATTGTGGTGGTTTGAATATGCTTGGCCCAGGGAGTGGCACTATGAGGAGGTGTGGCCTTGATGAAGGAAGTGAGTCATCGTGAGGGTGGGCATTTTGAAACCCTCCTCCTAGCTGCCTGGAAGCCTGTCTTCTGTTTGCCTTCTGAACAAGATTCCAGAACTCTCAGCTCCTCTGTGCCATGCCTGCCTGGGTGCTGCCATGTTCCTGTCTTGATGATAATAGACTGAACCTGTGAACCTGTCAGCCAGCCCCAGTTAAGACTTGCCTTGGTCGTGGTGTCTATTTATGGCAGTGGAGCCCTAACCGAGACGACTGTATGGACTTTGTAAAAGGCGGTGCTGGAAGATCAAATGACTAGATCTACGCCGTGCTGCTCACTGGCTGTGTCACCGACAAGACAAATGCAATGGTGGCTAAACCATTTAGGATACAGCTCAAGTCACTGCCTCGAAATAGGTGCCAGGCCCTTCGAAGCTGGTACTTGTGCCATTTTAGAAGTAAGTGGGTGTTACTGCAGTCTATACTGCTATGGTATAACAGCTCAATGCTTGCCTCTACACAGAGAGAGAGAGAGAGAGAGAGAGAGAGAGAGAGAGACAGAGACACACATACACACAGAGAGAGAGACAGAGACAGACAGAGACACACATACACAGAGAGAGAGAGACAGAGACAGACATACACACAGAGAGAGACAGACAGAGACACACATACACAGAGAGAGAGAGACACATACACAGAGAGAGACAGAGACACACATACACAGAGGGAGAGAGACAGAGACACACATACACACACAGAGGGAGAGAGAGATGGAGAGACAGACAGAGATAGAGAGAGAGAAGAGAGAGAAGAGAGAGAAGAGAGAGAGAGAGGCAGAGACAGACAGAGACAGACAGACAGACAGACAGAGAGAGAGAAAGAGAGAGAAAGAGAGAGAGAGAGAGAGAGAGAGAGAGAGAGAGAGAGAGAGAGAGAGAGAATAGCTACAAAGCTCTTATACAAAACACCTTAGGAAAACAAAACAAAACAAAAAGAAAACAATCCTGTATACACAAATTTAGATTATAAGAGATATGTAACAGGGTGGAATCTAGGAAACTGGCCTTCAGGGTTTGACATGTTTGTTACCATTTCAGTGCAAAAGCCACCACCATAACCAACAAGACACTGTGACCCACAGGCGAGGCAAGAACATAAACCGAGCTGTATGTACATGTGTAATAATAACATCTGGACGCTGACGTGATTAGCTCCGTTCCTCAGAAGAGGTGCGGTCCCTTAGAAACCAGTGACTCTGGAGATCACAAACCACCGCTCCCAGTGGTCTAGTGCTGTGTGTGCAGCACACAATCCCAGTCAAGCGATGGTGGGTCTTTAGTGGGGTGTCGTCCTGATAGCACACTGCTCTGTAAGGAACCCACATAAGATTCACTCACTGGGCAGGCTGGGTTAGCTAGGGGTCCTTCTTTGAGCTGTGGGCACCCTCCCATCCAGAAGACCTGCTTCTACGTCTCTCCAGGGATCTACATTTATCCCGAAGAAGTCTATAAAGACCAGTTTTTCCCAGTTAAGGCAGTCAGACGTGCACTACCATAGCATTGGTTTGCTGACAGTTGCCGTGATGGTGTCTGCTATATTCAAAATGTGTGCCATAAACTGCTACTTTCTTTGAAGGACATAAAGCAGCCTTTTTTGGATAAATTCACTGTTCAGACATCTCATTCAGATTTTCCATCGTCTGAATTAGTGTCAGTTAGAAAGATTTTTCTTAGTAGACTTTTCCTGGTTATAAGAGAGCCCTTCCTCCTCTCTGAAGGGAGACTCTGGGCTCACAGGGTGCATTCAAGTTCAGTGAACACCCCTCACCCTGCAACTTAACCCGGTCCATGGGCACCTTCTCTTTTTACAATCTATTTTATTTTATTTTATGGAATTAAATATTAGTTGAAAATTTTGATTTGTTCAGTTCTATAGCTAAAATTAGGGAAAAATGAAGTTTATGAATATGCTATTATATATAAAATGCATATGTTTAATACCTATTTTGATGAGTTTACGCACACACTTGGATCTGTGATGTCCCCACAATGGCCATAGCTCAGAGGTGGAGCACCTGCTTACCAAGTACAGGACCCTGGGCTAGATCCCTAGTGCCAAACACACAAGTTTTTTTTCAAGGTATCAAACATAGCCATTACTCCTGCAGAGAGAAAACTATTTTAAGTACTGTAGATCAGAAAACAAAAGTCTGAAAAAATGTTTATGATATATTCAAGCAGTAGTGCCTGTGTATCTTTACTGGTAAGAGGCTTTATTTAAGTATTACTATTATTTCATACATGTGAAAGAGTGGGCACATGCCACTCCTCGAGATTGGAAGTCAAAGGACATCTTTGAATATAAATCCTCACTTTTGCACTGTGTGTGAGACAGTGTCTCTTATGTTCACGGCTTCATAAGTCAGACTAGCTGTCTGGCAAGGTCTGAAGATTCTTTTCTTTCAGGTTCCCATTTTCTAGAGGGAGAGAGACTCTGAGATCACAGACACGTGCTCTACTGTGTTTGCAATCTATGTGTTCTAGGAATCTAAATACCAATTGACAGGCTTGTACCACAAGTATTTTACCCATTGATGACAGAAAGGAGCTTTTGAATAGTTAATATAGTTAATTAAAAATACAGGAAAAGAAAAAATGAGCATAAGACTTAGTTAAACATTTGAAAAACGAATGCATATGTCAAATAAATTATTAAAAATAAAAGTCAGATTTCTGATGAAGAGAAATTAAAGTAAGGAAAGGCAACATTATGTCCTGTTAGGTTGTATGAATTATTTGTGGAAGAACAGATACAGAAAAAGAAATGGTGTGTGTGTGTGTGTGTGTGTGTGTGTGTGTGTGTGTGTACACATGTGTATGCACATACACATACCTATATTTCTTAGTTTTGTCTGCTGAAAGAACCTAGAAACAGTGATATTTCTGGGTATTCTGGCATACAGATCTGGATTCTGCCTATCTTTTTTAAATACAAGAGAATGATAAGTTATCTCTCTACTGGTGAAACGAGCCAATTCAAGCCAGGTTAAAATATATATAAAGACAGGCTTATTGGGAAGCTGCTTTCGGGCAGGCAACTTCACAGGGCCCAAGGAAGGAGGCCAGAGACGTCTCCAAGGGAAAGGAGGAAGAGGGAGGGGAGAGAAAATGAGGGAAAGTATATACAAAGAAAGGAAGAAAGAAGGGAAGAGAGGAGGAGGGGAGGGGAGAAGAGAGGGTAGGGGAGGGGAGGGAAGGGGAAAGGAGGAAATGAGAGAAAAGGAGAGGAGAGGAGAAAAGAAGGAAACTAAAATGTCTGTTTTATATAGGAAGAAGCCTCAGGACAAGGGCAGCTCAGCCCCTGGGCTGGGAAGTTCAGAGTTAGGGGTAGAATGTACCAGGTAGGACCTGAGGGACGCTGGGGAACCTGAAAGCCAGGTCTGCTTTGGTGTGTAAGATATGCACCTTAGCCCTCATCTCGGGGTCTGAAAGGCATTCCTTGGACAGAGGATGCTTCCATGTCTAGGAAGGGGAGTCAAAGATGAACCTTTAGAACTAGAAGGCAAGGGATTACTGAAGATGTGTGGCTCATGGAAGGTGGGCGCTGGCTTCAAATGTTGGAAAGTGCACTGGAGAGACCGTTTGGTCACTAGGGGCCAGCACTGCTCTTATGGGGACCCAGGTTCAGACCCCAGCACCCATATTAGAGTGATTGCAGCCCCATAACTCCAGCTTCAGGGGCAAGTGGCATCTCTAGACTCTGGGCACAACTGTATCCGTGTGCACCGGCAACACATCGAGCACACAGTGAACAGAAGAAAAATAATGAAAACATTAAAAGGCTGATAACATCTGGGGCAATGGAAAAGCAAAAGAAATGGGAACAATTATTCCTCATGCAGTAAACCAAGCCTGCATAAATCCATGGGTGATATAAATTGTTGACTAGGTAAGCAAATGGGAGAAAAACAGGAGGTCTTCTGAGAAGAGAATTCCAACAGACCTATGTAAAAAAAATATTGAAACAGACAGGTAGCCTTTGGCAGGCATAGTAATAATCACTAGAGTTGAGAATTGTCAGCAGAGGTTGAGCTCCGTAGGTCAGAGTGGTGAGGACCAGGGCGGTCACACATATAAAACTGCCAGTCTGACACAGATTAATCACCGAGATAAATATAAAAAGTGTGAAGTGATTTGTCAGATCACACTTCAGCTCATGAGTGAAGCTGAAGCCAGTAGCAGCTGGCTCATCACACCTCACATCTCTGCCGAGCTCCAGCGAGGTCACTGCTTTCCCCGCGTCCTTTAAAACGTGGCAAAAGCTGCATTTCATCAAAGAAAACATCAGGGGCACTTGGTTGAGAGATTCTTCAAAAGTCTGAAGTACGAGTAAGACAAAAAACACAAAACAAGGCAAAACCAAAAATTAAAATGAGCAAAGTGTGCCAGATTAAATGGGACTAGACTCTTGTGCAACGTGAGTTAATGCTGTTGAATGTATACCAAAGGTCACGGGGACGAGCTCTGAGCAGTGTACTGCGTAGTGATGGTCTTATGTACCGTTGTGTCTAATAAAATAGGAAGCTGGGGAGACAGCTTCAGTGCATCAGGTACCTGCTGTGAAAGCAAGAGGGACCGAGTCAACCTGTGGCGCCCACATAAAAGTTGGGTATGCATTAATCACCAGGACAGAAGGAGAAAAGCCATGACCAGGTTTGTCTGTAAACACCAGCACGGTGAGTGGATCCCAGGAGCTCACTGGACATCCAGCCTGCCCAAAACACATGGTTTCAGGCTCAGTGAGAGACCCTGTCTCAAAAAAAAAAAAAAAAAAAAAAAAAAAAGAATTAAGGTGGAACAAAAAAGAGAGATTCTGGTTTCCTCCTGTGGCTTCTGCATGCACAAGCATGAGGATGTGCCTAACCAACCCCCGCCACCACATACCTGTGCATATACCATGCACACACACACACACACACATGCACACACACATACACACATACACACATGCACACACATATGCACACACATGCACACACACATACACACACATGCACACACACATACACACACCTGCATGCACACATGCATATACACATGCACACACATGCACACACATACACACACACATGGGGAAGAAAGAAAAGATAAATGTAAAAACTACTGGGAGAAGGAACTATGCAAACATTTGAATAATAACTGAATAAAAATTTATCAAACAGGCAATTGAAGGAAAATTAGTGAACCAGGAAATAAGTCATGGAATGTTATTTAGAATCTGATGTCAAGTGACAAAAGGGGTTTTAGAAAGGAAATGGGATAAAAAGATGATAGAGGATCTAACTAAGGCTAAATATATATATGTATATATATGTTTATTTATTTTAAATGTATTATTTAAATTATATTTTATTTAAATTATTAAATTATTAAAAATAACATCATTTTAAATATGCACTTATCTATTTATATGGGAAGCAGAAGGAACAGAATATATTTTTGGTTTCCCTTAATAATTACGAGAAACCTTTATCAAACACTAATATATAAGTAGACTATAAATCCTCAGCGAAAAGTTTTGAATTTTCTCCCAGAAGTAAGATTTAGTGCATTTATCATTTAATGGACCAAGAAAAGAGGAACACATGGCCTGCCACTCACCCGCTTTCATTTCTGGAAGATTCTTAGAATCTCTTGAATCTTTTAAAAGCGGCAAAAGTGATTTATGACTCTTACAAATCGTGTGTGGGGAAGGCAGACATGAGGATGTGGAAACTGCACAGAAGCCCAAATCCGTGACCAGTTCCACCTCCAACGGCTCCTGTGGCTTGGTCAGGCCACCCCACCTAGGCCAACACGTCCTCGATACTACCATGACGAGGACAGAGTAAATCTGGCTGCTGTGAAGGCCACACGGAAAACTTTTACGGCTCTGGTCCCCCACTCACCAAGTACTCCTGTCGCTTCTAGACAGTTTGGAGCATCTCCATATACGGTCGTGGGTGCTTTAGTAGCTACTGCAGATCTCTACTGAGGGCCAGAACCTCTAAAAGGAGGAAACCACTTGTATCCTGACATCAAGGATACGGGTTAGGGCCCTGAGCAGTCACGTTCGCAGAAATCAGGGATCAAAGTGGGTCGAGCTCCCTCCTGGGTTTGCTGCCCTTTGTCCTGGTCAGTTTGACTCACAGAGAGACTGGTGCTGGTCTTCTGTGTTGTTTCCTGCAGTCTCTACCCTGCTGTGAACTTTGCTCCACATCTGGATGAGTCGGGAGAGAGGAGAGGGAGAGAGAAGAAGGGTCTGCAATCGTGTAGCTATGAAGCAACATGAGTCAGATGTGTAGAGCGAGCCTTTTCATAGCTGTCCACCGCTAGGGAGGCCACTTCTCCTCAGAGGATTAGGAGGGTGAGCATCTCTGCAGGCTCGGTGTCAGGGGCCGCCTAACCAAGCTTTATGGAACGTCAGGAGTCTACACACCAAAGTCACCCATCATTTCCCAGGTTTCTGTGAGTGTGGTAATGTTGTGCCCTGGGAGGGGGGGGCTCAATGCCTGAGATGTCCACCCCACAGAGACACAGAGACAGAGCAACACAATAGCAAGAGGTGATATAATTCAGTGTATTGGGGATGTCCTGTAGTCTGGACAGAGAGGGCTCCCCAAAAATGCACCCCCTTATACATCTTTGTGAAATGGGATTAACACAGCATGAGTGGGTTACAGAGGAAGGATTAACAGCGTGAGTCGGCAACTTTCCATTTGTGGTCAGGGTTGACCTTTCACACAACTGGGGACCCCTGGAGGAGTGATAGAGGTATCTGGCTTCAGCTGTCACACCCATTTGGGGGGTATGGCTGGAAGTTCCTAGCACCCTGGAGTCCACAATTAGAGACCCTTTGAGGAATGATTTAATTACCTGGCCATTTGGGGGTATGGCAGGAAATGGGGTCCTCAAGCACTCCTTAGGGCCCCACAGTAAGAATCCTGGATTTTATCTGCCAAAAGGTCCTGTCAGCTGGCTGATAGAAATACCATACAAAATGTGGGCCACAGTTTGGAGCATCAAAGATAAACAGACTTCAAGGAGTGCTTACTTTTTAGACACTCTAATCATGAAACTTTAAAAAATGCATTCCGAGCGATGTCACCAGAGAAGATGATAGGGCAGAAACACAGGGGCAGAGGAAGGGAGAGGAGCAAAGGCGGAGGGTTTGAATGGGACGCCTGTAAGCCAAACACCACTAAAGACTGCTAGAAAACACCAGAAACTGGGGACAAAGGACTCCTCTACACCCATACGGCTCTGCCTTCAAATATCTATCAGCAATCTTTAAGTACCCAGTCTGTGGCACGAGCGAGCTGGGTGGATGTGAGGTTTGTGTTCTCAGGAATCGAACCTTTAAAGCTCAGTGTACGTTGACTACACTAAGGAAAGACTTGGGCTGGGAAAAGTGGACTCTGCCAGGCCTTAGGTGGATAACTCCTTCTTCTTCCCGAGCAATGGTTCTCAAGCTTCCTAATGCTGTGACCCTTTAATACAGCTTCTATGTTGTCATGACCCCAACCATCAAATTATGTTTGTTGTTATATCATAACTATAATTTTGCTAGTTATAAATCATATTGTAAATAACTGGGTTTTCTCATGGTTTTAGGGTGACCTCTATGAAAGGGGTCATTCAACCCCAAAAGGAATTGTGATCCACACGTTGAAAACTGCTACCTTGGATGGTCTGAGAACACTGCTTTGGAGATTGAAAAAACAGTCCTTTGTGAAGACTAGACGATCTTAGACCAAAGCGCCTGCCACCAAGCCAGACAACCTAAGTCTGGTTCTCAGAACTCATGTAGTAGGGGAGAACCTCCACAGGAGCCATGGTATGTGTTTCTCAACACATACACACACTGAATACTTGTTTTAATTAAACGAGAAATAAAGTTTACACAAGAAAGCAATGATTACCGTACGTCTGCATGAGGTCACCAAGGTTGGAAGCCGACAAGGCCAGCTCATTTTCAGTAAGGAAGTCAGAGAACAGAAGGCAGCCGACAAAGCAAGGTGAGGCGTTGTTCAGACATCCTTATTAACATGCTGTATTAGCCAACAATACTGTCTGTATATGGATGTCTGGGTCTGCGCCACTTTGGCTTGAGGTATCTTCTGGGCTGACACAGATCTCCGGTAAGCAATTTCTTGTTCTTTGATCCCCCGATGACCCAGAAAGGGCAAATGATATCATATTCATGTTTGATGGATTGGTCCATCTGCAACTGGACTTGTGCGCCAAGTTCTGGATGGTCTACATAAGGAGAACACAGAGAAGCGGGAGATGTTTTAGTAGGAATGACCGTGAGGGTGAGTCCGTCATAGGTGGAGCTGCTGGTGTTTATGGAGATCCCAGGACCAATACAGAACAAAGAAAAACAGATAGCCAGGAAATCATGAGTTTTACTTTATCAGCAAGTTCTGATCAGTCAGTCAAATGCTGAAAAGTCAGCCTCAAGCTGCTTGAGGGAAGACTTTCAGGTAAAGCCCTGGGGATAAAGTTTGACAGCAAATCACTCTGAATTAATGTAGAAGGCTAGTGGGCATCTCAGCACAGCTTTCAATGCACACTCACCAGCTCCTTCTGCATACGTAAGAACCGTATGTGAGTCATATAAGATCAGCCGATTCTGAGAAAGGGGAGCCCCTGTTCCCGTTCCTTCGTGCAGCTCACACCATCACCAGAAGCCCTACCCACAAGGCTTGACGGACCGGTGCAGCCACAGGCGAGGACCCCGGCACAGAGGAGGCTGGATGGAGAGGCACATCATTTCTAACAGAAACTTGGCCTATGGTGGAGGTGGCTCAGTGGTAACGTCGGGAGGCTGCCCGTTCGGCACTCGTGAGGGTACTGGTACAGATAAGGGGAAGTGGGAGATTTAAACAATATGCAAATAAAATGGAGGTGGATAAAAGCAGCACTCAGCAGTCTCTGGGAATAGCAGAGCCCTCTGCTTATGAGGCCCCAGCCCAGCATCCTTCGGGCAGGCAAACAATCTACCCTTGAATGGTTTTTTTCTCCTTTTCTTTATACCTTTGGGGCAGGTTCTATACTGGCCACAGTGGCTTTGAACTAGCTCTATAGCCCTGGCAGGTGTTGAACTTGTGATTCCCCTGCCTCATACTCCCAAATTACAGGCCAGCACCAAGAAACCCAAAGAAAGATAAAAATTCAATTAAACAGAAGAAAATGCCAGGCGATGGTGTCACACGCCTTTAATCCCACCACTCGGGGCGCAGAGGCAGATTGATCTCTGTGAGTTCAAGGCTAGCCCAGCCTACAGAACTAGTTCTAGAGTAGCTGGAGCCACATGTCTCTAAAAATCGACAATAAATATAGAGGTGCACACTTGTGATCTGGGGAGCAGGTAAAACTTGAACTCCCAACGCTTGTGGTGAAAATTCCTCAGCTGCCCACTTGGAAATTAAGGGTTGTCTATGATAGTGTGCACAAAGCTGTTTGGGTCTTGACAGACTAAGAAAAGTCATCTGTAGTGTCAGCATCATTAGAGGTTAGTATTTGGGCCATATAAAGCACCATCTAGGTTCGGTGCTAATGCCAGGATTCAGGAGACTGAAGCAGGAGGACCCAGAGTTCAAGGCTAGCTTCAAATGTATAGGAAGGTTCTGTCTCACATAAGTCAATTAAAAAATCTGCAACCATATATTTAGACTATCAGCAAAGCATAGTAAATATGGAAAATATATTTGGAAGGAGGCATCAAATTGGTCCAGAGGGACTTTGGCTTCTTGATTTATTCATTTAATAAATGTGATACATTTATTCAATCAATAAAGTCAAAGTTTATTTTGTACTGGACTATTCTATGTACTGATGGGAGAGGGGACAGAATTTCTGTCTTGAGGTATTAAATTTTTGGGTGTTTTTTGTCCTCACAAGATTAAAGAAATTTACTTCTGACATGTGGGTTTTTCTTTTTAAAATTATAATCATGTAACTTTGTAGCTGGAAGAACATTTGCCAGTGTTTCTTCTAAATTAATACTTTTCAAGGTATTTCTTTAGCGTTGGGGGCGGCTGACGCACAAACCCCATCACTCACGTGGAGGTCAGAGGTCAGCTTGCAAGAATTGACCCTTTCCTCCCACCATATGGGTTCTGCAGGTCAAACTCGGGTCAACCAGGCTTGGTGTCAGGACTTTACTGGCTAGCTGGCTCGCCTGCCTCATCTGCCAGAGATCTCAGGGGCTGTGACACCCTGCTGGTGTGGAGGTTAGAATCCCAGCAGCCAGGCGGGGGCAGAATGCCCACCAAGCCATCTATATTCTTTGCAACCTGCAGGTCACCGGCAACCTCACCAAGCTGCCATCTTGTCCTCAGCAAAACATTCGTAAGAATGACTCTCAGCCTGAAGTTGGTTTAAAAAGAAAATGAGAGAACATTAACTAGAACGGCAGCTTGGCCCATGACAAAAACTCACGTTCGCTGCTTTGCTTTCTCTATTTTGATATATCATGATTCTAAAAAATGAGATTTCTCTGGAGACGGAACTGCTTTGGGTTATCAGGTTATAACTGATGTCTTCCTGTGGAATAATAATTTAAAAAATCAAAAAAAAAAAAAAAAAAAAAAAAAAAAAAAAAAAAAAAAAAGCCAGCCACATGCTTTCCCAGACATTGTAACCTAGTGACACATAAACTGTGTCTCAGAGATTAGCTGCTTTCCCCAGCACTTGACTCAGAAAGCTCAATAGGAGGGAAGAGACCCCTTGCTGTTCTAGCTTCACCTTGCAAAATCTTTGTGGATTTAAATCCTGGAAAAGGTGAGCACCCTGCCCTGAGGGTGCTTAGGCTGGAAGCTTAGCACTTCACTTGTGGTTATGAAATCACACATAATTGTCAATTGTCTGAGGAAAGATTAATGTCATCCAGCTGGCTTTTTCAGAAGGGTGTGAGCTGAAAGGATGAATAATGCTCACTAACTAGAGACTTGAGAGCTCAGAGGACAAGGTGATTCCTCGGATGGGGAGTTTCTGTTGACTCTGTCATTCTTCCATTCAGTGGGTGGAGCCAGTTGTTGGATAAACAGATCCAACCTGATTATAAGGGGGGGAAAGATGTGCCCTCTGTCTTTTAGGGTTACAGCTGGCGGTGACAGCAGCAGCAGCAGCAGCAGCAGCAGCAGCAGCAGCAGCAGCAGCAGCAGCAGCAGCAGCAGCAGCTGGAATCCCGGGAGAGCATGAGCTCCAAGCAGAAGTCCATAGAAATTATAGGAGCACCTTTCTCAAAGGGACAGGTGAGTCTGGCTTTGAAAGACTGGGATTTATTGGGAAATGTTAGACTGTAACAGTTGCCAGGCACTGGGGTCTAGCTGGATGCTGGAAATGTTACATTGTAACACTTAACAGCCACTACCTTCAGACTGGAAGTTTCCCGGCACCATCTGGCTTCCAGGTGCTTGCTCTCAAGTCTCCTGCCACTGTGTGGCAGAGTACACTTGTGGACTTATGCCCATTCCCTCATTTGGATCCTGCCGAAGTCCATTTCCTATAAATCGGAGTCGATAGGAAGTTTGAGAAAATCATGTGGATGCAGATCACCTGGATCTGGGCTGCAGCTTCTCCAGTAGTTGCTGCAGCTCTTGGTGTTTTTGATGTTTTCTGAGTAAGGAGTGAGAGACTGTAAGAAAACACATCCGTCCGGTTTCATAATTAATGCCCAGAAAAATACAATGGGGTGGTGGTAGCCTTCACACTGTTTTAGTTTGGATAACAAACAGAGCTTTTGCAGGCTTATGAAGAATTTGTGGTATTTTGAGCTTTAATGATTTTATGAGTATTAATTCATGGGTGGGAGCTTTACAGCTCTCTTTAAGGAGAACAAATAACAAAAATACATCAAGTCGGCACCCAGTCAGGACTAATGGAGCCATAAATCTCTGCTTGTCCACCTGAGTGTGAAGCATTGTGAGCATTGCCTAAATGGGCTCTTGCATTCCCCCTCTGCTTGGAAACACTCAGGCTGCTGATTATAACGAGATAACAAATAACCCCTGGTCTGGGTTTAAAAAGGAAAGGGGAAAATTCAAGTCAAACATGGTGGTTATGTAAGTCCTAGGTCCTTTTGTTTGTTGTGGGGTCTTTCTCTTGACTTTTAGACTCACTTTTAGCCTTTTAAACTGTGAAGCCAAAAAGTGCACTCTGGGTTTTCCTCTTTTCCCCCTCTTTTCACAGTATAAATTGTGGAAGGCGTGAGGTTGGAGACCCACACTGTATCAGTAAACATCTCACCTTCCGTAGAAAGCCTTCAAAGAGCTCTCTTAGAACACCAGGACATGGGGGCATTTTGCTGATACATGATGCCTTTAAAACCACAATATAGGTCTGGAGAGATGGCTCAGTGTTTTAGAGCACTTGCTACTCTTTGGGAAGACAGGGGTTCAGTTCCCATCCCCCATATCAGATGACTCAGTTCCTATAACTCAAGCTCCATAGTCTTCGGTACAGTCTTCTGCCTGTGTGAGCAACCCCCACACGCACACACACACACACACACACACACACACAATGAAGCAAACCTTTTTTAAAATTCCATAATATACTCACCTGTTATTTTGGTTTTTTTAAAGATTTTACTTTTCTTCGTGTGTGTGTGTGTGTGTGTGTGTGTGTGTGTGTGTGTGTATCTCTGCAAAAGATACTTTCTTAAGCACTGGGCCATCTCACCAGCCCTTCATTTATTCTTGGAATGGTTTGTAAAACAGACTTGAAAATTGCAAAAGAAAGGAAAAAGGAAAGAAAGAATCAAACAAACAAAAAGAGGGAGGGAACCTAGGAGGAAGGCAGAAAGGAAACATACTCTGGCCTCTCTTCAGCAGAGGCCACCATTATAATCAAAGCCTTTCTTAGGGGACAATATCTTAAAATGCCATCTGCTGCCCTCTCCTGGTCTCAGTAATGCTCCTCTGACAGAGATTCTCCTGAGCCATGGGCCTGGATCTCCTTGTGTCTAGACTGTAAGGGCAGAGGTATTTTCCTGTAGGAAGCCATTCGGCAGAGGGTGCAACTGTCACACATATACACAGTTGGCCTACTCAGGTGTGGTAGAAGTTTGACACTGGGCAAAAGGAAGAGTAGAGGGAAGATGGAAGTTTGATTTGGGACAATGAGCCCCATTCTCTGCCTCACCTCATTTTGGGGCACTAAATACAAAGTGAGAGGCAATGTTTCATCCTGCGGTTGACCGAACCAAGGCTTGGAGAGGTCTGCAATTTATTTAGTCTTGGACTCTTCTCTGTGTGCTCGCTTCTGGACAGGACTGTCTTATTCCAAAGCTTGTGCTCAGCTCTATAGGAAATCTTTGCCAGCGGCCAGTTAGGGGCTGAGCAGGACACGTTATAGTCGGGGATGCTGACAGAGCAATTTTCAAAGTGGGCAAAGAAACCAAACAATGAGCATTGAGCAGTCATAAGACGCACCTTTAAAGAAAGAAATAAGGTGGAATGCCAGGAATGTCACTGTGAGGGGCTAGGGTGTGGTTGGCAGAGGTTTTGCTAGCTCCAAATAGACAGCGCTGGGGTCCTCTTAAACTGAGAACAGTAGTACACCCTGTAATCCCCACACCCAGGGCACAGAGGTGTGCGGATCTAAAGTTCAAGGTGATCCTCAGCTATGTGGTGAGTTTATGAGCCGGAGTGACATAGGGCACGTATTAATAAAACAAGTGCCACACACCCCACCGATAAGCACAGCAACAGTCGTAGCAAATACAGTGTCAACTGGAGGTCTATAGGCTTTCTTCTGATGCCCGAGAAGGAGAAAGACGGTGAGTCTTTCTAAAAACTTGGGATGTCACCTATGTGTCAGTCCTCTACTACACACAGGTCAAAACAGGTTCGGTTGAAACCTGACCATACTACAAGCTTATCCCTGATGAGCTTACGGACAAATGAGACTCAGACTGTGGTTACTTTATTTGGCTGTGATAATTACTGGGGTTGACCCCTAATTTGCTTTTCTAAATGCTGGCCTGGCCTCCTCCTCAGCTGTGTTCCCCAAATACTTGCTGTTTCTCCTGGCCATGCTCACGGTCCATCTCCCCTCGTGGTGGCTTCCTCTCTCCCTTTTCTTCCTTCTTCCCTTCATCTTTCCTCCTCCAAGCAGGCCACTCCAAACCTACCTACCTCCAACTCCTTTGGTAATTGCCAATTTTCTTTAGCCAGTAGTTTTAAATCAAGGAACAAGGTTTGCACAACAGAAGCCTGTAAACACGAGAAGTCACACATAGGTCTGGACGTCAGGTATAGAATTTAGCGTCAGAATACACAGCAACGGACCAAACTCAACTCCTGACTGTAAGACTGAAAGAGCCCTGGGTAAGTATAGTTACGAGTTACCCACCAGGGCAGGGCAGATGGCCAAGCTAGTGAAACGGTTGCCGTACAAGTATGGGCGCTTGAGTTTCAGCTCCCAAATCTGTGCTTAAAGAAAAACACTGGGAGTGCTGGTATATGTCTGTAACCCAGGCTGGGAAGGTAAAGGGAGTTGAAACTCTGGTTTTCTGGCTAACCAGTACACACACACACACACACACACACACAGAGAGAGAGAGAGAGAGAGAGAGAGAGAGAGAGAGAGAGAGAGAGAGAGAGAGAGAAAGCTATAATGAGGGCTTAAAACACACAGAAATCCTCCTGCCTGGTGGAATCACATCTTGTTTGTCTTCCTTCTGGTCTGTACACACACAAACAAGCATGGTGTGTGGTGTACACTTGCATTGGTATATGTGTCTGTGCATACAAATACAGACACACACACACACACAGAGAGAGAGAGAGAGAGAGAGAAAGAGAGAGAGAGACAGAGACAGAGAGAGACAGAGAGAGACAGAGACAGAATACTGCATTGTTCAACCCCCAAACAGAGAAGAGTTTAAATACCCTTGTCGGAGAACAATGAGAAACCTTTCAGGCAATGTTAAGCTAAGCTGACTTAACCAGTGTCTCTACGGATGCAGACATTGTGCTAAACCTCATGGTATATGTCAATTGAAAGATGGAATATAAAACAATTTATGAGATGCAAGGAGCAGAACCTTGTCAGGCAGTGTTTAGGGTACCTGAAGTAAGAAATCCGACACCGAGGATTGTCTAGCAGCTGGAGATCATCTGTCATTTAACCAGAGAGGAAGTATTTGCTTAGTTTAAGGTTACAGTCCCAATCCTTAGGATGCACACACACACACACACATACACACACACACACATACACACACACACACACACACACACAAAACTTTTCTCACCAATCTCCTGGTCAAGATCACTTTCTGTGAGTCTTATTTTGGGGAAAGGGAATATTTTAAAGTGTTGGAAATCAAGATCAGAAAGGTAGAGAAAGGAGTTATTTCTTTAGACTTTTATCTGCCAGGGGGGCTGGAGAAGAATTTTTCCTGAAAAGGTAGGTAGCTACGGCATGTGCACTTAGCAAGATGGGTTTCTCATGTCATACTTGAACATGTGAAAGTTTGAAATACTATGCTAACCACAAAGATTTCAGGCCTTGGGTGACAATTTCCCTGGTTGTCTCATTTCTCCCCAAGAGCCCTAACTGCCTGTTGTATGGACCTGCATGTGGGTCTCTTCAGGCCACGCTCTTCCCCTGAGGAGGCCTTTGCCCTAGATCCCCCCGCCTGGGGTTGGAAAGTTTCTTCACTGCCTTGTCACCTTTCCTGACCATCTACCAGTGTTGCAAGACCTAGCCCAAAGATCATCTGCTGTCACCAGGCTCCGAGGCACTCCCTGTTCTGGACCCAATTAGAACCATCCTGGTTTTGTGTATAACTTGTGACTTGCTGTCCGTGTTCATTCTGTGGATAGTGTAGTGCACTGGGAAGAGGCAAGCACGGCTTGCTATTCCAGGACCAACTTATGGAGCTATTTCTGCTACTTGCCTGCTGCTTGCCAGGATGAAAACAAATTTGTGGATCTCCTTTCTTCTTGGCATAATACGGTTCACTCCACCTTACTGCCAGGATTAGAGGGAAAACTTCAGGTCTCCGGTCCGAGGAAGCTTAACAACTGAATATTAATAATTCAGTTGATTAAGGAAGAAGTTTCTCTTGTGGGCATTGGCGAGCCACAATCATGACTGAGCACTGTACTTGTCTGTGTTGTTCAGCCTCGAGGAGGGGTAGAGAAAGGCCCCGAAGCATTGAGGAAAGCTGGTCTGGTGGAGAAACTTAAAGAAACAGGTAACTTTAAAATTAAAAGGTGATCAGATAATGTGCCCCCCACTCTGAAGGAAGGACAGGCTTCTGAGGGATTTGCTAAACCAACAGAACCATGTCCTGCTGAAGAAATGGCCTGGGAAGGATGCCAGGAGACACTGCTGCTGGAACAGCCTCACCTCCTGACTCTGACCAAGTGATGGTACAAAGGAGTGTAGGGTGCACAATGCAGTGACTGGTGGGGAAGCAGAATGAGAAACACCAGCTGCAAGGAACACGCCTGACTATCACAAGGGGGTCCCTGCCCTTCGAGAGCAAAGGGGACGGTGATGATAACAGTAACAGGAGCAGCATCTCGTGTGCATACGTGTGAACATACGTGAGGTGCTGCTGGGGTACAACTAGAACCTGTGCATCTCCAGTGAGAGCAAAATGGACAGCCCTTTTGGAAAGCAGGGTGACGGTTTCATCAGTATACAAGACCCGTGCATGAGTAACAGCAATGCTTATAAAAATTAAAAAAAAGAAATAATAAAATACCCCAACTGGTTTGTGGGTCAAGAGCGGCATAGCCATGAAATGACGGAGTCTTCAGCAGTGGAGAGGGTCAGACTACAGCTCAGACAAGGCCACTGCTGGGTCTCAGCATAGCATGCCAAGTGAGAGGCTTGGCACAAATGAGCAACTACAGTTGGGGTCAGGGTTAGGAAGACAGAGACACAGCTAAAGAGAGCAACAGATAGTTGTTGGGAGCGGGGCAGGCAGCTGCCGACAGGAACAGAAGTGTTTACGTGATGGGGTTACACGATCATAGGTGTGACCTACGCTTGCTGGCCTACACACGTAACATGATCGAGTTTTAATGGATAAGCAGCCCTTCGTAAAGAAAGAAAAGATGATGAGCATGGAGCTAGGACAGGAGGCAGTGTAAAAGGAGGAAGGGAGAAAGGAGGAAAGAGGAAGGGGAGGGGGGAGAGAGGAAGGAGGGATGGAGGGAAGGAAGGGGAAGTGAGGTCACTCACTGGAGAACAGGAAGCCTGAGTAAGTGGCCTTGTCCTTGGTTAAACAGAAAAAAATGGTTACATTCCGTATCCGGTGAAATTTCTTGTATCTGTTGCTGAATTTCCAGTTCACAGGAACATAATAAATACTTCGACAATGGCTAATTCGAGACACTGAACAGATTCTATATCCAAGTGCTACAGGGCAGTGTCCAGTTTCGAAGGTCATGTCTGCGCTTATGACAGAAGGCACAGTGGGGTCCTTAGGAACTTGCCTTTTTTTTTTTTTAATGTGAAAAGTGTGCATTTCCTAGACTCTCTGAACTGGGAGGTTTGGGCCAAACACACACAGCATCTTCAGCACACAATGCAGATAGACAAAGATGCTAAAGGCTTCAGTAGGTAACAGCTTGGGTAATGAAGACCAGAATCACTTCTTTGAAGCAGAGTCAAAAGACTTACAAAATGCTATAGTATTTTACTACTGCAGGTTAACTACTGATGCATTTTCTTCGGGACATTTGAAATATCAATTTAGATACTACCATGCTTATGGCAGAGATATAAAAAGCATTTAACACATCGGTGCACATAAACACCTCTACACACCCACACACACTTGCTTGTGGGGGTGGAGTGGGCCACGGGACATGATGTTCCCCATTGAATCAACATCTCAGAGTTATCGTCCCCCTTCAGCACCGGTCTCAGGAACAAGGGAGGGCCTGGTATGCGGCACCCACCAGAGCGGCACGTGGCTAGAGGGCGGGCTTGTGATGGTTTCTATATAGTAACATTAAACTTTTCATTGCAGAGTATGATGTGAGAGACTACGGGGATCTGGCCTTTGTTGATATCCCTACGGACAGCCCCTTTCAAATTGTGAAGAACCCACGGTCTGTGGGAAAAGCCAATGAACACCTGGCTAGTGTGGTGGCAGAGGCCCAGAAGAATGGGACAGTCAGTGTGGTGCTGGGTGGAGACCACAGGTCTGTGAACTGCCTACAATCCCTGGGGTCAGGCAGAGGCATAGAGAGACCAAGAAAGCCCCCTCCCTCCATCCCTCCCTCCCCCTGAATCTATCTATCATATCTATTTATCTAACATCACACTAAAGCTCCTCAGACCTCCCCAGGACACAATCCCAGAGTGAAATCATAAACTGGCTTTAGGTTCAACTTGGGTAGAAAACCAGGATCATTGAAGCAGGATCAGAAGCCTTACAAAATGCTACAGTATTTAACTGCTTCTATACATCTGGGTCATATGAAATATTTATTTCAAACACATACACACACATTATATATGCACACACACTCACACACACACTTCATTCCTCAGTTGCCCTCAGTTCCTTCCTGGCACCTGTGAGTGGGGCTTCTACTGAAAAGCTGCAGGGGAGTCCGGGGTCCCTTTTCTTTTCTATGTGGGAACATCTGGAAGTGGAACAGTCACGATAGCCCAAAGGTGAGAAAGTGACAGTGGACACCAGGTCAAACAAATACACAGTGCCAGGCATGAACTGTTGGCGATGTGGATGCTCAGGACAACCCTGGCATCCTGTGTCTGACCTGCGGTGTTAGCATCTGTTCAAGCGATGAACTACTTGGTTCTCCCATTCTGGCCTCATGTTTGGAGTCAGGAGGATTTGGGTGGCTTAGGTGACCAGAGCACGCCTTTGCATGGAGAGAGGGGGGAGCTAGAGTAGAGGATCTGAATACTGAGTGAGCGGAGAGGCACGGGCCATAGGAGACAAGGGCCTTCCAAAGGGCTCTCCCCAACTCTGAGTGCTGTTTTGCAATGAAAATAAATAATAAAGAAATAAATAAAATTAAGGGTCTGCCATAATTGAACACAGAGAATCCAGTACTTACAGAGGGAGAATCCAGCCCCAAGAACTCAAGTGTAGCTAGTGATTTTTTTCCCTGTAATAAGCTGTAATTTGTGATTTTTTTTTTATTATGAGCTATTTTTTTTTTTTAAAGATAAAATCACTTACACCTTTCTTGGTGACATTATTAAGGTCAGTGACTGGTGAGAGCCAACTCTTCTGTTAAATTAGTTGAACCAGCACCAGTCAATGGGGGAACTAAAGGAAAATCACACAGGCATACTATGTGAGCTAGCAATATGAAGTATGTGATGATGTTGCAAACTTGATGTTCACACATTCTTTTCCTCCCAAGTATGGCAGTTGGAAGCATCTCTGGCCACGCCAGGGTCCACCCTGACTTATGTGTCATTTGGGTGGATGCTCACACTGACATCAACACTCCGCTGACAACCAGCTCTGGGAATCTGCATGGGCAACCTGTGTCCTTTCTCCTGAAGGAGCTGAAAGGAAAGGTAAAGGCCCCCTAGCACACTCACATGAGGGGCTCTCTGCAGTGCTTCTGCAGGGAGAAGGCCAATAGGGAGATCCTTCCTGCACTTTGTCTGGGATAACTGAAGGTGTCTTCTCTGTAGTAAATAAGGAAAAGATGTGTTGATAAACGTGGTGGGGCTCTTACTGGACATCTGTCTGGACTTGTCTCTGTATTTATGAGAGACTGGTCCCATGATCTCAGACACTGAAACTGTGGATGCTCAAGTCTCTCAAACAATATGATACAGTATCTGTACATAACCTATGTGTATCCTCCCACATCCTTTAGATCAGCTATCGATCACTTGTAATACTTAATACAATATAAATGCTATGAAAGTAGTTACCACTGCACTGTCAAGGCGAAGAGCTATATGCTCAATGGAGACCAAGCCACTACAGGCTTAACAACAGTTTTCTTTGGGTTCTTAAGCTACCCTTTCTAGTCGATGGGCAGACTAGCCCTTTCTAAACAGGTCTGCAGAGATTCAGAAGGTAACCAACTTGCCCAGAATCATGCCAAGTATATTACAAGGCACAGGCATGTGGGGGTCCTGGTTCCTGCCTCTTCTGAGGACATGCTACAGGGCTTTCCATTTTCACCAAGTGACCCTCTCTGTATCAGAACCTACCAAAATGGCAGCTTTGCCATGCAGACTATACTGTGTGTGTGTGGGGGGGGGGGCTGTTTGTTTGTTGCTTATGATAGGGTCTTGCTAGTTGGTCCAGGCTGGCCTTGAACTTTCTGCCTGACTTCTGAGTGCTGAGACAGGAGTATGTGGTCATGTATGGCTTTCAATGGCTTTTGATCTGGGAAGCACTTGTGTAAACCACAGGAGAAAGAGCTCCTCCCTGCTCCTTAGAAACTTCTCTTAAAATTCTGGCTTAAGTCGTTTTGAGAAATGGAAGTACAGATGTTAAGAGATGTTAAGATATAGGTGAGCGACTGTACCCAACATTAAATGCATATCTGTTGAAGAGAAACATTTATCTAAATGGAAATGCCATTGTCTCTAGTTTCCAGATGTACCAGGGTTCTCCTGGGTGACTCCCTGCATATCTGCCAAGGACATTGTGTACATCGGCTTGCGAGATGTAGACCCTGGGGAACAGTAAGCTTACTACACGTTCTTTTATATGCTAGAGATGCTTTACTGGTTATATGTGTAAGAAGTTATTTTAAAATGTCACTCTGTATATATGTATTCATGTATATATATGTAAGTGTACATGTTTATATATATATTCATGTATTAATCCATACAGGCACACATTTATATATATATGCATGTATTTTGTATTTATCTACATAAGCACACGTGTTTATATATGTATGCATGCATTTATCTACATAAGCACAACTTATATTCACTTATACACAGAGTATTATTCAGGCAATTTATAACAATTTACTCCTAAAATACAAAAGGTGCATATGCATATATACATAGTTCACAGGACTTAATCTTCCCACCCAAAGGAAATGCAAGAAAAGCCACCCTTAACTGTATTTAACTTCCATTTGTTCTTTTCTAGCTACATAATAAAAACTCTGGGAATTAAGTATTTCTCAATGAGTGAAGTGGATAAGCTGGGAATCGGCAAGGTGATGGAAGAGACGTTCAGCTACCTGCTGGGAAGGTATGATGCCTTGTGTGTGTGTGCATAACCAAGTTCAGGTAAAACTTTGGGGTGTCCATACAATTATAAAGAGGGTAAGATACATTTCATTACTGAGTCCTAAGCCACTTTAAGCTGAAAGCCTCTTCTATTTCTTCAAAGGAAGAAAAGGCCCATCCACCTGAGTTTCGATGTTGATGGACTGGACCCAGCATTCACTCCGGCTACCGGCACGCCTGTTGCGGGAGGCCTGTCCTACAGAGAAGGTCTCTACATCACAGAAGAAATTCACAAGACAGGTGGGTAAAATCTGAGGCAACAAAGAAGCAGCTGTGCACTTGGCCAGTGTATACACACCTGTATACACACTGCAGGCCTCTCTGGCTCGTCTAGACTGCCTGTCACATGATGTAACACACAATATGTTAGAGGTTGGTCACCTCTTCTCCAGTGATACGTTTGGGAGTCAGGAGTCACGACTTTAAAATGTCAGTTACTTTGATCAACTGTGTCATTACCACTTTTTTGTTGTTGTAGGGCTACTCTCAGGACTAGATATCATGGAAGTGAACCCAACTCTTGGGAAGACACCAGAAGAGGTGGCTCGTACTGTAAACACGGCAGTAGCATTAACCTTGGCTTGTTTTGGAACTAAACGGGAGGGTAATCATAAACCGGGGACTGACTACCTTAAACCACCTAAGTAAATGTGGATGTAGCACATGAAAACCATCTGGAACATCACAGCAAACCGAACAGAACTAACACTTCTTCTCCCAAGGGCTTGTTCTTTTAGAAAAAAAAAAGTTTTTCAATAAGTATGTATCCCAGCAGTTCCTATCTGGTATGAAATTCAGGGTGTGGAAATTAAAACAGCTATGATATTAGGAAACATGTATTACCCATTTTAGCAGAAGTTATCCTTAAGAAGTAGTATGAATTAATATCTAATCAAAAAATGCACCAGCATTTAAAATATGCAGTGATATTAAGTGCTAACCTACAGCTGGAAGCAAAGGTATCCAGAGAGAGAGAGCCTGTATCCATGTTGTTCAAGAGATGTGATTTTTATAATAAACTCTTTATAATAAAATTCTGTTGTTTCCATCTTTCTGAGCACGTGCAACATACTTACCCATGTTCACACCACAGCACACAAGTACACATCATACCACTATACACTAACATATATATTCCTATATATGATACAGAAATAATCATCTCTAGAATGACTGAAGACATTAAAAGCTGGTTCCTGTCTTGCCTGTGAAATGGATAGTCACGGCTTAGACGAAGTCCAAGTTCACTGGTCTTAGACCAGCCTTGCTTTTTTGTTGCAAACATACGCTGATATTTTAAGCATGACTGCCGTGCACAAGGAAGGGAGTGACAAACATCTGTACAGGAACTGGAGGAACAGCCACCAATACGTGTCACAGGTCTACCTACTGTCACTTAGGCTTTGAGAAGCCCGGCCTGTCATCTGCAGCATCCCTGATTAGCTAAAACCCTGTCCTAAAACTCACCTTGGTTCTGCAATCAAGACGAGCAGATGTGGATGAACTGCAGTTATCAGAACACGTGCCGTCACGTGTGTTTGCCCTCCCATGATCCTACACAGCAAAGGCAGGAAACTCGGGGATTAAAATGGCTCCACGGAGAGATCTCTACTGCTGTTTTTCCAGCTGCATGTTAGTAAGGCTCGACCATTTGACTTTTCATATGTGGCCTAGAGTTCGAGCCTAATTACTATCTCTTTGGTGGTTGAGATAATTGAATATATATAGATAAGTCTACTGAGGTAATTGTAGAGAATGATGGTGTACCTTTAAAGTACCTTGTGCAGTAGTGACCACTGTGGTCCTTTACATTAAAGCTTAATCAAGGTTTAAAATTCAGTTGCAAACGTCAAATCGTTAACAGCCACATGCAGCCATTAGCTACTGTGCTGCAGACATGCTGGGCGGAGCCAGTTAGACAGGAGAACAAGCACCCGGACCCAAATCTTACTCTACAATTATGGTAGTGATTTTCCCCAAGTTATAAACCTGAAGTTTCTGTCTTCTACTAATGTCTCTGACAAGTAATTTTAAAATTCTAATCAGAGAAAAAGTTTGATTTCTGATTATTAGAGGGAAATTTGAATTTTTTACAAATTTACTGGAATGTATATGCCCTTGAGAAAATCTTAAGACTGCTTTTCTTTCTTATGTCCAATGTCAATATGGATAATATAAAAATACAACATTTTCATACACATAGCACTATCATGTTCCTATTCTAGGGTCTCAAAGCAAGGCAATCTACTCCTTGTGGCACAAAGAATTAGAATTATGTTAAGAATAACATTTGGAGGCTGGAGAGATGGCTCGGTGGTTAGAGCACTGACTGCTCTTCCAGAGGTCCTGAGTTCAATTCCCAGCAACCACATGGTGGCTCACAACCATCTGTAATGAGATCAGATGCCCTCTTCTGGTGTGTCTGAACACAGTGACAGTGTGCTTATATGTAATAAGTAAATCTTTTTTTTTTTTTTTTTTTTTTTTTTTTTTTTTTTAAGAATAACATTTGGAGTCATTTCTAAAGTTTCTGGAGAAGACTATTTTTTGCCTAGAAACATTAATGATGCCGTTAAATAACTTTAAGGTAGACATACATGGCAAATAAGGATGTAGTGACTTCAGGGCCTGAACTACAAACAAACACACTCACCGTAGAGACCTGAAGTAACCTGGGGTTCCCAGGTGGTGATGCTAACATCTGTAGTGCACACACTGAGGCAGTCTCCAGGTGATGATGCTAACATCTGTAGAGTACACACTGAGGCAGTCTCCAGGTGGTGATGCTAACATCTGTAGTACACACACTGAGGATCTGTAGTTAGTGCACACACTGAGGATCTGTAGTTAGTGCACACACTGAGGCAGTCTCTAGGGCAGTTGGAGCTCCTATTAGGTCATTAAAGAAGGCGGCAGTTTATCTGTTCCACTTTACTGGCTTTAGAATTTTTCAGAGTGCCGTTTCCCTTCAAATTAACACATCAAAATCAAAGAAGCTTTAAAGAACTAAAATGTGTACTATATTTAGTTTGTGAAGTTAGGATGATTCTGAGAATTTGAAGACTCAGGTGGGCATGACCCCAGAGAGGGGAATGATACAAACAGGCAGGGAATCAAATGTCTGAGAACGGCTTTATTAACTTTAGAAATTTCAGATGGTGTCTAGCTCATTTTATACAGAAAGCTCAGAGCAAAGGCAAAACTCTCAGAACCTACTTTGGTAGAAACTTTCCATCATTTATTTAGAACTATTTGTAAGTTTAAAATTTACAAAACTTTAGAGGTGGTTAAAAAAAAAAAAAAGAGTATGAAACTTCATGTGTCCTTGCACTCCAAGTGAAGTATAATTTATTGTAACTAATGAAAAGGCTCCTTTGGAAGGGCAGGTATGTACAAAAGGACCTGTAGTGACCATGACACATGTTGTGTCTGTAAGAACACGTATACAAAATGTGAAGCTGTCACAATAATTTAAAAATGTCTGAGACAGGAAATTCCAGAGTGCCTGTGAAAGCCACCTGATTACAGAAACGCCCACATTCCTATGGACTCCAATTCCAACAGGCAGCTTATTTAATCTCTTAGAGATAAAACACAGACGGGGAGAAGGGATTCCAAGGTGTTAAGAGATTCAGAATCTGAATCAGAATAAACCAATCTGAACCTGCCGGCTGCCCTAGCTCACCAGCACAGTGTTCAGATTCAGACTCAGTCCACTCCTCTGCGGCCGTCACTGAGTCACCGGCAGAGAAGCAGGCACCTGGTTAGACGGAGGCGCTGGAGACCCACTGCTGAGGGCCTGGGGCGGCACTGCTGGCTCCATCTTGCTAATGTGCGTGATGAATCGAAGACGAAGCTTTAATGCCGGCTTTAAATTACAGATAATCTTCTCTACCTGAGAGGTGAGATCATAATTAGGAAACCAGAGTCCACATTTCCTGAGTGACGTCAGCGGTCACCAGTACGCTAAGGAAGGGGGTTGGCACGTGGGAAGTTTTATAAAACAAATACAATTGTTTTCTCACACAGGCAAGCACATGTATACTCCCACACACACTGTGTGTGCACATGCAGTGTGTACATGGTTGTCTCTGTGTACACATTCACTTCGAGAGCTTACGACCCATTTCCTGCCCAGCTGCCCTGCTCTCCTCTCCACAACTAGAACTGCTCCCACCGAGAGACGGGCACCTACAACTCGGCCATCCTTCTCAAAAGCAATGCTACAGAAGCAGAAAGCATTTGCAACACTTCTCTCCAAGGCTGTCCTCTTGACACTGGGACTCATCAGTTAGACCGAAGCAGCAGCGTGTCCACAGTGCCACACTCAGAAAGTGTGAAGGAGACAAATGCACCCGTTTCCTGGCTTTCTCAGCTCTAATGCTCTTTGATCTCAAGGGAAGGACTAGGTTGTCAGCAAAGTTTCTTTGCGCTTTATTCCTGTGTCAAAGTTTAGGCCCAAATAAAAAGAACATATTTTGGATTTAAGAATCTTCATTGTGTGGTGTTTAGTCGTGTCTCCCGAGAGAAGCATTTCAGAGTAAGGAAGCTGGGCGCTAAGAAGAGAAAGAAGAGTGCGCCAGCGGAGCTCAACAGACTCCGCATTCTCACAGCTGATGCTTTAATGACTGATGCTGAAGACAGAGCAACCGTGGTGGTGCCCAGACAGTGCCAGGAGAAGACGCAGTGTGGCATGAGGATGCGAGGGGCGGTATGGAGATGGAAACTGAGATGAAGAGAGACAGAAACTTCCAGACCAGCACGGCCAGGACAGTGTGGATGAACCAGCCAGAGGCAAAGAAAAACATTGAAGGCCAAGAGAGGAAAGAAACGGGGGAAAATCAAAGCAAAGGCTGAGAAGGGCCTGGCCTGGCAGACCCTTAAAGACTGGAAAGGGAGCCAGGCGTGCTGGTGTACCCCTTCAATCTCAGCACTCAGGAGGCAGAGGCAGGTGGATCTCTGTGAGTTCGAGGCCAGCCTGGTCTATAGTGTAACTCCAAACAGAGAAACCCTGTACTAAAAAAGCAAGCAACAAACAAGAAACCAGAAGCTATTTGCATAGTTTGGTCTGGACTTAACTCTGTAATCCAGAGCCAGAATGACTCATCCTGTTGGGAACTTGAATACAGATCTTTGGTGATGAAAGCACGTTATGCTGAAGTTGTAATTAGACACTGGTGGGCTGTTAGCCCTCAGTCTTGTGAGCAGCAGTGTGGCTGTAATTCTTATCTTACAAAATGGCCGTTATACTCACTACCTCAGGTTAAACATGACTGTATCAACGCAGTTTAGACAGAAAGCTATAATACTGTCATATTAAAAATATAGTATCAAGGGGCTGAGGAGGACTCCTGTTGAGTGGCTAGAGCGAGCTCCCAGGGACGCGCCCTCCTCAGTGGCACCTGCAGTCATATGCACAGCTCCCTACCCACTAACAACTAAAATAAAAATCTTACAAAGGAAAAAAGTCTCCATCAGTTCTGCCCATCTGTGTGTGTGGTAACAGAAACAGACACAAAAAGAAAGGCTTCTTTCTAGAGGGAGTGTTAACTCTGACAGAGCAGTGAACATGGTCAAAGGAAACCCAAAGTGGAAATGCTACAGGGAAGCTCACTGCTCAGTGCCGTCCAGAGAGCTAATTAACACAGATCCAGCAGAGTAAACCTGAAAACTGCCCTGGCAGAAAGAGGGGTGCACTGCAGACATCTGCCTCACTGATACCCGCAAACAGCTCAGACAGCTTCCTACACATGGAACACACGCGACTAAGGTCTTCCCACGTCCAGCAGCCACCTCCAGTGCATCCCCTCAACTTCAGCGCAGAGCTCACGCCGTGTCTCCCGACTCTGTCCCCGGCGTGACCTGTACTTGTGCCACTGTGTGTCCAGCACCCCACAGTGCACCCTAACCCGTGGGGAAGGACACACCCTGGGGTCCTCCTAGCCACACCACACGGCTCTTCCCACGTGAACAGACTGCTGAGAGTGCTACTTATGGATGCCACAGGGGTTCTCTGCTATTCCGTTCAAACACCACAGGGAAAGCTGAGAGCATCTCTTTATCGCTGTATCTAGAATTATGTTCTCTGTGGGCTTAAGAGGTCAAATGCCAGACATCTTACAAACAAAACCAAAAACCCCAACAAAAATGTTTATCACCATGTATTAAGTTTGGCAGGCTAAACATCACTAGAGTCAAAAAGCTGACTTACTTGCTCTTTCACACTGTCGCCAGTGAACATGTACTTCATGTGGTAGAGGAAGTCGCAGATGGGGTCCATGTAGTTTAAGTGTGTGCTGCACTGGTCTACATTCAACAGCATGTCATAAAATGCCACTCCAATCTGTGCAACAAGTAAGGCTAGGTTACTTAAATGATTAGATGATGGAATAAGTCAACACAATCTGCCCGGTCTCCCACACTGGCACATGGGGCGGCACTGGGATAGAGGGACAGTCACAGCCCACGCATCTCCATGCACACAGGAGCTACGACACAGCCTGCACCCAGAGCACAACCACAGTGCTACACAACAGCCTAACTAGAATGCCTCTCTCCAGCTACGCTCCTGTTAGAGTACGGTATGGGATCCCCTTCTAGACACGACCTCACCAACAATGCACTCCAGGGATGCTTAGGCTTAACATGCCTCCCAGTTCCATCTGCTAGCTAAGAAGAAAAAAAAGTCTATCTTATTCTATCTGTAGGTATGTGGACCATGTGCATGCTTAATTCCTAAGATGCCAGAAGAGGAAACTGGAGTTATAGGTGGCTGTGACCTACCATGTAGGTGTTGGGAACTAAATCCAGATCCTTGGCAGGAGCAGCTAGTGCTTTTAACCCCTGAGTCATCTCTCCAGCCCTGTGGTGGCTAATGATTTTACAAGTTCTATTCTTGCCTATTTTCTTAGAAATGCTTGACTTCCTCCAATCCCCTTATTGTAAATTCTTAACACACTTCTGACTACCTCCTTGATCACAGCTCTTTTCCCGTGTCTCAAGTTTAGCGTGTTGTACATTAAACTTCCTGCAGTAATACTGAGCCCCATAAGTGGATCCCAGACCCATGCAACACGTTATAGGTGTGGCTGGCCTCCGCTGTGGAGACGCCGGTCCAGAAGCAGAGCGCTCAGACTTACACCGGCCAGGGTGACGTCTCACCTCGATCATGCACCGCGTCCTCTCCTGCTGGAACCTCTGTAAAAACGGCCCTACGAGATGGTACACATAAAGCAGCTGGAATTCAGTCTTCACTACGGGAAGAAGCACTTCAGTGAGAAACCTGAAGGTTGGAGATGAAAAGAAAAACCTCCCATGAAGCTCAGGCAGCTGAAGTCTGAACTCTGATAGTACACTGTAAAAGTGTGCAAGACTGAAAGTGTAGCTTCACCCTTCTTCTCCAAGGTCCCGCTTGCTTTTGAACAATATTCTTTTGTTCTGTGCACATGTATGTGGGTGCTGTGGGTGTGAAGTGCGTATGTCTGTGTGTGCAGAGGCCGGAGAGGATGTCGGGTGTCTGCTCTGCCCTGTCTTCACTCCCTGTCACTGAGCCTGGAGCAATCCGACGGCCCCGTTCCTCACCCCGGCACTGAGGCTCAGGTGTGTGTGCAGCCAGGCCTGGCTTTCCTCGTGTGCTCTGGGATTTGATGTGAGGTCTTCACGCCTGCACGCTCTCTCTGAGCCTGCGAGGCACACTGTCTGAGCATCTCCCTCTCCTGGGAGCAATGGTACCTGTAAATCTTCCATATCTCACCTGGTCTTCAACTGACTGATCACTGGATAAATTTAATTCAGATTTAAAAGTAATTCTTATATAAAGTACAGGTATTAAATAACAGGTGACTCACCTAAAAGGAAAAGAAAATTTGCAGAAATGCTACTCTCATGAAATTTAGATCTAATTGATTGCATTTCACAGTCAACAAAAGTAATGAGAAAATAGATTAAGTCCAGTTTTCGGTTCGAAAGGCAATTGTGTGATCTACTCTGGGGCACAGGTCTGAGTAAGCCTCTTGAAAGCACAGTGGACACAGGAGATAGTACTACTTGCACACATAAGAAATTAAAAGAAACAATTCTGAAATAAAAGAGGGTTCTGACTAGCCAGGGCCCCCACTGTCTGAAACATACTCTGCAGTGTTCTCAGGTGTGAGAAACACTCCCAGTAAGTCAGCCTTAGGTCTCAGCCTGAAGCAGAGATGCCGAATCTCTTTAGGGAGCCTGCTTACTTCGGGATGAGCGAGAGCTGCCCGATGCTGGAGTGGTGCCACACGGCGTGAGCCAGAGCTAACGTGTAGCTGCAGCTCATCTCGGAGTAGGACTGGTGACAAGCGGTGAAGTCGAAGAGGCGGAACGGATAGCCAACCCACTCCGTCTCTGACGTCAGGCTCGAGCTGCTGATGACGCTCACGATTCGGTCATGAAGCACAATCCAGTACGGTTCCTCAGGCCAGAGAAAAGTCTGGTTACAAACAATCCCACTCTCCAGCACTGGACCGCAGAGCCTCCCTGCTCCGCTGCTTGTGTGCTGTGTGCTGTGTCGGTCTGAACCAGCCTGACCTGGGGAAAGGCTCACTTGAGCTTCTGCAGTGCATTAGTCAGAGCCTGACATCTCCCATGCAGTAAACCGGCTTTGCTAATCTTTATTATACAGAGAAGCCTGGGACACATGTGAAAACAGACACAAACACCTGTATTCCAATTCGAAAGCATATTAACAAAACATGGATTCAGAGTTCCCAGCAAGTGCAGAGAACACGGTGCTGATCAACGCTATTTAAAGGTCAAGAGACAAGGAGGAGGCCAGAGAGGGAGGAGCTGGCGGATGACAGAGAAGTTCCGCACATGGCTCACTCACTAACGCTTCTCGATGAGCAGTGTGCAGGAGGGTTGACTGGACACACGGCATGATAACCGGCCCAAACCAGACCAGACTGAGACAGAAATGAAGACTGGATGGGGGAGCTGCTACTGGCAGAGACAGACATGTCTAACAGACACACTTATATGACACAGAACAGCAAAAGGACAGTGGTAGTGACTGTAACTACATGTACGTGTTGACAGGGCCCCACGAAGCCCAGGCTAGCCTCAAATTGATGATATAGCTGAGGATGACTTAGAAGCTTCAATCTTCCTGCCTTTGCCTCCCAAGTGCTGGGACTGTGGGTATGTACCACCACACCAAGTTCCATGCACTCGAACCCAGGGCTGCAGGCTAGGCTGGCGCTCTACTGACTGCATCTCCAGCCTCACTATGGGGTGTTAAAAAGCACTGGTAGGAAAGACTGGAGGAGGCAGTGGATCATTGGCTTCCATGAGCTCCTGGGGTAAGCTTACTCTGGGTGCACTTGTCTGGTTGCCACCGCGTCACTACAAACCACAGTTAGGAACTCACCGGGAGGGCCGTGATGATGAGACCAATTGCGTTCATCCACGCCGTAATGTTCTCCCGTGGCACTAAGGGTTGGCTGCAAGCAGACAAGGACAAAAAAAAAAAAAAGTGAAGTTATGAAAACATTCTTGTTTTGTAAATAAATATAATTAAGAAGATTCACAACCAGTCAACTCCAATAATAGACATTCTGTGAGGAAAAGAAATACAGACAAAAGAATCCTTTTCTGTGTCCTTTAAAAACAGTTATGAGGGTGAAAAGACTACGCCTTCTCCCAATCACTACTCCCCACTTCTGGAGTCCGGGGGTAGCTGGGGATGCTCTAAAATCAAGCTCTTCCCCGGCTCCTGATCATCTGTAGAGACTTTAGTGGCACCATGTGAGCACACCCTGGGACAGTGAGCAGTGCTGAGAAGAGGGGGCAGAAGATGGCTAGTACCCAGGGCTTGCTTTGGGGCACAGGTCAGGAAAAGGACACAGACCTTTTCAGGACGACATTGAGAAGGGCATTCCCGACATCTTTGCCTGGAACTGCCAAGGCCATGAGCTCCACACATGTCACATGCAGAGCGTGCGCAGCAGGGTTGGGGAACTCATTGAATCTCCAGTCACAGTTTGGGAAGGGTCCTGGAGACTTGCCAGCCATGGGTACAAAGATTAAGGCAATAACAATTTGACTATTCTGAGATTAGTGGTTCACACTTACTAATGTTTACAGATTTCATAAAGTTCCAAATGCAAGCACCTCATTTGATTATCAACTTATCTGATTACGGGCTAGCAAGAAGTGATTTAACTGCAATTAAAACATAAAAGGATAAACAATACAAAGCAAACACAAGAAAAGTTCCATGCGATGAGTTCAGCTCAAGTTAGCACAGAGCAACCACCCACAACACATGGTCGCTCTTCCACATGGACTCTCAGAACAAGTGCTACACCAGCAGGAGAACAACGTGGCCTCAGGCTTCTTTATCCTACTTCTATTATAGCTACAGGGCAATTTAACGTACTAATCTCTTCAGGGTGAGTAATCCCATTACCAGAAGAAATACATTCCTGTTTAGGCATGGTATGCAGACATGTTCTGTACACATGAAATCAAACTCAAGAAATAAAAGATAAAAAAAAAAGCAACAGCTATTTGGTTTGTTTATTAACATATATGCTGTAAAAGTACTCAAGGATTTAATGTTTATTTAATTCATTAACTGAGGTAGGGTCTTGCTATGTAGCTCAGGTTGACCTTGAACTTTTTAAAATCTTCCTGCCTCAGCCTCCCAAGTTGGTAGGGTTATGTGCTAATCTCTGCTGCTATACCTGGCTCTACAGACATCATTTAAAGTTGGTAGGGTTATGTGCTAATCTCTGCTGCTATACATGGCTCTACAGACATCATTTAAAGTTGGTAGGGTTATGTGCTAATCTCTGCTGCTATACCTGGCTCTACAGACATCATTTAAAGTTGGTAGGGTTATGTGCTAATCTCTGCTGCTATACCTGGCTCTACAGACACCATTTAAAGCAACAAGACTAACGCTCCCCAGGCGCACAATGACGCCTGCACCGTGAGAGACACTGCGCCAGTACAGAAGTAGGGTGTCCTTGAAGACAAATGTCTATAATATCTGTCCTTATGTTGAGTTAGCAACAGAGAAGATTCCCATATGTCTGGTGTAATGATGTAACTTAAAGCTTCAAAGTTTTTACAGAGATAAAATAATTGTAAAAGCTACTTTTAATTCCATCACGTGGGAGGCAGATATGTGAATCTAAGGCCAGCCTGGTCCATATAGCAAGTTCCGGGCCAGCCATGACTCCACAGAGTGACACTGGGAGCCCTGAAGGTTAGTACAGAGTTTACTCACAGCCTCAGTTCCGGGGGAGGCTGAGGCAGAAGACCGTCCAAGGCAATGAGTCTGAGGTCAAAGAAAAAATTAAAAAGGAGGTTTTGAAATGCATAAAAACATTACCTTACAACATTAAATGTCCTTACAAGCTAAAATACTGCTTGTTATGGAGAGTCTGGAAGAAACATGACAGAAGAAAGGATATTGTCTACCAGCCGGCCAATCAGCTTGCAGTAGTAGGAGTCCTCTGGAACCCAGGGGTTGTCCTCCCGTGCATTCATAGCATGCTTCAGGTAGGTGTCACTGAGACACCAGCCCTGTGGCCGGTTATCTTTGAGGGAGCCAATGATTGCATGGACAAGTTTTCGTTTGAGATGGTCACGGTTTCTCAGGCACATTTCATAATAATGCAAAGTATTATACAGATAAGTCACTGGCCGGTCTGCCAAGAAGAAAATGGATCACCTTGTTTATCAGGTTACATGACTAACTAAAAACAGCTCAGAGGATTATGACATTACTTCACATTCTGGACCACTGCATACAGGGAGCACGTTCATCCTAAATCAGCAGAAGATTCCTAATAATACATAATATGTAAGGGTGATCATCCCGAGCAGACAATTTCACCTCTGCAAATTTACTGTGCAAAAATGACAGAAAGCAACAAATGTCAAGTGTGGTCCTGTTCCCACTGATAAAATGGTCACAGAGGACTGAGAAACTATCAGAGAGGCAGAGGTCTTCCTGTTCTGTTTAATAATCAGCCCCGGCACAGGAGATGGGAAAGAACCAGGTACAGAATGCTGCACTGCATTTATAACAAAACAAAACAGAGAGCGAAGAACCAGAGTGGCATCTGACAGCCAGCCAGGCAACTGTAACAGTGGCATGTAAGGAAGACCACCCAGGTATGTCACATGTCAGAGACTATGGCCAGCTGCACACACAGTGGGATACCGTGTGCCCATGTCACCTCCCAGAGCCGTTTTTAAAGGCGTTCTCCCTTGAGCCCGACACTTACTCTGTATAGTAATATACTTCTGCTTTCAAGGAAGCTATTATAAGAGGCCAGTGGCTGTCACTGGACACTTCCCTGCAGTGGCCTTTGCATTTGTGTCGCTGGCTGTATTATGCTCTAGTTTCCCGTCTTAAGAGCAGGGTTTCAAGCACAAACCAGCAAATCGTGTTCCTGGCTCCCATGTCTTCACTGCATGGGTCAGAGCTCTGGGAGAGGCTAACACTCATCAGGGCTGTGACGTAGCTTTCGGACGTGCTGTGAGGCCACACCAGCACATCTTTGTAAACAATGACGCCCATGCATCTTACTTGATGACTTCCAGGACCACTGTCTTAGGCCATAAACCCAGCTGTGAGCCTGCAGTGAGGAGCGCTGTCCTTCCCTGGCCTGATTCTGAAACTCACAGGCGAACTGAATTCTTAATTCAGTTCAATGAGGCAATTTCCCTTCAAATATGCCTTTTTCTTCTACCACCAGTTTTCCCAAAAGATCCCGTATGACTCATATATGTCCCTCCAGCTCATACAAATTGTGTATATCAAAAGTTCAAACTGCACCTCTCAAAAGCCTGCTGAGATCCCCAGAGAAACCCCGGGGCTCTGTGCTGTGCATCTCACAACAGCTGTATGACTTCAGCCTGCAGCACTTCAGACCCGCAGGAACCCCTTTCCCACTGCAGTGCTCAGCCTATCTGTTCATGAGCAGAATCACAAGTGGAACAGACTCACCGTGGAATTTATACAGGCCCCCTAGGTGGTCCAGGAGAGTCTCTAGTGATTTGGATACTGGAAGCAACTCTAAAAACCTGTGGATCACTATATCAAATACTGGGAGAAACCGGAGACACACATTTCCAAAGTAGATGGGCAGGTAGGGGGACTGGATTGGTACAGGAGGGTCAACCTGCTCTGCCAGGCCTTCAAAATACAGCTTCTCGGGATATTTCTGTAGGTGAGAAGACAGACATTTATTAGAGTATCTCGGAAAAGCATGCTAACAGAGCTACACAAAAGGGGGAAATACTAACTTTTGTTACTAATTATTATCATTATTTATTTTAATAACAGTATTTTGCTTTTTTTGGTATTGAGCAATGCACATGCTCCCTAAATCAGCAACAGCCAGCTCCCCAAGAGTCACACCATACTAATTTTCTTATTGCTATCATTGATTCCGATCCATCTGTTAAAAGTACGCGTACTCATTAGCAGAGCCTCACAGCTAATTTGCGTCCATACAGATCACAAAGGAGAGTGTCGGTGAAGTGCGGCTGCAGCCGGAGTGGTACCTTGTGGTAGCTCATGTGCTTGGTGTGCCAGTCACTCTGCAGCCAGTGCTCTGGGGAATTCTCCTTCACAAAGTCACTTACGCGGTTCCTGAAGTCATTTGGTTTGAGCAACAGCAACTGAATTATGAAATAACAAACCTGTGCTTCATTTCCTTCATGACTACGCATAGCCTTGAGAAATAAGAAGAAAAACTAAGTGAGCTTGTCCTATCTGTATAAATTATATTATTACAATTTCCTCAGATATCTGGTCTACCCCAAACCAATATTTTAGCATTCATAAAGATTATTTGACCCGTTTTTGGCCTATTTGTGGCTCACTATTCCTCCTGCTAGGAATGCTCTTTTTCAGGTAAACCTTTCTTTGATGATGTCTTTAGGGTCATGTGATGCTCTGTTTTCTGAACCTATTTCCCCACATACCTATGTCACCTTTGCCAGATAAACTTGTCTCAGTTCCCCTACTACACTACAAGTACCTGTAGATTTATGCTTTGCAGACGAAAGGTCAGTGTTAATGAACTAAGCCACTACAAATACTCCAGTATGCCCTGGCTGGCCTTGAACTTATGATGATCCCCCTGCATCTGCTGGAATTACAGGGCTGTGCCAACACAGCCAGCCACCACACTTTGAAAAAAACCATGTAATTTCCTAGTCTAATTCAGTCTCTTGTAAAACTTAGCTTAAAGGGCTGGAGTATTGGCTCAGAGTTTGGAGCAGTGACTGCTCTCGCAGGCAATGTGGGTGTGACGGGTGTGACTCTCAGCGTTTGCAGGCAACCTGACCTCCTCTTCCATACTGCAGACAGCACACGTGGCACACAAAGAAGAGTGCCAGCAAAACATTCATGCACATAAAACAACCTAAAACAAACCAACTAAAGAGCTGCATCTGCAGGACAGTGGGTACACAGGAGGAACTCCTGACTCCCGAGGGAGTGAGTACATCAGCCAGCACACTACAAAACGCAGTGGCTTTGCACTACTTCCTGACCCGAGCCTCTGAGAATCAATCATTTGTATTTCAAAGCATAACAAGGCCAGAAAAATCTATTCACTTTTGTATCTTCTGTGATACAATACTGGTCATTGAATATGAACCAAAAAAAAAAAAAAAAAAGATTCCTTCTTTAAGGAAGTTTAAATACAGCATAAATCCATTTTATTCTCAGAAGCCAAACAGAGGAAATCAGCACCATCTGATCAAAGCGTGGGAAGAAGGCTCACAAACACGTTCTTACCAGGCAGAGGATGAGTCTGTCCAGTGTGACGATGTTATACTTCCATACCATGTCGTTGAGAATCTCAATGCACTTATTGAGTTGCTGACCTCCTGCTGACGTAGAGAACTCATACACCAAGAAATCTGCAAACGTTCTCACATGGGCCACCAAGGCCCGGGCCCCAATTCTCTCCAGTACTCTAGAGGGCAAAGAGAGAGACTTGAGCTCTCCTATATGGACGCCACAGACTGTCAAACAGACTGACACCCCAGGCTTCCTTCCGGCTTACTTGTACCCAATCTGACTAATATGGTCCGTTTCCAGGAGCATCTTCCAGAGGAGACAGAGGAAGAGTGGAGGGAAGCCTTGCACGGAGAACTGGGTGATGATCTCGTTCTCATCAGTCATCGACTTCCACTTCCTGTACTCTTCTTCCACATTTTTCTTCAGATTGAAACGGCTTTCCTGGGGGACATTATTTTGCTTGAAGAACGCCTAAAAGGAAGAATGGAAGTTCATGTCACCGGATACAGAAAAATGGAACCATGGGCAATCGGAGGTGAGAGACTTAGTGTGCATTTGGTTCTGGGAGAACAAGTATGTCATTCTGTATCCACGTATCTTACAGAACTAAATGTCCTTGAGTCTGGCAGTCACCAGAGCCTGCCTGTTACAGGCTGGCCTAGCGAGTCTAAGTTTCTTCTTTCTAATTCCTAAACGAATTCTAAGCAAGCCTGAATTCAGTCTCTCCAATCATTTTTATTAATCCTTGAGAGGAGGAAGAGAAGGAAGAAAAAGAAATGTGTCTCCTCCTCAGGTGACATACGCAGTGTCTCCGCAAGGACAATCAGTTACGACAGACCAGTGGTCCCTGAGCCACATGCTCGGCCAGTCTCCAGGCCCTACCCAGATCTGCTCAAGCAGAAGCTCTAAGGCTGGGACCCAGAGTGTGTGCTTGGCAAGTCTTCATGGGAATCAATGCGCTGTGCCGTAGCCCTTCTCAGAAGACACACAGAGCCGCCTTTCTCCTCTACGGAGCCACAGCTACACTTTTGTCGTACAGTTAAAAATATTAAAACAGTCAAATTTAGTATCTTTGTGCTTTGTAGAATGTCACTGAAGCTGATTTTTCTCCATCTTAGTGTTAGGAAAGAATTTTCCAAGTAATGTGTTAACTCTCAGGAGATTCTAAAACTCCTCATTTAAAAAGATAAAGCCATAATAAGTACATTTTCAGAAACACATTTAATCCTCAGTAGAATGAGAAGCAACTCAAGAGATTTTGGAAGTACAAAAGAAGAATTTTCAAAAGGAAAATAGCCAATTTTCTTTAGCTATTACCAAGTCAAGAACTCCCTAGAAAGCCACAGTGACTGGAAGAAAAGCTTTGCCGCGTATTTAATATGTAATTCAGAACCAAATTACCTGCAGAGGGGCTGGAAAACAGCTAAGGGTGTGTGAGGCCCAATTATGAGGAGTAAAATTCATGATGGTCTGAAGGATATCTTTACACCAAGTTCCCTGTATCGAATCGGATCCTGTAAAGAAATCTGCACAGACAGACGTGAGTCGGATCTCTGACCACAAACACATACTACCCAAGGAAGCAAAAGCAAGAGCGCCAAGCGCAGTGCAGCGCCGGACACTGCCGCTGGTCTGCATTTGCTCAGGACACAGACGCCCTGACTGAGAAGAACCAAGACAGGCTGGCTTTTCAGTTAGGAAACCAGAGCACAATTAGTGAAGAGACAGCAAAGGACTTTAAAACCTTTTTACTTTTAATAAGGTCTTTCCTGGGTCAAGAGAATGGAAGTGAAAAAGCAGATGTAGGACTACAAGTCCTGTATGTCCCAGTGTAAGTGTAAAACAGATGCTTACGGGAAATAAGTTGACAAAAGTGTGGCTGAAATTGATAAGGCTGGTATCCTTTCTTTCCTTTCGTAAACAAATAACTCCCGAAGTGTGGTCTGCTGATCTCTAGCAGTAGCTGGTGTCCTTCCTTCCTTCCTTCTTTCCTTCCTTCCTTTCATTTTTGAGATAGGGTCTTGAAATAAAGTCTAGGTTAACCTCAACTTTTCGATTCTCCTGCCTCAAACTCTCCAAGAGCTAGGATTACAGGCTTGTGCTTCTACAGCTACCTAGTCCTACTGTCCTTCCAGGATTTGCTGTGCTCAGAGCTATCCAAGTAACAGCTGCAGCTGTCCACAGCATTTCTCAGTGGGGTGCCTGGCTCTCTGCACACCTCAGCGAAGGCAGCAGACCACACTATTTTACACCATTATGCACTACTTTACACTATTGTACACTACTTTACACTATTATGCACCACCTGCAGGGAGCTTGAGGGAAAGAACTCAGGTGCAACAGTTGCCTTTCTTCGTGGAATTTCAATTTTAGGTAGAAGAGCATCTGACAGAAAAGCCAGTAATTATGCAGATAAAACATCTGGCAGACACTCAAAAATTAACAAAGTCATCCTGTTGTTTTGAGGGAACAAAGGACAGCATCTTCAACAGATGCTAAGTCTGATGTTTCAGGTGGAAATTAGAAACTGGAAAAGTTCCTGTCCACAGTGTGACTGTTTTCCCAGATGTAACGATGTTCTTATGACCTTCATAATGATGTCAACAAACACAATGTTGTAGAACTACAATGAGACATGTTCACATTTGCTACAACTGCTTAACTCAGGGAATGTTTTCCAAATGACGAACTTATAAAGACACACACACATTAAAAATGTTTTTAACATAAAAAACAGGCCAGTGGCTCACGGGGCAGCAAAGCGCCACAGTCATAGGCAGGACCCGAGTCTCACTTTACAGCTCCTCTTTCAGGAACTTTCTGACAGAAAAGGACACCGTGCTCACCCTGCACACAGAGGACAACAACAGAGCACATCAAAGCACCACTTCCCATTAGAGCTGTCACAGAACCCACTCTACATAAATGTCACTAATGCATAAGTACTCTTTAAAACTTATTACTAAAATACTTATTTATGTACAAATGGAAATCCAGAGCAACTGGCTTGCTCTTCCTGATAGGCACCCCTGGCTGTGCTCCCGGTGACCCAAGAGGAGCGCACAATGCATGCTAGCGTCCCTTGCAGGATCTACCTGTGACGTGGGTTGCTCTGGCCAAAGTCAGGATCAAGGCTCGGTTCAGTTCTTCAGACTCTGCAGACAGCACGGTTTTGGGATCATTGAGGAAGCGTGTGAACTGCGGCTGGACCTCTGAGCTCCCCAGGGCTGTGATGAGCCTCAGTGCAGTGCTTTCCACGCTGAAAGCAGGACAGTTTACATGCATGTTGGCAGATCCAAGTGCAGAGTTATAAACACGTACTAACACAAAGATTACACATTTCCCTTCTTTGATATAACCTCCTTTTTGATGCTGTGTTTTACAATGTGAAGCAGCTGACCTGCAGGCTAAACGAAAACCCCTGTCCTAGACAGACAGCATTTCATAAAATGTGTAGGGAGCACACATTACAGAGTCAGTATCGTGGTTTGAATAAAAATGGCCTCCATAGGTCCATAGAGAGTGGCACTATTAGGAGGTGGGGCCTTAGAGTACAGATGGCTTCACTGTAGAAGATGTGTGACTAAGAGGTAGGCTTTGAGGCCTCAGAAGCTGAACTCTCAGGTCTTTCTTCAGTACCATGTCTGCCTGCATGCCAGCATACTTCCCTTCATGATGAGAATGGACTAAACCTCTGAAACTGTAAGCCAGCCTCAGTTAAATGCTTTCCCTTATAAGAGTTCCATGTCATGGTGTCTCTTCACAGCAATAGAACTCTAAGAGAATCCGTACTCAAGAGGCAGAGGCAGAGGATCAGGAATTTATTTATGTCTTGTGTTGGCTACAAAAATGAATTCAAGGTTAGCTTGTGCTACATGAGACTGTGTTCCCATATCCATTAAGTTACAGATTTTTATCTGAAATACATTTGCACTAAAACCAAAATTAAAATGATACCTTTTTTTTTCTCCCCTTTTTGGTTTTCAAGACAGGGTTTCTCTGTACAGTAGCTGTGGCTATCCTGGAACTCACTCTGTAGATCAGGCTTGCCCTGAACTCACAGAGATAGATCTGCTTGCCTCTGCCTCCCACAAAATGATACTTTGACCACAACTTGAAACATATGTAAATTCAATTTCTTTTAAAAACTTAGATTCCAATCTTTCCCTGAAATTATAGTATCTCAGAAGCAAATTTAAAATTTTAAGGCAAATAAGAAAAAAAGGGGGCAGGGTGAGGGGTGATGATTAAGATCCCCACTTCCAAGCATGGGTGCACTGCACCCCAGGGGAGACAGCCTGAAGGCTCCTCACTCACCACAGGTGGAGCTGGTTCTGATTGGTCTGAGCCACCGCAGCCAGTGTGTGGAGATGGCTCAGAAGCTGAACTCGGTAATGTGGCTGAATGTGGTGCATTCGGTGGCTAAACATCTCCAGCAGCGTGTGCAGGATACCCCAGGCATGGGACTTGAAGACAGTGGGCAGGAGCTGACCTACCAGAGCCAGAGTTCCAGGTACCAGTTAGTGAAAGGACATCTCTGTATATACCTTAGAATTTCACTCAGGATGTATGTGAAAATATGACTATAAACAGACACACATACAAGTATATACATGTTTCCACTTGTAGAGGTAAAGATTCCAGAGCCTAAATACACTGAGCTTATCTTTCCTTTATAGAGTTTGACATGTCAGGCTCAAGTTAATGTGGAAAAATAAAATGAAAGCAACCACACAAAAATAAAACAAAAACCAACCAACCCAAACCATAAAGCCCGTCGGGTCTGCCTCACACCTCAGATACCTTTCGGATATCTTTATAGAGTCAAGGTTCAGACCTCTGAGTATGAAATTCATTCCCTCCTCTCTCTCTCTCTCTCTCTCTCTCTCTCTCTCTCTCTGTATACACACACACACACACACACACACACACACATACACACATATACATGCACACACATATGCACACATACACACATATACACATACACACACATATACACATACACACATATACATGCACACACATATGCACACATACACATACACACATATACACACACATACATACACACACACACACACACACACACACACACACACACACACACAGTGCTGCAATAGAACCCAAGGCCTCCATCACGCAGGCTGGCAGAGAACTTTCACCTCCTCAGCTGAGACTACAGTGTACACCACTGCAGCCAGTGCAACTGAGACAGACTCACTTTTAACACTGAAGGAAGAAAGCCAAGCTAGGCCAGCCAGGAAGGCACACAATTCCAGCACTCAGGAGGCAGAGGGGCGGGGGGGGGGGGGGCGGGGGCGGGGACGGGGGTGGGGGCTCAGAGCCAGACTTGCTTACATAAGGAGTCAGAGGCCAGCCTAGACTAGACAACAGGACACACTATCTTAAAAAACCCAAAACCTAGACCAGAACAAAAAACCTAATGTCTTTCCTTGTTCATTCTTTCTTTCATCCAAAGAAAGTCGAATTCACTTCTGGGAAAAAAGTTACTATGTTTAAAACTCATACTACTGATGAAGTGAATGAGAAAAGTGTTTCCAGTCAGACTCAGGCCTGGCCACTCGGCAGCAGTGCGGCATCTGAGAACGCGTGTGCAGGTCGGCCTCAGGGTCAGGGACTAGCCCCTGCCGCACCCGCACATGGAAGACTCTGAATCACTGACACGTTAACCATCAGAAGCAGCAGAGTTTGTCTTACTGATGAATCCTTTGATGCCCAAAGACTCTATTTCCATGTACACCAGCAAACGGCTGTAGGTCTCCACCAGGGCTGGGGCCAGTGCCACACTGGACTTCGCATGAGCCAGTTTTATCACTCTGGTTGCAATGCTGTGAATAAGGCTGGAGGAAGAAGAAAGTGAGAACCTGTGTCTATAAACAGGAGTTGTTCTCAGCAGCAAATAGTTATGAATCTGAAATGCAGTGGCTCCAACACACTTGGCTCAGTTAAGCTTCAGCTGTACAGGACACCTGGCAGTGACGTGGCTTCCACACAGGGACGGGTCCTTGTGTTCAGGGTAAAGCCAGCCCTCCGTACTGTGCATCAGTACTTAGAGCTTAAGGCGCAGCCATGTCTGAACTGCCTAGTCCTTCTCAAGGAGTCACTGTGAGCAGCTACAACAGGCAGCATTCTACTCCCCACACCACCTGAGCTGTGAGCTCAGGGCGACACCCTCTACCTGTCGTGTGCATCTGCACACTGGCCTCCGTGTGCCCTAGTACCTGTTTCTCCGAATGCTGCCTCAGGCTTCACGGCAGTTCCAGCCTGACTACCCTGGGCACTTGAGCTCTAGTGCCAACAGAAGCTTTTCTGCTTTCCAGGAAGGAAACCCAACTCTAAAGTGTCCCTGTGTATGTAACAAGTGTCCCTGTGTGTGTAACAAGTGTCCCTGTGTGTGTAACAAGTGTCCCTGTGTGTGTAACAAGTGTCCCTGTGTGTGTAACAAGTGTCCCTATGTGTGTAACAAGGCAAAAGCCTCAACATTTGAAATTCGAGGACACAGCAATTCTCCTTTCAGAAAAAGGTTTAGTAAAAAATGTAAGAAAAAGACTGAAAGCAAATGCAACGACAGTCATCACTGTGACTGCTATAAGGCAGCCTTCATCAACATCTCCTTAATACGACAGTGCCACCAAACCCTCAACTCCTAGCAATGCAGAACGGCCACTTAAGCTCCCTAAGAAGCTTTGCTGTAACGATCCAAAACTGTTTTGGATGACAATCACACGAAAAGATGTTTAATATAGGAGGAAAGCAAGATATAACAACACATTTTTGCCCATAATATATAAAATCATAAATTTACTCATCAGAAAAAAAGATGCAAACATGCTTTTCCATTTTCCTGTGAAAAGGATAAAGTCACTGTCTGCCTCACGCTCCTCTGCACAGTCTGCAGCTTCCACGGTTAACAACATTCATTTCTGTGAAGGAGTCATTTTTAAATGCAGAGACCATGCACACATATGCACACATACACACCTATAATCAGATAAAGTACCAGATTATTTCTATCAACTCCCAGATAGAGAAAAAGAGCGCACCTCATCTTGGCATGCACTGTCAGTGAATCCAGGAGGTTCATGGGTAAGGGAGTCACCGATGCTGAGGCCAGACAGCTTGTTCCGGGGAGAGGCACTCTCATAATGCCATTCCCATAAATAGTCTCTACCAGAGCGCCCATGGGCAGCGTGAAGCACTCCGAGTTTGTGGAGTACGCGTTACACAGCAGGGCGATCTTATAGTCACTCATCTGCAGACTTTTATTTCTCAGACTCTGCTGCAGGAACCTAGAGTGTCACATTCAAACAGAGAGCACAGATGACAGCCATGACGTTAACTTGCATTTTAGTACTTTCAATCACATGCAGTTGCTCGTACGATCTTTATTCTTAGAGACACTACAGTTTCTGATGAAGTACACGGTGACTTTATGCATTACAGCTTGGGGGACACGGTAAATGGAAACTCATCCTAAGTTAACAATGACTGGATATTTGTCAAGCATATACACTGTACACAATGCACTATTTTAGGCTAAATTTCAGAGAATGAAGAAATAACTCACAAGTTAATGAAAAAGATTTCTATTTATTATCTACTTAAATAACAAATGCCTTCATTCCTGATTTCACGATGAAAAGACGGACATGGGCATTTTATAATAAAAGCCACCGAGACATGGCTCTCACCATGGACAGTCCTGCGACTTCCTGACACCAGGACTAACACAGCTCTTCCTAAAGAGGTGTCTTCTCTGAGTGTTCTCAGCTTTGGGACATACACAGGAGCATGCCGGCCACATCTGCTCCCTCTCTCCCTCTCTTTTTCATCCCAGGGATGAAAGATGCCTAAATCAGATCATGTCCAAATCATGAGCACTTGGGAAACCCAGAAAGTCTCATGTTGGTAAGAGATAAGATACTTTAAGTTATAATTTAGAAGTCTATCACATAAAAACCAGAATTAGTCATAAAAAACAGAAAAATACCCAAGCACCTGAGAAGGCTCACTGAAGTTGTTTTCTGAGGCTATCCTTGGCCAGTTCCTTACTGTATCATACATATATATACTATCAGCCTGCTGGACAGTGTAGGACATGTCAAACGTCACACAAATACTGAAGCCAACAATGGTTTACAAGCCGCTCTTAATGAAACAGGATAATTAAGCTCCACGTGACAAATAACTTACTCATGGTGCAGCTTCAGGGAATGGGGTATTGGGATCTGGAGCTTGGAGTTGTCATTTTGAGCTTTTCTATTAAGATGAATCCAAATACAAGTCATTGCAAAGGCATGTGTTGACTGTGGTTTGTTAATATCAGGAACAGGGATACACTGGAAAACAGTAATTAGCTTCCATATGAATGAGAATTAAATAATCATGTGCATCTCAGAAATCCTTCAGTGTAACTCTTTAAAACTCCTTAGTCCAGCTCCAATAGCTCTTTGACTATTCAACATTACAACAAGAGGCCTTACAGCATAAGATTTTTTACAAGATGTTCTTGTTGGCAAGTTTGTACCTGTTAACAAATTAAAAGAAGCCTAGCCCAGGTTTTCCTATCATAGAAGTAATGAACAAAACTTGTTTTAAAGTTTAATTTTGAAAAATTAAACATATTCCAAAATCATAACAAATTGTGATAAATTCTGTAATTCTCACAAATGTATTTCAACTTCTAGCATACAAATAAAAGAATGTACATTAATGTGGTTCACTTAATGTACACATTGTATGATTTAATTTTAATAGTAAAATAAAATCTTGAAGACATAGAAACACTAGGAAAATATGAAAATTATGAGGTATAGATAGCTGAAATCTACTTTAAAATTAAAATCATCCAGCATTAAAACCGGCAAGAGCTAATAAAGAATGGTGCAGCATGTGACAGGAGTGTCCCAGCGACAGGGACAGGAGCAGTCAGTGTTCTCCTCATGCTCCTGGGTTTAAAGCTTTTCTATGAGTGTTTCTAGAAAATGGCAGTTATCAAAATAAATCATGCTTTCCTCAACCACATTATATAACAGAAGACTGGGTTGGTGCATCATAAGATCCAACCAACAAATAAAAACGAAGTCCCAACACACACTTGCGATGACCTCATCAGCATCCGACATTTTATAGCTATACAGCTTAGGACGCACAGGAAGTTTCTACAGATACTTAACTGTGACTTCCGACACTTTACATACAAGAAAACAAATGTCAAAAGACTGAATGCCCAAACCATCTATCGGAGTGAGCCACCACCATCCAGTCCTCTTTCCACAGTGCACACAAACCAGACGAGCTTAATGGCTCTGCTCAAGCACTCAGCGACACTTACTTCCTTCTCTGGGTACAGCAGGTCAAAGAGCTTCATGACGGGGAGGAAGTCAGCAAGCGCATTTTTCTGAATACTTCCAGAGATGAACTGCAGCAGAACCCACATCAGGTGGTCTCGCCCTTTAATCAGTCCTCGCCCTGCTAACTGTAAGAAATGTCACAGTGCAAGTGCACACTCAGCTGCCAACAACTCGGGTGGAGAATGCTGTGGTCCATTTCTAACACAGCACCCTGATGTTATAATCTGGATCTCAAATGATCCACAAAGGCTCATACACTCAGGCCTGGCCCTCATCTGACATTGATGCTGCAAGATGGGGGAATGCTGAGAATGCAGCAGCTGGTGAGAGCAAGCTATGTCTCTGGCAGCATGCCCTGAAGTGACTGGTCAGTGGTCCCTTCTCTCTTCCCTTGCCTCCCGGCTGTGATGAGGTAAATGAACATCTTCAGTCACACATTCCCTCACCACAATGTTCGGCATTACCACAAGCGCAAAAGCAACTTGACTAAATGCAGGAATAGAAAAGTCAAAAATGACAAACAAGCCTTCCTGGTGTGCAAGCCTTCCTTCTTCATAAGCTCCTGATGTAAAGCATTGTCACACTCACTGGTGTGCAACAGGGACTGACACACTTGGTGTGTATGCTTGGAAGTCAGTATCTTAGCTTGAGTGTTCAGTAACTACTGAGTGTAAATGGACATAAAATGCACAGCCTGCTACATTATATATATTTCCGTGTTCTATATAAACTACACATATCAAAAAAAATTAAGCATGAGAATCAAGTTCAATATTATGTAGGCAAGAGGTTGCTGGGCCTCTCACCCTGGTGCATGCTTCTATCAAGCAGGTCTACCTCATGTCTGCAGAGAAAAATTGTACTCACGCCAACCAGGAAAGGTAGAATACGCTCTAACTTCCTTCCTCCCGAGTGTACCCTGGCTGTCTGACACACACGGAGACAGACCCTGGTTTTCACAAGAACAAGGGCAACCAGAGGGCCAGGGCTGAGAACAAACAATAAACTGCATGTGCGTATGAAATCAACAACGTGACCCACTTTACCAGCACTTGGGCACATAAGGGAATCCATGCTGTAGTGATGTTACGGATGTGACACTTGGCCTTTTCCACTCGAAGTGCCTCAGGTCTCACAGCTGACACCAGCTTACCCCACACTGACTTTTCTTGAACTCACTGTCCTGTCCTGTTCATTACCAAGTAGAAAGCAGTAAGGCAGCAATGGATGGCGGCTTCCTGCTAAGCCTTCTGTTAGCTGCCAGTCACCTGGCTCCATCCAACTTCTCTTTATCTATCTAGTCTCTGGCTCTTGCTCTATTACTGGTTCAGACCTTCAACTGCAGTGTCTCTTACTGCTTTGGTCATGCCCATCTCTACTGAAAAGTCACTCCACGGTGACAATAGCAGCAATCTTTCTACTCTTCACTGCAGCCACATGAAGCTGTCCATGCCTGTCTCTGCTTACCCACCTTCCTCATATCATCCTGAATCTATTTTTTTTTCTCAGTTTTCATACACCTTGAAGTGGTTAAGAGCACTGAGTGCTCTTCCAGAGGTTCTGAATTAAATTCCCAGAAACCACATGGTGGCTCACAACTATCTGTAATGGGATCTGATACCCTTTTCTGGTGAGTCGGGAGACAACTACAGTGTGCTCACACACATATATACTGGTGAGTTGGGAGACAACTACAGTGTGCTCACACACATATATACTGGTGAGTCGGGAGACAGCTACAGTGTGCTCACACACATATGTATGAATGCTGCTGTTAGGAAGGTGCTTTGTGATGCTTTCCTCTTGGGAACCGTGTCCTTGGTGAAGCTAGTTCTCATGTCTTCATTCTGCCTTTACTCCTCTGTAGGGGACGGGCTGCCGTGGTGTGCTGGCTGGGTTTCTAGTAACCTGACACAAGTCACACTCATCTGGGAAGACGAAATTTCAAGTGACAAAATGCCTTCATAAGCCTGGCCTGTAGGTAACTGTGGGATATTATGACTAATCACTGATGTGGGAGGTCCTAGCCAACCAGGGGCAGCACCAAGGGCAATGGTCGTGGGCTGGATAAGAGCAGGCTGATGAAACTATTCTGTTAGCTGCACTCACCCATGGCCTCTGCATCCATTTCTGGTTCTGCTTTCCTGTCTTGAGTTCCCTTCATGGTAGACTGTAAACTGTTAACTATATGATAACATAGACCCTTGTCTTCCCAAATTGCTTTTGGTCATGTGTTTTATCACAGCAATGGATGAAGGGAAGGAGGGAGGGAAGAAGGGGAGGAGAGGAAGAGAGAGAGAAAGAGAGAGAGAGAGAGAGAGAGAGAGAGAGAGAGAGAGAGAGAGGGAGGGAGAGAGAATGCCTAGTTTTATATATACGTGTGTGTGTGTGTGTGTGTGTGTGTGTGTGTGTCCCTTCCCTTCTAGTGTAATAATACTCCTTAGTGGTACTGCAGTGTCTTTTCCTTCTGTATTATGTTTTTGTATCATGTGCCCTGGCCCTGTGGGTATATGTAGAAAGAGTGAGAAACTAGAGTTTATAGTCAGAAAGAAAAGTGAAAAGTTAAAAAATCATAAAAGTTCTAGAGAAACTAGGCACAGGGGCACACTTTGATCCCAGCCCTTGGGAGTCAGAGGCAGCTAGGTCTCTGTGAGTTTGAAGCTAGCCTGGTCTACATGATGAGTTCTAGACAAGTCAGGCAACATGGGAGACCCTGCCTTAAAACAAACAACTTAACAAAAGCAACATTGGGGCTCTGCCTTCTGTCCCCTCTGAACCCGGGAACTGGGAGTGCTCAAGGCCGTCTGAGCTACAGTAAGCAGCAGCCGGAGTGGCTCTGAGGAGGTGTCCTTTGGTCATACCTTCTGGTGGAGAGAGAGGACCATATGTGGGAAACTGGCAAACTGGAAAAGCACAAAGAAAATGAGCTGGCTGGAGAGGTGCTGCCACAGGAGCTGGCTGGTCCCCCCATCGTCAAACTTGTCCTCGGTCTCCGACCTCTCCATGGCGTATACCACCAGGTCCACCAGCTGGTCCTCCAGCACAGGGCAGCGCTGCTTGTGCTGTAGGCAGAGATTAGACACGGTATTCCAAAGCCTCCTGTCAGCCACAGAAGTCACCACTTAACAGGCAGTCATCATAACGAGAGGCCAAGCATGGGATGGAGTTGAGGGCACGGTTAGATCTAGTCCATTAAAGCTGCATCCTGTCCTAACACGGCGGAGGGTCCGTGGAAACACTATCTCTTCCACTTCCAATCAAGTGTGATACGGGATGATTTATCAAAAGGCCATCAAGCACAGTCGAGCCCTTTCTTAGGAAAACAGGTTAGAGGACGGATGTGATGGGAAGAGGCCAGCAGCTTTGCCATCTAATTAAAAAAGCCTCGATTTCCAGAGGTTAAAGATTTAGAAAAAGAAAAGGAGGCAATGGAAACTGCGTGTTTTAAAGTGACTACTCCAAGTTTACAGTCACTCATGAAGAGGTGCCTCCGCTCCCACGCACGACAACAATGCTGTACTGAAAGACAAGCCTCGTCTGTCCGTAACCAGAGAAGCTCATCTCAGAGCGACAGCTGTGCTGCCCTCCTGTGCAGGCCGAACACAATGCAGCTTTAACGTTAAATTAGATCATTTAAAATCTAAAACAAGAAGAGTTGGTTTAAACACTAACAATGAAAATGCAACTTCCCTTTCTAGAGGCAAAAAGATCTGTGCTTGTCAAAATGTCTAATGTGCTTTTACCAAAAGAGTTAAGCCACATTTTAAAAGCATCTTCACTTTTTTTTCTTAATAAATGTTTCACTGCTCAGTAGCAGGCAGTTGGAAGCCTTTCTAGTGAACACAATTACTAAAATATAGATAATTTTCCCTATACTTTAGATTTAAATATTGATGTCTTTTGCCATGAAAAAGGGATATGATTTCTTGAATTTATAGAAAAATGCAAAATGGGGACAAATCTGGAAGGACACGAAACGCCCCCCTGCCTCCCCTCTCCGCATGCTCCGCCAGCTCCACCTTGTAAAGCTCCACTGTGGCTGCACTTCCTTGATGCATGCAAACAAAACGGACATCTACCCCACACAGAAGCGCCGATGGTTGTTCCATATTCTATTCCCCAAACCACAGGCCATGATCACAGTAGAACCACGGTACAGGTTTACAGAGAGCAGTATCAACGCCACCAGTTTAGACTCTGGCACTTCTCCAAACAGTCATCAGTACAAAGCAGAGCAAAGAGCAACAGACAACACTGCAGACCAGCCTCAAGTCAGCATGCAGCTACTGTGGACAGGGCTTGAAATTTACTAGTTCTGCCAACCACCAACAACCTCAGAGAGGGCTCAGACAACACACGTCTACAGCGAGATCACTCAAAGGATGCAAGAGTCAGAAAAATCTGTGAAAAGAAGGAAAGCCAGGATTTCCAGTAGGAATTTTTAACTAGTGATGAGGATTTGCATCTTCTGTAGAGACTGGCCGATTTGTCAACTGTCCCTTTATCCATGGTGGCTGCCCGTCCATCTATTTTAGGAGAAAAAGCGCCTGGGTCACGCTGGTATTAGCTGCTTGTTTGTTTGTTTGTTTTAAGGGCTGTACTTTTACCTACATGTTTTCAGGCATGTTGCTGTGGTCACTCAATCAATGGCTTAAAGAGTGGCAGAAATATGAAAATCTTGACAAGATAAAAGCAATTTATAGTTAAAGTTGATGTTTTTCTGACATATGCCACATCTCATAAGTATGTCTCAGCTTTTCAGTTGAGAGTCAAATATACCAGTAATCCCTGGTACTCAAGGCCGTGGCATCTAATGTGAGCAAAATGTGTACTGGGCTAACTATTTTGGATAAAAATTGGCACATTCCCTAAAAGCAAACATGAAGACGGGAATTACGCATGCTGCTTTGTCTGACAAGGGACAGCATCAAGGAGGGAAGGCCTATGGCATAACTGAGCCACACTGCAGTCAAGGTATTGTCTGTGCTGGTCTGGTGTCCAGCTCCACAAGGGCTGTATGTGTGTTGTAAAGGCAGCCTGTCGAATGCTGTGCTCCCAGACTAGGGTACCTCAGCAAGACCCTGTCTCAAAACACAAAGCATAAATATGCTTCCGTTTTCAGCTCTGATCTTTTTTAAAGCCAAGGTTTTGCTCTATAGCTCCAGAGAACCTGGTATTCACTATGAAGCCCAGGCTGAACTCACGCTTGAGGCTGTCTTCCTACCTTGGCCTCCTGAGCACTCAGATTCTAGGTGTATGACACCATACCTAGTTTGCTTTAGTTTTCAATTACTATAAAATAAGTATGTTAAAACAAAGAGTCTTCATCATACTTCAGATTATCTTATAAAGTGGACAGCATAAATGTTTAAAAGGTACTTTAATACTTTTATTATCGCTAGACTAACAAACATTGAACATTTATATTATATCTACGTGTATATTTAGCTTAAACCTGTTTTAACAATGAGAATATCCAATTCAATATATAAAAATACTTTTTCTACATAATAGTCCACTGTGTACTAGACCCTACTTTACCCTCAACTGCACTGTGGCCCACTTCCTTCCCACCCGGTCAACTGTACATGGTAGTGCTCTTCTGTGCCCACGCAGACCCACTGCTAAGTGGCATGGGACACTTCTGAAATAACAGCTCACTTCTGCATTAAACATCTCACAAATTTACTTACAAGGGGTTCATTCTGATAGTAATTTAAATGGGTTTTAATACTGACTTCAGAACAAGTTGGAGAAGTAGGTCTCTGTCCATTCTATTAATCCCCTACTTTAAGCAAGGAGGCTGTCGTCAGAACTGGACCCTATGCCAGTGCTGGCTCCCAGTCACTGCAGAGATGGCAGCTAGAGCTCCACACAGCATAGCAAGCTCAGGAAGTACACGTGACTTATAAAGCTTGTATTCATAGGAAAACACTAGAAACTATATCAACACAGAGCACCACATCTCTCTTGTTCACTGCTGCTCGAGGTCAACACTCTACCCTTGCTGTGGCTACAGAACTGGGCTAACTACGACCTATCTGTGACCAGTGGCTACAGAACTGGGCTAACTACACTCTATCTGTGACCAGCTTTAGGGTTAAGCACAGCCAATTCCTACTGGAAAATGTAATATGGACAGGTCATGAAGTCTTCAAGCTTTAATTATTGCACTATTAAGAGAAAGGACAAGAAAGTACAGCACAGGGTATACAGATCTGTAATGATATAAGACGATTTTGTTCGTTTTATTCATATGGATTTATACTGCTGGTTCTCCTTTTACAGCCTACTTTCCACATGTAAAATAATATACCAAGGCACGCCAGCATATTATCTTGCATCTGTAGATCCCCTCACTTCAGAATTGCCTAAGACAACAATTACTGATGAATTGTGAATTTTTGACAATGTTTACACTACGGTGGGACCAATACTAATAATGTCCTGTCAGCATTTCCATTATAAACTTTATTTTTTATGGATTTATGTCTTAGTCATAAACTTTTTATAGGTTGAAACTTGTAATTAAAATGATCCAATCATAAAAACTCTTTTTTAATTATTTTGTCAATTTCTATTTTGAGGACAGTTGCCCCCTTCCCCCAAGGAAGAGGGGAGCCATGGGTGGGTAGTTAAGGCTATCTGGGGAGGAGGGGAGCCATGGGTGGGTAGTTAAGGCTATCTGGGGAGGAGGGGAGCCATAGGTGTGTGGCTAAGGCTATCTGGGGAGGAGGGAAGCCATGGGTGGGTAGTTAAGGTTATCTGGGGAGGAGGGGAGCCATGGGTGGGTAGTTAAGGCTATCTGGGGAGGAGGGAAGCCATGGGTGGGTAGTTAAGGCTATCTGGGGAGGAGGGGAGCCATGGGTGGGTAGTTAAGGCTATCTGGGGAGGAGGGGAGCCATGGGTGTGTGGCTAAGGTTATCTGGGGAGGAGGGGAGCCATGGGTGTGTGGCTAAGGTTATCTGGGGAGGAGGGGAGCCATGGGTGTGTGGCTAAGGCTATCTGGGGAGGAGGGGAGCCATGGGTGTGTGGCTAAGGCTATCTGGGGAGGAGGGGAGCCATGGGTGTGTGGCTAAGGCTATCTGGGGAGGAGGGGAGCCATGGGTGTATGGCTAAGGTTATCTGGGGAGGAGGGAAGCCATGGGTGTGTGGCTAAGGCTATCTGGGGGATGTACTTGCAGCTCAAATGACAGTTAGCCACCAAATTATAAAAAGGATGAGCTGAGAGTGGCGTGATGCTTATTCAAACTTCATCTTCAGACAAAGTGTGAAGCATTCTTGCAGTTAGCTAGTACTTACCTCTAACTCAAGTGAAAGCGGGTCAGAGTTAATGTGACAGGTTACGGAGGTAACTGTCAGGTACTTTGGTGGTCAGGGAGTTTCAGTTTCCCTTTACAAAGGCTCTTCCAAACAAGAAAACTTGGTAATTTTTTTAGAAGGAAAAAATAACTGAAAATAATAAAGAGGTATTGCTACTGCGGTAAGTTTGGCATGCAGTTTCAACACTGAGCAAGTTTTATGGCCAAGCCGTATGTCCGTAAAAATAGGGCTTTATCAATGGAAGCACTGGCACAACCTTCACTATGGTATTGCAAACAGCAACGCTACCTTAGAGCCTAGAAAGAGCATCTTCTTAAGATCAAAAGGCTGCTCCATTTAATGTGCTGGGCTCAGAAACGTAGCAAAGATTAACAAAGATCACCTGGGGCCACAGTGTCGCTCACTCTCAGAGGTGCGGAGCCCGAGCGGACCTGGGCCGCACCCGAGGAGCCCGCTTTAGGAGCAAAGACTGACAAAGACGGGTGTTTGTCAAGAGATGTGGGGTCACCTAAGAGTGTGACATTTCTTAGTCAATCCCCACGGTTCCAAAAAGCCTTCCCTGTTTAGAGCTTACCACTCTGACTTTTGAAGGCAGTGTATCTATGAAAATGCTCTATTTTTCATTCCTTTTTGAAATTGTTTTGGTTTTTAAGACAAATCAGCACAAGTATTTTTGTTGTTGTTATTTGTTTTTGTTAATAGCCTGGAAAGATATGAGGCTACCACCAATTTTTCCAACTCTGAAAATTCTACCGGGGCTAGCTTCGGCCCTAAAATGAAGACGGTAAAATGGAGTTGGGGGAAAAATGATAAAAAACTGACAGGTTTACTGAGTGCCAAGTGTTGTCTCTTTTTTAAAAAACAACCAAGAAACCAAAAAAATATATTTGTATGTATTTAAAAAAAACACAAAAAAACAAAAACCATCCACCAAAAAGAACTCTCACATCCCAAGAAGGTTTTCAGTGGCCTTGGTCTCAGCATGGTCCCGCCAATTTCAAGCCCCGACCATACACGTACTGTCTAAATGAATCAGCGGCTACAAAGCGGCCAGCGTATCGTTAGTCACAATACAACAGTAAGGTTGTGAACATACCTGAGCAATGTTCAAGGTCTAGAGCATTGGAGGATGGGCAGGACAAGACAGGACAGAACAAAAATAAAGGAAGAAAAAAAGAAAAGACAAAACGGTGACTATGAGGCCAGCCTCAAGGAACCCCAGTCAGCACAAACCCGCCCACGTCAACCACCAACACACCAAAAAGAAAAAAAGAAAAAAATTTTAAAAAAAAAGAAAGAAAAAAAAAAAAAAAGAGAGAGAGAGAGAGAAAGAAATAGAAAAAGTCAGCAAGGCGGCCACTCTGAGGATATCAGGGTTATAAAAATACACCCAAACAACAACAACAAAAGGTCAAAAATATGGTTAAGTCATGTGTAGGTTTCTCTGGCAAAGGGGAACTTGAAACTGGCCTTATAGGATAAAAGCAATGCAAAACAAACCAATTTTTAAAATACCTACGTTTAAATTTAAACATTCTTAATGCAATATATAAACCATAGAACACGCTGTCGAGTAACCTGTATACTGAAAAGGTCATCAAAGAGTTTTTAACTGTTTTTCTCGGTGAGCTACAGAAAGGAAAGAGCACAGCGCACATACAGACTCATGGCTTCCAGCACAGCACAGTACCTGCTTATTTAACCCTAGCATATTGCAGACCATGTCCCTGGAGTAAGGCTGCTCCAATACATATCTCAACAAAGCAGTCTGCGGTTCAAACAGGTCCTTGAAAGGAAATAGAAGAGAAATTACTGCTTCAAGATTAACAAAGGTGATTCAAATGACTCCGAATTAAGAGGAGAGTCTCCTCCTGCACGTTTTACCATAGTAGGCAAAATCTAGTAGGAAAAAGGACACTACAGGTTAGGGCCCTCTGTGGCTTTCTCATTTCAAACCACGGTGAAAACCTTCTGCAAGGCCTTTTGAAGATGACAAGTCAAGACGACACTTGAATCTGATCTTTTCATTTCCCCTCTTCTGAAAACAAAACATTTAGTTTCCTTTAGAGACTCTACTTAAAATGTCGATTTTATAATTGTCCGTTTAGATAGGCTTTTGTCCTTGGCCATGTTTCTTAGACATGGGGCATCCTTACTTCCTCTTTGTGTAAAACTGGCAATTTTCCAAACGTTTCTATGTAACTGAACACAATTTCTTATAATTAAACCTAGTTTGCAGAACTACCACTATAAAGAAACATCCAAATTTAGAACGTTTCTCTGAGTTTACAGCTATTTCTTGTACTCCCGAAATATGAGCCGCCAGGCCCCGTGTCTCTGCCAGAGCGGCCTTGCTAACTAGACACACAGCTCAGGAAAGCAGGGCACGCCCACGCCATCTTAGTGACCTGAGCGACAGCTTACTGCCGCGTGCTGCCGGAACCACCACTTGGACAGTCACTGCAGTTACTTCAGGCACTATTTGTATAATGACCACTTGACAGCCAGTTTTTAGAGATCTCTTAGGTGGAGTTCCAAAAGAAACAGGCTCAAGGGAGAGCAATTTAAACTGATTTTGTGTATGCCCATGTGTGGTTTGTGAGATAAAGTTTCTCTGTGTAACCCTGGCTACCCTGGACTCACTTTGTAGACAAGGCTGGCCTCAAACTCACAGAGGTCTGCCTGCCTCTGCATCCTCAGTGCTGGGATTAAAGGCCTGTGCCACCATACCTGGCTTTAAACTGATTTTAAAAATATGATTTAAAAAACTGTAGTAGTGGGTTGGAGAGATGGCTCAGTGGTTAAGAGCACTGGCTGCTCTTCCAGAGGTCCTGAGTTCAACTCCCAGCAACCACATGGTGGCTCACAACCATCTGTAATGGGATCTGATGCCTTCTTCTGGTGTGTCTGAAAACAGTTACAGTGTACTCACATACATGAAAGATAAATACATAAAAACACACCGTCTTTAGTTACATTTGTCATAAACATGACTGTAAGGAGAAGAATCTTCTGCTGAGATGACTATGGCTTCAAATATTCTCTTCAAGGTAGTCGCTCTTTCCAAACATGCCAAGGATAAAGGCAGACAGAACATTTGCCTAGACAAGAACGCTGCTCAGAGTTTCTGTATCTAAGTTCTTTCCCGGAGGTGAACCACTGAGGCAACCCGCATCCACAGAGTATATTGGGGAAGTGGACTGACGTAAGCTGGGGTGGTGGCACAGCTGCCATCCCAGCACTGAACAGCAAAGGCAAAGGGGCCACTGCCAGCTCGAGGCTGCCTATGGAGTCCAGCTCAGCCAAGGTGACACGGCAAGACCCCAGCAAAAGAAACTGAGGCCAAAGACAAAACCAAAGCACACACCATGAAGTACAAGCCAGGCTGGAGAGGCGGCTCAGGCTGCTCTTCCAGAGGTCCTGAGTTCAATCCCCAGCAACCACATGGCAGCTCAGAGCCATCTATAATGGGATCTGATGCTCTCTTCTGGCACACAGTTACACATGCAGATAGAGCACTCACTCAGAAAATAAATAAATCTTAAGGAAAAAAATATTTTAAAAATATATAAAATAAGCCATGAGCTACCTTTCTTGAAAATATTTACTTTTCTACACTATTAAGAAGCAATCTGGCATTGAACACTTGACAAGGCAAGATAGATACACTTAGATGGCCAAACCTACTGTGGAAGTAAAACACACCTTATCATATGGCAACAGGCCTTTCAGGGGAAAGCGGAGAGTCGCAGGGTCCAGTTTCCATGAGTTACAGATGGCTCCCGAGTTGTTCACAACTGGCAGAAGACTGCAACGGCCTGCGTGCGGCACAAATATTTCCATGTAAACACGGCCAAGGCAAGAGCAGGTCCTGCGTCCCTTCTCAGGATCTAATAAATATGCATGCTGAGCCAGGCTCTAGTTTAAACTGCCTGCAACAGTGTCATCAGGACACTAAAGTGGGACAATTTCTATTGCATACATTTCTTCCAGATGGCTGCATAATCACTTAGTACCAGGCTTCCAAATGCTCAGCACAGTGAGGTCCAGGGGTCGAACCTATCGGCTATCCCTTCTGCAAAGCTGTGCTGGTGCAGTTATCTTTGCAGTCTGGCTGCAAAGCTGCTACAGACCGAAAATAACACGCAGCTTCCAACGGTTATGAGACGGACCTGCACAAACAGTCTGAGATCTCTTCTCTGTATTAATGGGTGATTTTGTTAGTTTGTGTGTTGTTTTTCAGGATGTAGCACAGGCCTGACTGTCTAAGCAGTAACATCTCTTAGACATCCCACAGATACCCAAGCTTCAGAAATAAACTCAACATTATCTTCATTTCTATATTTCATTTAATGAAATTAATATTCAATCAGTTACAAAACCTAGAGAGCTTGAAATTTATTTAGCTTCTTTTTATATTCCAGTGTCAAAAGCAGCATAGACTCATGAGAAATGCTCAGTATCTGATCATTTTTAATGAGCCTGTATTCCCACACAGCTACGAGACTGCCATAATCTCTACAATGATCTGGAAGATACATGGGCACCGCAAGGATCACCAAATGACTGCAGCAAGCATAAGGAAGCAGACACTGAGGAGACCGTGCGTGGGCTGCGGCCTGCACTACAGTGGACTCAACAGTCTGGAACTCTCATTACAATGGCTGCAGAGAAACCTTGCTGACTTCTCCAGAGCTCTAGAGTTTACGAAGCATTTCCAGGGGCCAGGAAAAGAGCTCAGGTGGGAGAACCTTCAGCAGGCATGCAGCCCTGGGCTTTCTTCCCACAAAAACACTGACTGTGGCAGGGCAGCACATGTTTGCAATCCTTGCATTGAGACTTGGAAAGAGGAAAATCAGATGTTCGAGATCACCCTTGCCAACATAATTTCAGGACAGCCTGGGTTATATGGACCTTGTCTTTAAAAGCCCAAATGAAAATACAATAAAAGGTGTGCCTAGATAATTAAAATATACAAAATAAAATAAAAAGTGTCTCTAGTCAGAAGAAACCCCACTGCTGGAATGGTCTTATGTTTAAGTTGTCCCGTCTAAGATTTCTGACTTCGCCTTATGCAAACCTCCTAAAATAAACATTATTATTAGTTTCCTACAATGTTACAAAGTGGAACCACACCTAAGGGGTCGTCCTTCAGCTACATCCAGCAGATCCCTTGTCGCTAAAGATGCAGGGATTATCTAATACACTAAGGGCAACTTAGATGTATCTTACCACAAATGGAGTTTATCCTTGCTGTGGGCCTGAAGGTATCCACAAAGTCTGATACCAAGTTTCCTAGTAACTAAAGGAAAAAGAAAATAAATATATGAGCAACATTATCCTGAATCTCTGTGCATCACCATGGAAATTCAGATAACACACAAGAATTAGTGCAAAGCCTGGCACAGATAATCACTTAAAGACTAGTGTGCCCTTTCTTTTCCTTCCAAAACCTCGTTACTCCACATGTCCCCAAGTTGAGCCAAGTCACACCACACACACACACACACACACACACACACACACACACACACACACACATCCTTACCTAGTCAATGAAACCGTAGTTTTTAAGCACATAAAAACTGTCTCAATGGGCTAATACACAAAACAAATATATTATGCTAAAAAGTAAATTTCCTGGGTGAGTGATATGGTTCAGGGGGAAAGCAGCTTGGCACCAAGCCTGAGGCATCAGTATGATCCCTGGGTCACAAAGGCAGAAGAGAAAACTGACTTCCGCAAGTCGGCTTCTGACCTCTAGCCACATGCACGGTCCAGTCTGCCCCTACCCCACAAAAACATTAAGTGTAGTAAAGTTCGCCATGCCTAAGGATACCTAACCATGTGAAAATGTGCACGCCAGGATTCTTCCTTTGGACCCTCCCACTCTCGGGAGTTCGCCTATGTTCGCTCTAATACAGGGGCCAGGGAGATGAAAAGGCCCAGCAGGTGAAACACTTGCTGTGTAAGCCTGATGACACAATACTGAGTGTGACACAGGACATGAGGTCACAATACTGAGTGTGACACAGGAGATGAGGACACAATACTGAGTGTGACACAGGACATGATGACACAATACTGAGTGTGACACAGGAGATGAGGACACAATACTGAGTGTGACACAGGAGATGAGGACACAATACTGAGTGTGACACAGGAGATGAGGTCACAATACTGAGTGTGACACAGGAGATGATGACACAATACTGAGTGTGACACAGGAGATGAGGATACAATACTGAGTGTGACACACAATACTGAGTGTGACACATGAGATGAGGACACAATACTGAGTGTGACACACAATACTGAGTGTGACACAGGAGATGAGGACACAATACTGAGTGTGACACAGGAGATGAGGTCACAATACTGAGTGTGACACACAATACTGAGTGTGACACAGGAGATGATGACACAATACTGAGTGTGACACAGGAGATGAGGACACAATACTGAGTGTGACACAGGAGATGAGGACACAATACAACTCCACATTCACGCTGCGGCACATGCACATATATACATATATACATATATATATATATATTCACGATAGTTAGCTAGTTTTATGGCACCCTGACACAGGCTAGAGTCAGGAGAGGAGGGAACCCTAACTGAGAAAACGCCTCCACAGGATTCGACTATAGGTGAGGCTGCAAGGCATTTTCTCCATTAGTGATGCAAAAGGGAGGGTCCAACCCATGGTGGGTGAGGCCATTCCAGGACTGGATCCTGGGTCTGTACAAAAGCAGGCCGACTAATCCATGAGAGGAAGCAGCGAGCAGCCCCCTCCATGGTCTCTGCAGCAGCTCCCGCCTCCAGGTTCCCACCCTGCTTGAGTTCCTAACTTGATTTCCTTTGATAGAACACAATGATATGGTCATGATGTTTATTTCACGTCAACAGAAACCCTAAGATAGGAAGACAAGACACATAGACAGACAGACACACAGGACGTGTACATACAAGCAATAAAATTACACAACATTTTGATAGAAATCTAACATTTTATAAAATGTAAAATTTACCCAGTGTGGAAGTTTTCCCTCGGGATATAGTTTTCTGATCTCTGTGACTGCAAAGTAGGCTGGTAACAGACAGGCATTTCGTTCCAAGATATAAGCTATAACCTAAAATAAACAAAAAGCATCATTCTTGACTAGCCTCACACACACAAAACCTTTAAAATACTGTTACAGCAACACAAAAAACTATTTACAAATGCGTAAATAGGGCTGGGGCAATGGCTCTGCTGGTGAAATACTTGTATCTGTGTGGGAGCCCTCAAAATGCTGATTAAAAAAGACTTGCTCCTGGTAGTCAGGAGGAATAAATTCAAGAGGTCTGCTATACATCATGACTGCAGTTAATCATAACATACTATAAACTTGAAATGTCTATGCAGACCTTAAATGTATGTAAGGAGATGTTCTGAGACTCCAGTGTTTGGGAGGTGGAGACAGGAGAATCTGCAGTTCAGGCCTATCCTCACCTAAACTGCAAATCAGCTCAGAGCCAGCTGGGGTTACATGATATCCTACCTCGAAAAACAAAAGACTATGAGGTAAAATACGCTTGACTGCTTGACTTAACCATTCCACAAGGTATATGTACATGTGTGCACACAGTCTTTAAGAAAAGCAGAATTATTATTTTAAAATATAATATTAACACAGGAATCCACTTAGAGAATTATAAAAATGAAGGATATTAACAGAGCGCATTTTTGGTAGTAATACCTTAAAATGCTTTAGTCATAGCTTTAAGATGGTAACAGAAAGAAAGAGTAACTACTACAGTATTAATAGTTTAAAAGGATAAATGTGGCCACTGTATATCTTATAATAATTTAAAATACTTTAGTCTCTACAGGCCTTTGATAACTATCTAATATAAATTAAATTTTTAAAACTTCCTCTTGCAATCCAGGAGCAATGAGACAAGAGCATCTTTGAAAGCAAAAAATGACTTGGGCCGGATGTAGCTCAGCAGCAGATCAAATGATCCAAAGAAGAACTGATTTTTATTTCAGTAGAAGGAGCTAAATATTCTACTACAATTGCAAGTGTGTGTACTGTGTGAGTTATGTGCACGTACATGTGTGCAAGTGTGTGTACTGTGTGAGTTATGTGCACGTACATGTGTGCAAGTGTGTGTACTGTGTGAGTTATGTGCACGTACATGTGTGCAGTTGTCCCTGCCTAGGTGTGTGCATGCAGAAACCTGGCTTCTTTACTGAACTCTTTTTCTCTTGTTTAGCAGCAAGTGCTCTTCCCTGCTGAGCCATCTCCCCAGCTCCAGCCATGTGTGTTTGAGAAACTCCAAAGCAAGCCGAGATGCGGGCGGCCTGCTCACAGTCCCTTACCTCTCTCGCTGCCAGAAGCTGCTGGACAACAGCAGAGCTCACCGTATTCGGGATTGTCAAGATTTTCTCCAAAATCACTTTTAGAAGGTCTCGAACACCCTGATAAGTATAAAGATAACGTGAGTGAAACCAAACGTTAAGTGCAAAGTCTCTATGTGAGACAGAACAGCCAGGTTTCAGGAGTGTACACTGCTTCCAGGTCACACTTAGAGTTTTCCCAATCAGCACTAACCCTAACCTATGGTAGGACAAGATTCCACATAAACAATGAAAATCACAGTAAAATAGAACTTTCTACTCTGCCAGTCTTTGGTTGTAAAAACAGTGAAGGGTTCCTACTCTCACAAAGGCTAAGCAAGCACAGCTCTGAGTCGTGCAGAGATGTGTGTAACACTCTGGGGATCTGGGGGACAATATTCCGTTTGAGTAAAGAGACAATAATCTGAGAAGTCTGCCGTGACTAATGTAGGGTCACTGTGATTTAGCGGTCACTATCTACATGTCAGCACTGGATCATGCCAGATGGAAGAACATGCACACAGGAAGCACAGGCTGAACCTTAAAGTACCAGGAGACACTGCACTGCTGCTGTGTCTGCTCAGCTGCAGATCCTCAAGGCATCCAGTAAGGAAGGACATGATTCTAAAGGGACCAACATAGACGCCTGTTCTTCATTCACAGGACAATGAAAGAACTGTGACATCAAAAATGGACTCTGCCTTGTGACTTCCATTTCATCATAAAAATACATTATTCTTGTTTATGTTTTAAAATGTTGGGAGGAAAAATAAAGTAAGTCAACCGAATAATCTTAAATCCCTTCAGCACATATGCAAAAGAGTCAAGTTATGAATACTCTCTGCTTATTTCTCATGTGAAGACTCACATCCAGTTTTTAAAACAATTGTGTCAGAAAGCAGTCACTTTTTATAATTAGGAAACAATACCTTGTAATCCACTCCTCCAATGATTTTCCGAACCAGCTTAAATGTTAAGGCCCAAAGCTGTGTTCTTTCCCATTCAAGAGTGTCAGAGTTTATCAAAGATTCACAAACCATCCTGGGTGAGAAGGGGAGGGAAGAGCATTCGGTTACAAGAACTAGTCCTAAAGATTCTCTAATGGCGATGGTCAGAATATGCTTAGTATCATAAATGTCATGGCAAACATGCTTTCTAAATCTACCCTGTTAAAGTGTTCCGGGTATATGCAACACTTCCTAATTTTTACTTAGAAGAAAGTTCAAACATTAAGTAAAACTAAATGATATTTGCTAAAAAACACACTCTCATAAACTTTTGGTTAAGTGTTTATCGTCTTCCAGACGCCTGCATCACATTTCCATATGCTCTGCTGAAGCACTGAAGCATGGCACAGCACCCTGAGAGTTACAGGGTGGGCTGTGTGGTCTGGGCAAGGGCAGGCTACCGCAGGCTGCAAGCCTACTTCTTGACTTTTGTCTTTTGCAAACTTTTGAACTCTACCAGGCTGTGAGAAAGCCAAGTCCCAGTAGGCAGCCCTGTACTCACCAGATGAAAGCCCCAGTACAGGTTCCAGTAGGCAACTGAGTGTAGAAAGCTGTTTAAGGGTGTCAGCCTTGCCATGCTGACTATGGTTAGGAGGCACTGTGAGTTTAAGGACATCAGCCTTTACCACACTGACTATGGAAACAAACACAGAGCTGGAGACAACCCACAGTCCACAGTTCATAATGCTCTTGCAGAAGTCCTGAGTGCAGTTCCCAGAGCCATGTCAGGTAGCTCATACCATCTGCCAAGCCCAGCTCCACAGGGTCTAACACCCTCTCCTGGTCTCCTCAGGCACACCTACATACACGGCAATCACGAACAAAAAACCCTGCTTCATAAGCCAACTCACTGAGCTCCAAGCCCCCTCACCCCTTGTCTCAGTACAACAACCTCAAAGCAATTGTGCAACTTCAGAAGGAAAGGTCTTTCCACTGTTCATCCCACCCTCACATACCTGGGTGGAAGGAGACCGGTCTCAACTGCCATTGCTAAGCAGTCATAGAGAAAAGAAATTCTTTTGGGGCTGTGTTGGCCATGAATAAATTTAACAATCCACTGGACACACTGCTCATGAGACTCCTAAAAATTAGAAAACACTTTTATTTTGGGCCTGCAGTTTCAATTTCTAACTAACACTTTCAACACTAACAGTACTGAAAGTCTATCAATACTGTAAATGAAACATTTCACTGTGAACATCTGTAAAGGAAAATAATTTCTAAAAGAGCAAGATTAAAAAAAAGTCAGATTCAAATGTGGGCAGAGGAATAATATAACCTGTAAACCCAACACTTGAAGAGATGGGGCATATATAAGACCACCTTGGACTGCATATACATTTCTACATCAGTCTGAGTTATATCTAGCAGAAACCTTGTCCCCAAACAAATAAAACATGTGTTATATTAATTTTGAAACATTACAATTATATCAATTAAACTTCCACCATGAGACCTCCAAAGTAGTTGTAAGATTATATTAACAAATTCATGGCCAAGTGAACACTCATTTATTTGTATCTTTCTCTCAATATATAAACATCTTGCAAGGTCACACTGTAAATCACTAAATGCTTAGGGATTACATTAGCGATTACATGTCCCTCTTGAAGCTCAGCAGGCACGGCACTTGCTGTGTTGAACTGTGTTGAATTTAATTCCCAGGACACACACACACACACATACCAAAAAAAAAAAAAAGCACAACAAATATTTAAAAAATTAAAAATGCATAAATATGCTTAATATTGAAAGAAATCTAAAGTAACATTTTACCAAGATAAAATTTCTCAGTGCTTAATACACAAGGATAGGAAATTATTACTATTCTATTGTATGCTTTTAAGGAATTATATTGGTTGCTGGTATTGAGACTGTAAACTAGATAACTCTTATAAGAAATAATCAGGTAATTTCCACAAGAATATAAGTTGCTGGGGTGGTTATGAATGCCTATATCCCAGTACTGATGAGGTAGGGAAAGGAAGGTCATGAGTTCATAGCCGATCTACACTACATATCAAGCCCAGGCAAATCAGGGTTACACAGAAGGCGTCAAAAGTCATTAACTGGATGTTAATGCATGAAATGTCTCACCTGAGAAAGCCCATTCCAAAACTGCCGGAAGGCTGCCAAACAGCTAATTAGTTTTGTTTTTTCATCCTCGGGGGTATCCATGAACATGCTGAGAAATACAAATCACATTATTTGCTACTAGTTCTAAAAGTACACAACCTGTTAAGGTAGGTATTTTTTTACCTCCCCAAAACCAACTTAAGTGAAATCTAACAAAGATCAATCTACAAACAAACAAAACACCACAAAAATCTACCTGCCACACACTCACCCTGGAAAAGCCTCTTCTATAATTTCTGTTTTCTGCAAATCAAACGAACAAAAAATGGTAAACGATCTGAATACTAAAAGCGGGTGGGAGTGGGAGATGTCCCCTAGAGAAATATTGTCGGGCAATATGGGGCAAGACACTTTTATCGGAGGACCGCGGTGGGAACTAACAACATTTCCTTGGATCTGTCATCAGCCCGGGGACCGCCACGCCAGTTCAGCGCCGATGTCAACATAGGAGGCGGGAAAGAAGCTGGCCCAGAGCCTGGACCCGCAGCCTGCCCCTCCGGGAGCATGGCTTACGGACAGTAGCACTCACCACCACCTCCTCGAAAATGCTCTGCAGTTGCGTCTCCATCGGTACCATCTAGCCTGGCCTTCCGGGGTACTTGGCAACCAGCGGGTGAACCCCTTGGTCTAGGAAGAATGGAGCGGAGGGGCGGAGCCACCAACAGGAAGCTGCCACTCTTTACTTCCTTTAGTGACTGGCAAATGCGCCCGCCCGGTGCTCATCCGTTACTAGCCCCACCGAAATCTGTATCCCTGCTTAATGGTTCCACCTGCAGAGGTGGCCCGCATGCTGACAGAGCTGCTTGATCCCAGCCTGGCACATTGCCTTGGACAGCAAGGCCACCACCTCCTGGCCGCAGCTGGAATTGCGTCTTGTTTGGAGTTCACTTGTAGCCCAGAAGCACAAGGGCTGTAGCCAAAACCAAGTGGGTGACTGTCAAGGGCTGATCTTGTGAAGACTTGATACCACGTTATTTTCGAATCCATGTCTTCATTATGGTATCCTCAGTTGCTAGCACAATTATCGGCATGCCGTCATCTTTTATTGGATGTCGAAAAAAAAAAGGAATAAATGCATTATTATTAATTTATGAGTAAGTGGCAGTATTAAGCACATTATTTTAAAACAGATTATTTCCTATCATCCTGGTAAATTTCTAACATCCTATGCGCCCACTGGCTCAGCCAAACAGCATTACTTCCAGAAATCATTTTCAATTTATACCTTCATTAATTTTTCATGTCCTTAATATTTATGAGTAGACTGTCTAAATTTGTCTACTATCAGACAGTTTTTTATAAGCTTATTTGTGATTCGAATATATTTTGTATTCAAGTTTTTCAAACTACGTATGTAGCCACCAATTTTTCCTTGTCCTACACACACACACACACACACACACACACACACACACACACACAAACTCACACTCACACTCCTGATTTCTCACTTCCTCTCCTCTTGTTTTTCAAGACATGGTCTAGTATAGTCTAGGTTAACCTGGAACTCATTATATAGCACAGGTTAGCCTTGAAATCACAATCCTTCTGCCTCAATTGCCTGAGCTATGGAGTGTTTCTTGTTTTCTAAAACAGTCTCTTTCATTGTAGACTGATTTTAATGAATATGTCTCATCTTTGTTATTGTCTAAGTATGAAGAAATTTTTGTCTACCCTAAAGCCATGCATGGTTTTATTCATTGATGTTGTCTTCCAGAAACTTTGTTCTAGCTTTGGTATTTTACATCTATGATTTTCTTAAATTAGTTTTCATGACTGGTGATAAGTTTTCCCATGATTTTTCCCCTGGGGGGGCGAATTAATAAATGTTTATAAACCCTAGACAGAGGACATTGACAGATTAAAGAAAGGATTCCATTCAAATCCAGGTTGGTAGAACAATGAGCTTATTATAGTTGCTTATAGGAGCATGGTGACTCGGGCACCTCATTACTGGGAACTCCTAACCCAAGTGTAGATGGCTTACAAAAAGGTATACCAGTTGAGAGTGCCCTCCCAATAAAATATTTGTTTTTAGCACACTGTTGGAGAAAAGAGGGGTCTTCTGGGCAATCTTGTAAAGACCATCTTGAGTTTCCATGTAGGCTTTATTTTATTTTATAGATTTGAGACAGGGTATATTGTACCCTAAGATGACCATGTAGCAGAGTGGCCTTGAATATGTGATCCTTCTATTATTGTGGAATTCTTATGGAGAGAGATGGGACGCCCCTGAGGCTTTCTGCCAGGAAGAAGCGTTTATTTGTGTCAGCGCTAGCTCAGAGGACTCACATCCAAAGGCTGAGCCCCAAACACCACAGGGTGTAGCCTTATATACTCTTCCTTTACATTCTACCACCGCCTTTGTCTCCCTTACGTGGTAGCATACGTTCAGATTATGTGAGCCATGTTACAGGGTCATGAATACCTTCATAAATATTCATTCTACCAAATTGTCTTCCCTTTGTTAAGAGAAAGCCCTTACCACACTGTCTGTACCTTCTGAAAGCTCAAGTTACAGGTCTTTGCTGCTGTGCCTGTTTTAGGTGGTTGAAGTTGGAATTTGGGTTGCGGTTGCACTGGGGTTACATTTAGGGTTAGGATTAGGGTTAGCATTGGGGATTGGGGTTAGGATTAGACTTCTGGCTTGCTAGATAGGCAGTCTATCAGTAAAGACACATACCCATCCCATCTTTCATGGGGTTCAGGCAACTGAATCGGCTCTGCTCTGACAGTGAATCAAGCACTGCTTCCTGAGAGATGCTGGGCAAGGAGCTAGTGATTCCTCAGTCATGATCTGGCAGAGTGTAAATGGTACCCAATCATGGTACATCACTGTTGACTGTACCATGGCTACTTAACACCGAGAGGAAATATTTTGTTCTCTAGTTGGAGAAGAGCTTGGAGACTTATGTGCCGTTTGCTGTCTGCTGGGGACATGTTATGAAAGACTGGGTAGTTTAAAGTATAGAGATTTGTGTTGATGTTGTTACAGTTCTGTGGCCTCTTTCCTTGACTGGTAGATGGGCATCTTCAGTTTTCTTGTCATCTTTTCCTTATATGGCTTGGGATGCTATTGCTCCTCCATATTCTGCTCTTTAGCTTCCTCTTCCCACATAAGGTCTTGTGTGTTCCTAAGCTGGTCTTGAGCTCATTTTGTCAAACTGCCTTCTAAATAGGTACGCTTATACTTATAGACCTATACTAGTGTCAGCCTTTCATCAGATTAGACACCGAAATCCTGGTGTAAACTTGCTGAATGACCTTCAGGTCTTTTCCACTCCTTCCTGAGTAGCTATATTCTTGAATGAACAAGCTGAATGATCTTCAGCTCCTCACCTTTACTGAGTAGCTAAAAGTAGTGGATAAGTTTGAGGGAAAGAAGACTCCTTCAGTTTTGAGGACACCGACGGGGGTTCTATGCACTAGTGCAGGGGTTCGAAACCTGTGGGTCGTGACCCCACAGGGGTAACACATCGGATATCCTATACATCAGTTATCCTGTATATCAGATATTTATAATTCATAATAGTAGCAAAATCATAGTTATAAAGTAGTAACAAAATAATTCTATAGTTGGAGATTATCACAAAGAGAGAAACTGCATGGAACGGTCACAGTTTAAGAAGGTTGAGAACCACTGCTTTGGTATCTGTGAGTGTGTGAGCGGTCCTGACTTGGCCCAGTGGGTTGTAAACAAAATAAGACATGAAATTTGGAGGAGGGCATGCTGAGGCAATATGTGGAGAGTTGGAGTGGTAAATGGGGACAAATAGGGCCATACTTCACTGTGTACACACATAAAATTCTCAACAATTTCACAAACAAAATTTTACATTTGTTTATGTATTTGTGTGTGTGTGCCATGGCATGCGTGTAGAGGTCAGGGTTCAACTGTGAGGTCGGGGGTCAACTGTCGGTTCCAGGGCTTGAGTTCAGACCACCAGCATTCGTCTTTACTGCTGAGCCATCTCCCCAGCCTCTTTTTAAATAAACCCAACTCTACTTCACACTATTTTTTTTCCTGGAAAGTACTTTCTGGGTTAAACCCAAGGATCCAGTTTTGTGTCAGCTGAAGGATTCAGGGAAACCCTCGAGTTGCCACGTGCCCATCCTGCTTCCAGGGATGTTTGTGCACAGTTATTATGTCCCAGCCTTTTGCATTTCTTCTCATGGATAACAGAACAGAGACTCAGCCACCCAGAAGCTTTGTCCTGGCCACTTCTGGTAGCAGAAAATTAAACAGTACTTCTTAACATAAACAGACAAGTAAAGAAACATAAAGGCTAAGGATGTAGCTCAGTAGTTGAGCATTTGCCAAGCATGGGTGCAACCACCAACCCTTTCATTAAAAAACAAGAGAGGATGGGGGTGGGGTGGAGGCAGAAAGGTAGGGAGGGAAAGGTAGGAAGGGAGGGGGGAGTTCTCAACAGAGAAACCTAGTTGACATCATCTTAACTAGGTAATCAGACATTATCAGCGATGAGAAGACATGAATCACGCACCAGCGTGATGATAGACTGTCATGAGAACACTGTGCATTCCTTTTCTTTTCTGCCAACACTGCACAATCTCAATCTACCTCATGAAGAAACATGAAGCTCACTATTCTCCAAAGTGACTGTGGACTTCGTGGAGAAGTATAAAGCTAAGGTTGATGCGCATTCTACAAAGCAACTGGTCTGTAATATCCGAAGCATCAGAGTTCAGAGAGCTAAGGAGAGGGTGAGAAAGGCTTCAAGGTCGGAAGAAGTATTCTACAACAGCTGGACACAAAACGTGGTCCACAGATTCCCTCGTACACGAATGGAAAGTTGACAAAACCTAATAACAACTGAGCACGAGACAGGAGACGGAGGGCAATGCTAGGCCCTGATCTCAGTAGTTGCGGCAGTATAGGAAAAAAAACGCCTTTATCTTTAGAATATATACACAGTAAAGTACTGTTGGGTGAAAATCTAACAATGGGTTGGCAGCATGTGGCAATTCAGGGTGTGGAAGCTGTGTCAGAAATTTTTGGGAAACAGTTAAGACAGAATGTTGCTCTTGCGGTTTGAAGATGGAACGTTCCCCATAGGGCTTTGAGTTTGAACAGTGCCCCCATCTGGAGAAAGTGGGTCACTGGTGATGGGACTTGACATTTTACAGCTCAGCCTGCCCCACACCATGCTCATCTACTTCCCAAGTGTAGGTACAATGTGGGTGGACAGCTTCCTGCTTCTACTGCTGTATCTTCCCAGCCATGACGCCAGTCATTGTGAGGAAAAACAAAACAAAACAAGCCATTTATTCTTGAAGTATCTTTGCCTAGGTATTAACATTCGTGCTATATTTATTTATATGTATGTACTGTGCACAGGCATGCCATGGTGGATGTGTGTGAGTCAGAGGACAGCTTACAGGGTGTCCTTGTGTTACAAGGGTTCTTTTAAGGAACCTATCCCAGCAGTGAGACAGTAACTAATAGACAGATATAATCTGTGACTAAGACATACAGAATGAATCTGTGGACGCCAACAAGGAGCATCCTCAACATGTCTGTGGAAAGCGGCGCTCATTCTGTCATGCGAAGATGTTAGGGTTTCTCACTGGGCAAAGTTGCATATACCCACAGTATGGAAATAGCCAAACCCACAAGTGCCCACGTCACTTGTGTACAATGGTGTAGAAGGGAAGTCGGCTCAGTATGTAAAAGCACTTGAATTTGATCCTTAGCACTCAAATTATAGGAGACCAACTCAGTCTCAAAAGTTGCCCTCTGGAACACTCCTCCACTGTTGGTGGGGTTGTAAGCTGGTACAACCACTCTGGAAATCATTCTGGAGGTTCCTCAGAAAATTGGACATAGTACTACCTGAAGACCCAGTAATTCCACTTCTGGGCATATACCCCAGAAACGCTCCAACCTACAACAAAGACACATGCACCACCATGTTCACAGCAGCCCTACTTATAATAGCCAGAACCTGGAAAGAACCCAGATGTCCTTCAGTAGATGAATGGATACAAAAATTGTGGTATATTTACACAATGGAGTACTACTCAGCTATCAGAAACAATGACTTTATGAAATTCCTAGGAAAATGGATGCATCTAGAGAATATCATCCTGAGTGAGGTAACCCAGTCACAAAAGAACAGATATAATATGCAATCACTGATAATTGGATACTAACCCCAGAAAGCTCTGAACACCCCAGAAACAACTTACAGACCATATGAAGCTCAAAACAAAAAAAAAAAAAAAAAAAAAAGGAAAGGCCATAAAGGGGAATCCTCAGCCCTTCTTAGAAAAAAAAAAAAGTATATAGCACCCTCTCAGAGTATAGTACACCTAGACCTTAAATCATTAATAACTCAAGAGCTAAGAAGACAACCTTGTAGCAATTTTTGGTATTTAAAAATCATTATGTTTAATCTATACACACCAAGAAAATTTTGACTATTTCCATGTTACGTTTTGTTTTACATGTACTTTATGCTTATTATAACTAGTAAGATTTCAATCACAGTGTCAAACCTTTAAAAAAAATCAAGTACTGACAAAAATATATTCATATAATTTTATGCCAAAATGCCTTTAAAATCTGTACACATCTGTTTTTTTAACTAAAGTTGTAAGAAAAAAAAAGAAAAAAGTTGCCCTCTGATCTCCAATATATATGCTATGACTTGACATGCAAGTAACAGCAAATGTACACACAGACACACACACACACACACACACACACACACACACACACACACACACACACACACACATTGCCAATCAAGAAAACCTACCTAAACTTTGGTGCCCAAAGGTTTTATTGATGCTCTTTAATGGGTGGTTTTAACAGTCAACAACTTGGACTCATCTGGAGAAAGAGTTTTAATGAGGAATTGTCAGGGTCAGGTTGGCTTGTGGTCACTGGGTAGCACATGAGATTATAAGAGAAACCTCCATAGAAAAAGCCAGCCCAGGGCAGGCAGCATAACTCCCTAGGCTCAGCTCTCCGCTGTGTAAGAGTAAAGGAAGCTATTGAGCAAACAAGGAGCCATGCGTTTACTTTCTCTGCTCTTGACTGAGAACAAAATGCTTTTGTTTTCCTGCAATAATGGAATACCTGAAACCGTAGAGTCAAATAAACGCTTTCCTCCCTAACTCTTGTTAACTCAGAGTATTTGTCAGACAAGTAACAGAAATTAAACACAGACAAGACTTCACATAGGTGCGAGATAACAACTCGTGTGGTTCACTTCAGCTTTCAGCTTCTCCAGAGGTTGACGTGATTCTTCAAGATCTGTCCAGATCATTTTGTTAGACCACCTAGATGACCCGTGCTCCCTAGGGAAGCCAAGCCACTTCTATGAGGTGTGACTTTCCAAGGCTACGACCTTCTAGGAGTCAAGGTAAGGACCAGGTCTCTTTCTGGTCAAAGCTGAGTTCTTTACACATTTACTCTGTAACCTCCCTTGCCTTAAACCACAATGTCTGTCAAAAAACAAAAACAAAACAAAACAAAACAAAACCGAACCGAACCGAACACTAAACAGGCTTCATAATGTTCCTATGCAAGTTTACGCAGAATGGCTCTCCAGTCATGCCTTTTCCAACTTCCCAACTATCCGCATGATTTTGCATTTTAAACACTCATACATCTAAAATCTTGGATTACTCTTCTGAATATCTTACAACCAAAATAGGAACTCTCTTCTTTTATAAGTAGCATAGTCCAGATATGCAACTGGAACTCTGATAATAGGATTGTGTATCTTAGAGAGTTAAGAAATCATTAAAAAAGGCAGAATTTAGCGCTATGGTTTGCATGTGCCCATCAAAGGTCCGTCTGCTCAGTTGGTTGCTGGAATAGGACACTATGGGAGGTGGGGCCTGGTAGAATTAAGCCATATTACTCAAGATGAGTGGTTTGGTTTTACCACAATCTCCCTCCGATGACATTCTCTGCCTCACCATAGGCTCCAACACAGCAGAGCCAGTGACCTCGAACCGAAATCCTAGAAATGATGCATTATAATAAACACTTCTCCCTTACAGGTTGCTTTTCTCAGGTATTTTGTTAGTTACAGTAACAGGAAGGTGACCAATCAAGCAACAGCTCTCAACTAAAGGTTGCTCACTCTGTGTCTGATACCAGACTGAATTTTTAAGTGCAGTTTCTTTTTTCTTCTCACAAAAAATTAGCTGTTTTTTTTTTTTTTCAAATGGTAAGTTAGCTCAAGGGTTCATGGAGCTTTCTGTGTGCACTGATGACGACGTAGTGCATCGGTGTGATGCTATCCTGACGCTATTCTGACCAAGTCAGGGAGGTTGGCTACAGCAGAGAGGGGCGTCTCTGTTAGTGCTGTGGGCTGATATTCTGAGCTTTGGAGCTGATGGAAACTATAGTTCTGTCCATACATTACAAAGAGCCACAGAAATAATGTGGTCACACCCCAAGGAGGAAAATACGTGGATCACAAGAGGGCTAAATACAGCCCAAGGTAATTTGGCTCTGGACTTACAACATTCTAACCTTCCCACAACACTGAAGTTCTGGTACGAAGTCACCATTGGTAGTCATAGGTTCATTCCAGGAACTTTGAATTACAGTACATTCAGACCTATGGTTGTGTGTTTGTGGATGTGTGTATGTATGTGTAAGTGAGTGAGAGTGTGCGTAAGTGCATTTATGTGTGTGGGTGAGTATAGGTGTGTTTGTGTGTGTGCGCGTGTGTGTACGTGGCTATATATATATATATATATGTACAAATACACATATATGCATATAGTTTGCTCAGGTCATTCAGCAAATTTGACCCAGGTAAATATGAGACTTTGCAGATCTTTGCATCTTCTCGATCTGTTTACTAATCTCACCGCTAGCTTGCATCTTGATGGAAATGTTTTCAAATTAGTTCCCCTGACTCTCTACTCCATAGCCTAGAAATCATTTGCTTCCAGCATTTCTAATCTCTGTCCAAGACAAGCTCTACACCATTCACATCTGTCTGCCTCCCTGGGTTTCACTCCCTGGCACTAGGTCTAAGTTACTGTGGCAGATAATCTGAGTGGCTAATGGATGTCCAGAGAGTTGGTGAAATGTTGATTCTAATTATGTCTGACAAACAGAGTTTAGTTTATGTTAGTAGGCTGGAAAAAGAAGGTAGTGTTTTTCAGACAGACTAGAAGAAAGCAGAAACTAATTCCCTTTGTTTTAATTAGAGTAGGCACCTTCCTGAGAGTGAAAAAATGATCTAAATAAAGAAAAATGGTTTAAAAAAAAATCTGGGTAGTTTCTGGACTTGAGGGTGGAGGAAGGAAACTATTAGCTCAAGAATGTGTGTGGCTTCCAGCAAAGCCTGAAAGGCCATAATACTACCTTCCTAGAAAGTCCAGTGAGGGCTCCAGGCTTGCTGATAACTGGACTTTTGCCTGCTCTGATCAATACTGGACTTATGATCAACAGAACTATAAAGTAATAAATTTGTGTTATTTAGATATTTAGATACATTCATGGCAATTTGCAATATCAGTAGCAAAAAAAAAAAAAAAAAAAAACTTGTTTTCTTTGTTGAGCTTAGATTATGCGGTTTGCTAAATTTATCTACCTCCTGAAGAACAAAGGTATTTCAGGCTATGCCTTGCCCAGGGACTTCATTTTAAAGAAGCTCTAGACTCTCTTTTGTCACAGGAGGATGATTGTAAATTTAGGTGAATGACAAACAACAGATCCACCCAGTACCACCCATATGTCAAACACTGACAAATGACTTATTCCTGTAAGTAGAAGAGATACCACTCTATAAACATCTCATACTGAGTTGAGATTGTAGGAGCATGACATTTATAAGGTCCAACAACGTATCTGACACGCTGGACCAAGGAAAGGGCGTAACCCCCTCATCTGTTGATAAACTGATCAACAAGTGGCAATGGTCCCACACCCACCTGTCACCAGATAGCAGGTGTGCTCCAGGGACTAGAGCACTGTCTACCATCCGAGGTATGAGCTCACCTCTGGGCCTCTGTAGACATGGTCTACTAGAAGTCTGTCTGCTGCCTGTCTGCTCATGCATTTGGGCTTAGACACAGTTTCTGCTGGGGACCCAGTTTTGTCCTACTGTCTCAGCAGCAGCAGCTCTTCCCGACAGCTGTTTTGGGTTCACTATCGTACCAACATGGACAATTAAAGCATTCCTAACAGCTCATCTCTGAAACCCCTGACTTCCTGTTGTAGCCCCTCTAACTCATATTCATTCTGATCAGTTAATACCTACCCACTGTCCACATTCACTGTGTGATGTGCAATGTGAGAGCTGATGTAACATTTAGGAGTAGATTAGGAGGAACTGCGTCGGCCAGGGGGGAATCACCTGGCCAACTGCTACCATTCAAACCATTGCACCTTGTGAATTTAGTTATTCCACAAGTTCTGGCATTGGGGTGTGGTGTGTGTGTGTACATACATGCCACAGCACACATTAGGTGTGTTCAGGAGTCATTGCTCTCTTTCTGCCACTGAGGGTTCTGAGGCGAGAACTCAGGTGGGCAGGGTGGGAGCTTAGTTGGCGTAATGTTTGTGTTTAGACTTTTTTCTTATTTTCTTTCTATTTCTTTTCCTTTTTCTTTCTTTGCTTCTTCCTTTTTTTCTTTTCTGCTTGCTCCTCTTTCTTTCCCTTAGGCCCCCTCTTCCTTCTTTCCTCTTCCTTCAGTTCTTTGGCTACAAAAAAAAAAAAAAAAGGTATTTAATTATTCATGTAACTTTTCTCTCCTTCCTCCCTCCCTTCCTTCCTTCCTTACTTCCTTCCTTCTCTCATTCCCTCCCTTAGTATGTTACCTTGAAATTATTTAAACAGTGAAAGCCATAAGCCATATAATTTTTTTTTAAATCTACAATCATGCACTTGAGGAAAATTGGCCAAAGCATTGTAGGGCAATGTTGACTTTTCAGAATATGTTAGTGTTCTCATGTTAAGTAGACTCATCACCTTGTCTGGCCTCTTAGATGGACACCAGAAGATATTAGATCAGATCTGCCCACCAACATATTATTTTTATTTCTCTCTCTGTCTCTGTCTCTCTGTCTCTCAATCTCTCTCTGTGTCTCTCTTTCAGTCTCTCCATCTCTCTCTCTCTCTCTCTCTCTCTCTCTCTCTCTCTCTCTCTCTCTCTCTCTGTGTGTGTGTGTGTGTGTGTGTGTTTATCACTGTGATGGGTGTTATAGCCACAGCTTTGTTTGATACTGTCCTCAAAGTCATTTGTACTTCAATTTGTTGGCTTCACTGAATATTTCTATTTCCTATATAATCAGATACTTCATGTTTCTGCATCATCTTCTAGTTGAATATTCTGTTATCTTACTGGTGACATAGACATCAGAACTTTAGAAATCAGCCATAGTTTCTTTTAGCCTTAATCTTCTATTAATTATAATGTGTGTAAAATGTCAACTTTGCTTAGAATCTAATGTTTTATTTAGAAATCTACTTACCATTTTTACTACTTCCATTTGGTCTTCTGAGAGTTGAGTGTATGGTGTCATCCAGTGACAACTGCATTCTCTCCCCTACACTCAGGGGGGCCAAGCAAAAAAAAAAAAAAATCACCCCACCTACCTTCCCATCAGGTATACATTTTTTCCATAGTGCTGGGATTGCAGGTATGTGCCCCATTGCTGATAGTTTATAGTTCCCCCCAACTCCTACCTTATTTTGGTTGTTATTGCCTTTTCTCTAGCTGCCTAGAAGTTCTTCCACAGTTCTTCCTGAGTGTCCATGATTGAGAATAGAGGAAGAAAGAGCTATTTTGAAACCCAAAGCTGCTGGGCAGACTTGAAACACCGACATGGGTTGGCTGTTGTGGCTCTTGGTCCTTGTTGCTTCAGATGAAGGCTCTTTAAAGAGAAGCCCAACATTCTTGCACCAGCCCCAACGTGGGGTTCAGGGACCCTCATATTTATTACTCATCCCTGTGGGTGATAGATAAGCCTTCAGTCCCTTTGTTTCAGAGGTAATAACCAGAATCCTGGATGTTGAGAAATATTTGGATCGCCAACCAATTTATACGCATTATATAATATCAACATTTCATTCGCTAGACATGTATGGGCGGGGCTTAGATTTCTGTGTTGTTACTAAAGCAGTTGAGTAAGTTGTTTGATAAATCTTCCTTGAATGTCTTGCAGGAGACAGACATCTCTATGAATGGAAAGCAGGAGTGATTTTATTCCTGTCACCAAGTAGTGGACACGTCAGAAATGAGTCTCAGGACCGAGGAAAACAGCTCAGCTCATTCCAGGTTTCAAAGACGTGCATGTGTGTGGCCCACATGTAACTTATGCCACCCCATAGATTGCACTGAGGTTCAGTCAGCACAGGCATTTTCAGCTGTCTCCCTCAGAGACTTTCTAGAATGTAGCCAGTCATGCTCCCCTCACAAGGACAGATAAACAAGAACTTGTGAAAACCGGGGCGCTTTTAGAGATCAAATTACTTCTGAATTTTGCAATTAATAGGTTCCGAAGAACTTTACTGAGACTGGGGTGAATGTCAGTATTTGAGGTGAATTAGGACAGCCCTGCTGGGCTGGAAGAGCATCGCAGAGGTGTTGACTTAGCAGAGAACCAGCACAGGGGTCTGTAAGCCACCAACTGCTCATCTACACTGGTCCGTGAAGAGGCCACGTAGCTCATACTACACAGGCACTATCAAACATGGCTATCACATAGCTCATTACTACACAGGCACTATCAAACATGGCTATCACATAGCTCATTACTACACAGGCACTATCAACATGGCTATCACATAGCTCATTACTACATAGACACTATTAAATATGGCTACCATGGCCCAGGCACTGATCCTACCCCACCACATGCCATTGCTTGGGTGTCTAGCAATGCGTCCACTTCACTTATGTTTCACCTGCACAAGTTGCATCTTCTAGCCTGTGTTGTGATCTCTGCATCACGTAACACTGTCTCCTGGACCACGTCTGATCCTGATGACAACCAGGCTCACAACTCAGTCCCCAAGCCACAGCTCCTGTATCTATCCTTGTTCTGGACCAACTGCTAACCAAATTAGTTATCTTTCTCCTGTTTTCCCTCCTTATTAATCTTCTCATACATTTTTGTGTCTTTTCGCTGTAATTAACCTACCCTGAAGCTGATCACCGCCCCACAAAGTCATCTTTGAGTGACTCTCTCTCTCCTTGTTTTTCCCCCCTTCTGCATTTAGTCTGCTTTCCCCAACTCCCTTGGTGTGTCTAGTTTCTCTGGACTCTCCTGGTCAAACTTGTCTACCTACCATCCAAGTTCTATCTCTGGCCTAGAAGTCAATGTTTCTGAGACTTAGAAGAATGGCAAACTAACTAATAGATGGGTGGACTGAGGATGGCTTACCTTGACTTAGGTCCCCTGTTAACTAGTCATATAAGACTAGTTATGGAGGTAATGCATTGGCAACCTTGGTCTCTATTATGACCAGCATTTTTTCTTTTAAAAAAATTGGAAGGGAGGTATTGTAGTAAATATTAAAAAATTAAAAAATTGGTTTATCTCTTTACTCTGTGGTCTCAGTCCTCAGGCCTCACCCTGGTACGGAGCCACGCGCACCTCTGGCACCCGGTCTGAGCCGCCACAAGCCCAACTTGTCCATGCAGCTCCCTTCCCTTGGTACTTTACTACCTCCTGTTCTCTGCCTCTGTCCCGGGGTGCTTGGCTTCCCCAAATCCCACAAACACAACTCTACAGCCCGATAGCTTTTTATACAGGTTCATATATTCAACTCTCAATACACAAACCCCCACACACAACAAGATTACATCAAATAGACAAGGATACAAATTGCCCTTCTATATGAGATATTAGACCTATAAAATCCTTAATGTTCATAGCTTTTTAACACCAATAAATCCTACCTGGGTCCAGCCAGTCCTTGGGAAACTCCATGTCCCCACAATCTTCCCCCTGTGTCCTGTGACCTCTGACCTCTCAGCCTTCTCTACCTCCCTCACCCTGCCCAGTCACTGGCTTTTCTTTATTTTACTAATTAAAATGGGAAGGTTCAGTTGGAGTCATGTGACTAGGAAGCCCTTCTTGGTGAAGTGGAATTAACATTAAAATATTAAAATAAAAGCTTCAGGACGATCCACAGGGAGCAGATGTTAGGATCTCTTAACAGATCACTAGTGAAACCAGAAATATTAAACATACAGGGATGTTTTCTTATTGGAGGAGATTAAAATATCTGTGTTTTTCTGCCCAGAAGGCTGGGAGTAGATTTTGTGAATGACCTGGTGACCTCTTGGCTGTTGGCGGAGGCAGACCTCACCCAAATTCCCCAGAATGATTATCCCAGACTCTTTCCCTCCCTAACTCCCAGTTAGTAGAATCCATCCTTAGGGGAGATGTCATATGTACTTTATGACCTACTGTGCCACCAGCCCAAAGTCACAGGCATACTGACATGAGCATAAACCTCGCAAAAATAAGCCAAAACATACCCTTTCTCCTGGAGTGGTCTCAGATACACCGTGACAGCAATAGAGAGAGAACACAGAGGATGTGAGGAGGATGGAGGCTCTGAAACATGGGAACCAACGGAATGCACTGTGGAGAACCAGGGTCAGGGTCAGGGCGTCCGGTGCAGAATGAAGCTACATCTTGAGGAGAACTGGAAAACAGTATCTGGGTATTTCTGTACCCAGCGTACAGCTGGGGCCTCAGAACTAGCAAGCATTTGGGAGCAAAAGCATACAAATTACTGTATAGAATGTCAAGATTGGGAATTAAAGCCTAGTGTTCTGAGTAAAGGGGGGTTTCTTAAAATAAGACTACTTTACCTTATCCAAGTATAAAAATTAAAACTATGCAAAAGAAGTAAGTTTCTCCAAAAAAAAAAATGCATTTGGGAGCATGGAAAATGTAGGTGTCAAGGACTTGGTTCAGTATCCTGGAGTCTGGCATGTCTAAAATCCACAGGATTGACCAGAATGGCCTGAAGGAGGAAGAGCAAGCTAAAGCCACCTCTCGAGATTGAGTAGCCTATTACTCCTCTCCCCACTTTTGGTTTTGGGGGGGAGACAAGACCTCATATAGCTGAGGTTGGCCTTGAAGTCCCACTGTAGCTGAGGTGATCTTCTGGTGAACTTTTAGAAGTGTTTACCACCATAATGCCCAGTTTTATGTGGTATTGATTGAGCAAAGGCTTTGCAAATTCTAGGCAAGCACTCTACCAAGTGAGATATGTCACAGTCCCACCAATGAGTTAAAGAAGACTCTCTGTGCTGGTTTGCACAGGGTGGATCCTGTAGACTTCTGTGAAAATGTTCGGCCCATAAACAGTGGCGTTATTAGGAGGCATGGCCTTGTTGGAGGAAATGTGTCACTGCAGAAGCAAGTTTTGAGGTCTAATCTCAAATTATGCCCATAGTCTCTCTCTCTCTCTCCCTGTTGCCTGCAGATCACGATGTACAGCTCTTGGTTCATGAAACTGCACACCTACCAGAGCACCTCCCTGATTCCCGCCATGATAATAATAGACTGAATCTCCGAAACCGTAAGGCAGTCCCTTAATGTTTTCCTTTGTAAAAGTTGCCATAGTCACACTGTCTTTTCTCAGCAACCCTAAGATAGATTTTAGGATTGGGGTACTGCTGCTATAGGCCTGACTGTACTTCTGTATGGATTTTGAGACTTAGGATCAGGAAAGCAATGGAATGTTCCAATGGAGGCTTATTGGACCATACCAATAGGAGCATGGAAGACGGTGATGCTGAGGGTGATTTGAACTGTGAGTGCCTGGCTCAAGAGGTTGTAGAGAATTTTAGTATGTTACCTAGAGAAACTATAAGCCAGCCCCAATTAAATATTTTCCTTTATAAGAGTTGCCGTAGTCACGGTGTCTCTTCCAAGCAATAAAACCCTAACTAGGACTGGCTAGTTACATCATCATCATTTCAATATTTATGTTTATTTATGTGTATGTGCATATGAATGCAAGCGCATGCCAAGTGTATGCAGGAGCCCACAGAAGCCAGAAGGTGTTGAGTCCCCTGGAGCTGGAGTTACAGAGACTATTGTCAGTTGCCTGATACGTACGCTGGGCAGAGTTTTTTGGAAGAGCAGCAGCCACTCCTCTTAACCACTTGGCCATCTCTGCAGCCGTTACATTATCAAAGGCAGTTATTTTTAAAAGTCAACTGAGTTAAAGAGGACTCTCTGTGCTGGTTTGCACAGGGTGGTTACTGTAGACTTAGGTGTCTACAAAACACCATCGCAAAAATACCCTCCACCCAACACTCGATCCAATAACTGGACATTATGGCTTCTCCATGGTGACAATTGAAACTAGCCGTCACAGATGCAGCAGGAGCCTCAAGGACGTCATAAGTGGCAGAGGTTTTCAGAACCCAGATGCCTGAAAGAGTTCAAGCCACACTGGCAAATGTTTATGTATGAAATCTCAGTTGCCCCCCGTTTTTAAAGGCACATTTTGATACAGGCTCAATCTTTCCTAACATCATTATCTTTCTGTATCATACTTCTGAGACATCACTGGCCAGGAGACCTTACAAATGTCATCAAATCCTTTGGAATTAATCTATTAAGATCCACCACATGGAGAGAACGTTTTCTGTTGGGAGTTTGAAAAATTAATATACCGGGCTCACAACCATCTGTAATAAAATCTGATGCCTTCTTCTGGTATGTCTGAAGACAGCTACAGTGTACTTCTAGATAATAAAAAAATAAATCTTTTAAAAAAATGAATCTACCACTTAAGAGAATATTTGACTTGTTCTTACCTGTGTGTAAAATCCCTGAATGGATACTTAGAAAGTATTGCTGACTTAGCAAAATTCTAGAAGGTTCCATTTCAACCACAAGGAACCTGGATTTCCAAATTTAGAACAACAATAACAACAACCACAACAAAAAAGCATTAAAAACAAACCAAGACACACCCATAAATCTTGTCTTAGTTGGGTTTCTATGATGAAGAACAGCCTGGGGAGGAAAGAGTTTCCATCTTACAGCTGGAGTTTATCAAGAAGAGGAGTCAGGGCCAGAGCACAAGCAGGGTGGGAGCACGCAGTCGCAGACAGGGACTGCAGAGCCAGGGAGGGGCACTGCTAACGGGCTTGCTCCCCATGGTTTGTTCAGTTTTCTTATACAACCAACGATCACCTGTCCTGAAGTGACACTGGTCGTGGTGAGCTGGGCCCCTCTCACATAAATTACTAATCAAGAAAATGCCTTAAAGTCTTTTCTCCAGACAACCTGACTGAAGCAGATCCTCAATCAACATTCCTTCTCCCCATGTAACTCGAGTTTGTGTCAAGTTGGGAGAAAACCGCACCACTGAGCCCTTGTCAACGTGACACATAAATGCATCACCATTAAGCCATAGGCTTTCCTTTCTTATTTGTCCTCAAGATCTCCTTGATATTAATGACTACACATGGGTTGGAGAGATGGCTCAGTGGTTAGGAGCACTGTCTGCTCTTCCAGAGGTCCTGAGTTCAAATCCCACCAACCACATGGTGGCTCACAGCCATCTGTAGTGGGATCTGATGCCCTCTTCTGGTGAGTCTGAAGACAGCTATAGTGTATTTATATACATAAATAAATAAATCTTTAACAACCACACAACAGAAAACAGTCCAACTTTTAAAAATTCCCATGGCTTAAATGTTAATTCTTTAAAAAAATTCCAATGGCTTAAAAGTTTGAATGTCTCTTTACAAGTCCAAAGTCTCCTCAGTGTAAGCTCCCCAGAAATAAAAAGCAAGTTAAATATTTTCTTAGTCTGAAAAGGAGAAAAAAAAAAAAAAAAAAAAAAAACAAAAACAAATGCAACCTCATAAATAGCTGAGTGTCTGATGTCTGGGGCTTACTCACAGTGTTCTGAGCTCCAAAGGCCTGCACAGATCCATTTCTTTGTCTTGGCCTTTCACAGAACACAGAGCACATCTTATTGGCTCAGACAGGCTCTACTGGGGTGTCCTTGCTGCTCACAGCCCAATCCCGGCATCTTCCATATGCTGGAGTCTTTACAGGCTACACCCACAGCAATGGCTTCCTGGCTTCTCCTTCAGGACTTCAAGTCTGCCACAGGATGTCAAGCCTCAGCTTTTCTCCATGATCGCTCCAATCCCAGGATATCCACTGCAACTGAAGCTACTCCCTCCACAGTCAGTGTCCTTTTCCAACATCTCAAAGTGCCCAGCCTCAGCTGATCTCCATAACCCTCAACCTCACAGCTCTGCTGCTGTGAAAACCAGGGACCCGAGGAGGCTCGTGGACATTATTAATGTACACATACAGGCTTTTACCCCTCCAAGCTGAAAAGTGGGGAGAGTGTGAGTTAATATGAAGGTGCCTGTGAAAAGCCAGCATGTGCTCATTGGCTTTTGTTGACATGATGCAATCTATCTGGAAAGACAGAATCTCAAGAGTTTGGCCTGTGAGGCATTTTTTTGATTAATGATTGATGGGGGGGGGAAGCACCCAACCCACTGTGGGTGGTGCCATATCTAGGCAAATGGTTTTAGGTATACAAGAACAAAAGATAAAGAGGCAGGCCAGTAAGCAGTACTCCTCCAGGACCCCTGCTTCAGTTCCTGTCCTGATTTCCCCTATGGACTGACAGCAATTTATAAGATGAAATTAACCCTTTTCTCTCCAGGTCGATTTTGATTGTGGTGATTATCACAACAATAGAAAGCAAAATAGGGCACCTGTATTCTAGTTAACCAGTTAAAAGACACAATGGAGTGTTTGATGGGCAGGTGGCCATCATTTTGATCCTATAACTAACGGGTCACTAAAAGAAAACTTCAGTGCCAGGTATGGCATACCTCCCTGGAAGTTATTGATCAGGGAAGCTCCAAAGGCCCCTCCCCCAAATGCAGGCTTTTGTAATTTCACTTGATTGTCCACTGGAGTTAGATTAGAAGATCCAGTTGTCAGAAATACCAGAGAAAGGCAGAGAGAAAGAGAGGGGTGGGGGGAGGGAGGGAGAGAGAGAGAGGAGAGAGAGAGAGAGAGAGGGAGGGAAGGAGGGAGGGAGGGAGGGAGGGAGAAAGAGAGAGAGAGAGAGAGAGAGAGAGAGAGAGAGAGAGAGAGAGAGAGAGAGAGAGAAGAGGCGGGCCATGAGCACAAGGAGAGAGAGGGGGAAGGAAGGGGCAAGAGGACAGAGCAGGGTCAAGGAAGGCAAGATCAAGAGTGGAGGGGCAGGCAGCTCCTTTTATAGTGAGTCAGGCACGCCTGGCTGTTGCTGGGTAACTGTGGGGTGGAGCTTAGACAGAATGCTAACAGAGGGTATCAGGAGGCAGAAACTATTATACCCAGCTCTCAATACTGCAGACCACCTGCCAGGCAAAGGGTGCATGCAGTAGTGGCACAATTATTATGGTGATACTTAACTACTCCCTGATCTGACTTATAACCCTCACAAGACGGAACCCTTGCTTCTAGACTGTAAACCCAGTCAAGAACTCATGACTAAAGAGATTGTAGGCTCTAGGAGAAAAATCAAACAACGTTCCTTAGATGAGGTGGCGTAGCATCCAAGTTCCTTACAAATATATGCCTGCAATTTACACCTGCAAGCAATCACTAAGCAATCACTTCCCAATTGAGCAAACATCCCTAAAGATGTCCTTAGTCTGACATCAGGTAACATGCATGAAAATATTTCTTAAGGCATGAGAAAACAGCCATCGTAAGAGTCATCAAATCCTTCCTGCCAGGATGAACTATAAGTCCCTTCAGACTGAGCGGAGCAACCTCTGGCTGTCAGTTGCTGGGTCCAGCCTTAGCATCAGGAAGCAAGTCTGTGGCATGTTCTCATCTGCATCCCTAGCAGCCCTGTGAGTAAGATAGAGGACCTAATGAAACCCTTGGTCCAGTCTAACTTCTTCCTACTTGAAAAGCTCCTTAATACCACATAATGCAAAAAGCATCGAGAACACAGTATCTTAGCCACTAGTCTAAGTATGTGGAAGAGACGTTATGAATAAGGCAACTCTTATCAAAGAAGACATTTTAAATGTGGGCTTAATTTTGGGGGGTTTGTCCATTATCATGTTGGCGAGCACAGTAGCATGCAGGCAGACATAGTACTGGAGAAGTAGCTTTGGAGAGTTTTACATACCAAACCATAGGTAGAAATATATGTATGTATGTATGTATGTATGTATTGTGAGAGAGACAGAGAGAGACAGAGAGACAGAGAGAAGATATTAGCTGTTGAAACTTCAGATCCCATCTTCAATGAACACTTTCTCCAACAAGACTTCAAGTCTTAATTCTTCTGATTCCTTAAAATAGCACCACTCTCTGGTGACTAAGCATTCACAACTATGAGTCTATGGGGGAGGGGCTTCCCCATCAAACTCAGGACACTATAAAATGTAAGACACACTCCTGTTATAATTAAAAATCTTTATAGCAGCTTCAGAATTTCTATTATCATCAAATGCATGTTATTTTATTTTAATTATGTTAATAACTATAACTATATATACATATATATATATAGTGTGTGTGTGTGGTATGTCTGTGTTATGTGTGATATGTGTATGTATGTGTGGTCTATGTGGTGTGTGTGTATGTATGTGTGGTGTGTGTGGTATGTGTGTGTGTGTGGTGTATATGTGTGGTGTGTGTGTGATGTATGTGTGGTGTGTGATGTATGTGTGGTGTGTGTGTATGTGTGGTGTGTGTGTATGTGTGGTGTGTGTGTATGTGTGGTGTGTGTGTATGTGTGGTGTGTGTGTGTGTGGTGTGGATGTGTGGTGTGTGTGTGTGATATATGTGTGGTGTATGTGTATGTGTGGTGTGTGTGTATGTGTGGTGTGTATGTGTGGTGTGTGTGTATGTGTGTGGTGTGTGTGTGGTATGTGCGATGTATGTGTGGTGTGTGTGATGTATGTGTGGTGTGTGTGTATGTGTGGTGTGTGAATGGTGTGTGGTGTGTGAATGGTGTGTGTGGTGTGTGTGGTGTGTGTGGTGTGTGTGTGTGGTGTGTGTGGTGTGTGTATGTCTGTGTGTGTTTGTGAGTTGGGGGTGAGGGGTATGATGTGTGCCTGAGCACAGGGGCCTTTTAAGGCAGAGGAAGGAGGGAATCAGGTCTCTGGAGCTGGAACAGCTGGCCGCCCAGCAGCCTGAGATGGTGCTGAGATCTGAACCTTCTCTGCAGAGCAGCATGTATACACATACACAACTGCTGAGCTGTCTCTCCAGCCTGCAAGTACTTTGGCAAATGTACCAGTTTTCAACTGCACCATGAAATCTAAATGGATTATGAACTCCCTGTACAGGGCTTCTTGTCGGCCTTTGCAAGATTGAGAAAGGAGGGCTTCGAAAACCTGAGTCCACTCTCTCAGGCTTCCATGGAGTAAGGTCCTGTCCCCAAAACACAAACAGAAACAAAACCCAGAAAGCAATCGAGCTGGGGTGGAGCTCAGCTGGCACGAAGCCCTGGGTTCAATTCCCTGCAATTTGGAACAAATGCTGTATAATCCTGCTGCTCAGGATGATAAAATGTGACAGCAGTTCCTGCCACGAGCTAAAACAAAACAAAGGATTAGCTCCTTATAAGTTTGATTAATATACTATTCCTGCTATCTGCATATCTTGATTACTATACATTATTTCTTCTAAGGCTGTTAAAGTGCAGCTGTCCACATTGTCCGAGGAATGGACTTTATTCCGTGGGCAATGCCGGTAGACCAAGGCTTTCCCTCTTCAATGGACCAATCACTACAGGGCTTTGCTTTTCTCCCGGATTTAAAAGTCAGCCACAGCTGGGGCCCTCAGGACAGTTCCTTTTTCCCTCCCTAGAGGAAAGAACCTTGTTTTCTGGCTAAACAGGTTTACACAGCTACGGAACAATGGACTCCAGGCTAGCCTTAGCCACGGAGGAGCCCGTTAAGAAAGACAGTCTCAAGAAATACAAGATCCTCTGTGTGGTAAGTACAGCGGTTAACTTCAGTCTTCACAAGCTCCGTGGCAGAAGTGGACGGGATGCCTTGGGCTCCTTTGTGTTGCTATTTACGTTAGAATGCTAAGTAAATTGTGTCCAGCATTATTTCTGACAGAATCTGAGACCGCGTTGGACTGATTTTGTTTCCACATGTTTATAATTAGAGACCAAGCCATTTTTGAATGGTGCTCTTGTCCGAGCAAGAATTCAGCAGCTGGAGTCATTTAAACACATCTCTCTTAAGGAACTGTTGATTTTCATCACCATTTCATTCTATTTATTTTCTGTGTGGACGTTGTTTCTTTTGCTTCCTTCTGAACTTTCATCTTTTTATGTGATTTAATATTCCCTGACCCAAAATATAATGCTCCTTGCTCTTATTAATTTGTATTTATCCTTCATCAAACTTTGGAGAAGTGGGGAACTCTGTCCAGCACCCCAGTTTCTTGTGGCCCATCTAAATGTGTGCTCCCCCCATAATGAAGTGTACCTTTATCGACTGATCCACCTCCTCCCTCCGTGTTTCCAATTTGAATGTCCAATAATATGGGGATGTTGTTGAGGGTCTTATTTAAATTATGCCTTCCCCCAACCCAAGCCACCATCTCTGACTTCTCACCAGGTCTTCCTTAACTTCGAATGACTCGTGCCTGCTGACTCACCCAGCATCTCAAAACAAATGCAGTTGTTTTTTTTTTTTTTCTTCACATCTGTCTTCCTGCAGCTTTCCCTGGGCTCCTCCGGGCCAACATATGTTAGCTCTTCTTTCTGTTTCCCTAGCAAAGATCAAGCAAAGCATGGGCTATGGCCTGTGAGTACAATAAGCTCTCAGTAGGTCCTCAGAAGTTGTCCTTCCAGGACTTACAGGACCCTCCTCACAGCTTTCCCACCATTGGCTTTATCTTAGTTTGTCACTCAGGAACCAATCCCCTGGGAGCTAAATCTAGGTCCTTAACGTATTGTTATATTTTTCATTTCTTTTCCTTGCTGAAGCACCTGTGGGCAGGCACACAACTTAGGTTTCTTTCCACAGGACACGTCCTGCTCTTCCTGGGGCCTGGGACTTGCTGGTTAGCATAATCATACAGGCCCTGGAGCCATGGAATGTGCCTCCGGCCGTGCACATCTCTAGGCACGTGGTGGGGGTTGAACTCGGGTCCTCCGTTTCTAATGCAAACACTGAACCGAAGGAGCTATCTCTCTGGCCTGAGGATATACATTTTTCTAGGCCATGCTTTTTTCTTATATATATATATTAGGAAGTTCGCTAATTTAAAATCATATCTCAAAAAAGACTCTAATGGTTCCATTTCTTATTTTTTTTAAATAAGTTTCTGTTAAAACTTTAAAGGTCTCAGTGGGTATCATGGTACATGCCCATAATTATAATACTTAGGAGGTAGAGGCACTAGGGTCAGTGGTTCAAGGTCACCCTCAGCTACCTACTCAGTTTAAGGCTGGTTAGACTGATCTCAAAAACTAAACAACAAAACAAAACTGAAAAATAACACACCAAAAGGTTTCTACCCAACCCTCCGACACCTTTCATCAAGCTGAGGCCAAGTGTTGGACTCTCAGTATGCTTCAGAATCTAGAACATTCTTTCCTACTTTGTATTCAGCATTAGGTAAGAAGCTTTTAATAAAGTACACATTGAAAGAAAGAAGGAAAGAAAAGTGCAGGCAAGCAGGAACACAAGGGAGAAATATGAAACCATGAAAAGTATAAACTTTAACATTACAAAATTTTAAAGCACAGTAAAAACAGACAGGCACTGTCCTATGGGACATTTAAATGGAATTAACAAAAAAAAAAAAAAAAAAAAAAACACAAAAGAAGAGGTCAGAATGTATTAATCTGTAAATGTATAACAAACACACCAAGTTCTCTTGAAAGGTTTGTTCTTCGCTTTTAAATTATAACCACATTTATTTTTATTTTCAAAAGTAATTTGAACTCATGTCTGTTAGCATGATCTTAAATTTTTAAAATTACAGTTATGGGAAGGGGTGCACGTGTGCTGTAGCACACATATACAGAAGTCTGAAAACAGAACACATTGCGGGGGGGAGGGGTATTGCTTTCTATTTCCACTCTGTGGGACCCAGGGATCAAACTCAGGTTACTGGGCTTGGCAGCAAGCACCTTTATGCGCTGAACCATCTCAGTGAACCCTGTAGGGCTTGTGCAGTCCCGGTAGCCCATTCTTATCACTTGAACACGGTGGTAGTTTAGATTACAGGGAGAGTCTAATCTGATTGAAACTGGGAGTCTCCTGCACTGGGAGGCTTTGCCAGCAGGATTGAGCTAAGCGAACTCACTCCACACTCACTGGCCAGGAAGCTCCCAGACCATGTGAAGTCCCGTTCACAAGCCGAAGAGCAAAGGCGAGACTTCCAGTTAACTCTGTATGTTGACGTGTGTTAATTATTTGCGGTGTCCTCTGACTAATTAGCAATGAGGCACTTAAAGGTTTCACAGTTCTACTAGACGCCAGAGCAAATTCTTATGAATATTCTCCGAGGGAAAGTCTAGTAAGAAAAATAAAAAGGGCAAAGGTGAGGGTATATAGCCCCGGTGGATTCAATGCCTGCTTTCACTCAATCTGGAGTTAACTTAATATATTTGAAATATGAAAGTGTTCGAATCTGGGCATCTGCAATAAACAGTGTACAGAATATTTTCTCATGGGATTGGATGTGTCTCAGGTATTAGAATACTTGTCTAGCATGAAGTCTTGGGTTTGATCTCCAGTCATGGAGGAAGGAGGGATGAGAGTTAAAGAGCATCCTTGGAGAGACGGTAAGTTTGAGGCTAGCCTAGGCTCCATGGGGACTTGTTTCAGAAGCAGGAATAAAAACAAATCTCTTTTCTTGGACATTAAATGAAATGACATGCTTTTGTTTTGCGTCTGAAACCTTTAATAATTAGCAGGATGCCTACACTGTGAATTGATTGCTGTCTAGAGGAAAGGTACATGTTTGTCATTTTGTTTGTGTATTTAAAAGCCACAGAGATGACTTCTCCTTTCTGTAATAGGTTCTTCTTGCTTTGTTGGTGATTGTATCACTTGGATTAGGCCTGGGACTGGGACTCAGGAAACGTGAAGAGCAAGGTACAGACCGAGGCATTTTTACAAAATATGCCCCCCTCCCCTCAACCAAACCAGCCTCTTCTGGCTTTAACTCCTTGGAACCTGTCTGTTCTCTGGCCCCCAAGCCCTCCCCTAGCTCCCTGGCCATCAGTGTTACTGATTGTTGTTCATGGACTTTCCTCTTTTACCCTGTGCACAGAGAGGAAACGGAGTCCAGAGGAGCTAGTCACCTTCTGTCCCAGGTCCTGCAGTTACTAGACATGTCTGATGACTCTGTCTAGCCTCTTAACTCCCATTGTGTCCAGGCCCTTGACCTCCACTTCTTCAGCCTCTTGATTCCTCAAGTTCTTTGTTGCTATGGCTACCTCCTCTGTGCTTCAATAGCATGTTGATATTGTCACAATTTTCACATCCCATTACACGGTTAATCAATGACAAATTTTTAAAAAGTAGGCCATAATAAAAGCATCATTTTTCTCTTATAATGAAACAAAGACAATGTGGGGCTGGAGAGATGGCTCAGTGGTTAAGAACACTAACTGCTCTTCCAGAGGTCCTGAGTTCAAATCCCAGCAACCACATGATGGTTCACAACCATCTGTAATGGAATCTGATGCTCTCTTCTGGTGTGTCTGAAGAAAGCAACAGTGTACTTACATATAATAAATAAATCTTTAAAAAAAAGAAGCAAAGACAAATAGGAGATATATACTCTTTTAAAAGAAGATTTATTATATATATTTATATATAACTATATATATTTATTATATGTATTTATATATTATTATTATATATATATATATTATATGTAAGTACACTGTAGCTGTCTTCAGACACACCAGAAGAGGGCATCAGATCTCATTCCAGATGGTTGTGAGCCACCATGTGGTTGCTGGGATTTGAACTTGGGACCTCTGGGAGAGCAGTCAGTGCTTTTAATCACTGAGCCCTCTCTCCAGCTGGAGATATATACTCTTAATTATGAGATCATAGTCCCTTTGTTTTATCCTACTGGTATGAATAGCAATATACCACTTATAAGTAACAATATAAGCATTTTGTATAATTTTTAAAATTTTATTTTATTGAGTATCATGCATATGTGTGTGTGTGTGTGTGTGTGTGTGTGTGTGCTCGAGTGTGCACGTGCAAATGCATGTGGAAATCAGAAGACAAGAATCTGAGGAGCTGGTTTTTCTCACTTAGTTCTTGGGTTCTTGGGACTCAACTCAGGACACCTGGCTCACATGAGAAACACCTTAACTTTCTGAGCCAACTTAATTCTATATTTCTTAGTGGATTGTGTTTGTGTTTTAAGTCGGGTGAAATATGAAGCCTGTTTTTAACTCACTTGATGTCCCTTTCAGTGTGATTAATACATTTCACTGAGAAAGGACTCAGCATCTCTGTACCAGGGAGACACTTGGGGAGGTGAGCTGACAAATTTCCAGTCATGTTTCCATTTGAGAACTGACACACAATTCTTCTAGCAACACAGGAACACAGAGATTAAAAACACAAAGTTGGCATTAAATGGAAAATTCCTGTCATCTTGTGGTCACCAGACTGCTGTTTCTGAGGGGTGTGGCTATTCCCAGCTAGAGTAAAAGCTGCCAAGTTCTTTTAGCGGTATCACATGGTGTGACATGCACTAATGGACATTAGTTCTTGGCTATTTTATCTTTCACGTTGACTTCAAAAAGCATAGACTAACCTCTAGACAAGATCCCCTATTGTCTCAGCATTTTGGTTCATTTACTTCCTCATACCTACTGCCTGGGTTCCCAGAGTCTCCCCTAGAGCGTTTCACGCCCCCTCTCTTCAATCAGGGCCCCTTTTCAATATTCTGTGGCATTTAGCACAGTCAGCCCATTTAGTAATTCTTGTGCCCTCTTCTCTTAGGCCCAAATCCTGAGCAACTTTAACCGTTCTCTGTTTTATGTAATCCTTACTCATTTTCAGTGTAAACTGGCAATGCATAGGTTTTAAAAATGTTTATGTATTTTTAAAACTTAGTCATGTGTGCATTTTTCTTTCTTTCTTTTTTTAATGTACTCACTGAAAACTGAACACCAACCTGTGTTCAGTGTTTTCTAACTGGGGTGTAGTGGTGAAGAAGACAGGCAAAGGCCCTTTTAACAGTGTCCATTTCTAGGTTGAGGATGTAGTCCCATTGGTACAGTTGGGCTAGTACTTGCCTAGCATGAACTGGATGTGGTGGTGCAAACCTATAGTCCCAGCACTGAGAAGGCAGCAGAAGTTGAAGGCTGTTTCCAGCTATATAGTATTGGGGAGGGGCAATGGGGGTCCTAGGGAAAAGATAAAGGAAACCAAAAAGAATAAACTTTTATGTCAGACAGATTTATGAGAATGGTGGGGGTGCAAAGTGACTGACATTTGAGTTATGAGCTCGTAGGAGTGGGGATTCTCTCTGAGGAAGACTGTCGCTTCCTCAGAGAAACAGCAAATGCAAAGGCCTAAACCAGGAAGAGTAAATGTCTGCTGTGTCCCACTGAGGAGACAGCAGGAAGGCCATGATCTACACTTAACAGGGCCAGAGCAAGGCCGGCACAGGATGGGGTCGGCCAGGGAGCGCTGAATCCCTAAGGGCTGGTATATCAGAGCTTAGTCGTGGGTTTGGACTGGAGAGTTTGAGCTGAGGAATAGAAGAGTCTGGTTTGTTTCCAAGTGGAGCATGAGCTAAGGCTGCCATGGTCCAGACATGGAAGCATGGGGACAGAAGCAGAGAGTGTATACAGGTGGGCCCGGGACAGTCGAGCTCACTTGTCTTGAAGCAGGTGGCAGTAAGTATTTGGATCCTGAAACCATTTGTCTGGGTAGAGCTCATGTTTAAAATGAAAAGGAGATGCCCCCAGGAGAGCCCCATGGTCTTTCTTTGTTTATTTGTTTGTTTATAAATTTGGAAAGACAGTTTTCCTACTTGAGCTGGGTTTGAGGTAGAGGCAGGGTTGAGGGCAGTACTAGTTAGGATATAAGATCCAGCTGTTCAGTTTTAATCTATTGTAATACCACCTTAAAGATAATCTGAATGTCCTGTTTCATATATTTTGGGGTCAAATAGAGTAGGCCAGATTTGTGAGGTTTAAAACCTTCCTACGAGTTTTACCACTGTCTTCATCTGGCCTTCCTGCTCTACTTCCTTTTACTTTTTAAAAGAGATTTATTTACTTCATGTATGTGGGCACACTGTCGCTGTCTTCAGACACACCAGAAGAGGGCATCAGATCCCATGACAGATGGTTGTGAGCCACCATGTGGTTGCTAGGAACTGAACTCAGTCCCTCTGGAAGAACAGCCAGTGCCCCTAACCACTGAGCCATCTTCAGTCCCCTCTACTTCCTTTTTGAAAGGTTTTTTTTTTGTTTGTTTGTTGGCACATTTTGAAGTGAGTAGTCTCAAATACCATCCTTGACTCCCAAGCTGTTTATATATTGTTTGGCCTCTGTGTTCATTGGCTTCTGTAAAAGGCAGCAAAAGCCACATATTCAGTTTCTCCCCTTGCAACTGACTGGTTGTCCTAATAAGTGAAACTCGATGTCATTTTGTTACATTATTTAAGGAGTCTTTTATTAATGTTCAGTTTCTATGGCCACCTTTTTGTTTTTCCCGCCACTTTACTCTGATACCCACCACAATGTTTGAAATATAACAAAGCTAAAATGACACTTATGTGTACTTGGGCTAGTGGATTGCTTGTCTAGCATGTGTAAGGCCATGGGGTTTAATCACCAGCACCCATCACCTGGGTGCGGTGGCACATTCGTCTTATACCAATAATCTTCTGACACTTATTTTCTGGAGTGAGTTTCTAAAATTGACGTTGCTAGTGTGTGTGTGTGTGTGTATGTGTATGTGTGTGTATGTGTGTGGTGTTGTGTGTGTGTGTGGTGTATGTGGTGTGTGTGTATGTATGTGTGTGTGTGGTATATGTATGTGTGTGGTGTATGTAGTGTGTGTGGTGTACATGTGTGGTGTGTGTGTGGTGTGTGTGTGTGGTGTGTGTGTGTGGTATATATGTGTGTGGTGTATGTGGTATGTGATGTGTGTGTGGTGTGTGTGGTGTATGTGGTGTGTGTGGTGTGTGTGTGTGGTGTATATGTGTGTGGTATATGTGGTATGTGGTATATGTGGTGTGTGTGTGTGTGTGTGTGTGGTGTGGTGTGGTGTATGTGTGTGTGTGTGTGTGGTGTGGTGTGTGTGTGTGTGTGTGTGTGGTGTGTGTGTATGTATGTGTGTGTGTGGTGTATGTGTGTGGTGTGTGTGTGGTGTATGTGGTGTGTGTGGTGTATGTGGTGTGTGTGGTGTATGTGTGTGGTGTGTGTGTGGTATGTGATGTGTGTGTGTGGTGTATATGTGTGTGGTGTATGTGGTATGTGGTGTGTGTGTATGTATGTGTGTGTGTGGTGTATGTGTGTGGTGTGTGTGTGTGTGGTGTATGTGGTGTGTGCTGTGTGTGTTGTGTGTGTATGTATGTGTGTGTATGGTGTGTGTGTATGTGTGTGTATGTGTGTGTACGTGTGTATGTATGTGTGTGTGTGTGTGTGTTTTCAAGAGCTCTAATGACTTGCCCTTAGCACAGTTGGACCTCCATCTTCTCAGCAGGGTAGACGAGCGCCTGTCCTCACATCTTTTGAAAGCCACCTTCCCAAACTACACATTGCTAATTTACGAAGAGCCCAGCCCCTTTCCTGAGGCAGTGCAGTCACCCTGCTCCCTGCTTGCTTTGGTTCTACCCCTCGTGCTCCCAGATATGCAGATAGATGGTTTGTATACATCCATTCCTCTTACTGGGCCCAACATCCTCATATTGGACCATAAACATGCGCAATAACGCTGGCCAACTTGTAAGAGGCTGTCCTGTGTCTTTCCTGCAGGCAGCTGCAGGAAAAAATGCTTTGACTCGGCACCCAGAGGACTGGAGGGCTGCCGCTGTGACTCGGGGTGCAAAGGCCGAGGAGACTGCTGCTGGGACTTCGAGGACACCTGTGTAAAATCCAGTAAGGGCTCTGACAGTCTGTGCGTCTGTTCACTAGCATGTGAATTATGCTGACGGCATTCTGATAGCACAGCTTTCTGCTCTGTGTTAGTTTCCAGGGCTACCATAACAAAGTACCATAGTCTAGGCAGCTTTAAAAACAAAACAACAAACATCAAAGCGAAGTCCTTTCTTCCAACCCTGGAGGCTAGAAATCTAACAGCTAGATGTTGGCAGCATTGGCTGAGGGAGAAGAGTTTCAGCCTCTTTTCTAGGGTCTGGCTTGTCACTGGCAAAATCGCAACTTTGCCTACACTGTGACACGATCTACATTTCTGACAGCCTCCCTCTGCCTTTACTGTCACATGATCCATGTCTCTTCGAATAGCCTTCCTCGACGTCCCTTGTCACATGATTATTCTCCGTCTCATTGCGCAGTTCTGCACGTAGCATCTGTCTGGATACCTACACAAGGTGCACACAGGGGCCTCACTGACCGCAGTGGAGTGATAATCGTACAGGAAGTGAAATGGGAGCTAATAACCTGGTTTCCATGGCATTCCCAGATTCTGTGACCTCTGTTCCCCTTGACTGGCTGTCCTTAGACGAGGCTGGGCAAAGCTGCTCCTGACGCTTTGCCGCGTGGACTTCCCACACCTGAGACGGAATAGGGCCGGGATCCGGAACATCTGCAAACACAGAGTCTAAGTTCAACTTAAGAAGCCCCATCACTCTCCGCTGCCCATGCAAGGAGAGTGGAGTCACAGCTTTTCTGTTTTGTTTCTTTCTGATGTATTTCCATTCATTGAGTCTGATAAACCAAGAGTCTGACTGTAATAATGCAGGGGAGCATGTGGCATTGGTGGTCTCTGTATCCTGCAACCTAAGGGTTCAGAACCGCGTTGAATACCTTTTCAGCTCAAATATGGAGGTGCAACCCATTCCGTTGTGGGGAGAGCAGACTGCAGGCAGCCCTCTGTTCCTGTGCGGATGACTGTCTTCAGAGGAAGGACTGCTGCACTGACTACAAGACCGTCTGCCAAGGTAAGCAGTGGGTAAGCAGTGGCCACCTGTGCATCTGCCTCCCGGCCTTCACTGGAACTTGACGTCTTGTAGAGCTATTCCAAGCTACCAAGATTTTGAAAGAACATTTTAGCTGTTACTCATGTGGAAGAAGAGATGGAATGTTTCTAGAGTGAGGTGAAGTGGGGTTTAGAAGGGAAGTCTGTTTCATAAAGAGATAAAGAGCTTTGTTCTCCTGCCACCATGTAGACAGCAAAGGGTTTCCAGTCCGGGGACAATGCCATGTAGACATGTGGCTTGAGACGGTAGCTGGAAGTGCTCAAAGTTAAAGCATGCTGAGAAGGTTTTATACCAGCAATATTAAGTGATCTGTGTCCGGAATATTCTCCAGACTGAGAACCCTCAGGGACTTACCACAGATGCAGGGTCCCAGTGCAAGCCTGTGACTCAGGCTGTGTCAGGTGCTTCCTAAATATCTCACATCGCTGGAAGTTTGCTAATGCTTCAGCATACATGACAGCTTATGAAAAATGCACATTGTGTGAGCATTGATCTGCTTTGCACCCCAGTTCCTGTCCCTGTAGCTCTGTGCTGAACCAAATTGATGTTTTAAATATGCTAGAGAAATTAAATTGGAGTCTAAGTTTTGAAATAAGAGACAGAAGTTAGCCTATCGATGTTGCTAGATCTGGGTTCTCTTAATCTAGAAATGATAGAAATAGGAACTGTCCTCTGTAGTCTTGAGAATTTGAATACTTGGTCCCCAAGTTGCAAGGTGCTGTTTGGAAAGGTTCTGAAGGCATGGCTTTGCTGGAGGAAGTGTTTCTGTGGGTGGCCTTTCAGAGATAAAATCTCTTTACTACTTCCAGTTTGTTCTCTCTCTGTGTGCATGGTCAAGGATGTGAGCTTCCAGCTTTCTACCCTGGCTGCCACACCCCTTGGGGTAAGCCTCCTTGCCACAACAAACTCTTATCCTTCTGGAACTTTAAGCCCAAATACATTCTCTCTTCTTTAAGGTATCTTCGTTGCAATGTTTTGTAGATCTGACTAACTGCAAGAAAGAAAAAACTTGGCAACCAGAGAAGTTCCCATAGAAATCTTTTGTGCAAACAAGGGATTTCAGGATGTAGTGTCCTGGTCCCTTCTGGCCTATGTCTGAGCTCAGCTATGGGCTGCTAATTGGTTAGCAGTAGCAACTATAACAGGGCCGGTTCTGAGAGGCATCCTCAGCTTCTCCATGAGTAGGATATATTTGTAACTCTTACATGTTAACATGGGGGATTGGGGCATGCCTTGGGCCCTTAATTCAGTCTTTATTTTATGAATTTCTATGAAAGCAAAAAGTGGATTTGCTACCCCCCCAGGCCATGATCATTTTATCCTTTGTTTGTGACTCTTATCTGTCTCACAATTACTCACTGTAGTCTGAGAGTAGAGAGTATGTTCTGTATTGATATATATGAGTCATATGTATTTTATATTTTTATATAAAAATATTTAAAAATAATCAGAGCCAGGCTTCTTGGGAAGTGGCCTGAGATGGTAACAGTTTCCAAATACTTAATAGTAACTACTGAGTCACAATTTTTTTCCTGAGTATTTAGAAAGCCAAGTACGGTTTATGGTTGGCTTAACTTCCTAATTCCACTGACTGCAATTTTTGTTGGCCTTGTATTCTCCTTTTTGCCTCAATTTTGTAGCTTTAATATTTTATCTGAAGGCTTGTGCTGAGGGCTGAGGTCATGTAAAATTTTATCTGAGTTTATTGCTTGGCTGTACCATGAGAATCGGTTGTTATAAACAGGGCTGAAATTTAGTCTTATACACATTTGTTAGTCTGGTGGGCTAATCAGTTAGTTGCCTCTTTATTTCCAAATTAAATATACTGCTGTCTCATTCTAAAGACACAGTTTTTGTTTTTGTTTTTGTTTTAGATTTAAATAAATAGTTTCAGAGAGTAGTTTGGAGGGAGTTTGAATGGTTTTGGAGTAAGAACTTGCTTGTGGTTTTTATATTTTGACAAATTTAGAAAGCTTGAAAAACTCCGATTAATTTCTATCAAGCAGAGACAGAGAGCCATCTTGTGTTTTCCTCATGTCTGTCCACTGCCTACCTGAAACACAACATTTCATGGTCAACCCCCCCTCCTGATGACAAAGCATAATTTTTAGTAAACATAGTGTGACTTGCAGATAATTCAGAGTGAACAAGGCAAAGGTAAACTCAGTAAGATAAGCAACTGGATTATAAACCTGACTATAAAAAAGACTATTGAAATAAAATTGCTGAATTTGTAGCCTCTGGCGGGGTTGAAATTCCTTGTCCTCCTAGAGAACACTCCGCTCTTTGTTTGCTATTAGGCAAGGACTGAACTCTGTATCTCTAGTTGTTCTCAACTAGTGAACTGTTATCGCAAAGGAGTAACCCAGGTAGATTCCTGCTTATCGAGGTAATAGAGTGATGCTGGTCTGACCTCTTAGATGATTCACAGTGAGGCGTTGCCATGGAATCTAGAATCCAGGGCTGTGAAAATACATATCTCCAGATCATATCTTTTCTTCTTAAAATAGTCTTGTGTGTGGAAGTGTTTGCCTACATGTACATCTGTGTCTGCTCTCCATGGGTGGAGAAGAGGGTGACAGATCTGAGACTGAAGCTAAACATGGTTGTGAACCTCCACGTGGGTGCTGGGATTTGAACCCTGGTCCTCTGGAAGATCAGCCAGTGCTCTTAACAGCTGAGCCATTTCTACAACATTGTATTTTCTCTACTTTTTTAAACAAAAATATACACGTGTTTTTCCTTGCTGTCTTCCTCCTCTGTGTCTCTGTCTCTAGCTGTCTCTGTCTCTCCCTCTCAACAGAGATTATTTCAAAGCTGACCTTAGCATCACAGCACTGGAACATTTTCAGTATGTGCTTTGAAAAAATTACAGATTTAATGACATTATAATACTACCCATAACTATAATTACTTCGGGTCTTGAACTATCCAATCTTTGTTTCATAATAGCTTTTAAAATATTGAAGCAAAATGAAAATATGTGTTTATTACTGCAACTGACTCATGCATTTCAAGTTGTTTAGGAAGCTACGCTCTCCCCTTTGTGCCTCTGACATTTTATATTCTGGAGAAATGGGGTCATTTGTTCTACAGAGTCTCCTAGTCTAGGTTTTGCTGATTAAATCCTTTGTGACCTAAGTAATTTACCATTCCAGAAATTTCCAGAAATTTAGAAGTTAGAGCCAGAGCATTGTTGAAACTCTGCTATTGAGTGAGTGAGTTATTGACCTCCATGATACACAGCATGTGTGCTTGTACCTTCAGGGGGAGGTGTCAGTAGGAGTCGCACAGAGCCACACAAGTCTTCTGTCTTCTCTCTTCTGTCAGTGAGCCGGCATATTTTATAAAGGGAAACACACAGCAAACTTTTGTGGTTAAGATTTTTCAGTATTTTTTATTTAATACCAACCACTCGTTAGCCATTTCTTTTCTTCATGGTTTCCTTCCTCATTTCTTCAGGTTTTTATTAAATCTGTTGTTTCTACCACCATTGTGAAAATATCCTTGAGGTGAGGACGTGAGAAAAACAAACCCGTTTAATGAAGAAATGTTCTTTTTGCTTGAGGACTTTGTTTCTCTGGATGGAGTGACTTTCCTTCCTGGCACTCAGCAGTGTAAATCACTGATCTCCAGCCTTTACAGCCACTGCCCTTGTCATTATGTGAGATAGAGCGTGCTGTGTCCTAGAAGTTAGTCATCAGTCATCAGATTGGCAGCAGTTTAGCAGCTGGAGAAGACACACCCAGATAAACCCCTGCTTCCCTCTGTATGGCACAGCTGTCTTAAATTTGTGATCTGCTTTGCAGGAGAAGACCCATGGGTGACAGAAGCCTGTGCCTCATCCCAGGAGCCCCAGTGTCCAGAAGGGTATGAGACGTCATCTTCTTTTAATAGCAGGCCCATGATGCTGTTAAGGAGGAACCAAGGAGTTTCCACACTGTCCTCTCTCCTCGTGGATTTGCAATCAACAGGCATTTATTTGCTTTGTCGATGACAAATTACTTTTGCATATTATTTGATTATATTTGAATAGTGTCAGGAGTTGGCTTTCTCCTGTGGGAAGGGTCTTATAAGAGTTAAGCCTCAACTAACAGAGATTCCTTTGAATAAGACAAGAGACTGGAGATTGATGCAAACATAAGAGGTTTATTTTCCAGTGTGTCGGGGTCGACCCTCAAACAGCTCCTCGTGGCGAGTGTCTGGAAGGTGACCCCGAATGGCTGTAACAAGCAGTTTTTATACTTTTTAGGGGTCACAGGTTACATCAGCAAGGTTACAGTTTATACTTATTGGCTAAGCACATTGACCTTTGAATCTATTGGCTAGTAAGCCTATGACATGCATTTGAACTCTATCTGGGACCAGAGGGTCAGTACATTCTGCAGGTTGACTGGAGGTAGGAAGATGATACTTAGTCTAGTCTTGACCAGAGGCCCTGAGGCGGTAGGTGTGAGGCTGGGTCCTTCAGTCTCAAGTTTCGTCCATTGTTTAGCCCATATTTTAGCTGTTTTCTTAATCTCTGCCCCATCTTTGTCCTTGCACGTCTTGTGGACAGGACAGATTTTGGGTCAAGGGTTTCATGGGTAGGTTGGTGTTCCCCTCCACTGGAAGTCCTGCCTGGCTAGAGGAGGTGACCACTTCAGGCTCCATATTCCCAGCTGCTGGGGTCTCAGCTAGAGTCACCCCATAGACTCCCAGGAGCCTCCTCATCCCTCGTTGCTGGCTTATCCAAGAGCCCACAACTGATTTTCATTCTCTCTCCCGACCGGCTCTCTCCCCACCCCTCCCAACACTTGCTCTCTACCCTGTTCTCCTCCCCACCTCCTCTTCCACCCAGATGACTATTTTATTTCCTCTTCTGAAATAAGAAGAGGTCTTTGGGTCTGTGGATTATAACATGGTTATCCTGTACTTCATGGTGAATGTCCACTTGTAAGTACACAGCATGTGCCTTTCTGTCTGGGTTACCTCACTCTGGACCTATTTGTCATATACCAACATTCCCAGGGCCCAATGGGCAGCACTGGAATTCAGACTAAATTTATGTTCACTGGGACTCTTTAGTCAATTAACATCCTTACATTTAACACATCCTTCAGCTGAGGGGAGGTGAAGGGGAAAAAAGGCTGACAGGACACAGGAGACAACCACCCACCATGTCTCTTTTCTTATATGTGTGACCATTGTTCTTCTTATGCCTAAAGACTTGTCTCTTGTCACCTCCCACCAGGGTGACCTTCCTCCTTTTGCCCACCACCCACAATGGGCCCAGCAGTTAGAGGACAGCAGGAGTGGGAGTGGCAAAAGCAGAAAGAATACCTGGCTTTATAAAGAATCAGCACCTTATAGTATCATTTCATAAGATAATATCATTTCATTAAGAAAAATGTTTATAGTCCTGGGCATGGCTGTATGTCAGGATAAGGAGTCCCAGGTACTTGGGAGAATGAGGCAGGAGGATCACTTGAGCCAAGGAGTTGGAAGACAGTTGAAGAAACAAAGAGATGATGTTTTTCTTTCTTTCTTTCTTTCTTTCTTTCTTTCTTTTTTTTTTTTTAAAAAAAGGTATATCATACATATTAAATTATAGCTCTTGAGACAGATCTTGGAAATATAAGGTCTAAGTAGATACCTATTAGACCAGAAAGACCAAGTCCCAGAATAAGAACCCAAAACTTTTAGCAGCAAAATTAGGTAGAAGCTTGAAAATCTTCACTGTCTCAGAGAAGAGAGCATAGTATTTTTAATTATACATATATTTAATTATATGAATATTTAATTTATACATAAATGGCAGAGATATGAAGGAAGCATGAATAAGATCTGAGTAAAATTTATAAAATGTTTATTAAGTATATACATTTACCTAATGTAGCTGGAGTCTATTCTGTTGTGGGCACAAAGGTTCTGTGTCCACAGATCACTAGGGAAACCAGAATTGTTAAACATACAGGGTCCTCTCTTCCACAGAGGAGATAAAATACCTGATTTCCTGCCCAGAAGGCTGAAAGTGGATTTTGTTAGTGACCTGGTGACTGTTTTTTGCCAGCTATGGAGACAGAGCTCATCTATGTTTTACTATAGAGGTAGACCTCAACCAACCACACAAGAATGTTTATCCCACACTCTTCCTCCCTAGCTCCCAGTTTATAGAATCCACCCTTATGGGGTATGTCACATGTACTTTATAGCTCGTGAGGGACCCTAAGGCCTTTTACATTCCCACACCCTCTTTACAGCTCCCTTCCCACTGAGGGACTTACAGCTTCCCCCTCCCACTAAGAACATTTTTGGTCCCAGGGAAGAATGCTTCAACCTTATCTGGGCAGACCCTGGAATGTAAGGGAAGAACCTTAATATATGACCCAGGCAGGTGCCAAGCAGTACTCCTTCCTGGGAAGCAGTGTCTTATCTGGGCATTTCTGGAATGTAGAACATAGGTCCTGAGATGCAACCCACATTGGCAGTAGCCAATCGATTTGAAAGTCAACTAAACCCACCAATGCTTGTATGCCTGGTCACCATCACTGTAGCCCACCCATTACTAAGTGTATGAAAACTATACTGACAGAGGGCTCAGGGCCGCCTCTCCTCTGGATGTAGGCCATCCCAGTGCACTGGACTATTAAACCTTTTGCTTCTGCATTGATCCCCAATCTCTTGTCTCATTCACGGGAACCTCAGATAGATAAGACTCAATTTGGGTCTTACACCTGCTGACCTCTTTTTGCTACTACCTCAGTCAGAGACTACTAGATTTAATCCCTTTAGCTATAGAATCTACCCTCACAGTTTTATGTACTCAGTAAAGGAGATCCTAAATAATCACACATTACACGCGTTAGACTTTACTGTGCACCTGGAATGAGAATGATTGTTGCCTGGAAACTCCCCCCCCACTGTACCCTGTTTTAAACATGCTGACAATGAACTGTCTGGCATCAGACTTGCCAAGTCAATCTGGACTGAGCTCTCTTCAGGGTTTGCTTCCCTGCAGGGTCCCCTCAGCATTCATCTCTTTACCCCCTCTTTTCCCTCTCACTCCTGTTAATCCCCTTGTTTTTTATGACAAGTTCCTCCCACCCACTTCTGTGTCTTTCTCCTAGGTGGATCTGACCTAGTGAATGTCATTAGGACTGTTTGTTTATAAACCTGTGGGTAGGATTGTTTTACAAGAGCACAGGGCTCTCATTCATGGCTCTGTCCCTGCAGAAAATACCTCTCCTTCCCCACCACACATCTGCATGTATCCTCAGGGAAGAAACAAGGCCCTGTGAGCAGCTCACCCCCCAGGCCAGGGTGTTGATAGGCCCTATCTTATGGAGGTAATCTTGGCTGCTCTGAGATTGCAACAGCCATATCTGGAAGTCAGTATTTTACACACACACACACACACACACACACACACACACACACACACACACACGCATACAGACACACACCCACACACATATACATACAGACACACATATACTCACACACAGATAGACACAAGCACACACACACACACACACACACACACACACACACACACACACACACCTACCTTCATTTATCTTTTATATCCTATCTTTTTCTTTTTCCACAATAGTCCCTGAGCCTTGATTCGGTGACATAGACATTTCATTTGTGACTAAGCATTCAGGATTGTTTTTCTCAGCACTTTGACCAGGTATGAGTCTCTGAATTAAATGCTGACCACTGCAAATAGATAATTCTCAGACCAAAACTGATAACAGCACTGGTCTACAAATAGCATGAACATAGCTACTTAGATAGACATATGGTATCCTTTTATCAAAACAGCACCACCTTCCCCTACACTCGGAAGGACAGATAATCCCTTTGTCTTGGGCCTGTTACACTGGTGAACCTCACCATCTCTTCTTCTCATGCTTGCATTTGGGATAAAGTGCTTGGCTCTATGTCAGGTGATCTGGCTCATACCGGTTCTTAGACTCCCCAGCCCTCTCCAGCATCAGCTTCTGGCAGAACAGCAAGCATGTACAACAAAGCTTAAATACTTGCTTTTCTCACGGCGCTCTGCACTAGGATCCTCTCTGAGCTTCATCTATGAGGCAAGTAATAACAATATGGGCCTGGAGAGACGGCTCTGGCCAAAAATGCTTGCTGCCTGTATAGAATAGCCAACTTTGGTGCCCAGCACCCACATCTCAACTGTCCAGCTCAAATACTATCTGTAACCATAGTTCTAGGGAATCCAATGTCCTCTCTGCCTTCAGACACCAGCAACATGCAAAACATACATGTACATACACATAATTAATGCTGAAAAGTAACGATTCCAAGCTCAGAAGGCCTTATGTCAGAAGTAGAAGATTTAAAGAAAGAGGGGACGTTTGCTACTTTAATATAACATATAAAGAGAAGTAAAGGAATATTATACATTATTCCTTGTAAAATCTCTGAGGTAAGCAGTCTTCACACCCCTACCCATTCCCCGCCCCCCCCAGTTTTGAGACTAGGTCTCACGTAATCCCAGCTGGTCTTGAACTTTTAGATCTTTCTACCTTCACCTCCTGAGCACTGAAATGGTGGACACTTATAAGACACAGAATATTTTCACCCCAATAAGATGCCCGTGTCTCCAGGCGACTAGCTTCTGATTCATTTCCACACTGGGCCATAATTTAGACTTTGCCATCAATGGGACCATGCTGTATTGACCAAGCTAGCCTAGTCAGTCAACAGGGAGGGAGTGAGGATTAAAAAGAGAGAAGACAGGAAGACAACATTATAATACTCCAGCCAGTTCTGAGGCTAAAAGGTGGGTTTAATTTTTATATCATTTTAATTACATGCAAGTAATAATAAGGCCAGTTCTAGGTTAAGAAACAAGTAAGACAGTAAACAGAAATAGGCAGGGGACAAGTAGGACAATAAGCATCATCCTGTAATCACTGTTTCCATGGGCTTGTCATGATGACCAAGATTATCTGACCATACTTCCAAGTCCTGGCCCAAAGTCAAATTTCTGCATGGAGCCTACTTCTTCATTTTAATCCCAGAGCAGATTCCTTCCTGAGTTTACTTTCTTGTACTGGCCCAAAGTCAAATTCTTGCCTGAAGCCTACTTCTTTGTTCTAACCCCAAATCAGATTCCTGTCTGAGCTGACTTCCTTGTTCTAGCCCAAAGTCAAATTCCTGTATGAAGTCTACTTCCTTGTCCTGGCCCAATGTCAAATTCCTGCTAAGTTTCTAGAAGGGGCCCCAAAAGCTCTCCACAGTGTGTGCCCTCCCACCCTTGGCTCTCTCTTGCCCTAACACTGTTAGAACTGTGGTCTTGAGACTCACGTGTACGTATCAGCTCTCTCTGGGCACGAATGCAGGGTCCTGCCCGGTCTGGACATTAGCCCCATTCTCTTACATAACTTATCAGTTCTTTAGCAGCCACACCTCCTAGAACGCCTCACAGGTCCAGCCATTGTCCTGTGCAGGTCACCTTGCTTTCATGGCTCCTTTGTGCCTTTAGACTCAGCATCTGGCACAGAGTTGTACTTGGAGATTTGTTGTTAATTAATCTGCAATAAACCAGTATTCTAAGCAGTCAAGCAAACTGTTGTTCTAGATTCCCTTCATGATTTTTTTCTACGATATGAAAGTGATGACTGTATTGGCCAACTTTTCGAGCTTTACTCAACCATGTTGAGGAAGCAGAAGCAATTTTCTTGTTTTACACAGCACTGACATTCAGACTTTTGATTTCAGCCATATTTGGGTAATTTATTAGAAAATTTTTAAGGATCTACTCTAGGTAGCTTTAAAAGTATGCTTTTATTTAAAATGGAATATATAACCCCTTGCACAGAGGTCAAAATTGCTTTGTTATATCCATTTTTAAAGCAATATGATGAAAAATTTACTTTGTTCATAGTTGCTATTCATGACAAACCCACATCAAAAACACCCAAATACCTGTCAACCTGGAGGAGGGGGCTGTGATTCATTCATGAGCGTAAAGATTTCAAGTCACCTTTTAAGTCACAAGGCAGATAAGTCACAAACACAACAAATGCCAAGCAAAACACAGAGGAGTCCATACGATACTATGCGATTGATTTAATTTATATGCAAATTCAGTATCAAAGTAGGAACAATTGTTCTTAAAAGTCAAGATGCTGCTCATTCTCCTGCTAATACTGTGGGAGGCAGGGTTTGGGACATCAGTAGGACAAGGAATCAGGGTAGCTTCTCTTTCTCAGTAATGGCTACATGGCCGAGTTTGGCTCATAAGAATGTATGAAGGTTTGCATCAGTCTCTCATGAACATGTATATCATATACACTAAAGACAAAGAGCAAAGATAAATAACAAGTTTTAAAAATGCAGCCTAAGGCTATGACTCCAAATTGTTGTTCATCATTCCATGTTAAATACTGGTCTTAAAAGAGCTTTAGGGCTGGAGAGATGGCTCAGCGGTTAAGAGCACTGACTGCTCTTCCAGAGGTTCAAATCCCAGCAACCACATGGTGGCTCAAAAACATCTGTCATGAGACCTGATGCCCTCTTCTGGTGTGTGTGAAGACAGCTACAGTATACTTAAATAAAAAAATTTAAAAAGAGCTTTAAGGTTTGTGGATACCCGTTAATATCCTAAAATATACTAAGTATAAATAAATAAAGCAAGCTTTAGAGTAAGAAACACACCACAAAACTATGTCACCACCAGAGACCAAATCATAGGAACATTCAAAAGATGGCTTGACCCAGGACCATTTTCTTGTCATATTTTTAAAACACTTTTCTCACGGTTAAGCAGGAGTACCAAGATCACAGATACAGATTCTGTTTCCATTTTCAGGTTTGACCTGCCACCAGTGATTTTGTTCTCCATGGACGGCTTCAGAGCTGAGTATTTACAAACATGGAGCACCTTGATGCCGAACATCAACAAACTGAGTAAGTCGGCCGGCCAACTCAGTGTGAACTGTAGGGAGCCGCTGTTCTCCCCGTGAAGGTGGGCTTCTCCCGCCCCCACAGTGTTGGCGGCTTGTCTTAGCCCCAGGCCCTCTCAAGATCTCCGGGACTTAGTGCTGTGGTCTATATATATTTTCACTAGGAAAAAGGTTTTTCTACTTGACAGTTCCTCTTGACTTTTTCTTAAGCAGCGAGCTCATTGCTGTGTTTATTTTGAGGGGCTCCCTCTCTGAGTGTAAGTTCTGAACTATGGGAACCTGTTATGTGTTTCACTTGAGGCATTGTCAGAACTTGTTTCTGAGTCACAGCAAGGTTGCTGGGTACATCTGCCATCTGCTAATTCTGTACTAGAGACTCTTCAGAGCTTCAGGTTCCACGTCTACTTCTGGGTCAGATGGTATAGAAACTGACTCCAGCCACTCACAGCTATGAGACCTCGGGTTTGTGAGATGGTCATTCCAAATGGACAGGATCACTGTCAGATTGTTGTAAGGCCTTACATTAAGATACATACATTTCTCATCACCACCTTTATTATACAGCACAATGCTCTTGGGTTAGGGCACTGGGCTGTCCTGAAACTCAACACAGTACTGACAAAGGCCCAAGTTCACAGGCTGAGAATGAACTTGGGGGCTCCTAGCATTGTCTATTCCACAGTTCCAGTCTTTCATTTCCTTCTCCCCAGACTTCTGTATTCCCCAAACTCTCAAATACAATCTGTTTTATTGGATTCTTGTTTTGACTTATCTCCAAATTATTGGTAAGTGGCTCCTTAAGCTTGAGAAAGCCGATTGACTTTTCTGAGCCTCAGTTTCTGGGCTTGGTAAAATGAAAAGACAAGATTTCTTCAGCTAAACCCATGCCAAGATGGCGTGGAAAGACAGCCTGCTTCTCTCTGCAACACTGGCCCCAAACTCCAGCTTTCCCTCATTTAGACAGGTTTTTTTTTTTTTTTTTTTTTTTTTTTTTTTTTTTTTTTTTTTTTTTTGGACAAGAGAGACCTAGAACTTTCCAAGTGCAGAGCTTGCTACTCTCTGCCAAGCACCATGGAGAGTGAAGTGACCCCTCTTACTTTTTACTTTATTATCTATATTTATTTGGTGACACAGATATCAAATCCTGTGTTCAAAAGGGGAGGTGAATGGGCAAGAGTGAATCTGTTTTCAGGGGATGTTACTTGATTTTCCTCATCCCACTGAGAACCGGAACATGAGAAATGTCTTTTCCAAACATTTCAACCATAGCTTTCCGGTTTCTGCTTAAAACACATTTTTAGCCATCTGGATGCCATTTTGATAGTCAAGATGAAAAATTCACTACGTAAGTCTGTGAACCCGAACGACCTCCTTGTTAGTTTCCAGGGAACCCCTGCCCTACACGCTTGTGTTTTGAACACTTGGTTCTCAGCCAATGGCTTTATTGCAGGATGTTTGGAAAGTTTTGCAAAAACATTGGAACCTACCTGGAAAAAGTAAGTAAGCAGGTCCTTGGGGTATTGTTCCTGGCTTCTTCTTGCTGCTCTCTTGCCAATTAATGTTGGAAAGGAGAAGGAGAATTCATATGTTACACATTCTTGTGTGTTCTGCTCAACCTCACAGAACCCAGTAGCCAAGGACTAAACCCCAAACCATCCAAAAACATAATCGAAGCTAAATCCTGCTTTTCTTGTTGCTTATCCAGATTCTGGCCACACTGATAGAAAGCTAAGTAATGTATGGATTAAGAACAGATATTATGGGTTGGAGAGGTGTCTCAGAGGTTAAGAGCACTGACTATTCTTACAGAGGTCCTGAATTCAAGTTCCAGCAACCACACGGTGGGTCACAGCCATCTGTAATGGGATCTGGTGTCTTCTGGTGTGCAGGCACACATGCAGACAGAACACTACACATAATAAATAGATAAAGCTTAGATTAAAGAAAAGAAATTATGAACTAGGATCTGCATTATAGTGACTTCAGGTGGGTGAAATAGGCATCACTCTTAAGGAAGTGTAACGGTCCCTCTCTAGTGTCCCATCAAGCTGCCATGGGAGAGCTACAATAGTTGTGGAAGCTGAGTATGATCTCAAACCACACAGCAGTGAGACATATCAATAAGGACTCAGTGGATGAGGCTGTGGATGCTGTGCACACACTAACAGGCTTATGGTGTTGTTTCATCTTAGTGTGGCAGCTTCTACACACAGACTCCCTAGAGACGGGACCTGGAGCCCTTCCGGTGAGCTGGAATCAATCTGACCTGGGTTGCAAGCTTCCTCCCTGGAAAGTTAGGTAGAAACTGAGGCTCAAGGAAGTGAGCAGATGTAAAAACTCAGCAAATTTCTTTTGTAGGATCTTTATTTGGAGTTGTAAGTTGGCAAGGTTGGCAATTGCAAACAGTAAGCCTCTTCCAATCTCTACTGCAGGCCGTTCTCTCTGCTTTCTGCTGGGTTTTGATCAGAGCACTTGGCACTCGATCTACGCTGAGTGCATGAGGCAGCGTTGTCTGCGAGTGCAGTGTTTACAGTGGGCCTCTAAACACACCCACTTTACATGACAAATTTTGTATGTGCTTTTTCAGTCTTTTCTGTGTTCTTAAGTATAAATCAAGTCTCATAGTTAACATATACTTGGATTGGATATATATATATATATATATATATATATATATATACACACATACATACATATATATCCTCTATCTATTTATCAGAAATGTACATTTCACATGATCAGTGATCAAAGATTCCTGATTGTCACCTTTATGAATCACTTTCTGCTTGACTTTAGTTCTGATTTTCCTCTTTTGTGCTTAATATTTAAAGCATGCCTTGAGGTTTTCCAGTTTGGTTTTGTATAATGCCTGTAGATATTTCCTTTGTATTTGCCATGGCTCCTTCATACACAGTCTCTACCTATGTATATTACACACCTATCCTCGTGTCTACTTACACTATTGTTTCATTTTCTGTTTTCTGTTGGAATTAAATGTGATTTATGACCACTTGCACAGAGTTAAGATAGTCTGTATTTGTCTGTATGCCTACCTTTACCCATGAGCTTCCTGACTTATGTGATTCATCTCTGCATCCTTTTCAAGACAGGTTTCCATGGCAACCTATTTTCCCCCTCTCCACCTTTCTGGCTCTTCTTGCTTGCTACCTTTCCCTTTCTCTTTTCTTTATTTTCCCACAGAGGAATTTTTCTGAATTCAGTGTTGTTGTTTGGCAGGTTCTAATCTTTCTTTCAGCACCTTGAATTCATTATTCTTCTCACTTCTGTTTTTTTTTAGGGGGGAATCTACTTATAGTCCTACAGAGGTTCCCCTTCTGATACTTTTGTTAGGTTTCATGTCTCTTGGGTATCTGCAGGTGTGTTGGAATTGGATGTGTGTCCCCTTTCCTAGATCTGGGTGTTTTAGTTTTTATTTCTTTGAATAAACTTTTAAGCTCCTTCTTCTCCTCCTCTTCTGAAAATCCCATGGTGTGTATAATGGTCCACTCGATGCGTTGTAGGACTCTTCACCTTTATCTCCTCTTTGTCATCACTTCTAACTTTTGTTCTTCTGTGTGAATAGCTTCCAGTGAAATTCTTGACCTTAATGACCCTTTTCTCTTGATCTAGTCTGAATTTGCAGAGCTCGGGTGAAATCTTCAGTGAGGTTACTGTAGTCTTTGGTTCTGTGATTTCTTTTTAGTAAACTTGACATACGGTCCATCTGTTTTATGGAATTGTGCTTTTGTAATAAGGCTCTTTACAACCGCTATTTTTAACTCGCTGTTAGATAAGTTATACTTTGCTGCTTAAGGCAAGCTTCTGACAATTTGTCTTGTTCCTTTGTCTTGAACTTGTTTTCTTGTTGTCTTCATTGTTCCTTCACTAATTATAGACGTCAATCATGTCTATTAGACAAGACAGTCACTTTTCTTACTTACGGTCTATTGGCCTTGTTTAAAAAAAAGTTACCAATCAGCCTGATTATATAGCTAGAGGCCTCTCAAAAGGTTCAACGTTTTTTCTTTGTTCTTAGGGGATGTACAGGCATGAGACGTATGTCTGATCTCATCCAAACAAGCAAGACTGAACCACAGTTTCATCATTGTTAGACAGTTTTGAAATTCTTTCTGACCCTAGAGAAATAAGTTGGGATCCTGGACTCTTTGCTTCTTTTTCTTGCGTTGATGGAGAGGCAGCATGTTAATTAGGACACTAGATACATCTTTTGGCTTTTATCTCACTGACTTCCAGTTGACTGACTCCTGTCAGTGCTACAAGGCAGGTTTTGGTGATGGATCTCAGCTGTCAGCTTGATGAGATTTAGAACCATCTGGAAGTTGGGCTTTTAGCACTTCTGGAGGATTCTCTTGATCAGGTGTGAAGGCCTATACAGAGAGGGTAGTACCATTCCCTGAGGTAGGATCTTAGACTGTATGAAAAGAAAACAAACCCAGAGGAGCAAAACCATTCATTGTCCTATGTTTCTTTACTTTGAATAAATGTTACCAAGTGCCTCATACTCTTGTAGCTTTGAATTCCCCACTACAAAGGACTGTGAGCCGAAATAAATCACCTTTCCTTTAAGCTGCTTTTGCTGGGTATGTTATTTCAGTACCAGGCAAAGTACCTTAGACCGTGGATAACACAGAGGCTTAGGTGTAGTCCAGGGGAATCTCTGAACTAGGGTCCATTCCATAGGGTCCATTCCATAGGGTCCATTCCATAGGCGCTGAGCTTGGTCAGCATGAGAAAGTGGGTGAACATTCACAGACTTGTTTATCCTTCTTCGGTTTATGGTGAATTAGAATATGCTGGGTTACCCCAGATCTTCTAAACCCGTGAGAGGAATAACTTGACACTTGGATTTTAACTGGGAAGTTTGGCTGTTGGATGGATGTTCTAATCCTCCCTCCCTGCCAGGGAAAGCTGGACCCTAGAGGTTTCCAGAGGATCACATGGAATACAGAACTGACCAAGTTCACGGCTGTGTTTTAATTTATATATAATCCATCATGGGAGAGTGAGAGTTCGTGAGACCTGGGTATGGAAACATTCCTTGTCTTCACACTGCACAGGAAATGGCAGTGTGCCCCAGCAGTTCTGACCTTTCAGGGGTTATTGCTCACACCACAGAAAACAGAAAGACAATGGGAGAGCAATTAATGCCATACTTTGTGGAAAAGTTCGAACAGGAAACTTCAGAGATCAGATGGAAACCGACCCAAAACTAACAAGCGGCAGATTGAACGTACTGTGAGCATGTCACCGGGCAGCCGGACTTTCTCAGCTGTACACGTCAAATGCCTTTTCAGCGGTGTCGTGGGGTCTGATGGTTTTTCTTATGCCCGATATTTTAAATGTGGGAGCTGTCAGCTGAGAGCCAGATCCTGTGCAGAAATCATTACTGTAATTATCAGACACATAAAGAGAGGAACCAAAAGAGAACAGGGCCAGTGGTGTGCATGCCAGGGTACTTTCATCTTAAAGGTCAGCAGGCTGGGGCTCCTTGCCTGTCTCTGCCTTTAATGCATCTGATTCCATATATGCTAAAAATTGGATTATTTTTAAGTGAATTTTAAATGATTTTAAAGAGAAGAAGACAATCCTGCAGCATGTAAAATTATCTGAAATTTGAAGTTTGATGTCCACTAGTAACATGTATTGTACCGCGGTGACATTCCTTATGTACGGGTTGGTTGCCTGTAGTGTATCGTGCAAAAAATGGAGTTGAGCTGCGGCAGCAGAAACTTCATGGCCTCACCAAGCTTAACAGTACTGCCCCCTGGCTCTTCCCAGAAAACAAAGCCCACCTGAATATTTTCAGAATAGAAATGGACTCTTTTTATTTATATATTTCTAATAATGGACAAAATTTCAGAGTCAGAATTCCACTCTCTTTCCATCTTTAATCTCTCTCCTCTCTCTCTCTCTCTCTCTCTCTCTCTCTCTCTCTCTCTCTCTCTCTCTCTCTCTCTCTCTCTCTCTCTGTTTCCGGGAAACCTGCTGGTATTTAGTTACCTACAAGAAACACCTCTTTAATGTCTTACTCTATTTTCTTACAGAACTGTGTGGAATCCATTCCAAATATATGAGAGCAGTGTATCCCACCAAAACCTTCCCGAATCATTATACCATTGTCACGGTAAGTGCTTGGCCCAGTGAAACACGGCCAGGCCACGGGGCAGGGGACTGACTGTAGTAGGCAGACATAGACACACCGAGCAACTGGGGAAGCTTGTGCCACACACTTCACAATTGCACAGCTGAATCCAGGCTAGAAAGGCATGGCTTAGTGTTGCTGTCCATTAACCACACATAACTCACTCACCTTTGTGAGGCCATAGCAACCTCTGCCACGCCAGAAATGCCATTCTCCTGTATTTTCCATTGCCCTTTTTAAAACTGAAAGTCAGCTGGGAAGTGCGACACTATGTAAGCACTGATACTTCCATGTGGAAAATTCTAGACATGTATGTGTGTGTGTGTGTGTGTGTGTGTGTGTGTGTGTCATTTTTTATATATAAGTACACTGTTACTGTATTCAGATAGACCAGAAGAGGGCATCATATCTCATTACAGATGGTTGTGAGCCACCATGTGGTTGCTTGGATTTGAACTCAGGACCTCTGAAAGAGCAGTCGGTGCTCTTAACCACTGAGCCATCTTTCTAGACTCCCCCCCCACATACATATGACTAGTATTACTTGACAGAAGTTTTGTTTCATAAATGGACTCATTCTAGTGACTTTAAAAAATTATCTATTTATTTAATGTATGAATACACTATTGCTGTCTTCAGACGTACCAGAAGACGGCATCAGATCTTATTGCATATGGTTGTGAGCTGGGAATTGAACTCAGTTCAAGTGTGGCTGCTGGGAACTGAACTCGGGACCTCTGGAAGAGCAGTCAGTGCTCTTAACTTCTGAGCCATCTCTCCAGCCCTCTAGTGACTTTTTAAAAAGATAAGACAACCAAAGCGAATAAATTTTCCTCATTAAATAAAAAAAAGACAGTAACAAACAGTATATGTATTTTGTGTTCTATAGTGTGTTAGTTATTTTGTTCATTGCTGGAAGAACGTACCAGACAGAAAGCCATTTAAAGAAGAAAAGAAGCACTCTGCTCATTCTGGAGCACAGGTGGAAGGGTCCATTCCATCACTAGGCGACGTGGCAGTAGGCGGTGGCCAGTTAGTCTGGTCGTGCTCACGTGTAGTAAGAAGGTGGTGATAGAGAACAGGAAGTAGGTCTGGTCGTGCTCATGTGTAGTAAGAAGGTGGTGATAGAGAACAGGAAGTAGGTCTGGTTGTGCTCACGTGTAGTAAGAAGGTGGTGATGGAGAACAGGAAGTAGGCCAGGGCTATAGAACTCCAAGGCCTGGAGAGATGGTCAGCTGGTCAGCGTGCTGGTCTCCAAACCCGAGAACCTGGCTTTTATGCTCAGGACTCACAAAGTGAGCGGAGAGAAATGGCTCTTCAAAGTTGTCCTCTGACCTCCCTGTGCTTGTGAAGCATGTGCCTACCCCACAACACACACATGTGCATGCCCAGAAAGTGAATGTATAAACTAACACTGTCCGGGTGACCTACTTCCCACTTCTTCTGTCAAAACTTTACTGTCTACAGCAGTGGTCCTCAGGCCGTGGTTTGTAACCCCTTTGGGGATCACATATCAAGTATACTGCATATCAGATTCGTACATTATGATTGGTAATAGTAGCAAAATTACAGCTATGAAGTAGCAATGAAATAATTTTATGGTTGGGGGTCAGCACAACCTGAGGAACTGTTAAAGGGTTGCAGCGTTAGGACAGTGGAGAACCACTGCTCTAAAAGTTTTATACTCCCCCAGAACAAGCCAGGAACCAAGGGTCAAAGCAACCGAGCCTGTGGGGACATTTAACAGGTTACACCACAGTGAAATCAGTACAAAACATCTGCTGCTGTCCATTGTCAAGAATCCTGTCTCTCCCTGACATTTAGTTTCCCGTCTGTTACATTGAAAAGTGTATCACATTCTTCCTAGGTAGGGGTAGAGATCTGTTGCTATTCAGCCCATGTTTTACTAAAGCATACTTCATAATCTTGTTTTTGTAATAAAAATGAAAGGGTTTGTATCCAGAGTCACACGGCATCATTGACAACAGCATGTACGACGTGCACCTCAACAAGAATTTCTCACTTTCTTCAGTGGAGAAGAGTAACCCTGCCTGGTGGGGCGGGCAGCCGGTATGTAGCAATCTCATCTTGGCCTCTGTTTTCACTTGACAATGACTCAGGCTTCTCCATTTACCTGAGTTTCTCAGCATCCATGTAGTGTCTAATAGCCGAAGATGTGAACTTTTTACTGCAATTTGTTATTTCTATTTGAATTTTAAAAAACACTTATGGTTGCTTACCCAGGTAGTTTTGTGTTGAAATTTGGGTATTGTATCATCGATGGATCAATTATGCTCTAATTGATATCTATTTTCCCTCCATGCTGTTCTGCAATTTCTTTAAAGGTGAAGAATTGTGCAATTCTATCAGTGTGGGAGAAATAATGAAATGTTAACTACCTTAGTACATGTCTTATTGTTGAGGGAGATTGATTGATTACAAATTTTCACTTATCGTAAAAACAAGAACAGATTCTCAGTCAAAATAGTTGTTAGCAGGAGGTTATAGTGTTGTTTGTTTTAAAATAATTGTCCTGTTGTCTTTCACTCTTTATAGATTTGGTTAACGGCAATGTACCAAGGTTTAAAAGCTGCTTCCTACTACTGGCCAGGATCAGATGTGGCTGTCAATGGCTCCTTCCCTACCTTCTACAGGAATTACAGCAAGTAGGGAAAGTTCCTTCCCATAAGCATCCATCTAGGCAGCGATCTATAGGACTGCTATCCTCTTTTATTTGTTTGCCTTTAAGATTAATTTGTACATGTGTGTTTGTGTATGTATACATATGTGTGCACATGTGTATACATGTGTGTGCATGTGTGCATACATATGTGTGCATGTGTGTTTGTATGTGCATGTGCATATGTATGTATGTATGTGCATATGTGTGCATGTGTGTTTGTGTATGTGTGTGCATACATGTGTATGTGTGTACTGTCTTTAAGTGCACCATGCAGCACATGTAGAAGTCTGAGGACACATTTTGAGAGGCAGTTCTCTTCTGTCATAAGGGTTCTGGATATTAAGCTCGGTGGCAGGCACCTTTCTGCTGTTGTAGTTTTATTTTTGTTGCTGTGGTTAAATAACCTGATGTCAAGCAACTTGTGAGAGACATTTATTTAAGGTTGCTTTTCTGAGTTGAAATCTGTCACTGAGAGATGCCTCAGAGGCAGAAGCACGAGACAGCTGATGACATCACATCTAGAGTGAAGCGCTCAGAGAGAATGGATGCCGCGCTTGTGCTGAGCTTGACTTCTCCATACTTAGAGTACAGCCTCTTATGTCCCTCGCCTAGAGTCCGTGCTTTTGACTTTCACAGAAGACACAGTCTGAGGCTTTTTATTTTATTTATTTACTTATTTATTTGTTTTTTTTTTTTTTTTTTTTTTTTTTTTTTTTTTTTGAGACAGGGTTTCTCTGTGTAGCTTTGACTGTTCTAGGAACCGAGCTGTAGACCAGGCTGGCCATGTAGACCAGGCTGGCCATGTAGACCAGGCTGGCCATGAACTCACAGATTTGCCTGCCTCTGCCTTCAGAGTGCTGGGACTAAAGGCGTGCCCACCACCGCGTGGCTTGAGAATCTTTCGTTGCAGCTCTGGTCTGCACGCTCATCTCCTCGCCTGTATTACTGAGGCTCCTCCACGACTTTCTGCTTCTTCTCACCTGTGATCTGTTCTCAATAGATCACAAAGGTCCCTTTGCCAGTCCAGTCTGCTCTGTGCAGAGCAGAACCAGGGAGGGGGGTGATACTGCTTTACCCACCTGCCTAGTGATAGCACAGCCTGCAGTGTGCTGGGCCCCCTTACATCAATTAATAGTCAAGATGATTCCCTATAGATAAACTTAGAGACCAACCTGATATAGACAATTTCTTAGTTGAGATCTTTCTCAAGTGATCCCAAAGGAGGAGTTAACGTATGAGGCCAACCATCACACTGTGTCAGCCGGAGTGAAAGTCTTCAAGGCTTCTCCCTCACTGATCAAACTCTATCTCAAATGAAAGGACACCATTTGCCAATAGACAACTGATACATGTGACTGCATAATGAATAAAAGTCAACAGTTAAATGTTATCAACTTGACTTGTTCATAATCAATGGTTTTCATTTCAGTTTTGCAAAGTTAAAGAAGAAACGAGTAGAAAAGCAAAGAAAGTGATCTGTTTTGGTTAGATGTGTTTGCGGAAAGTCTTTCTGACAGTGGGAAACTTTGAGTGTGCAATGCCCATTGCAGTGGAACACGCCACGCCCCTTTCCGTGTTTTGCTCCTGTACTACAGAATGAGTGCATAAGTCTTAACTCATCTCCCTAAGAAAGAACATGTTGGAATTATTTGATTAAAATTTCAAAACTTTTTTTAAAATTTTAGTTCCATCCCATATGAGAGCAGGATTGCTACACTATTACAATGGCTGGACCTACCCAAAGCTGACCGGTGAGTGACAGCTCTTTTCGAGAGTGCTCCACTGTGATGTATAGATCGATGGGCGAGACTGGGACCTTTTGTAGTATCCCTGGTGAAAAACAAACGAAAATCCTTGAACTTCCCTCTTTGTCCTGTCTGTCTTCCTCCCTCCCTCCCTTCCTTCTATGTCTGTCTGTCTTTCTTCCCTCTTGCTCCCAACCACTTCTGGTATTTTGAGAGGTTTGGTTATAGCCCCACTAGCCTGAAAGTCACTATATAGACCAGGCTGCCTTGAACTTCTTGCAATCCTCCTGCCTCTGCCTACCGAGTGCTGGTATGACAGGCTGCATATGACTGCAGGAATGACAGACATTTCTAGAAATGTCTTCCTAACTGAAACCTTCTCCAGGGCTGATTAACTTGTTAGTACTGTGTGGAGAGTTGGAAAGGTCTGGAGCCAAATTACAATTTATTTTCAACCATGTGCAGCCCCCTAAATAGCCAGGCTTTATCCAGCTCTGTGCCAGACCTAGCGTCCAGTAATTAATATGTTCAAAAAAATGAATATATTAACCTAAGGAAACTCTAGTTTCCAACCCCTAAAGAGCTAACAGTATTGCCAAATAGCTTCTGGGATGATGACAGATTTGTCCGTCTTTGCTGTAACCCCACCTCTCTGATGTTTGTATTCGAAGGCACCTTGAGTTATGGCTTCCTCTGTTCCATAACTGAGTTCCATGAGTCTGCTTTTGTGTTAGAAGGTAGGATTCTGGGCAGACTGAATCTGAGGCCATGGTCAGTCGCATTTGGCTGCACAGTAAACTCTATCCTCCTTGGGGTGAGAGTAGTGTTTGCAGTTGACACAGGCAGGTGTCACTAAACCAGCTATCGCCTCTGCTTTTTAACGAGCACTTCCCAAGACTCAGTCCTGAGCACGGTGCTCTGCGGGTCCATGTTAACCCAACAACAGAGAGAGAGTCAGTCCCCCATAGGCGAGGCCCACAGATCTCACAACCGTGTTCAACTGGGGCAGGAATAACAGAGGCCCTGGTTCTTGTGTCTGAGGATAGATTTGAGGAGCTGCAGGGGCCAGAGCCACAGGCTGGAGTCAGAGCCTATCCGGTTACTTCACATCAAACCACATATTCATAGAGGAGCCAGGCATAGAAGGAACAGAGTCAGCCAAAGGCCAGACACCAGGAAGTGGAAAGGGGCTGGCCAGCTGAGAGAGGTCTGAGCTACAGAAGCAAGGTGTTTCACAACAGAAGCCACAGTAGTGCTTCCATCTGGGAGGGTGTTATTTACCTCCCATTAGGGGACTCATTTCTACTCAAGCCAACTGAAGCCAAGTGGATCTTCTAGCCTCTTGCCTGGATAAGGAGCTGGGGTGGGGGTAGGGCAAGCTCATGATCCACAAAGGCACAAATCCATCTGGAGGTTTATCCCAAATTATTAATTAATTAATTAATTAATTAATGTTTTCCTTTGCTTCAATTTTACCCGTAGACCCAGTTTTTATACCATCTATGTGGAAGAACCTGATTCTGCAGGGCACAAGAACGGACCAGTCAGTGCTGGAGTAAGATGGGATTTTGTTGTTGGTTTTGGTTAGTTGTTTGTTTCTCAACAGGTGGGAAATCATCTAGGCCTAAACCTGCAAAATAAGACAGGATTTTAAAAAGCTCTACTGAACACACACATTTAAGGAATACATGAGATCAAGTCATTAAGAGTCTAAAATCAATATTTCAGTTTAGTAGTTTAATCATGAAATTGTTAAAAGTTCTAGGAGGAATAATTGCCTAGTTAACTATATCTTAATTCCTTTGATTGGCAACCAAGTGAATACTTTGATGAGGCACTGTTAATTCTCATACTGAAAACTCAAGGCCAGATACTGCATGGCCACTCAGCACTGTAATAAGGACATCTTAAGTGAAGTCACCTGCCAGCCTCTGTGGCATGTCATGGGTGTCTACCGTACACTCTGTCTCTCATAGTGTCCCCAAGCACCTCAGGCACCGACCCCTCTTACGGGTCTCACTAACATCGGGGTGGCGGCTCGGATCAATCTCTTCATTAACGAGGCAATTCTCACACAATTCCCCACATGATGGTTGTCCTGAAACTCTGTTTTCAACACACAGAGGCGTCTGCTTTTTAAACCTCACCAGAGCCTCTTTTAAACCCCACAGAGGCCATAATGTAAAGGCTCCCAGGAGTGAGATGCCCTGAGCAGTCTCATTTAACAATAGCCTGCCTCTTCTTTCTCCTTCCCTTCTTTCTTCCCTCTACTCTCCTCCTCCCCTCTCCTTGTCTTCTCTCTCTCTCTCTCTCTCTCTCTCTCTCTCTCTCTCTCTCTCTCTCTGTTTCTCCCCTTCCTTCCTTCCTTCCTCCCTCCCTCCCTCCCTCCCTCCCTCCCTCCTTCCTTCCTTCCTTCCTTCCTTCCTTCCTTCTTTCCTTCCTCCCTCCCTCCCTCCCTCCTCCCTCCCTCCCTCCTTCCCTCCTTCCTTCCTTCCTTCCTTCCATCGTCTTCCCACAGAGCCACACTGTGCAGTCCAGTTGTCACTGGACTCTTGACTCTCTCGCCTCAGCCTCCTGAGTATTGACAGTCATTCTTGCCTAGTATGGAAGGGGAAACACTCACAGACTGGCCTCCATACATGTTACTCACTGTCCAGAAGGAATCACTTCACACATGTTCAGTAGAATGAAGAGTTAGGAGGGAACATTCTGAAGAGGAAGCTACACTCAGATTGGCTTCAGTGCTGACAATGCTCAGAGCCCAGGAGAGCGCCACTGTAGAGAAACAGAGAGGTAGGCTTCATCTGAGAGGACAGTGGGCTTTGGCAAAGTGTTGCTGTGTAGACCTTCTAGGCAGCTGGATCCTCTGCAACCTCAATTCAGTTTTTCTAGAGAAGAATTTGCTTATCTGGATGAAGCACAGTCCCACTTCTGTGTCACCAGTTGACCCATGACAGCAGGACCTCAGAAACTGTTCCCAGCATGTCCACTGAGAAGGTGAAGCACCGTGGTTCCATGAAAAGCAGAACTTTTTCTCCACCCCTGATGCTAGACACCCAGTGCCCCGTACCTTCTGCAGTGGACAGCCATCCACGCTCTGTCCTTTTTCACAGTATTGTTCTTAACGCTGCTTACTTTCTCCTTCCGCGGAGTATAAATTCCTAAAAGATGCCAAGGCTGGTTAGCAGTGTAGTTAGTTAAGGCATATGGTTCTCACCCTGCATGAACTGTGTTGACCTCGGGGGTAGGAAGGATGACCAGGCGACCATGGGAAGTCCAGGGGCAGCAGGGTATCAGGTGCTGGAGGAAGAGGACAGGCTCTTGGTGTGCGTGGGAGGGCAGGGAGGGGTGACGATGGGGAATGGGACATTGGGATCTGGGACAGGGATGGACAGACTAGATTGTAAACGCTCTGAGACTAAGTCAGGTGGGCGTCTTGGTTGGTGATAGATCAGTATAAGAAAGACCATAGGTTGGGCTCCCTTCTGTGAGGCCCATGAGCATGCTAAGCCTTTACAAGAGGACATACCAACATCACAGCCACACCCGAGAGAGCATTCTGTTTCATGTGATAAGGCACTGATGTCTTTAGCTCCATCTCATTAGTAAAGTTTTGTCTCTAAAGATAAAGATACATAAATAGTGATAGTAAGAGAGACAACACACTTCTCTAAGCCATTGATGTGATACTCACCTTGTCAGTAAAAACACTGAAAATTACAACTTTGGAATTTCATCAGACTCTAAGTCATTTCAATGTATAATATTAATGAAGCAAAGAAAACAACTGTGAAACAGGGCCTCTAAAGAGTTAAATGAAAATGAACCCCAACTCACTGTTTTTTTATATAACTTGATATATTTCTGTTAGTTTGCTGCCCATTTGGTTTTGCTCAAAAAGGGTGAGATACTTACATATAAAACCAGGGTTGTATACTATGAATGGTTTAATTTACAGCTTGATTTTCTTTGTGAATGTTAACATGGTATTTGAACATTTTCCTATGCTTTTGTTCTCTGTAAAAACGTTTTATAGATAAGTAGTTCAGCTTGCCTAGCATGTTGTGACTGTGAGCTTGGGGTCCAGCAGCAACAGCAACAGCAACAGCAACAACACACAAACAACACACACACACACACACACACACACACACACACACACACAGAACTATCTATCACATATGCATTGTAGCGGGAAATACTAAAAAATGCAACCCACGCTATTGCTGGCAAGGCCCCGGTGTCTTCTTACCTCGTGGAGACACTCTGTCTGGAACTCAGATCTTTCCATACGATGCCCATGGCGGCTCGCTGCCACGCCAGCCCCACGCCCCACGCATCCAAATTCACATGGCTAGCCAGAGTGTGCTTCTCGCAAACCCACCCTTTACCTCTGTACCTTTCTCTCTGGAACTAAGCTGAGTCGCCAGGTGAAGGAAAACACCACACAAACTTAGTTTAGAATCTACAGGTAACACAGTCTCTGGGCGCAGCAACTATTATCCTAATTTTTAACTTTTCTAAGTTAAATCTTCTACCTAAGCTAAGTCCTCTTGTTTATTACATCTTGCTCTCCCTGTGCAAAAGCAAGTCACCCTTTTTCTGCCTCTTCTCTTCCCCTTTCTGACCCAGAAGTCCCGCCTACTCCTCCTCAGTGATTGGTCCCCTGAGATCTTTATTCATTAGGAGAAGGTCCTGCCACAGTGCATCTGAAATTTTTGCATAATTTATTTTTCTTAGAATTAAAGTTGCAAGTCGGTAACATGATGAGTTTCTTTGCAAGTAATATTTTCATAGGAATAGAATTATATGGTTGTGGAATATCCTTCTATTTAACTATCTGGCTACTACTATCACATGATCCTCCAGAATGTGTGCAATTCTCTGGCTCTCAGAAGTTCGAGACTCTACCGTCAGGCATTCTTAGAAAAACATCCACAGTCAAATGGTGTTTGTCGATATTCAATATCTTTTATATATCTTACAGCCCTCTGGTTAGACTTTATAGGAAACATGATTTCAACATTTTTTTGTTGTTGTTATTTATAGATTCTGAAAAAATTTGTCTTTGGTAAGTTGTAACACAGGTGCTGTCTCTTAAATCCCAACAATTTTAGAGAAGAAAATAAAAATAATGTTTTGGGCTTTTTTGTTTTATTTTTGTTGATTGGGTAATTATTTAGAGAGCTGAAATGACTTAAAATGACAATTTTAACTCTCATTTCTTTCCCTTTGAGGTAATTAAAGCCTTGCAGTTAGTTGACGATGCCTTTGGAATGTTGATGGAGGGTCTGAAACAGAGGAATTTACACAATTGTGTCAATATAGTCCTTCTGGCCGACCATGGTATGGTGTTTTTTAAATTATATTTTAACCATTGATTATATTTTCCCTCCAAAGATAATAATACAAAAGGAAGATAGTGCTATTTTTATGTCTGAATTTCTAGGTATAGATGCTACCGAAGACGCAAAGAATAGATTTTGTGGTAGATCACGGGAGGGGAGGTCTAAAGTTTCCACCTTAGTTATTTGATAGTCCTGAATATCTGTTCAGATGCTTTATTTTTTGTGAAATAGAGTTAACATTAGCTAACAAAAATGCAGTCCACCTGTTACTCGGTCTACAAAGTGCTTCGGGTTGCCTTTTAGCCATGGCTTCTTTGCAGCAGTTGGCTGTGCTTTACGGCTGCTGCCCTTCCCTGCGTGGGCGAGCCTTACCAAGCTCCTTAAATTACACAGGCAGTTGCGTGCTCGGCATCGTTCTTAGCATCTTTACGGAAGCCCCATAGCTTCTCATTTCCCAGCTCGAGTCGAACTCTTGTACTAAATAGTACATTAAGGCACACCCCTCTCTCTGTGGGCCGTGCACTCACAAGCACACCCCTTACTGCATTCACAACATAAACCTGCTCCTTGCCCGGGGGACTCCCTTTCACTGCCCTGTGCATTTAAAGTCTCTAAAATGATTTTCTGTATCTTTGCCTACTGTTTGGAACCCAGGAAGAACTTCTCAAGCACATTTTATTAAAGGGAGGTGTTAAAAGGCGCTCATATGAAACTTTAAATGTACCTTCCAAAGAAAATACTTTTGGGTCCTTTAATTCATCAGTATTAAAGGAAGGGCCATTTATGTTCCCCGCTGAGTCTCTCTCCATGAATATGGCTCTTCTCACCCACCTCCTCCATTTCAAGTTTTGCCATTTAAAGAATGATAATAACAATGGATTAAATTGTACTGATTTTCAGTTTGCCTGTGTTTCGGATTTGTAACATAAAACATCTCAGGCTTGACAATACCAAACCTAGATAATTGTTACCCTTTACACGCATCCAATGAGGTTTTCATTTTATTTTCTAACTCAGGAATGGATCAGACCTCTTGCGACAGAGTGGAGTATATGACAGACTATTTTCCTAAGATAAACTTCTATATATACCAAGGACCTGCCCCTCGAATCAGGACTCGCAATATACCTCAGGACTTCTTTACATGTGAGTATGAAGGAGGAGGAGGAGACGCTGAGAAAGTAGCCACGGCTCCCACTCTCCAGGAGCGCGTTGAGACTAGAGACTGCCTTTTGGCCCTTTGGAGAATCCACACCGAAGCACGTGAGAAATCCCGAGTTTCGCGATACACGTCTGTGCTGTTCTCTCACACTGCTGGACCCAAACTCCAGGCTTTAGTTCTAAAGTTATTCCTTGATTTAAATAATTTTTATTCAATTCTTCAAGATGACAGTAATGTGTGGGTCAAGTTTGCTATAGGTATGCACATTTTTTGTGGACAGTGATTTATGAGTAATGTGATTTATCTTTTTGTTTTGAAACAGTTGATTCTGAAGAGATTGTCAGGAACCTCAGTGTAAGTCCATTTTAGAACATTTTATGACATATTTCTATGTTTAAGATCTATTAGTGTATTATTATTGTATTTAAAGTACACTGGCAGATATATTCTTATTGCTTGGAATTTATGAGTTTATTATTGCTAGGAATGGCATTTAGATTGTTGAAGGTATGGGTGGAAAGCAGTCAGAAAAAACCCAGAAGACACAGCAAATTTGAGGCTAAAGAAACACGGAATGCACAGGGGCTAATGTCGCCTGGAACTACGAGGCGCTAGTGCAGAAATCCTTCATCCATAAACTACCCCACGGTGAGCTGCATACATGCCGTGCTCACAAGGGGAGGCGCACAAAGGTTTCACCTGCTCTCTCAACATCCCCTTATTGTTCTGTGTTCCATCGAGTAATGAGCTGTTCAAAGCAGCTGAGGTTCTTTCGGCCTAAAAGAGCACATCCCTAATATCCGAGTGGTGCAAAGGGTTGAGGAATACAGGCTTTGAGACCTCTATCCCCAGCATCACTGCAGGCTGGGTTGCAGGCTGGGTTGCAGGCTGGGTTGCAGGCTGGGTTGCAGGCTGGGTTGCAGGCTGGGGGTGGACCTGTGCAGTCTGGGAGCAAAGGGCTGCAGTTCTCCAAGTGAGAGGGAGAATGTGGAGTAGCGCAGTCTCAGTCGGAGCTGGACTGGAACCGCCACCGAATGCTAACGATGACGAGAGACACATTTTAGCCTGAAATCTGGGCTTGCGCCAGGTTCCTCTGAGGTGGGCGTTAATCCCATATGTACTCTTGCTCTGTCCCAACTGCACACAGAGAAAACATGTGAACAAAAAAATAACAGAGATAATGCAATAAATACTTCCTTTCCTCTTCCACTGATACTTTCTCCTGATATTTCTTTAGAAATTTATTTCTATGTCATGTCTCAAAGTTCCTCATTTTTCTCTGCACATGCCAGAGGTAACAGTGGCACACACTCACTCATGAAAATGGGATTTAGGGCTTGAAATATGTGAGAATGGAGGAGTTTTCAGTTCCTCACTGTCTTGCTTATATGTTTATTTTCCCCCTGTTTTGTCTCTCCCGCGGTATGAAAGTTTCTTGGTAACCGTTTCTCACTTCTTCATTTTTTATTTTGTGCAAATAGATGCTGGTGTAGTTCTAGTTTTCAAAGTTTTAAAATAGTAATTATTGAACAGTTTTTAAATAAAATATTGCTAAGTCGTGATGAATCCATGAACCTTTTCACAAATAGTAGACCATATGTATGGTCTCAAAATCTGCTTAAGGTTAGATGACCCTTCTGATTGGATTTTTGGTATAATTAAACTAATTTGTGTATGTGTCCATATCTGCTAACATATATAAATCTCAGTACAAATCTATATATACTTTGTTTTCCATTTTTAAAAAAATGGAGGAGAAATTTGTGGAGGTTTCAGATGACTACCTAAGAATAAAAACATAAGAAAGACTTCAAACAATCAAAATTTAAGTTTTATCACAATGATTGTGGTAATAATAACTATGTTATTATATTTGACCATGTAGATAATAGGGTAATATTGCTAGTGAATTAGCTAATCTTCAAGATACTTATTTTGAAATTCCATTTACTTGTTTTTAATTCATGTTTTCCTGAATGAGTTGATGTGCCCACGTACTTGCAGAATCCTGAGGAAGCCACAGAGGGTATGGGATCCCTGGACTGGAGTTACACAGGGTTGTGAGCCACCACGTGGGAGCTGGGGACTGAACCCAGGCCCTTGGCAGGCACAGCAAGTGCTTCTCACTGCTGAGCCGTCACTGCTCCTGCCCAAATCCACCGATTTCTAAGACCTGCTCAAGTACTTGCCTTAAGTTAAAAACGTAAAAGGTAGCCTGCAGATTTGATGTATAACGGGAGAAATGCCTCCATGCTTTTTCAGTGTCGAAAACCCGATCAACACTTCAAACCCTACCTGACTCCTGATTTGCCGAAACGACTGCACTATGCCAATAATGTCAGAATTGACAAAGTTCATCTAATGGTGGACCGGCAATGGCTGGCTTTCAGGTTTGTGTCTACTCATGTACTCCCAGCAGACAACTCTGGCTGTGAGCTCTGTAAGCTCTGCGCCCTGGTCCTCCCGCTTTCGGGGTAAACTCTCTGACTCTGACCGTTCCTTGGCCTCTTCCCGCTAACTCAGCACTTCCTTGCTGCCAAGCTTCTTGTTAGGCGATTGCTGTTAGCATCTTAATTTTCCTAATACAGATCAAAAGACGGAAGGAGGTTGGTTGAGAATTCTTAGCACTAACTCCAGAGGCATGAGCTAGGGCACTGAATGCGCTGCCTCTCAAGGAACAGATAAGAGTAGAGGCTTTGTCACCATCCAGGCTGAGAGTGACAGATGGGATGTCTTCCTGGCTCTCATCAGATAATCTTCTGATGGACTTATATCAGTCATACTGATAACTTAGCATTTAGCATTCTAAATAATCCAGGACTCCCTGACTCACCAGATGCGTGCCTGTGTGGCCAGGTGTCTGCAACACAGTCACGTTCTTCCTGCGGAGAAAACAACCCCGTGGGAAAGATCAAGCAAACAAGACAGAAAACAGATATGGATAGCTTTCTTGTCACTAAGTGATTCACTTTCTTGTTTTTTTTTTTTAAGCTTTTTGTTTGTTTGTTGTTTAAATGTGCATCTGCAGGCCAGAAGAGGGCGTCAGATCCCTTCATAGATGGTCGTGAGCCACCATGTGGTGCTGGGAATTGAACTCAGGACCTCTGGAAGGGTTACACTTAACCTCTGAGCCATCTCCCCAGCCTCTTGTTCCTTGTTTTGTTTTTGAGATGGAGTCTCACTATGTAGTCCTGGCTGGCCTCAAATTCAGAATCAGCTTGCCTCTCTAACTTGAGTCCTGGAATTAAAAGTGTGTGCCACCACACCTGTCCTGATCCTGATTTTTAAAGTATCCTTTTAGTATTTTTTTTAATATAAGTATGCATGAACATTTTTTGGGCCAATCTGTATCAGTTCAATAATGCTGGGGGAAATACAGTGGTCAAAACATGCCTTCAAAAGGAAGAGAAGGTGAGGTGAGATAGGGGCGTTGGTCGGTCTCTCTCTCTCTCTCTCTCTCTCTCTCTCTCTCTCTCTCTCTCTCTCTCTCTGTGTGTGTGTGTGTGTGTGTGTGTGTGTGTGTGTAGGAAGAGAAGTTGTGGGCTTATCTGAATTCAGTCTAAAATTAACCTGGAAATGCACAGCTTGACCAGACAGTATGCAGTTCCCCATCTTGTCAGCAGAGGGCAGTAGCCCCTCTTTGAGAATGGGTGTTTTAGCCTTTTCTGTCTTCAGCTTTAGAGAACCGGTTCCTTAGAGAACGGGTTCCTGACAATATGTGAAGCAAATCTAACTAATGTCCTAGAGCCAACCAAAAGCTTGCCTTAGACTAACCTCGCATGCAGACAAGTGAGTAACAATGTTACCTTTGCAGGAGCCAGGGGAGTTCCAACTGTGCCGGAGGAACACACGGTTACAACAATGAATTCAAGAGTATGGAGGTAACTTTCTGCAGCTTTTAAATAGAAACAAGGCAGAGAGGAGATGGCTGAGACCGCAGGCACGTGTGCTTTGGCATGGCGGATGAAGGGCTGTGGGGCACAGAGAAAAAGTAGGGCATAGTGAGGGGCTGCTGGGGAGGCTTTGGGGTAGGTGCCTTTGAGGGTGTTAAGCAATGTTAACTAGTATGAAAGGACCAGAGATTCCAGGGTGACATTTAAGCAGAGATTTGAAGATATAACCATTAATTTTCCAATACTGAGGAACAGGGAGTGTCCCGTGCAGGAGAAATAGCCAATTCAGAGGCTCTAGTTTGCAGTTCATCAGTTCCTAGGGACAAGAGAGCCTTGGCAACAACAGAGAGGTGTTCAACCATGGCTGTTGCTGATGTGCAAGGAGAGAGCAAGAGACTAGCTGGGCCACAAGTCTGCAGAGAATAGTAAATGTGAAACAAGAGATGTTGAACACGAGCCTAGGTTCTGTGTTTGGTGATTGAGTTCAGATGCAGAGAGAGACCAGGTGCTCAGTGCGGGGCATCTCTGCTTGGAGAAGCTTTGGAGCCAACAGCTACAAGTAAAGAGTAGAATTCGGTGGTAGTGAGGAGCTGGTGGCCAAAGCCCATGAAGGGGACCGTGGAGAGCCACCAGCTTTTCACACTCAAGCCTTGTGATTTCTGCAACCTGATCTCCTACCTTAAAAAAAAAAATCAATTGTTTTGGTTATACCATTAGCCAAAAGACTCTGTGTTTGTGACTTTAGTTGTTTGCAGTCTTAAATAACAGAGATCTGTTAAATAATGCCAAGTTAGAATTGATTAATTAGATATGAATCAAACATTTGGGCCTCTCTATCCCATAAGTGATGAAGAGGTGTCAGAGAAATACAGGCGTTAGGAACTTACACCAGTGTTTAACACTCAGAACATCAACCTGTCCCCTTATGCCTCACCTTCTGCTAAGACAGCAGCAAACACATCTTGGATCCCAGTTGAGTGTGACTGGTGCAGGTCACAGGTGGAAACTGTTCTAAAACACATTTCTCATCCCTAAAAGATTCTTTAAAAGGCCTACGGAACAAATAGGAGGTTGTCCCAGGAAGGAAATGTGTGTGTTTTCTTAAACTTTGTGAGTCACATGTCATTTATTAATAATACAATTCTTACCATGTAGGCGATCTTTTTGGCACACGGACCCAGCTTTAGAGAGAAGACTGTTATCGAACCATTTGAAAATATTGAAGTCTATAACCTATTGTGTGGTGAGTATGTTTAAGTCAGCTCACTCAAAGGTATGGAGTTTGCAATAGACTTCTGATTTGAAACTAAGGATAAATTGAAGGCTAGGTGCCCTATATTAAGAAGATGGAAAGCAAAGTTAAGGAGAAAAGTTCATTCAGAGTTTTTTCAGTCACATGTGTGACTCCTTTTGTTTTACTAATAATGATAAATCTTGTATTCTAGGAAACCCAGATTGGATTTAAAAAGTATTTTACTTTCTATATAATTTAGTAAAATGTAGAAAATTAAAATAATTATAATTTTTTAAAAAAGATAAACACTCTTAACTCCAAGGAGTTGTCTCAGTCAGTAAGTTGCTTGCTGCACACACTAGAGGCCTGAGTTTGGATCTTTGTTGCTATGGTGATGCCTTCCTTATAGTTACTGATGGAGCAGAGTCAGGCGCATCCCTGGGGCTCGCTGGCCTGCAAGTGTAGCCAACTGAGTCAGCCTCATTGAGAGACCTTGTCTCAAAAAATACGTTTGAAAGAGGTTGAAGAAGAAACCTGATATCATTTTTTTCTGGTCTCCACATGTACATACATATGTGTGCACCTACATGCACATGTGCATGGTCATATATGCATACAGGCACATGTGTGCACAAGTGCACACACAGGCACAAACATACATATACTAACTCAGCTAGAAAGCATTTTCATGCAATTGAGAAGTCTCCGGGAACTGAAGAGGATAATAAAGTCTCATTTAGATAGATATTACACTAAGTGTTAAACTTGACAGAATTACTGTTTCAGGAACCAAATCTTCTACATGCTTGCTCTAATCTACCACATCAAGAGATCGTTTGCTTAGACAATCCAGGGAGGAAGCTGCAGTTTTACTGCCAGTAGGATGTACAAACTATGATTTTTTTTTAATCTTGCTGCTGGCTTGCCATAACTGAATACGACTTAGAAGAAAAGAAGTTGGTGAGGTGAGATAGCTCGGCAGGCGGAGGCGATGTCTGCGTTCAGTCCTACAGCATACATGGTATGAGGAGGAGAGGACTGAGACCCGATTCCTGAAACGTGTCCTCTGATCCTCACATTCATGATGTGGCCCATGTACCTCCCCCATCTACCTATCTTGGGGACTTTAGGGTACAGAGAGCTTTTAGGACGGAAGAGAGAGGTGGCCCAGAGACAGACTGTGCACTGGGCTTGGTTAGGAGACGATCATTCTGTTCTCATTGAAGCCCCATGGTGTGAATGACATTTCTCTGCAGTGTGCTGTGGCCAGTCAGTGGTCTGCTGCTGAGGGTTCCCTTGTTCTACCAGCACTGGCTTCTGTCAGCTTCTGCTTCTACCAGAATTTGAATAGCAGGAGCAACAGCAGCAGTTAAGTCAAAACAGACTCAATGGTGCCCTCTGGTGTTTCAGTCCTCGTGCAGGTCTTGGGTACCAGGTCTCATGGCCCTTGGCAACAGTCCTCAACCAGGTCTCTGAGACCCCAGGTCTACATATAGCCGTCTCTCTTTCTTCGGTGTTGCCTGTCCACTCTCTCTCTCCACGCGCATCTTTTTCAGTTGGCACTACCCTTACTTTTCTCTGACCAGGCTGCTACTTCAGCTGGTTGGTGGTGGAGTACTCAGGAAAGATGCTCTGCCAGGACTGGTTGCAGGCATTTAGACAGGACACTCAGGAGGCCAGGGTGTCACCTTCTTCAGCTGTCCCCTGCCTTGAGCGTTCACAGCCTGGTTTGTGGACTGCTCACTTCCAATCTGTTGCCTCTGGAATTTCCCCACTGCCTCTGCAGCTGCTTTCTCTGTGCTGCAAGCTCAATCCTGCACCTCTGCACAATAGACCTACAAGACCATTCGTGCAAGACAAACCTTGCCGTTGGGCCAGAATCTATAACGTCAGGGAAGGCAGCTCAGGAGGATGTCTCCCAGCCCCTTTTCTGAGCGTCTGGCAGGCTGTTTGAACCAATCACAGCCATTTGTTTGGGACAATCACCCATTTGCCTCTTGGCACCAATCACTGCTTTTGAGACTTGTGCGTCTTACCAATTGTGGACCGGGTCATGGTGTTCCCTCTGTTAGAGAGCAAGGGAAGTGGCTTGTCTGACCCGGGTGTGGATGACTGCGGGTGAACTACAGTTCGCGGTGGGTGGCGACTACACCGAGCCCATTTGGAAGGGTTTTCAAGCAGCCCCGCCCGCGGCTCCGCCTTCAGGAATCAGCAGCTGTCTGGCAGGCAGAAGGTCTGCCGCTTGTTTGAGATAAGTGCTAAGGGCATAGAAGCAACCATGCTAATAGTGATTTTTAATAGATTGGTAACAGCTCTGACTGTAGATGCCCGCCCAGTGCCTCAGGGAAAGGTGGTTTGCCTTCATTTGTCTCACCAAAGCTAGTTAACTAGACCTGAGAAAGAACCCCTCTTCAGCAAAAATAGTTAGGCACAGTTTCAAATGACCCCATTATCATTTGGAGGTTAGGTAATGACTGTAAAATATTTGATATATATTTTTTTTTTAGAAAAAAAGAGAAAATGTCCTGTAAATAAAGAATGAAATTTACTGGTTTAATTATTTTATTATGCCGTGTGTGTGTGTGTGTATGTGTGTGTGTGTGTGTGTGTGTGTGTGTGTGTGTGTAACTGGAGTCACGGGCATCTGGGAGTGATGTGGATGTTGGAAATTAAATTAGGGTCCTCTGTAAGAGCCTTTATTTTAGCACTAGGGAGGCAGAGGCAGAGGCAGGTGGATCATTAGAGTTCCGGGCCACCCTGGTCTATACAGCGAATCCCAAGCCAACCAGGGCTACATAGTGAGATCCTGTCTCAACGGTACCAACGAACAACAAAGAGGATAGCATCTTAATACTTACCACTGGGGGCACGTGTAAGGGGCAGCAGTCATTTAAGCGGTGAGGCTTTTCTCTAGAGAAATGGAAGTTCACGCAGATTCATCATGGGGATGGTTCCAGTGTAGACGGACGAGAGGCTGGGACTTTGGGGAGTGAAAGTCAGTTAGCTAAGTCATGTCTGGAAGTATAATTAATTACAGACTGAAAAACTGATAGCAGGCATTACACCGTGGGTGATTTTGTCCTCCACATCCCACAAAAATGTTGCTGCCTTCCATTTTCAAGCTATATTGAACTTATTCTTTATTATTTAAAACAGATCTTCTGCGCATTCAACCAGCACCAAACAACGGCTCTCACGGTAGTCTGAATCATCTTCTGAAGGTACCATTTTATGAGCCATCGCACGCAGAAGAATTGTCGAAGTCTGCTGGCTGTGGCTTTACTACATCGTTGCCTAAAGACTCGCTAAACTGCTCCTGCCCCATACTACTGACTGTGAGTAACAAAGGCACCATCTTACTGAGTAATTGTATATGGTTTCTCTGAACTTTATCAGGAAGTGAGGAACTATGGCGTATACACTATATGAGTAAGTGTGTGAGTGTGTTCGACTCTCCAACCATTAAAGTAGTGGCACTTTGTGCTCTGTAAGCTTTCTTTGAAAGCCTTTTCTTACGGTAAAATCAGATGACCAGCCTTAGCTACTTAGAACAGAGTGGGCAGGGAGTGTAATCTGGCTTTAGGCACTCAGTAGTGTGTGTGCTGTGTGGCATTTGTTGAACAGTAATGTAGAATCTAGTACTGAGCCAGCCAATATTTAACAGATTAAGCTCTGGGCTGGGTCCAGAAGTGGGGCTTCAGATTCCAGGGGACTCTTGATAAGGTTAAGTTTCACTGTTGGGAAAAGACCCAAGGACAAAGAGAACTTACAATATAAGTGGTACAGGTAGCAATTGTTCCTCACTACGGTGGGTGAAGACTTTAAAGGGCAGAAAGTCCAGTAAAGCTCAGCCCCACAGGAAACTATCCTAGTAGGGGCGTGGCATTCTCTTCTGTGCATAGAAAAGAACTTCAGATGGAGTCCCTACATTCTATTCCAGACAGCCTCAGTAGAACTGTGATAAAAATTGTCAATAATATGAAATGGGTGATTTGCTCCACATTTTAGAGATAATAGGGTCCCAAGAGAAATTAGATGTACTTTTCAAGGTCTTTCAAGCCTAGTCCATCTGACTACATCTGGAGTCCCTCTCTGTAAAGACTGCCTCTTGCTGCTCAAAATGTGGTCTCAGAACCAGTTGATACATCTCTTCTAAGTCAGAAAGACATTCATGATCTCAGGCTGTTCTCCCCAGGCTTGCTCAGTCAGAAAAGGAAGTTTAACAAGTCCTAAAGGAAACTGTATTCACTTCAAAGTTTGAGAAGCAATGGGATGCAGTCATCCCAGTTTAAGCCAGCTGTGGTCAAGATGCTTGTTCCCATTAACAATATCTCTGCGCACACACACACATGCATGGGGGGCAGGAATCCTTCCGTGTTTCCAGGTGGTTACATAATTAAAATTTAATCTCAAATTAGTAAATTAGTCTGGGTTCTTTGTTCAATAGTAAAACACTTGGTCATTTTTTAACACTGATTTATCCATTTCTCTCTCTCTCTCTCTCTCTCTCTCTCTCTCTCTCTCTCTCTCTCTCTCTCTCTCTCTCTCCCCTTGCAGCATAATCAAGAAGAGCAAGTAAACCAAATGCTAAACCTCACTGAAGGAGAGGGTAAGTCAGTAGTAACCGTGATGCCGAGAGCTAACACTACGTAACTCCAGCCTTTGGAGATTTCCCAAGCTGAAATCATGAAGCTGTTTGAATATAGATTTTTACGGACAATATATGAAAGGAACAAGCAAGCAAACAGAATCTTAATAGCAGTAGCTAGCATGGAGCTACAACGTTCCCAGGATATCCTTCTAATGCTGTGCCTCACCCATGTCTGCTAGTCCCTGTCTAAGATCGGAACAGAGGAAGATGCTGGGCTTTCTCCTCTGTAGCTGTCCGCTGTCTAACCCAGGGCCAGCCATTTGTTTTCACTGTGGCTCCATCTCTACATCTGCGGTACTTGGACCTACCTCATGCAGTTATAAAGATTTTTTAATAAGTCCATGGAGAGAATTTCAGGTGTTTCCCTGTATTACCATTATGCATTATTTTGTAAGTATTCTTGTACTGAACTCATGATGCCTCAGTTGCATCTTTTGTAAAATAGGGATGCAGGCATCCTTGATATCGATAGGGGATTATTCTTGGACCTCTTGTGGACACCCTGGATCTGAGGATGCTGAAGTCCCTTATATAAGTAGGTGTTGTAAGTGCATGCAACGTCTATGTCCTCCCATAAACTTTAAATCATTTTTATTTTTTAAATATTTATTTAATGTATATGCATACACTGCATTCTTCAGACACACCAGAAGAAGGCATCAGGTTCCATTACAGATGGTTGTGAGCCACTATGTGGTTGCCTGGAATTGAACTCAGGACCTCTGGAAGAGCAGTCAGTGCTCTTAGCCACTGAGCCATCTCTCCAGTCCTTAAACCATTTTTAAATTACTTATAATATCCAAAACAATATAAGTGTTGTAAGAATGGTGATTATAGTACATTGTTTGGGGTGAATGATAAGATAAAAATAAACCCTTCCATATATTTAGTTCGAATTTATTTGTACATCTATCTATCTATAGATAGATAGATAGATAGATAGATAGATAATACTTTTATATAAATATCTAATATATATTAGATATTGCCAAGCTGTTTTGGTTGAATTATATAACAACATATACATACAAACACATAAACAGAAATAGATGATACAGATAGGTAGGTAGAAACATAGATACATAGATAAATAGATACATAGATAAATAGATACATAGATAAATAGATACATAGATACATAGATACATAGATACATAGATAAATAGATACATAGATAAATAGATACATAGATAAATAGATACATAAATAAATAGATACATAGATACATAGATAAATAGATACATAGATAAATAGATAAATAGATACATAGACACATAGATACATAGATAAATAGATACATAGACACATAGATAAATAGATACATATATAAATAGATACATAGATACATAGCTAGGTAGACAGATGCTAGCAGCCATCAGCTTCTGTCCTGACAGATGGATAACAAACCTCCTGCAGGATGTTAAAACACTGTAAACTTGGTGGCTTAGCAACAACAGAAGTTTACTTCACAAAGCTCTGGAAACTGAGTCCAGTGTTAAGGTGTCAGCAGATTTCACATCAGCAGATTCCCTGCCGTCTGATCCTAACCTCACAGAGCAGACATCAGTACAAATCTCTCTGGGGTCTCACCTCTAAGTCTCAGGTCCTCTTTATGAGGGTTTCACTTCATGATCTAAATCATCTCCAAACACTGCCACCGTGAGGGTCAGGATTTCAGTCTGACTTTGGAAAGGTATAAACTTTCAGAGCAAAGCAGACATACTTTTAAATAAAACTCTAATACTTCTTCTATGACAGTTATTATCGAGGATTATCTGTCTTGTAAAATATGCACTTTTGTTTTGAGACTGTTTTTCCCTCTTAAGCTGTATCTTGTGAGCTCTTAAATAATAGGAAGCTAAAGAGAAGACAGATTTCAGATCTTCACTTAGTCCCTGGGTTGGCTTATCTGAACTTTGCTTTTGTGGTGGGTGTAAGCAGATAATAACCTGTCTCCCAGGGTTGTTGTAAAACGTTAATCCAAATACCTGGTGTACAGCACATACTCAGACTGTCGGTTACCGATTTTTACTAATTTCACAAATGTTTTATGCCATTTCCATTTTAGTTGCTGCAACAGTGAAAATGAATTTGCCATTTGGGAGGCCCAGGGTGATACAGAAGAACAAAGATCACTGTCTCCTTTACCACAGGGAATACATCAGTGCGTTTGGAAAAGCTATGAAGATGCCCATATGGAGTTCGTACACTGTTCCCAAACCGGTAAGCTGACAGCCCAGCGAGCACCAGAAAGATTCCAGCTGCGGGCTCTGCAAGGGTTGAATTTACTGAAGAGTTCTCAAAGTGAGTGTGGACTCCTGTCGCTCATAAGGAGATGCTACAGTTACAATGAAAAGGCCTCTCTAGGTGGGAAGAGAGAAGGAAGTCCACCCCCAACCATCCTTGAACCCCTGTGGGGAGGGAAGTTTCATTTGGGTCTGCAGGACAGTAATAGCAGTCTCTGAACACTGCCAGCTGAATGATATGTATTGGGTGAATTAGTCTCACCATTTTAAGGACAAAGCTGTTATCACTAAGGGGAAGGATGGATAAATAACCAGGAAGCATTAGTGTGGAAAGATCATGACGAACCCTAGCAGTTACTGTCTGAGCTGAGGGCTCTAGTCTATCTACTCTTCTTGGTCTAACTGAGGCAATTTGCAGGGGGGGAAAAAGCATATTTCTCTAGTTCTAATTAAAGTTTTCTTCACAGATGATTCCATCTCAGCCACTGCTGACAGAATGCTAGTGTCTGTTCCCAGTGTGGGCAAACATCCCACAATTGCCTGAGTCCCTATTTAGGCTGGTAGCCTCCCTGCTCTGTTAACAGGCACACTATTCAGGTGTCTGTGTTTTTCTTCAGCATCCCTTGAAATAATCTCTATGTTGCATTTGCTTTGAGAGGGTTGGTAACGTTCCAGATCAGGCTCCTTATCTAGTTCCTGACCGTGAAAAGCTGGCAGGGCTGGCGTGGGGTTATCTGGGGTGTTTATAGTGTTGATGCTTTCCCTTTCCCCCTGGCATTCCTGAACGCGAATGAGCAGGGGTTCTGGCAAGGGCAGTGAGACAGATGGTAATTGGATTTGAGGTAGACTGTTAGTACCAGAAGACCCCATTCCTCCTCCAGTCCCAGAGAGGAGCTTGTGTATTTCTCTGTCCACATGACAGGAAGGGATTCTAGCAATTTTCTGCTTTCTAATTCAGAGATTACTCTGTGTGCATGTGTTGTGGTTCGAGAAAATTACACAGAAGGATGTTTGGAGATTCACATAAAACATTGTAGATCAGCTCCCTGTCTGAGAAATCGGGCTTTAAATAAGCCCTTGGGGCACTGGCACAATTGGTTTGTCTTTAGGTTAGATGGAGCTTTTGTTTTCCTGAGGTTTTGGTGGGTGTTTGTAATTTCTGTTCTCTCGGGAGTTCTGCAGAGGAACTATGATGCAGAGGCAAGGTCCTCCTGCAGCTAAGTCTGGAAGCCTTAGATCTGGTCAGGTTTGATTTGGGAGCTGCTTCTGCTCAGGAGGAAGAGCTGAGTTACTTGTCTAATTAGACAGAAAACTGAAAACAAAACACAGACTGCAGCGGCTGTTTAAAGGAGACACTTCATGATTTAATTTAGCATGAAGTCAGAGACTTTCATTGATTTAAAAATTAGCTAATATTGAAAAATACTTATCATTCAATATGAAAGCACTATGTAAGTATATATGTACTATATATGTATGTGTGTATGTATGTGTGTGTATATGTGTATGTCTATCTATCTATCATCTATCTATCTAAAACATAGCATATATACACATCTACATCATTAGGAACTTTTAAAATCTGTGTGTGTACGTGTGTTGTGTATGTGTGTCTATGTGTAAGTATGTATGTGTATATGTGTTGTGTGTGCATTCATGTATATATGTGTGAATGTACACATGGAGATCAGAAGATGTCTGTAGGTTTTGTTGATCAGCTTCTGCCTTGTTCAGACAAAGCCACTATTGCACATGGCCGAGCTAAGCCACACAAGCTGTGTCTCAAACTTCCAGAGCCTCTGCTGGCTCCACTTGCTGCTGGAGCCCTGGGATGTGGCTTCTGGGAATCAGATGATATATATGTATATATGTATATACACATATATGTATATATATGCATATATGCACACACATATCAGCCATGCATAAGAGAAAACACCCAATATTTGTTTTCCAAGATTGCCTGAACTTGCTTAATATAATCATCTCTTATTGCATCTACTTTTCTTGTAACAAGGTAACTTTATTCTTCTTCATGGTTAAATAAACTCTGCCTCCAACCTGCTTCAAGTACCCGCTGCTGAACCGACTTCCTGTCCCCGAGTGGGATTTTGTTATAAAACCCTCTTGGTTCCTGTAAATTCTGACCTGATCATGTTTGGAAGTCTTTAAATATCCAGGCCCAATACATGTTCCAGACATTTTTTATCCTGAATTACAAAAAAGTCATTTTTCCATAGGGGAAAAAATGAACAAATCCTCAAGAGGTGCGCATTTGTCAACTGCACCGTAAGACACAGCTATAGCTTTTGTGTGAGCCCACGGGTAAGAGGCATTTGTCACTTCAATGTAGCTGTTTTCACCACTTGGTCAAGACCTCAGGATGGGAAGAAAGAGTCTCTCTGTAACCTGTGCTCATTTTCACATTCTTTGAAGAATTTCAAGAGATAGGAAGTATGTATTTTCTGACTGCATTTTCTTTATTGTTTTTCCTGCATTTCTCTGGAGTTCATAAATCCCAGGGGCTCTGGAAACATGATGGGGCTTGAAGCTTTGCTGGAGTGCTGGGTGAAGGTGGGGCAGGAGGGCCTCATGCCATCTCTTCCCTCAGGGCAGGGCTGGAGGCCATGACTGAACTCTTCCACGGCTGGGCTGTCTCGTGCCTCATCCCACCCCCAGAAAGCAGGTTATATCCTGTTGTTCCTAGTCCTGGTGCGTGTCTCTTGGTGGCTTCAAGTTTGATATATGAAAACAAACTCAACTTTTTTTCAGTTAGCAGATAGTGTGTGACAATGTTTTCATGCTTTTGGCCTTCAGCCATGTGGTCTATGTGTCTCAGTCTAATGTGCATTTCACTCTGATAAATCTGTGAGCACTTGGGCTGACTGGATCGTCAGTGTTTTTAAGCTACGGTCTGCTTCTGTATCACAACAGGCTTCCCTCCATAATATTTTGATGGCTGTAATTGCAGAGAATTACATCCTAATAGTTTGATCACAGAAAAACCTTGCTGTGGGAGACGTCAGATAGAATTATAAAATGTAGCCCGTCGGACAATAGCCCGGCGCTTTTGGAGCTTACTCTTCTGTAGTCAAGTTGTCCTTACACAGCCCCATGCCTCTCTATCGCCACCTAGAGGACCTGCTCATTCAGAACCGTTACTTCTGCAACTCTTAGAATGGTTTAAGTGAGCTCTGCATCTTATTAAAGGGAGGGGGTGAGGTGACTGTTAGTGTCTTAGTTACGGTTTTACTGCTGTGAACAGACACCGTGACCAAGGCAACTCTTATAAGGACAGCATTTAATTGGGGCTGGCTTACAGGTTCAGAGGTTCAGTCCATTATCATCAAGGTAAAAACATGGCAGCATCCAGGCAGGCATGGTGCAGGAGGAGCTGAGAGTTCTACATCTTCATCTGAAGGCTGCTAGGAGAAGACTGGCTTCCAGGCAGCTAGGATGAGGGTCTTAAGGCCCAAAGCAACACACTTCCTCCAAGGCCACACCTACTCCAACAAGCCACACCTCCTAAAAGTGTCACGCCCAGGGCCAAGCATATTCAACCCATCACACTAATCTACTGCATTTAGCCAAATATCTTTATATTTTTTTTGGTCTGCTTCTTTGAGCTTTCTTAGAAAGAAGTGAAAGTACTTTGTTTGGCCCTGTTCTCATTTAGCTCAGAATTGTCTCTAACTCCTTAGCCTTCTGTGTGTCCTCACACCGTGGATGCAGGGACCACGGGCATGTGTGTCTCAAATGTCTTTATTCTAACTGTATACTTGGTGGTCTGACAGTCTAATATTTCAGTTCCATACTTTCTACTACCTGATTGCCTTTATTTCTCTTTTGGAGACATATCTTCAACATCTTCCAGATCATGTTACACATTTTATTTCTGCTATCTATGTCTTAAGAATGCCAAGATTTCTTTGTTATCTTTTTTACTTTCATTTTTAAAAAGTAGACTCTCTCTCTCTCTCTCTCTCTCTCTCTCTCTCTCTCTCTCTCTCTCCCTCTCTCAGTTTTTTTCTGCTTTCTATTGTCTCCTGTATTTCTCTGTCTCATGCTCAACAAATGCCTTTCGGTCTTTCCTTGGCCATCAGCTCATTCTTTTTATTAAAAAATTAAGCAGTGTGTGGGTGTATGTGTAAAGATAAAAACAAAAACAACAACTAAATCCACACAACTGACACATGCCTTTAAAAATGGCAAGCATGTGACACACTGGTTATCAAGCTCTTCCAAGCCCCGATCCAGTCTTTCACACCAGTTACAGACAAGGAGAGCTTCCGAGGGAAGCCTTAAGTGGTCCTACGTGGTAAGCAACCACTAACTATGAAAACTCTCAACTCACAGAGAGCCCGAGGGCAGGCAAACCCAGGAGTTGTGTCCTCATAGATTTTTAGTGGTGTGTGCAGAGGCTGAGGGAGGGCAGTAGAGACCAAGGGTGTCAGCAAGGGTGTCAGATGGCCTTAAAGGACCTTTAGATCCCGGACCCTTTCCCACAATTCAAGCCAGTAATCCTCAAGCTCTGAGAGGATGAGGTTGTTCAACTTTGTTGCTTCTCTGGCTCTGTGTTAGAGATGAGCACTCCAGGTGAGTCTGTGTAAATACCCAGCCTGAAAGGCATTAAAGCAATTGCTACCTCCTAGAAATGAAGGGAGTCTCATGAATGTCACTCTGATTTTGTTGGTTCAGGATGAGGCAGGGGTGAGGCAGCCCTGAGCAATCTGTCAAGGGCTTTGAGGAAGTAAATAGAATAGAGTTGATTCTAGATCACAGAACAATCTCCAAATTACTACGAGTAACAGGCCAAAACCCACTTATCACAGTTCAGTGAACTTTGTTTTGTTAGTGCCCGACAGGAAGCTGTTGTTTAAATAAGACATAGGGCAGTTGTGGGTCCTGACTTGGGAAGACTAATAAAATAAAACATCTAGATAAAACATCTATTAAATTTTTTTTTTATTAAACATAGAGCGGTATGCCCAGATAACTTCCCGGGGTTAGGAATTCCTCCTGGAGCCTCACTGACAGCATGTAGACATCGTGACATTGATCCCAAGGTTCCCATTATCTGCAAAGAGACGAGCGATGGCTGTGTCAAAGACAAGGCAGTCACTGTTCACGATGGCTGTAGCCACGCCATCGTGAATGGACCGGGACGTGGCCTCCCAGGTCAGCCTCCTCCGGTTCCCATTCAACTCCAGTCTGTAGGCAAAGTTCTCAGCTTGCTTTCGGGTGACGATGAGAAGGATGATGGCAAAGAACTGCTGGTGACCTTCGTACTTCTCTTGCTTCTCGAGTACCAGCATGAAGTGGTAGCCAAAACAGGACTGCATCATCACCCAGTCCACGGCCCCAGGCAGGTTAATGTCTGTAGCTAGAAAGACTATGTCCTCTCCCTGGAGGGTAGTGATACTCTTGTGGGCATGCATGAGATGGGACACCACAGCTTCCAGGGATCCCTGCCACTTGTAGAAGTCAGGAGAATAGGGACAGGGGTAAGGACGGTATTCACAGATGTCTTTATGTTCTGGTTTCTTCGTATGGTGTAGAGTCAGGGAACAGCCCATGGTAGCATACTTACAGGGAGTCACAACGGCTGAGGTGACCTTCTCCTTACACTGATGCTGGCCTGATGCTAGCCTTCGCCATAGCCAGGTTCCTGGGTGTCGGGCGCACTGAGCTATATGCCGTTGGTGCTTTGTAATTCACAGGATTCTATAGTTCAATTAAAAAGAGACATCGTGTCATGTTCTTCCAACTACAAGTATTGTTTTATTATCAGACCAGTTTGTTTCCCAAAGAAAGAACGTTTCTAACCCATGCGATGTGTAGTCGACATCGGGTAATGAAATGGGCTAATAACAGGCTAGTACCTGTTACTGATCATTCAGAGGTCCATCTTGTTCTTGTCAGTATGTCTGCTTTTGCTATACATACACCGTTCCCTTGACTGTGGCAGTCTGGGATTTAAGTTCCCCAGAAGGTTAAATGTTCTATTTACCCCTCCCACCTCGTAGATTTTAAACGGCTCTCTTGCTTTCTGTCAGGCCTACATGTTCCTCTGTTTTTAGGACACTTCGAATTCTGCCGTTTGGGACTTGTGCTGTTACCTTGTGTTTTCCCCAAGGACAGGTTGCTGATTTTCATTGCTCGCCGGCCTCCTCTGTCTGGTTACCGTTTATCAGCTTTCTAACTTCTGTATACTTTTTTTCTCTTCACCTCACTGAATTTAGCTTTCACTTTACATGATCACTGTACCTGGTACTGAGTTCACACCTTTTCATACACATATACATTATATACAGAGCATCTTCCCCCACCTCCTGCCTCCTCTTACTCAGGTTTCCCTTTGTCCCTAGACCAGTGGTTCTCAGCCTCCCTTACTCTGAGACCCTTTAATACAGTCCCCCTGTGGTGAGTCTCCCCCAGACATAACATTTTGTTGCTACTTTATGACTAATTTTGCCTCCTGTTATAAATCATCATGTAAATATCTGAAATTCTGGATATCTGACATGCAACCCAGAAAGAGGTCATGACTCACACACTGAGAACTGCCGCCAAGACAGTTTGGTTCTGCTTTCATGTCAAAGATACATAGATGATATGTATGTATATATGTATACACACATATCGGACATGCATAAGAGAAAACATACAATATTTGTTTTCGAAGACGGCCTGAACTTGCTTAATATCTCTTTTGTTGCCTCTACGTTTCTTGCAACAACATAACTTTATTCTTCCTGGCTAAATAAACTCCTTAATATCTCTTTTGTTGCCTCTATGTTTCTTGCAACAACATAACTCTATTCTTCCTGGCTAAGTAAACTCCATTGTGTATATGTAGCATGCTTTCTTTACCTGAGCCTCTGTAGTGAATCATACTGCAGTAAACGTGGTGTTTACCGTCTCAGTGATGTGTAGGCCAGCAGTGCTGTAGGAAAGCACCGGAGAGCAGGTGTGCTCAGGCGTAGAGCAGAGTCGTGTGGTAGGAATAGCTTTTAGCTGTTTGCCCTCCATCCTGCTTTTTAGCGTCTGAATATGTATTGTATTTTTCTTGCCTGTTTCCATGACTAATGCCTCTTCAGGAGCCTTAGGAGAAAGCAACGATAAAGTACATATTTAAACATGATGGGAAACGGACTGAGCTTCTGAAATGCTGTTGACTGGCTTCTCTGCTCGGCGTTCTTGACGGTGGTCTCCCGTCCGAACACAGCACAGTGGCACTGCCCTCTGTTATGAACTAGCACGTGCTAGACATGCAACGTAGCTGACATTTGCTGTAGACAGGGCACTGAATAGGAAACAGGGCAAACTTAGCATAATTTTCTTGTTAAATAAATTTTTGCAAGTTTCCTTCTTCAGGACAATATCCACCAGCTACAGTACAGAATAAGTACATCAGAGCCTGCGGAATGATGGGGGCAGATAGCACAGTTCTGACTTGTATGTGTTCATCCGTGTGGACTTCATACTGCATCGTATTCATCAATGTGGAGGCTGGGTACCAACCCCTCCACCAATCATGTTCGCAGGATAATTCTGTGGATGAGGTTCAGTGTTAGTCTCTAAATGTAATGTGAAAAGAAACCACAACTTTAAAAGTCTATCTTATGAGTTACCTTACAAACGTATTTTACGTCAAAAGTAAGGGCGTTTGGAGGCTGAGGATGTAATTTGCTTAGCAGAGTGCTTGCCCAGTGGGTGTGGAACTCTGGGTTCATGTCCACTGCTACATGAACAAGACTTTGTGGAACATACCTGTAATTCCTTAGGAGGTGGTGGTCTGAGGGTGAAGAGTTAGAAGATCCTTGGCTACGTAGCAAGCTCAATGCCAACCTGGTAAACATGAGACCCTGGACATATATGTACATACGATTTTTTCCCATCATGATATATGTATGTACATATATACATATTTGTTGCATTTGTTATACATATTATAAAAATAAAGTACATTATGTATGTTATATTATCTTGAAGTAGCTATAGCTCTTTGAATTAATTTTAGGCTGATTAGAATTGTTTTTTTTTACCCCATTTAAAAGCAACATTGATTCTTATCTATATATGTTTACACTTTGTTTTCCAATTTAAGAACAGATTTATTTATTTTTATTTTAAGTATATGAGGTTTTTGCAGGCATCTCTGTATCTACACCATGTGCCCAGAAGAGAGTGTCAAATTCCCTGAATGGAGTCAGTTGTGAGCTGCCATTTGGGTGCTGGGGACTGAACCCAGGGGCAGCCAGGGCTGTTACTACTGAGTCATCCCTCCGGCCTCAACAGTCCCCACCCACACATTTCTCATTTGCATGTTCAACATATCCCTACAGAACAGTTCAATCCCCGGAACGACTTTGTTTTTCAGCCGTAATTTCTGTTATTCCTTGGCTCTCGGTTCGGGTTGTAGTCTAAAACCAAGGTCCATTTGCTGTGTCCCCCCTATGCCACCTAACCAGTAGAGAACCTCCCGGAGAAAAAATGGCTGAGTACATCCACTCCTGTCGCTGGTGTAGACCTGATTCACTAAGAAAATAGGAAGAGGGTAAATGAAAAACAGTCTAGGAAGTCATAAACCAAATAAGGCAATGGACAAGCCACAACTGTGGGTGTAATCCTCCCCCCCTTTGCTCTCTTTCAACAGGGAGACACATCATCTCTTCCTCCCACAGTTCCAGACTGTCTGCGGGCTGATGTCAGGGTTGCTCCTTCTGAGAGCCAAAAATGTTCCTTCTATTTAGCAGACAAGAATATCGACCATGGCTTCCTCTACCCTCCTGGTTAGTGAAACTCTTTCTGGGCGGTTAGGAAGCCTTCAGTCAGCGGATGTGGGGATGTGGCGTGTGCGTTGAGCATATTCTCCACCCGAGAGGCTTCGGTGGCCGAGGGCTGCCCAGAGGTGGTACAAGAGCTTCCTTAAAGGCTAATAAATGTTTCTGTGGGAACCACAGATGAGATCTAATCAGGCCCAGATGTGGAGAGAGTTCAGCAGGTTTTAGTTTAAGTTTACAACTGAAAGGTATTTGGAATGGACACAGGCATCTAAGAAAACATTATCTCTGGCCAGGTCCTCACAGAGAAGGCAGCTGCTTCGCACAAAGATCAAAAGCTGGCCCTTCCTTTGAACTGTAAATTAACCAAATGAACTTCTTGTTGTTGTGTTTTTTTAAAGGGAGGATCTCTCCTGGGATCACATAAAAACCAGTGTGATTTTTTTTCTAAAACTGGGGTTCCCCCTCCCACCCCTGTTCATCTGGGAATGTCTTTTTCATGTATTCATGAAAATTTCAACATCAGTTTCTGGGAATGGTTTACACCTGGTATGTGACTCTAGTTGTTTTAAGAGATCCGACTTAGAGATTCGGATATAGTAAAAAGAGGCTTAATAAAAGAAAAGGAGTCACCGAAATGCTTTATTTACTAAAAAACCCACATTTGTTTTACAGCAATCAAAGGAACTAATGAGAGCCAATATGATGCTTTAATTACAAGTAATTTGGTCCCAATGTATAAAGAGTTCAAAAGTAAGTATCTACCCTCCCCCATCCCACTCGGGGCATTGAACTTAGGGGCTCACACCTGCTGACTGTGCTCTAGGGTCTGGTTTAGTTGGCCAGGCTGATGCTGAACTCACTTTGTAGTCCAGGCAGGTCTTGAACTCCTTGTCTTTTCTTCTAATCCCCCAGAACAGCTGGGATTACAGGCTTGGTGGTGCATATGTATTAATGTTTAACTAATAAAGCAGCGTCTTGGCCTTCCAAACTAATCCATGTTTTATTATTGTAATTTGTTATTTACAGAGTCATGTTATTCTGTTATTTTAATATAGGCAAAAGAAAGAAAAAACCCTCTTGATGTCGTTTTGCTTGCAACTAACTACAATTTTGACTTGTTGCTAGAATTTAATTGTTGTTTTAAGTTTGTTCTTAATTCTTACCTGTTAAGAGCTACTGATAGAGTTAAACTTTATTAACATTCGTCATAAGGAAAAGAAAGGTAAATGTCTGTATCTAGAATGATAATTAATTAGACAGCATGTGTGTCCGATGATTGTTAATATTCACTGTTGAAGGAATTTGGAGACATATTTTGCTCTAATGAAATGACAAAAAGTTCTCATCAACATAGGCGCTCACTTTAGTCACATAACTATCTTACAGAATTAGCCAGTCACCGCGGGATGCGATGCTACTTAAAAGCACCAACAATAGACAATATCTCCACATCTAGTAAGATCAGATATTTTTAAATACCTCATGGTTTTTTTTTCATTTTTTTTTTTTTTTTTTTTTTTTTTTTAGAAATGTGGGACTACTTCCATGAAGTTCTCCTTATAAAATATGCTGTGGAAAGAAATGGAGTGAATGTGGCCAGTGGACCCATATTTGATTACAATTATGACGGCCATTTTGATACTCCAGATGAAATCACACAGTAAGTAATTTGACTTTTTGGTTTAGCAATAGAGCATCAGAAAGGAAAATCTCAACTTTAACTAGATACTGAATAATCTCAATAGTGCACAGTATATGCACAGCACACTCATATTCAGTTACTATTGATGCCAATTTTCCACTTAAACTCCCCGACTATTTAGCCAAAAAAAATTATATGGTCAAAACTTAAACTAATGGCTTCCAGGTAAAATTGTAACAAAAAGTTTTATTGGAAAAAATTTTAAATGTGGACAAAGACAAAATGAGACTTTTCTGGAGGAAATGTAGAGTCAGAGCCATATCGATAAATATAGAGTCAAACCAACTCTAATTAGGAAAAATCAGACTAAGCTTACTGGAGTAAGTTTCACAGATACAGTGGAAAATCCACAAAATAGTCTCAACAGAGGAGGCAAATGGAGTTCAGTATAAAGCAGTCCAGACAGACTGCACACCTTCGTACTAAGCCCACTACAACAGGCTGTTAGGAATTACTGTCCCCTTTAGTGTCTTCCAGTGCTAAGCTTTTCCAGAAAGACGTCCCATTGCTTCCTTATCAAAATGTCACAAGGATAAAAACAAACAATGGTAGGAACCCAGCCTAGAGTCTGCAAAGCTCCGGTTTCTATGGACACCTGATAACAGGTGTACAGCCTCACACTAGGTATACAGCCTCACACCAGGTGTATAGCCTTACACCAGGTGTACAGCCTCACACCAGTTGTACAGCCTCACACCAGGTGGACAGCCTCACACTAGGTATACAGCCTCACACCAGGTGTATAGCCTTACACCAGGTGTACAGCCTCACACCAGGTGGACAGCCTCACACTAGGTGGACAGCCTCACACCAGGTGGACAGCCTCACACCAGGTGTATAGCCTCACACCAGGTGTACAGCCTCACACCAGGTGTACAGCCTCACACCAGGTGGACAGCCTCACACTAGGTTTATAGCCTCACACCAGGTGTATAGCCTCACACCAGGTGGACAGCCTCACACTAGGTGTACAGCCTCACACTAGGTGTACAGCCTCACACTAGGTGTACAGCCAGACCTGTGTTTTTCCCACTCTTTCCTATCACTGTTCTTCATTTGAGGTCAAAGGTAGCACAGGCTGGCCTTGAACTCAGTATGGTGCAGAGGATGTATTTGAACTCCTGATTCTCTTGCTTCCGTATCCCCAGTGCTGGGGGTGGAGGGATGCTACCACACCTGGATTTTGTTTGTTTGTTTAGTAGATTCTATGTCTCATCATTTGCTAATCCTAACACATATTTTTGAGAGCTCTTTCCTACACACTAGGCAGTTTTCAAAGCATTTACACAGGCTTTGTTTAATCTACAAAACAACTTGATGTCAGGTTCTAAGAGAGGTTAAGTGACTTGTCTGACGGGTTTGGCAAAGGCAGAAAGGAGATGCAGATAGTTGACCCCGAATCAGTCATATGTTGCTGTCTATAGGAGCTCACAGGTTTCCTTACCTTCAACTTCACTCAAAACTGTTAACTACGTTCCTGTTTGTTACTAGGACAACCAGCACACTGTCAGTTGTCTGGGTCTACCACCAGGTGGCCCGTGTGGATACCTCCACATTACAGTTGTTTAGATGAGGGTCTTAGGGGACAGATGATCCACGCGTGCAGCAGCAGTGCGCAGACATAAGACAGGATCCTTTGTGTCCAGCACCCGCCCCACTGGAGGACACCCCCGTGGGAACACGGGAGGCAGAGTTCCATGGGCTCTCTTTGTATTCTAATGGTTTGCTATGATGTTAGGACGACCGTACCATAGACTGTGACTTGAGCTTTCTGGCTCACTGACACGGAAGTCATACATGATAAAACTAAACATAACACACGGTCTGTCCTTCCCACCTGGTCCTTTCAGTGCTCCTCCACCCTGCCTTTTCCTTAAAGCTATGAAATCAAAAAGACATTTGTATTAATATCAAATCGCTTCAACTGTGTTTTCAGATATGTGCCTGGCACTGACGTTCCTATCCCAACACACTACTTTGTGGTCCTGACAAGTTGTAAAAACAAAACCCACACACCCGACAGCTGCCCTGGGTGGCTAGATGTCCTGCCCTTCATCGTCCCTCACCGGCCCACCAACGTGGAAAGCTGTCCCGTGAGTATGCTTGGAGAACCTGGGGCCAGGAAGCGACTCTCATCTCATCTGAGCTGTCAGAAAAGCCGCTCTACCTAAAACATAGGTTTCTTCTCTTTGTAGAGATCTATAGATGTATAATCTATAGAATACTAAACACAAATCTGTGTATGTAAACAAATATATATATATATATATATATATATATATATATATATATATATATATATTTGTGAAAGTCAGTGTATTTGATACTCACTAGGGTAATATTAGTTTTTTTTTCTGGACACAAGCATTGAAATTCTACACTAAGGTTGACATTAAATTAATGTTTTCCTAAATGAACATATAAACAAAAATTCTGGCACCTTAAAGCATGAAATGCTAGATTCGGTTCACATGTGTGTATGCATGCATGCATGTACAGAAGAGGGAATTAAAATGCAGCAGTATGGGTGAGACATTTATAATGATGAATGTGATGGGCTGAAAACAATGGAGACTTAGGGTAATAACTGCCATTTCATACTGGTTAAAGGCATGGAGACATAGGGATCGTCTTCTACAGCCTACAAGAGTCAAAACTAACTAACTGTAGGTTTATGTTAAGGAGATACAGGATGGGACAGTGGAGAGGTGGGCGGGGAAAGAGTCTGGAGGAGGCGGAGATTCAAGCAGGAAAGGAAGAAGCGGACGAGTATGTTTCAGTGCATCTCTAGCTTGATGAGGTTGTTATGATTATTTCTTAGGGTTTCTAATTTACCTCTTCTGGATGGGTGGTTTGTATCTGTGTCCATCAGTTGGACGCTGAGGGTTTGTGGAATGAGAATTTAACATAGAAACCTGCTTGAAAAGTTGATGATTGTGAGTCATGTTTGTACTGGGCGGTGGATGACAGTATGTTAATGTAACTTGCTGGGGAGGTTGTAGGCCACCAGGGACAGAAGCAGCAGAGAGGGTGGAGCAAACCGCATGGGAAGGAGCCAAGTAAAGAGGGCGGTTTGCAGATCCTGTGATAACGTCCAGGTGCCCTGCACTAGAGCAGCGTCCGCGGAGTGTGACCACAGTGCCAATAGCAACAGAGAATTGTAATATTTACCGCAGCAATAAAGAATGCATATTTTGTAGTTATAATTACATGTGTTTAATAACTTAGCAATTTCACTTATATGCTCTTAAACAGGGGAGAATATCCATAGTTATTCATCACACTATTACTTATAATAGGAAAAATACCCCATCCTATTAGTTTGTTAATTTTGAAAAACTGAGTCAAATTGTAATGAAGGAATATCAGAGGCTGCAGCTAAAACAGATTACCCATCTAAATCTCCATCCATCATTATGGATAGATCATAAAATTGGCCATGAATGAAGAATAACTGGGGGACACAGCACTCACAATGCCCTTAATGTAAGTGTGAAAACAATCCAGCTATATACCGAATGCTGATGTGTAGTAACAGTGTAAAGACTGTTGGTTCATACTGACTTATGCATGTTCGTAATGTCAGCTCTGAACCTAGGAACAAAAAAAGATACTACCTAGATGGTATTTCTTTTAAAATTTTGCATCTAGGGCCTAGGGAGACAGCTCCATCGATAAGCACTTTCCAGGCAAGGGGGAAGACCTGAGTTCACTGTAGATGGTGTGCCATACACACGCAGTCCCAACACTGGGGAGGTTGGGGTGGGAGGATTTCTGGGGCTTGCCAGCCAGTCAGAATAACCCAATCACTGAGTTCCAGCTTCAGTGAGTGACCCTAAAAATGAATGGGGAGAACTGATTTATGAAGAAACTATCAGCATCTGGTCTCCACATGCATGTGCACACATTCACACACATGAACACGTATGCACATTGTCTTAGTCAGGGTTTCTATTCCTGAACAAACATCATGACCAAGAAGCAAGTTGGGGAGGAAAGGGTTTATTCAGCTTACACTTCCCACATTGCTGTTCATCACCAAAGGAAGTCAGGACTGGAACTCAAACAGGTCAGGAGGCAGCAACTGATGCAGAGGCCATGGAGGGATGTCACTTACTGGCTTGCTTCCCCTGGCTTGCTCAGCCTGCTTTCTAATAGAACCCAGGTCTACCAGTCCAGGGATGGCACCACCCACAATGGGCTGGGGCTCTTCCCCCTTGATCACTAGTTGAGAAAATGCCTTACAGCTGGATCTCATGGAGGCATTTCCTCAACTGAGGCTCCTTTCTCTGTGATAACTCCAGCTTGTGTCAAGTTGACATAAAACCAGCCAGTACACACATCCACACAAACTTGTGACTGAAGCAAGTTCACAGAGAGTATGGGTTTAAGGTGAACAGCATTTCCTTTTGGACTTTAGTTTGATTAGACAAAATTGAGGTGTGTCAGATGAAGAGCCAAGGAAATAAAGAAAAAAAGTCACAAACCAGATACCTAAGTAGTAAAATATCTTTATGACAATGAAAAGATTCACCATGAGGAAAATGGCTTTGTGTTTCATTTTTCAGGAAAACCAAACAGAAGATGTTTGGATTGAAGAGAGGTTTAAAGCACACGCTGCCCGGGTCCGAGATGTGGAACTCCTCACTGGCCTTGACTTTTATCAGGAAAAAGCACAGCCTGTTTCTGAAATTTTGCAACTGAAGACATACTTGCCCACATTTGAAACCATTATTTGAATGGGTGTATAAAGCCATCTGACAAAACGGAGACATTGCCTGTCAAAGAGATTATAAAATAAAGTTTTCTATTTTTCCTTAATCCGTAAAGTCCTATTATATGTTTTAATTATAATCTTAATTTATTTCTATAAACATTAGAAAAAAAATTTATTTCATTTTATTTGTTCTTCTCCTCCCTTCCCCTGAGTATATACACACACCGGTGCTGGTGCCCAAGGAGGCCAGAAGAGGGCGTTGGACCCTTGGAGCTGGAGTGGGTGCAGCAAGTGAACTTAGACACAAAGCTGTCATCCCAGCCCGAGCATGACATTTTATGTGCTGAAGTGATGCTGTGTTCTACAGAGAGACAGGACTCAAGCTGGACACCCTCCCATATGTCCAGCCGTGAAACTCGTAGATAGAATCCCTTCCGTGTTCCTCTATTCCAACATGGCTCCAACACAGATACAATTTCTGGGTAAACATCTAGCACTTAGGTTTGCACAGAGTTAGACTTCTCTGTGCAAACCTAAGTGCTAGATGTTTACCCACCCTGAGCTACATGTAGCCTGGGAAACCAGTTTACCTGCAGGATCCTCTGGTAATGGCTAAATGGTAGAGTGCTTGACCTAGAAATACCAAGGCCAGTCTGAGGAACGGTTATGTAAAGGTGTGCCTTCCTTCCATCCCTCACTTTCATTACAGAGAAACACGAGGATCATCTGCTGACATGTACCTCTATCATGCACTTGGGAGGCAGGGGCAGGGGGATCACTGTGACTCTGAGGCCATCCTGGTCTACCTAGAGAGTTCTGGGCTGGCCAAGGCTACAGAGTGAGACCCTGAGTCATAAATAAACAAAAACCTCACACATATGCAACGCTGAGCCTGTAGCTCTCTGAGGGTAGCATGCTCACTCCACTATATTTATGGCTTGGGTTCAGTCTTCAGCGTGGCTAGCAAAAGAAAAAAAAAAGGGGGAGAGAAAACAAGGAAAAAGACAATGGGAAATATTATCCTGAAGGAATAAATTGTGATTTGAAGGACTAGGGACTCTAAGGGAATTGAAACCTCAGCTCTGATTTTCAGTATGCTATCCTTATTCTATAGGGAAATCTTACATTTTAAATCTAAAATGTAAACACTACCATACAATTATTATTTAGAGTATGAGATACACGGAAAAGCTGCAAAAAGAGCATAAAGTATTCTCGTATAACCATTTGAGCTTCAATTACGAACATTTAAGTCATTCTGTAAGGATGTGTGTATCATATGCGTATGTTATATATCAGGCAAACATGAAGAGAGCTTTATGACAATGTGTTGCGGTCATTTGACCCATTTACTCTCAACACGACAGTGCTTACTTCTCTCTCTCTCTCTCTCTCTCTCTCTCTCTCTCTCTCTTTTTTTTTTTTTTTTTTTTTTGAAGAATTATTTATTTTATGTATATTAGTGCACTATAGCTGTTCTCAGACTCACCAGGAGAGGGCTTCAGATCCCATTACAGATGGTTGTGAGCCACCATGTGGTTGCTGGGATTTGAACTCAGGACCTCTGGGAGGGCAGTCAGTGCTCTAACCACTGAGCCATCCCTCCAGCAGAAACACATGGTTGTTGATTTGTGTGGTTGTTACTGAACCACAGTGCTCCCATGGTTGAGCTGGTGCTTACAGACTCTGTTCTGTAAGCACAGCATTTTCACTGTGTGGTGTGTGAAGACTGTGGAGACCCTCACATTTATGTGTAGGTTGTCTCCGACATAATTACGGCAATGACTAACATTGCAAATATGCACCTTTCTGTGTTGGGACATGTATCTTGCAGGCGAGTTTCCTAAAACGGATAGTTTCTATGTCTACAACTTAAAATGAGTGCATTGCTACAGATCTACTTATCGGGCCTATTTTCCAATTCTGAGTTCAATGAGGCATGGTTTTTCAACCCATTCAAAAGTGAAATTTTTCATTTTGAAAGTGGTATATATTTGTTACAAGACTACTCATACTGTCTGTCTGTCTGTCTACCTACCTACCTACCTACTTACCTATCTATCTATCTATCTATCTATCTATCATCTATCTATCTATCTATCTATCTATCTATCTATCTATCTATCTATCTATCCTTCTATCTATCTAGTGTATTAATTAGAAAATTATACATTTACATATGTAAGTATTAAACTCATGTAATCTTATTGACCAGACCAATGTTTACAATGATTAAAGCCTACTGACCCATGGCCTTTGGCATCGCTCTCCTTTGAAACATAGTTTTAAAATATGGGGCGTAGGGGCTGCAGAGATGGCTCAGTGGTTAAGAGCACTGACTTCTCTGCTAGAGGTCCTGAGTTCAAATCCCAGCAACCACATGGTGGCTCACAACCATCTGTAATGGAATCTGATGCCTTCTTCTGATATGTCTGAGAATAGCTACAAGTGTACTCATATAAACAAAATAAACAAATCTTTAAAAAAAAATACGGGACTTAGGAAAATGTCAATTCATATTACCATGGCTTAGAAGCAAATGTTTTTTCCCCCAGATAATTTCTAACTTTTAGGAGAATGTGTTTTCAAGATTTAGAAATTCCTTTCTTAAAAATAAATAAATAAATAAAAGGGCATGGAAATAGAAAAGGGCTGGTTAGGAAGAGGAAGGGTCAGGGAGGGGCGGGGTCAAGAGAGGGTCATGGAGTTAACACGCTGAGAATACGTTGTACACGTGCACAGAATTTCAGATGACGTCCGCTCTATATAACGGATATATGCTCGCTTATAACGTGGAAAAAGAAAGCCCATTCTATCAGAAAGCGGAACTTACTGAAGCAAGCACAGCAACTGCTATCTGACGTTTCGGTGAATGACTTTTGCTTTGCAGCCTGGTCCCCAAGACCTGCGTGGCCATTGCTCATGGTAAGTGCCAGGCATGTGGTAATAATTTGTGCATCCCTAATAATCACGCCTTGGTCTTTACAAGTTGGTATTTTACTTTTATATAATAAAATTCAATAATCTCAGACAATGGGATTTTCCTCCTTTTATTTTTATTTTTATTTTTTTGACTGTTGGCAGTAAAATATGTAACTACAAAAACCTCAAAAGGCTTAAAATCTTGTTTTGTACAGAGTTTTGCCTTCATGTATGCGCATCCGTGTGCCACGTGACGCCTGGTGCCTGTGGTAGGTAGAAAGCATCCAAGAGGTCACCTGGAACTGCAGTTAATGATGACTGTGAGCCTCCATGTAGGAGTCTGGAGCCTTCGAAAGAGCCGCCAGTACTCCCAGCCCTGAGCCATCTCTCCAGCATCCTTGACAGGCTTTTTAAATAGATGGTATTTAACGCGGCTGAAATGCCTGCAGCGGGACAAGTAGACCACACGCCACTGGTAGTTTTGGTTACTTATAGTTCGGCTAATAGGCATATATAAAAGATATTTCTATGAGCGATGTGACTGAATCAGTATTACAGTGAGCCCAGATGTGGCACACGCCTTCAATCCCATCACTGGGGAGACAGGTGGACCTCTGTGAATTTGAGGCCAGTCTGGTGTACAGAACTAGTTCCAGTGCAGCCAAGGTTACACAAAGACACCAAGTCTCAGAATTAGGAAAAAAAAAAAAGGAATTGCAGTGAATTATCTCTGTAGAGAGGAGACTTTTCTAATGTGAGGGAGGCAGCTAAGGTCTTGGGAACAGAGTTGGAAAGAAGAGAAACTCTAAAGGTTGGCTTATTTTCTAAACTTAGTCTGAGTTTTGAAAAATGTATTTTCTTGGTGAAATTGTATCCTTAAAGAAACAAACACTCATGGTTTTCAGGGTCATGATTTGAGGATAAAGAGAGTCTGTCCTCCTGCAAAGACTTAGAGATAAATGTCACTGGTTTCTGATCCAGGAGAGAGCACCTGCCCTGGTGTGTGGTTGGGTAGACAGGTAAGGAAGGTGGGTAAAAAAAGTGTGCCTGTTCACATGAAGAAGTGTGTCATTAGCCACCAGTGCTAATGGAACCCGGTGTAAGAATTCTCACCATGTGTGGCTGTCTTGTGTACGTAGATGGCTTCCGGAGGCTGTGTTTATGCTGAAACTGGGCTGCTCTTAATGTCTACGTTCCATCTGGTTTGGGAACTTGAGTTTATTTCAAATTAAATTTTGCTTCACTAAAAACATCCTCTCGCTCTGGGGAAATCTCTTTCCTCCTCCATCCACACCCCCACATCACCATGGCTGTCCTCTGTTTACTTCTGGAGGGCAGGGTATGGGAATGGAAATGGATTATAAACTGAAACAGTTGTCAGAAACACAAACACGGCTCTTGGAGGAAATCACTTCCTCCTTACACTGTGTCTCTGGTGGACCACAATCACTCCCTCCATCAGGGGACTGGGATTTGGATAAACATCCAGACAGCAGCAAACCTCAATGACAGAGAATCGGCAATTTAGACTCATCCCAAACCCACAGGATGAGTGTAGCCGGAATAACAAGTGTGCCGCTGGATGTGGAGCTGAGGGCGCAGCTCCATCCTGTCCACCCTTTCCATGTTTCTGAGTGTGCAAATTAGGGCTCAAAGGTTTAGAAGTCTGGGGAGGCCACTCAGTATCTGCTGAACTAACGGCAGTTTCTAGGAGTTGATGAAATAATATGCGGCAATTAGTTGATTAAGAAAATTTCCCACCGACCATTGCGATTCCTTCCGTTTTGTCTCCTAACATGGCACCTGCCTTCTTTGTTGCTGATGAGCCCCAGAGACTCATCTAGCACAGCATCCTTGAGTACCAGAAGCCAGCAGTGCCTGGATCAGTTGTCCCAGACCTTCCTAACGCTGTGACTCTCTAGGACAGTCCCTCAGGCGGTGGGAACCCTGACCATAAAATTATTTTCATTGCTGCTTTATAACTGTAATTATGCTACTGTCGTGATTCATAATGTAAACATCTGCGGTTTTCGACGGTCTTAGGGGACCCCCGTGAAAGGGTTGTTTGACTCCCCAGTTGAGAATCACAGGTCTAGAGGCTATGAGTTCATCCCTAAGTTGCAGACAGTGGGGTGGGGTTAAATGCTGTCTCCCTGGTGGTGTGTGTGGTACAGACTTTAGCTTGTACAGCTGAATTTTCTCTTCTCCACAAGAGGTACCCACGGCACAGAGTGAGTTAGTGGACACAGGCCAGACACTGAAGGTATTGCACACGCTCCGGATAGCTGACAGAGCTCACAGAAAGAAACCAGGGAAGTCCCTTCAGCTTGGGTCAGGCCCAGTGTCAGCAGAGGAGCTGATGGTGCCTGCTGGTGGTTCCTCTGATTTGGAAGTTTGACTCCCCTACTTCCTGTACGATGAGTCAGTCCATCCTTGCTGACTGTGGCGGCCCTGGGCTTTTCCTTTGGCCAACCTTGATGACAGTCCCTAGTCACTGGCATATCCTTGAATTCTAAGGATAATTTTATCCTCCACATGCAGAGATAGAAAATATCATGGCACAATCAATCGTATTACTTGAACAGGTTATAAACAGAACCACACATTCACACAGGATCAGGCACAGTGGGTCAGACAGACTGGACACAGCAGTCAATTCAGACAAATCTTTCACCTGATCTGGCTCACAGCTCAGAAAACTTTTTTTTTCTTTTTTTTTTTTTCTGCAAGGGTCCACCAGCTCTTCCCTCAGGTTCTGCCTTCGGGCTGACATACACTGAACTTTCATAAGTCAAGAGCCCCGATTTAGACTCTGTTGAGAGGAAATCCATCCAAGGACGCCGTTGTCTGCCTCCCTGCCCTGCCTGTCTAGGGCCGTCTGCGGCATCCACGTCTCCAGTCATGTCCGCCTTCGGACAGCTTTGTTGAATCTATTGTTTCCCTCGGCGTTTATCGAAAAGCTTGTATTCTGGGCACTAGGGGGTTTAAATGACCAGCATGAGGAGGGGGAGGGGTCCGGGGGGTGTTGGGAGAGGGAAATCTAAAGCAGGAAGGCATAGAACTTCCGGATATAAAATATACTACAAATGAGGCAAACTAAATTTTAGCATTATTTCATTAGCTTAATGGGAAGTCTTCTGGGAAGATTTTTTTAAAAAGTGTCTTCCGGAATTTTCCAAGTATATTATGAAAACTATTACAGGTTGACAAGAAGTTAAAAAAAAAAAAATAGCTCAAAGGGCCCCGGGGTTGTTCTTTGGCCAGTTTCACCAATGTTCACACCTGATGTGCCTGTCGTACAGCATTAAGATGTGGAAACAACTTGGAACTGCTGACCACCACCCCACCCCCGCAGATGCTGACCACCCCTCCCCCCACTCTCCCCCACAGATGCTGACCACTCCTCCCCCCACTCTCCCCCGCAGATGCTGACCACTCCTCCCCCCACTCTCCCCCTGCAGATGCTGACCACCCCCCAACCCCCGCAGATGCTAATCACTCCTCTCTCCACTCCCCCCCCCCCCCCCGCAGATGCTGACCACCCCTCCCCCCACTCTCCCCCACAGATGCTGACCACCCCTCCCCCCACTCTCCCCCGCAGATGCTGACTGCTCCTCCCCCCCACTCTCCCCCTGCAGATGCTGACCACTCCCCCCCACTCTCCCCTGCAGATGCTGACCACCCCCCACCCCCGCAGATGCTGACCACTCCTCTCTCCACTCCCCCCACTCTCCCCCGCAGATGCTGACCACTCCTCCCCCCCACTCTCCCCTGCAGATGCTGACCACCCCCCCACCCCCACAGATGCTAATCACTCCTCTCTCCACTCCCCCCCCCCCCCCCCCGCAGACACCTTGTACACACAAAGCTTTGACGTCTAGCATTTACACAGTTGCCCTAAGTGAGGTTCAGAAAACCGAGGACCATGCCCCAGAGTGCAGCCTCTCACACTAAGTGCATGGATGTCCCCAAAGCAGCTTGATTCGTTGTCATGAAAGCTTTTTCCTCGGGGCTCTTAACTGTTCCCATATAGGCTGTGCTATGTTAATTTTAGCTCTTACTGGCCTTTGGAAAAATGCATATTTCCTTAAGGAAATCATTTCTCCAGTTGGTATTTCCACATCCCAGATCAGAATGGAAGACGGCTATGGAGAGTCACAGATAAGGCTGCGATGAGAGATGCTACCTCTTTCGGGGAGAACAGAAAGGGTTATTCAGGGAACGTGGTTGGATAGTTGTATTTATCAAGAATGTCCAGAGCAGCCAAGCAGCCAACTCACACTGCATAGCTGATTGGTTCTGAGAAGCAATGGCTAATATGGAATTAAGTATTGAGATCTAAACTGTCTTTATTTTGGAACAGGAGCAACAGAGATAAGCTGTGAGTACACATCTTGAAACATGGAAATAGTGTGGAAGAGGCTAGAAGAAAGCCTGTTGTGTTTTGGGGACGAGTTAGCGGAGGAGCCCGAAGACCGGAAGGAGGCAGGTGTGGAGCCCGTAGCAGCGCCAAGGCATGGACGAGAGTTTCCATATAACTCCAGTAAGCAAGCAGCGTCAGGATGACTCAAGCCCTGTCTGCACTTCAGGGGGGTTTGATGGAAACTTTGCAGGCTAGGTTTTCCTCCTTGGCCACCCCAGCTTTACAAGCCACGGCCCACATGCTTGGAAACTGCAGCTGGACAATTACTAACTGGTTACCGAGTGATGGCATAAATGGCTGGGAAAGAGCTGGAATTTGGGTTTGTGACAGCTGTCAAGCTGAATTTGTTTACCCGTTTGTTCTACATAGCTTTAGATGCTGGTTGGGGCTAGAATGCTCACGATGTGAGAAAGCTGTCTGGGTACTTCTAACTAAAATTCATCTTGATCAGCCAAATGAATCATACAGCAGTATAGGAAATGGGTATATAGCAGTATAGAATTTGGGGGGGGGGGGCTATTTTTTAAAAAAATAATTGTTTTGAAAGGTTCCATGTGTTCTAAGAAACACTATTGCAACACTTTTCAAACTACTAACTGTACTGTACTGTGTACCTTTAAGGCATGTGGAATATTTGGATGTACACACAGAGAGTCAGGGAATGCATACATTGTCTCACGTGACAAGAATGTGCATTTTTCTCTTTACAAAACTGAGTTCTGAGAGACTGCATGGGACAGGATTTCCAGACTCAGCTTAAGTAACAAAGCCCCATCTTGTCACCTGGAGCTCCAAGTAATCAGCTGCAAAGTGTGGGACAAGGAGAGGCTAAGGTCAGAGCTGAAAGAGTGCTTGTCTCTCTTCAAATGGGTGCTTTTTCACGTGTTTCTGGGCATATGAGTGTCTGTATGTACCCACTTGGTGAGAGTAATCTCTCAACTTTTAGATATCTGTCACGACAACTGACCCAGTCTATATAGCGACTTTCCAGACACCCAAAAATACACGGAGAGACATTTCACCACCTTCTCAGTTTTGTAACATAAACAAAACTCAGAAAACAGCTCATCGTAAAATGATCCCTATGAGTACAATATTGTGTTACTTTCTTATCCTAAGAAAGATACACAATCAGAGGTGAAATAAAATCAGTCAAAAACTGTTTAACAAATCCAACTGGCAGGCAGGCAGGTAGGCAGGCCTACTTATTTGCTTGGTTGGTTTGTTGGCTGATGTGTGTGTGTGTGTGTGTGTGTGTTTTCAGGACAGGTGGTGGCTTAGTGCCTACACAAGCCCAAGCACAAGAAATAAAGAAGACCTCTGAAACACAACTCTGGGGTGGGCCCTAGCTAAACCATGGAGACACACACAAACACAAACACACACACACATACACACACACACACACACACACAAAGATATATATACACAATATATACCACACACACACACAAACACCACATACAATATATACTATAAACACTCATGCAAACACACACATTCACACACACACACACAGGTATTTTTTTATAGCACCTATTTTTAAATTTATTTTGTTGCCTTCCTTATTCATTTTTATATATACTTCATGAATAGTTTTGATTGACATGCAATTTTGATGAGGGCTGTTTATGACAGACATTGTTGGCTATCTGCCAGGCTTTCTTTCTGGTAGTTACAGAACTCTTGTTAAAAACTGAACTTAAATTCAATAATAATAGAAAATACTTTTCTTTCTGATGGGCAGAAGAGAGAAAGGAGTTTGGGGGTGAGCAGGAAGCTTAACTTTTCCGAGATTCTTGTGGGTGATGTGTGATGTAATCTATTACCCTCGTCCCCCGACCTCCCAACCCTACTCTTTAGACATTCTTGGTGTGACTTACAAACGCACAGGATGTTGGAGTTGTTTTAGAGATGTGGCAAAATGCTGAGTTTGCCTTTAGTGTGGACCCATGGTGGAAAGGGCTCCCAGGGAGGTTGAGGCACGTCTGGGCCCCTCAGATGTTAACCCAGCGTTCCAGTTCACATTGATTGAGCTTACGTGGCTGTGCCACTCAAGCTTTCTCTCTGCTTTAGGAGGTGACTCCTTCACCAGTTGTTTCTCACACATGCTTCATTTTATCCATGTCATTAACAGAAATTCCAACACACGTTTAATATCTCATGAGGAAATGATACACGTTACAAAAGGGTGGTGGTGAATAACAAATGGGAAAAAAATCAGAGTTAAACAGACATGAATTTGGATACCTAGACTGAATTTAAAATGTTATCTTAAAATCTAAAACTAACATTGTCTGTTATTATTATTATCATTATTATTATCATCATTATTATTAACCAGAAGTAGGTAAAAGAAGCAAACACTTCTAATATCTCAGCAGGTCACAGCCAAGAGCAGTAGTTGTGCTGACTTGGGACCACCATATGAGCTCATGGTCATTAATTCCCACTATAGAGATTCTGTATGTAAATATAGTCACAGATGAATGTCCTGTTTTTTTTTTAAATAAATGTACAGATTTTTAAGCATTTTTGCATAAAAGTATATGAATACATTTTTATATAGTTGTAATTAAGTATTTGTGGGTACATATACATACACATATGTATATATTTAACAATAATATAGGAAAAGAGGCTATTAATTTGAGGGGATAGGAGAGAAACTGGGAGGGGCTGTAGGGAGGAAAGGGGGATGTGATGCAGTTCTATTTTAATTAAAATATATTCTTTTTTTTCTTTTTTCTTGAACTTCACACAGTCTGTGAGTTGTTTCTGGGGTGTTCAGAGATTTCTGGGGTTAGTATCCCATTATCAGTGACTGCATATTATGTCTCTTCTTTTGTGACTGGGTTATCTCACTCAGGATGATATTCTCTAGATGCATTCATTTTCTTAAGAATTTCATTAAGCCATTGTTTCTGATAGCTGAGTAGTACTCCATTGTGTAAATGTACCACAATTTTTGTATCCATTCATCTACTGAAGGACATCTGGGTTCTTTCCAGCTTCTGGCTATTATAACTAGAGTTGCAATGAACATTGTGGTATCTTTGTTATATGTTGAAGCATCTCTGGGGTAAATGCCCAGAAGTGGAATAACTGGGTCTTCAGGTAGTACTATGTCCATTTTTCTGAGGAACCACCAGACTGATCCAGAGTGGTTGTATCAGTTTACAACCCTACCAGCAGTGGAGAAGTGTTCCTCTTTCTCCACATCCTCGCCAGCATCTATTGTCATCTGAGTTTTGGATCTTGGCCAATCTGACTGGTGTGAAGTGGAATCTCAGGGTTGTTTTGATTTGCATTTCCCTGATGGCTAAGGATGTTGAGCACTTCCTCAGATGTTTCTCAGCCATTCAGTATTCCTCGATTGAGAACTTTTTGTTTAAGCCTGTACCCCATTTTTAATAGGGTTGTTTGATTCTCTGGTGTCTAGCTTCTTGAGTTCTTTGTATACCTTGGATATTAGGCCTCTATCTGATGTGGGGTTGGTAAAGATCTTTTCCTACTCCGTTGGCTGCCGTTTTGTTTTCATGATAGTGTCTTTAGCCTTACAGAAACTTTGCAATCTCATTAAGTCCCATTTGTCAATCTTTGACCTTAGAGCTCGAGCTATTGGTGTTCTGTTCAGGAAATTTTCTCCTGTGCCTATGAGTTCTAAGGTTTTCCCTACTTTCTCATCTAATAGTTTCAGTGTACCTGGTTTAATGTGGAGATCTTTGATCCACTTGCACTTGAGCTTTGTACAAGGAGATAAGAAAGGGTCTATTTTCATTCTTCTGCATGCTGAGTGCCAGTTGGACCAACACCATTTGTTGAATAGGCTGTCCTGTTAATCAAGACTTTTAATGCAGGAAATTAGATGGTGATGGTATTCAGTCTCCAGCACAATTTTGCTGTGGAAATGAGAAAAACTAGAGGCAAAAGGTACAAGCCATCAGACAAAAGCAAGGAGGGGAGAGACACCCCAAACCCCACAGGCAGGAGAGACCCTACCTGTTGGAGTGAAATCAGAAGGAAAAAAATATGCACAGGAGAGAAAGCAACAACAAAGTAGAAGACAGAGACTAAACAAAGGCAGAATCAACTCATGTTAATCAACAGGGGCTTTGGCAAAGCGCTTGGGTATATTTAGAACAGCCAATTTAAAGAAGCAGGAAAGGCTATAATAAGTTTTATGAAGCAGTCCCTCAATTGTGGCCGTGTGGTTTTAAAGATTGCTTCTTAGAAGGTAAGCCTCTAGGCACATGAAAATCGTTAGCTGGTCTGATGGTTTCCGGTGGCTTGCAAGGCAGCGTGAGCCACCTCCCATCATAGAGCAGAAAAGGAAGATAATATACTGGGAAGTTCAACAATTGATAGAATAGCAGGAATTCATTTTCGTCTTTGTTCTTCTAACATCCCTCTCTCTGCCTCCTACCTTCTAGGGTACCCACTTGCCTCTCCAGGAGGAGGGAATCATGGGTAAGGAACCACATGGGAAGGGGATGCAGGGGAATAGTAAGTGAGGAGAGGTGGCTTAGGAGGTGACTCACACTTCATAGATGGCTGCCGTTAATAATTTTACTTGGCAAAAACCTTCCTGAATCATCACGCTTCCTGAATACGCTGGATGTGTGTTAAAGAAAAGTTAAGTTTATAGATTATAAAATGACAAAGCAGCAATGTAGCTCATTAAAGCTGCAATGGTTGCTTCAGGTGTTCATCTAGACTTAGGAAGGAATGAAGTTAGAGATTAAATAGAAATGATTTCAGCAGCCGTGTGGACACAGTGTGACATGAACTCACAGGGACATCCCACGAGAGTGTGGCCCTATGATCTTACATGTATCGTAAAAGAAAATCCTGGAAGTGATGTGGAAAATTTTAACAATGGTGCTGTTGAAAACAATGTTTAAGAGTACGGAAGATTACATATCATTAGTTAAAATGTGTGTAATTAATAAAAGGCGTGAGTCATGTGGGAAAGATAGAAGGGGTCAAAGGTGGTGTATGAAAGTTTCTTTTATAATAATCTGTTAGCTTGATGGAGAGGTAAATGCTCAGATTGACTGAGCTGGGTTAGCATTTGAGGCTCTGGGGTACGCCTTAAGCCTGCACTGCTATAGCAAAATACCACTGACTAGGAAATAGATGCAGAAACAAACTCCTTGAAGTTCTGGGGCCTGGAAAGTCTTCCATCAGTGCTCTGACATTTGATGTCTCTGAAGGCTACACCCTCATCTTCTCCAAGCCTCACATGGTGGCAGGAGCTACCTGATCTCAGCTTGTCTTTTGTGAGGCCTCCACTTCCTGACCTAACTACATGTTAAAGGGCACCATCTCTGAATTTGACCTTGGGGATTAGGATTCTAACATCTGAATTTTTGAGGACTCAAGGTTCAGGCCATTCAAATTGCAATGACACAGATTAAAGACTTTAAAGTCTGATGAATTTAAGGACTAGTGATAACATGCCATCTGGAGCCCAGAGGAATGCAGGGTTGCAGATGGTAACTGTGTATGTAGGTGTTCAGGTGTGTGTGGGGGTTAGGGTATGTGTGAGCATGCACACACATGTGTATGCTTTTAGGATGAGAAAGCCTCAGGCTGTTTTTGTAGCAGAGTAGAAGCCTGCGCTGGCTCACTTGTGTGAGTGGGCATATCAATAAAAATGCAACAATGGGCTTGATTTCTCCATCAACCGCAGACAAGAAGACAAGTTATGGTGAAATTTAAGAACGAATTCTATTGCTCATGGAACAAGAAGCCGTCTAAAGTTAAATAATGCAAGGTCTTGAATTGTGTGAAAATTTTATCACATGGCTGAATTTTAAATACATGTAATATTACATGTGAGTCTATTATCTATCAGATCTGTCTGATCAATGTCCCTACATACTTATGTCTTTCAACATATCTGATTATCCTCTGCAAATTTCTGCAAATTCCTATGCCAGCTGGAAGCTCACGAAGGCAAGGAATAGGGACGGAGCTGAAAGCAGAGAGGAGACATCAGGCAAACGGTCCCGATCCTATTTATTGAGCCCCAGAACCTTCAAACTGGCTGTTTTTCAGACTGAGAGGTATGACATGTGTCAAAGGGACAAAGAACTTAAATTTCCTAGTTCTGTTTACTGACAGAAACAGATGCGTCTCTGCAGGAAATAGGGTAACCAAAGCTGATGAATACCGAGAGAGACCAGGAGTAAACTGGATACGGAGCACACTGCTATATAAACTCATTTTAGTTATTTTGGGGATGGAGTGGCTTTTTTTTTTTTTGTTTTTGTGGGCAACGTTGTTTTCTTCATGTTTTCTGAGGCTCTCCCAGTGGGAGCTTCCTGCTCACTGGAGAATGGGGCATCCAGTACCCCCGGATTCGGACACTGCTGGGAATAATTTTAGTGTGATCAGGGACATCTAATGGGCAAAGCAGCTTTGTGGTTAGACATACGAACTCTAACACTCACAAAGTGTTATTCTGGAAAAAATTAGGATCAAAACGTCATCTTCCTTATTATAAGATTACTATGAGATCAGAAAAGCTTGAGATTTATAAGCCAACCAGACAAGAGCTGGCATTTAAGCGATGGATTGTACTGGATTCATATCTAGCAGTCTGGACCCCAGGTGTGCCGGCTTTTACACCACACGTTGGCCTTGTCTGTGCCTTCTTCCTACGCTCCACACAGTGGCAATTTTGTTCAGATCAGTGTGAGCTGCTCTAGGCTGTTAACTATCTCTACCACTGTTGCACCTCACAACTTTTCTCTGAGGATACCAGAGGGACAGTTGTTTACATCCTCTGGTGTGAATTATTAAGAGTTGGTGTCAGCATATTGAGAGTCAGGTTATGATGTCACAGAGAAGTCCCTGGCTTGCTGGCTCTGGTGGGACACTGTGGGGACTCCTCAGTTTGCTCTGCTCTTTTAGAAGGTCTTTATGCTATTTTTTGGTTCTAGTGAAACTATCAGAGAATACTATCTTTCTCTGGAAACATATTTCCAAAGCCTTAAAGTAGTGTTGAGCTTTGGCCATTCACCTCGAGGAGACAATCGGCTCAATACTGCAAGAATGACAGATATGGCCGAATGTAACAAGGAACCTGATGGTGTAGGACCGCACCCAGGTTCTGCAGTTTGTAGGGCCGCAGCCAAAGAAGATGTGTAATGTTTCGTGAGGAAAGCCCCTCATGATGTGTTGTTGTTGAGCAAAGGCCATGTTCATATAAGGAAAGAGCTGCTCTGAATTTGAGAGGGAGTGGAAAGGGGTTTGGGAATGTTTGGTGGAAGAAGAAAGGTGTAATATAGTACATTATATGTATATATATATATATATATATATATATATATATATAATCAAAAATAACAAATATAATAAACTAAAATCCAGTGAAAGCTTTAGAAATCTATACAACGCCCAATGGCAATTGCCTCTGGATTTCAAGCTCTCTATTTTTTTTTTTTACAATACTGATTTTCCTATTTTTTTTTTTTACAGTACTGATTTTCCTATTTTTTTTTTTTACAGTACTGATTTTCTGTACCTTTTGTAATTATTTTGGAAAGAAAAATAGATACATAAGAACGAGGGAGGAGAGAATGCTTTGAAGAGGAATGTTGTTAGTTGTGCTAGTTTTGGTCATCAGATTACTTGAGGGGCAGAGTTTCCACTTATCTGGGGGGCCTCTGATCACTACATTGTCCTCACAGAGTTTCCACTTATCTGGGGGCCTCTGATCACTACATTGTCCTCAGCTGTCTGTTGAGGGGAGATGTCTGCCAGCTTGTGTGCGGGGTGGAAACAGAATGGATGCCTCAATCCTCCCCCTCCCCCTCTCATTCCCAGTGGGAAAGAGGATATCTGCTTCACAAGGTCAAAGGTACTGGACTATCTGAGGCCTCAGGGGGAACAAGCAAGAGAACCACACTTATCTTAACCCAGCAATCAGCTGTGAGCTCTAAACCACAACGGCTCCTTTGTGCCGGAACAGTTATCTCGGTGGAAAGGCGGCCTTTGAGTAAAACACAACAGATGAGTCTCATGGATCCTCAGAAGAGCTTGGAGCTGTTGGCTAAGGACTCCTTAGGCACTGCCAATACGCTTCCTGTGGGGATTCTGTAAACCCCACCCCTCAGTTACCTGGGAATAGCCATGTATGCTCCGCCCCAGTGACCTGACACTATAAAAGGGGCTGCTTTTCCCTCCTCTCTCTCTTGTTCTGTTGCTCCCTCTTGCTCTCCCACCCCTATCCCTCCTCTCCCCCTTCCCTTCTCCCCTCTCTCTCTCCACGTGCTCATGGCCACTACTCCTCTATTTCTCTATCCCTCTCTTCTCTCTCTCTCTCTGCCTCGACCACCCTCTAAACCCTCCGATGACCTGAATAAACTATTCTGTACTATACCGTTGTGTGGCAGGTCCCACAGGGGGAAGATATTCGTCTAGGCTTGACGTCACATCCGTGTTGACGTCACATCCGTGTTGATGTCACATCCGTGGTTTATTATGACTCCCACCTGGGATCTCTGTTTCTTTAGAATCCCACAGATTGAGTTCAGCACGTGGGTCCATCTTAGGGGAACCTCAGGTAAGAGAAACATGTGGGGGTGTGAGCTGGCATTTCCAGGATAAAACACACAAAAAGCACCCTAAAACTGATAAATGAAAAAACAGTGGTTGTGGAAAGCAGGTTGAGAGTCAAATTATCTTGAGCTTTAAAGAAATTTATTAACAGTTTTACACACACACACAAAATGTAGTTGAGCATGCCCCATGATCGTCCCCTTCCCTTCTCCCACTGACCCCCTTCCTCTTTTTAGTTTCTCAGTGTCTTTGGTCTGCCCAGGCACAGATGGAGATTAATTTACTTGAGCAAGGACAATTTACCAGGGACCACATCAAGCAGGGCTACCGACTTCTACTTTCGCATCATCCATTAGCTTCCAGTGGCTCCTGGGGGAAGGTGAGAACCTTGTGAGCTCCTCTACCCTCCATCCTGAAATATTGTTGGACCTACTTCTGTGAAGATCCTGTGTGGATAGCCACTGAGGCTGAATCCATGCCTAAAATGGGGTCATGTCCAGGGGACAGAGTTTTACAGGATTTGTATCAGCTGGTTTTGTGTCAACTTAACACAAGCTGGAGTTATCACAGAGAAAAGAGCCTCATTTGAGGAAAAGCCTCCATGAGATCCAGCTGTAAAGCATTTTCTCAACTAGTGATCAAGGGGGGAAGGGCCCAGCCCATTGTGGGTGGTGCCATCCCTGGGCTGGTAGACCTGGGTTCTTTAAGAAAGCAGGCTGAGCAAGCCAGGGGAAGCAAGCCAGTAAGTAACATCCCTCCATGGCCTCTGCATCAGCTCCTGCTTCCTGACCTGCTTGGGTTCCAGTCCTGACTTCCTTTGGTGATGAACAGCACTATGGAAGTGTAAGCTGAATAAACCCTTTCCTCCCCAACTTGCTTCATGATGTTTTGTGCAACAACAGAAACCCTGACTAAGACAGTGTTCCTTCCCATTCTTTAGCACCCTCTTCCATGATAGTCTATCTTGGGATACTTTTAAACCCTTACATGGTTATTATTGTGTATGATCCTTGTAACTATTAGTAAAATACTAATGTAATGTGCACAATCCTTAGCTTCTCCCAACCCAAAGGCTGACAATGTCACTGAGGCCTACAAAGTCATCTGAGACCCACAGTAGAGACTCTTTGGCTTGGCTGTAACCCACCTACCTGGCTGTCTTAGTTACTTTTCTATAGCTGTGACAAAACACTGTGACTGATATAACTTCTAAATGAAAGCATTTAATTGAGCTTACTGTTTCAGAGGGTTGGAGTCCACAGTGACGAAGCACAGTTATGGCGCAGGGACTGTTGAGAGTTCACATCCTGATCTGCAAACAGAAGGCAGAGAGGATACTGGGAATGTGGGGATGGCGTGGGCTTTCCAAACCTCAAAGCCCACATCCCCAGTGACACACCTTGTATAGGTTCACACTATCCAATCCTTCCCAAACATTGCATAAACTGGGGATTAAGCATTTAAACTGATAAGCCTGTATAATACCTGGAATTAACCAGTAAGCCCCACTCACCTAAGGACTGGGTAACTTCTGGGAATCCTGGGATTTGTAATTCTTGAAAAATAATAAAGCCTCATGGGAAAGTACGGTGGCCTATGGGTTTTTTTTCTTATAAATGCCTGCAAAATGTGTCTCAGGCCACCCAACTAGAAGTTCCAGTGTTTGTGACCAAAGTTCATCTTGGTCAGTATTTAATAAAGCTTGTTTTAAGTTTGGTTCAAAATGGCACAACTGGGTTTTCTATGGCAAATCTCAGGATTTGCACCCAAGGGGCTACTCTTACACAAACTGCTGCATTGAAAGTTCACTGATGTATTTTTAATGCCTCAATTTGTGGCTATTCTTAGTATAGAAGTCCCACAAAACTATTCCTTTGTTGAAGTATGGTGTTTCGGATAATCTGAACCTGTACTTCTGTGCATAGTCATTTTTATTTGGCTCTAAGTTAATGATATCATCCCCTTTGAAGTGAGAGCTGTGCTTTTGAGTGGATAGGTGTAACTGTACCAGGCTCTTCTGGCTTCTATCACCATCAGACTAATCACTGTCTGAGAGGAACTCCTGGTCTCATTCTCTGCCCTTGTAGGAGCAAGGGGAAAAATGGTACCCACTTCAAGGAGTTTCTGTGAGCACTGAGTTTGCTTGTGAGCCTAAGGTGCTTAGCATAATACTTATTTTATTCATCAGAGGTCAGCATCAGCAGAGAACAGCTTTGGAGCATGGAGGGGCTGACTGGATTCAGGTTAGAAACCTTGCAGGAGGATGAGTGGATAGTCTATGGTCAGAATCCACCACACTGGTGTTAGTCCCAAGATGTCCAGAAGTGAGGTCAACCTGGACTACAGAAAGATTTCTGGCAGTTAGATAAAAGCCAGCATTCCTTGGGAACTTGTGAAATCAGTTCCCATCTGCCAAAGCCTAACCCTGAGTCATTTCCCTTACCCCTGGCCAGAGGGGGCATACGGTACCTAGAAATGTGTGTCAAAGCTCACACTAGCTTTCAGCTCCTTCATTCCCTACTCACAAGGATTGTTGATACATTTCAAAGACCCCAGCATCCTGACCCTTCTCACCTCTACAAGCTTCCCTCCTCCCAAGAACCTGTTTGTCCTCCCTCCCCCTTGTCTCTGCTATTTTTCTTCTCTCCCTGACCATATCCTGTCAGCTTTCCCTTTTCTCTGCTCAGTACCCTTCCAGAAGGCTCTGGATGTTTTTTCTCCTTTACCCATGATATGAACCTTCCTCTTGACCATACCGTGGACTGGGCATGTCAGTAGTTTCCTTCCTCTGCCTCTGTGAACACTTGTGCTGTGGACACGCTCACACAGAGTTGGAAAGGGTGATTCCCTTCCTCCACCTCTGTCTAAAGAAGGTCATCCAGGAAGCCAGTTCTTTAGTAAACTCGACACCTTCCCCCATTCCATATCCCCAAAGCGCAGTGTTCAGACAGCACTGCCATTTAACAAAAATGAGGGTTTAGATGTCTATTTTCTTAAATGTGTGCCTAGAGCTCTCTTTAGTCACGGCGTCTCAGACAAGCAGAATTCTCTGGAAAAGTTACTAGAGGAAGAGAATGCTACTTCTGTGTCTTTAGTCTTGTAAAGCAAGCAGCAGAAAGCAGGATAGTTGGTTTACTTGATAATAGTAGGAAAAAGTGAACTATTAGGAACTAAAAATAAAGCCAAGCCATTCAGTTTATTCAAACTGAGCGCCACAGCCAACAGCAGCCGTTGGAAGGCAGTTTCCAGTGTGGTGGCTTCAAAGAATCTTTTCATACATTTCCCAGGTCTCTTTGAAAGGCTCCTTTCTTCTTCAGCACTTCTTCCTTCCGAGGAGGCATCCATAAACCAAAACTAATTTGAAGGTAAGCGTGACTTTTAAAGGAACAGAAGCCCAAATTCAAAAGTGTTTATTGAACTGGAGTAATCAAACTGACCTTCTTATCCGGAGTTAGCAGGTTACCCGTTTCCAGAGTGTAACGAGGTATTGGGAAACTCTGGAGTCCCATTTATAAAGCAGGAAACAACTGTCACACTGTCGTTTCATATTTTAATGAGACTGGGCCACCAAGGGTCTGTAAGTGACATTTATAGGTTCAGCTTTCTGTGTCCTTTTTTTTTTCCTGTCCTCCTCCCTCTCTGCCCCTCCTTTACCCCGTTAATCCTGAGATTCACCAGAGAAGTGCCAATTCCACCATTTTGAGACAAATTTAAAGCAAGCTTTATTAAATATTAAATTCTGACCAAAAGATGTACTTTGATGAGGATCATTCTCTGGAATTTCCCAGCGGAGATGGCCTTGAGCCACATGTTGAAAGGGTTTTATAAGGACAAACCTATAGGCACCATACTTTCCCATGAGGCTTTGTTATTTTCTAAGAACTACAATTCCCAGCATTCCAATTCATAGGCAGGTGAGGTTAATTTGGGACTTTTTATATGCTCCCTTCTTCTCCTTCCTTTCTCTTCTTCCCTTCTTGCTTGCTTGAGCCCAGGGCAGCTCTACCACTGAGCAGCACTACCAACTTTTGTATCCTTTCAGTTTACAGAGTCACCCGTGATCACAGGAAGTGGGTTAGCACCTCCGCCCTTTGGGTAAATAAGCTTTCTCTGTGGACAGTTTCTTTCTCTTCTCTGTTCTGAGACGGGGACTCTCATGTATCATATCGTAGACTGGCACAAACTTTCGCTGTAGCTAGCAAAGGCTAACTTCGAACTCCTGACCTCCTCCCCAGTGCCAGAATGAAAGGTGCGTGCCACCACGCTGTGCTTAATGCTGCACCAGGAATCTAACCCAAGCTTCATGAGTGCTAGGCAGATGCTCTACCCACAGAGCCTCAGCCGTGGTCCAGACCTGGGAGTCTTAACTGCATCCCACTTCCACAGCGAGAACCAACTGAGAGAGAAGCAGTTGGAGCCAGCTCGGGGAGGTGGGCCTGGATACACAAGAGAGGCAGCTTTCAAGGACACGGGTGCTTTAAAGAGGTTCAGGTTTTCATGTAGCACGTGAGGACCAAAACGGAGAAAGCATCTGAGGCGTTCCTTCCTGATTCAGATCTCTGCAAACACCCAGCATTTAACTCCACCCTGAAGGACTTTTTTTTTTTTTTTTTTTTGGTCCTGGAAACAAAGCTTTCTCCCCCCCGCCCCCGCCTCTCTCTCTGCCTCTGTCTCTCTCTCTGTCTCTCTCTCTCTCTCTGTCTCTCTCTCTTTCTTTTCTCTCAGGCAAACACCTGTGCTTTTCTCTTCAGCCGTGCTTCCAGGGTCAGATGTCTGCTCAACTTGACAACTTCACTTTCTTTTCAATCAGCCATCGCGCTGACCTCAATTCTCCTGTGGGAACTGCCGAGGGGGCCTTCGAGCCCTCTCTGAACACAAGTTCTCACACACAGACCTGAGTCAACGTACACTCGCTATACTTGAGAGGAAGAAGGTGAAGTCGCCTCCCTGTTAGTTGCCAGGTCAGTGGAAATGATGCTAGCTTTTTAGTGGCTCACATAAGTCTGCCTCAAATGTTTTCTTTTTTTTTTTTTAATTTCTCCCCCCACCCACGTCCCCCCAGCCTGATGGTAGCAATGCCTTTCTTTAGTGCTGACAGAAAAATTCGCGGAGTTATTTACTGAGAGATAGGAAAAGATATGTTTTAATAAACCAACACATTAAGAATTTGCCCACTAGATAAAAGTGAACTGGCAGGCTGGAGAGACTGCTCAGTGGTTAGAGCACTGACTGCTCTTCCGGTGTGTCTGAAGACAGCTATAGTGTACTCATATACAATGAATAAATAAATATAAAAAAAACAAAAAAGAAGAAATCTTAATTTTAAAAAAGTGAATTGGTTTCTTTGTCCATTTGTTTTTATATATTTGTAATTTTATTTTGGACAGTTTTTACATGTATCTAATGTACTTGATTACTATCATCCCCATTCCCTTCTTCTAATCCCCTTATAGCACTTCTGGACCCCTTTCATCTTCCTAACACACCATTCTCTAGTTCATATCTCTGTGTATGTGTGTGTGTGTGTGTGTGTGTGTGTGTGTGTGTGTGTGTGTGTAGTTTAGTTAGTTTTCCTGTGCAAGGGTGTAGGGTTATGAACTAGAGTGTGAACAACTTGCCAGTGGCTACAACACTAAAGAATTGCTTCCCTCTGACTGTAGAAAGCTCCTAAAGGAACGTGCTGAGCCCCTAAGTAAGGAGTTTCCCTCATGAAATACACCAGGACACACACACACACACACACACACACACACACACCCCAATAATGAGTAAAGGAAGAGAGGATATCAGCTGTAGAGTGTGGTAGGGAGTGACAGAGGTTAGAGACAGGGTACTTAGAAAGAGTTGAAGGGTGTGTGTATGATGCAATTCTATTTCAATTAAAGACTTTTTTTTTTTTAAAGAAAATAATATTTAAAGAAAGGGGAACATGATTGGGTATGGGTGGGAGGAGACAGGAGAGAAATCCTTAAAGTCTGCAGAATGAATGAAAAACTGCAATTTTGGGTAGAGGGGGGCCTGGAGGGAACCTGCTAGAAAGTACCAGAGACTTGGGAGGTGAGAGACTCTCAGGGTTCAAAGGTTGCTGTGCTTATAGACAGGAGCCTAGCATGGCTGTCCTCTGCGAGAGCCAACAAGCAGATGACTGAGACAAAGGCACATCACCGAGCACTAGATTGATATTTCAGACCCCTGTGATTGAATTAGAGAAAAGCTGGAAGAAGCTGAGGAGGAGGGTGACCCCATAAGAAAACCAACAGTCTCAACTAACCTGGACTTCTGAGATCTCTCAGACACTGAGCCCCAACCAGGCGACATACAGGAAGACTGCCTGGTCTGGCCTCAGTGGGAGAGACTTGAGGTTCCAGGGACTGGGGAGGCCTGGGGAAGAGTGGGGGGGGGGAGGAATGGTGTGAGGAACTGTGGGAGGGCATATTGAAGGGGAGCAATGACTGGACTGTAAAATATAAAAGTAATAATGCAGATGTAAGTAAATAACCTCTCAGTTTACTCAGCTGTGTCACATCCTACTTCACAGATAGTTCAGCCATGATCATTGCTGGTGTGTTCACAACAGCTAGGATTTGGAAGCAAACTGAATGTCCTTCAATGAGTGCATAATGAAAATGTGGTGCATATATAATATTGGAATGAATTTACATGTAAATAAAGGTAAGAATCACAAACTTTACATGTAAACAGATTAAATTATAATAAGTAATGTTGAGTTATATAACCCATACTCAGAAAAACAAGTGTTAGATGATCTTGCTTATGAGGATTCAAGCTCCATACTTTGAGATTTGAATGTACAGCCTCAAGTAACTCCAGGAACCAGTAAAGTATAAAGGAAGCATTCAGGGGTATGGGAGAAAAAGAGAGGAAAATAGCTGTTTATATAGTGATTTTAAAGGAAAATGAGAAAGATGCTTGGCCCAGGGAGTGTCATTATTTGGAGGCATGGCCTTGTTGAAGTAGGTGTTTCACTGTGGGTGTGGGCCTAAATACACTAGTTCTAGCTGCCTGGAAGCCAGTACTCTGCTAGCAGCCTTCAAATGAAGATGTAAAACTCTCAGCTTCTCTTGTACCATGCCTGCCTGGATGCTGCCATATTCCTGCCTTGATGATAATGGACTGAACCTCTGTAAGCCAGTCCCAATTAAATGTTGTTTTTTATGACTTGCCTTGGTCATGGTGTTTGTTCACCACAGTAAACCTTAACTAAGACAGAAGTTGGTACTAGGCACTGAGGTATTGCTGTGATAGGCCTGACTATGCTTTTGTTTGGAAGAATGTATGTGGAGTTTGGAACTTTGGATTTGGAAAGCAATGAAATGCTTTAAATGGAGTTTAATGAGCCATCCTAGTAAGAATATGGAAGACTTTGTTACTGAGAGTGATTTGAATTGTGTGGACCTGTTCCAAGAGTTTTGGTATTGAATTTTAATATGTGGCCTAGAAACCGTTGTGTGGTATTTGGGTGAAGAATGTGGCTGCTTTTTGCCCATGTCTGAAGAGTCTACCTGAGGTTAAGGTAAAAAGATTTATGCTAATTGACAAAGGAAATCTTAAAAATGTCCAGCAGAGAAAACATTTTCTCTGGCTAAGTCTCGTGAAGAACATTTTGAATATGCATATCAAGCTTAGAAAGGAAAAATATAAAATATATGGTTTGAGTAGTAACGGGCACCAGGAAGCAAAATGGAACTTAATCCTGTGTTCTAGGAGATGGCAGATTAAGGGAGTGAGACTTTGGGGCAAGATTCCACCCAGGCATGATGGTACATACCTTTAATCCCAGAAGAAAGGTACCCAGATCTCTGAGTTCAAGGCCAATCTACATAGCAAGATCCAGGATAGCCAAGCTTAGGCAATGAAAAAGCTGGAAAACAGAAAGCTAGTGACAATGTAATACAATAAGGGGGCCATGTTTCAGTTCCTGCAAGTTGCAGAATTCAACAGCTTCATCCATGTGGCTCTGGCTTTAGAGTCCAGAATAGAAGGGATGGCTGGGACAACTGATGCTGGAGCTAAGTAATTAGCAGTGATTAAGAAGAGACCAGCATCACTGAGGTGAAATTTTCTGAGAACACAAAGCTGTGTTACAGAGATAGCCAAGGTTGTACCTCATGTTGCAGCTGGACTTAGTAATGTGTAAGACTTACCCAGGTGGTACTGGTTTTGAAGGCATGAAGGGGTCATGAAGAACAGATGAGGCTTGTCACTGTGAGAGACCATGAAAGGCCACTGGTGAAGGTGCAGCCTTGGTTGTAGTTGACGGTCCAGGAATGAAAGGGTCATGCAAAGAAGTCGAGGCTTGGCACCATAAAGAGAGCCCATGAGAGACTATTGGTGAAGCCTAGTTGTAGCAGGAAACCCCAGTGTATTAGAGATGCCAGTAGCATGGGACGATCACCAAGAACAGCAGTGACAGTGGAGTGGATCAACATGAGTGCTACAGAGGGCAGAGCTGGAGATGTGATATTAGCCCTTTGGAGGAGCCCAGAAGATCTTGTGTGGATCCCAGATATTCAAGCAAGAAGCTGTAACATTCAAGTTGCCTCAGCGATCCAAAGATTTTCCAGATGCAGAAGCCATAGGATATCTCATGAGGAAAGCTGCTTATCAGGGAGTGGAACCAGCCCAGGAAAAGAAGTTCGTTGCAGTCAACAAATATGTAAAAGGAGTTGGAGATCTGAAAACTGCTTTGATATCAGACATGGAGATGCTGAGTTTGGAGTTTGTTCAGCTGGTTTTCTGTCTTGACTTGGGGATTCCAGTTAAGCAATTGGACAACTCTCAGAAGAGACTTTGAACTTTGGACTTTTAACATTGTTCATATTGCTATACACTATAGGGTCTTTGGAAGCTGGACAAAATGTACTTTAAAAATTATGCTATGGCTAGATATGGCCCCAATAGACTCATGTGTTGGAACAAGCCTATGGGCCTAGGGAGTGGCACTATTTGGAGGTGTTACTTGTTCAAATAGGTGTGTCACTGTGGGCATGTATGGACTTTAAGAACCTTAGTCTAGCTGCCTGGAAGTCAGTATTCTGCTAGCAGCCTTCAGATAAAGATGTTGAACTCTCAGCTCCTCTTGCACCATGCCTGCCTGGATGCTGCCATGTTCCTGCCTTGATGATAATGAACTAAACCTCTGACCTATAAGCCAGCCCCAGTTAAATGTTTTTATAAGAGTTGCCTTGGTCATAGTGACTGTTCACAGCAGTAAAACCCTGACTAAGACAATGGGCTTTTCTAACTGGGGTTAGGGAGGTAGATAAAGACAAAAGAAAGAGTGAGGAGGGTAAAAGATTTAATTTCTTTCTTTAAGCAGAATAAAATGACCTTGTGAATGTACACACATTATTATTATGTGTTCTTTTGTTCATGGGCATCTATGGAGTTTCTGTTTCATTTTCATTGTAGAAAGACTCTACTTATGGGAGAAATGCAAATTAAAATTACATTTATAAAGCACCCAATTAGAATGATTATTATAAAGAATTTCGATTGCAAATGTTGATAAGAATTTGCAAAAGAGGAACATTTCATTATTGTTTGGGGGAATGAAAATTAATGAAGCCATTATGAATGAGGATAAAAGTAATTGTTTAATTTTTTAACAAAGTGATCTACTGGGCTGGAGAGATGGTTCAGTGGTTAAGAACACTGGCTGCTCTTCCAGAGGTCCTGACTTCGATTCCCAGCACCCACATGGTGGCTCACAACCATCTATAGGGGGATCTGATGCCCTCTTCAGGCATTGAATATATATGCAGCAGAGCACCCATACATTAAATAAATAAAACTTTGTATGTATTACTCGGTTACACCATTTCTGGACATAGACCCAATGGATTACACATCCTACCACAAAGGACTGGTTTCCACAAATCTCTCCTTTGCTCAGTGCTAATGAGCATGATCTCCGAGCTTACTATGTGCTTTGCTAACCTGTATTTGTGTTAGCAGTTCCTGGGACACATAAGCGGTCCAGTCCCTAGCTATCCCATCATGTTCATGAAACATTTTAAATGTGAATTAAAACAATTTGAGTTTGTTTTTGACTAACATAACTTTCATATTAACATATATTTCCATAGTTTAAAATAAATGTAAAATAAATGTGAAGTGATAAATCATGAGCCAAAATGAAAAGTGAGAAATGTTTGTTACATTATGTACAAAAGAACCACATTATTAAGAGTGTAGCCCTGCATCAAAGGAAAATTCTAACAATAAAGTTATCATGACTAAAAAAACATTAAATATTAAAAACATTTAGAAGAAAAGGTTAAAAGACTGTGAATATATTACACACAAACACATATATTCAAATATGAATTATATAAAAGGTGTCCTCACTGTAGAATGAATTTCCGAAATAATAATGTATATCATGAAAAAAAAATTCATTCAACTTGTGAAAAATCAAAAGTAAATAATATGGAACTTTTTAGAATGCCACTAAGTCATATGTGTGATTTAGTTTTCTGTGAATGTGATGAATTTGGGTGGAATTTGGTAAATAAAAGCTCTAGGAAAATTTCAGAGAAAGTGTGTGGATAATCTTGTAGAAAAAACTCCAGGGAGTTTGCATTCTGGGATGCTGAAGTCTGTTATAGAAAATGGTATAGCATTTGTAAAACAACTGTGATCAATCCCAGGTGCAAAGCCATCTCCGAGTTGCCTGTCATTCCTAATGCGGTGCAAATTATTGCTTAGGGAATGATGCAAAGGCAAGTGTTGCGGTAAATATTAAAAGGTGGAAACATTTTATCCCACCCTAGTGCCGGCTCCCATGGGGACCATCTGGCACTGAGGGGATCTCTAACTTGGCGCTCAATGCCACCTCTAAGAACTCAGGTGAGGTTTACTCCACCGCCCCCTACAAACATGACTCCACATCCATTAACTTATCAAACAGGTTTATATGTTAAATTCTCAATCCACAAACCCTCTACATAGTAAGCTTACAACCAATTCACAAAGATATAAACTGCCCATCTATATGAGATAAATTAGACCCATAGAGACCCTAGAAATAATCATAGTAACTTTATCACAGCTAGAGATTCACTGAGAGAAACATACACACCTGATTACATCTTCTTCTTCCCTCAATCTCTGCCTACCGCCTCCTCTTGCACTCCTCCAGCCCTTTCCCTGCCTACCTCTCCACTGTGCAATCAGGCAGCACCTTAACATAAACCTACACTTACTCATCACCCCTTTCAGGTAATTTTAACACAGGGTTGGTTGAATCTGTGGACGGAGAGGCTGCAGATGTAGTGGTTATTCAGGACAGCTAGTGTGTCTTGGAGTTATCAGTGTCTTCCACCAGGAGGGCTTCTAGTCTCACCACCTCTTGTCCTGCGTCTCCTGAGTACAGGAGAAAGTGGAGCCACGGATCAGCCTCTCCACACTGCAGCTGAGCAATCGGGAGCCTCTCAGTCCACTTAGCTTCTTTCCATTATTCCCCCCCCCCACACACACACACCACCCAGGCACAACATTCTGAGCTTCTTGGTTGATACTGGACTCAGTCGTGGAAAAACTGAAACAATGTGTCTGTGTCTAGTACAAGCCTACTGCAGACTATAAACCACAAAGAAGCCAAGGTTTCCTACAGCTTTGCAGCCATGGCTTGGAGAATGTATCCCTCACCCAGCAGAGAAACCCATGAGGCTCTGACAATAGTTTTGATGGTATCCATCTGCCTGTTGCTTTGTAGTGCTTTGCTGGGTTCGTCTAGTGTTTTCTAAGCCTCCTTCTGAAAAAAAAATAGGTGTAGATGTGTGCCTTTAACTGTATGCAGAGGCACAGAGCCGTGCTTTGGAGTGACAGGAACATTTCCTGAACATCCAGACACCACTATTTTCATCCAAAAGTGTCATAGTGATACCTGGAGACTGTTTAAATAAGTTAGGACACCTGAAGAGTTAATGCACGGGTCACACAGCATCTGGGACAGAAGAAAGTCTTCTTCCTAATAGCCCTTAGAGCAGACGAATTTTATGGAATGTTTGTGAATATAAAGACAGTAAGGTAGACTTATAATACAGAGGGTATAAATCATTACTGTCTGTCTCCCAAATTTAGTGTGGGACTCAAAGTAGTTTAAGGCTCCTTCCTGCAGGCACAAGCAACCTGCAACTTCACACAGCTAAGGATGTGGCCCACTACAAAATCATAAATGTACTTAAAACGTTTTGAGTTGTCTTTTGACTGTGCGGTTCTCGAGCGTGGACTTTGTAGGTGACAACGTCGTAGTATCAGAAGGTCGGATCCGAGGACACTCTGTTATCTGGATACGGTGAGGTAGGAGGTTAAAATCCCTATGGCATCCGGGGGTTTGAGAGAACAAGGTTTTGAATGCTTCCCCTGCTGGCCCCATACTCCTAGGCTCCGGTGATCCTTCTTCCTCAACCCTCCAAGGACATGGAGCAGAGCAGCGTAATCTACCAACCGCTGCTGTTGTCTGGGAAGCACATATTTATCCAGTGCGGTGGCAACACAATGGCTGTGGACGTCGGGGACACCCTGTCACAGCTTTAGAGCAACTGGGACGAGAATTCTTTGCTCGCATCTCTCATCTGCCCCAGGACTGTTATCTCTTGTTGATCCTCTTAATGACCTGATAGAACGTGCTTATCCCCAGTTGTAAATTCTCCCGTGCCCCTTTCTTGCCCTTAGATTAACTGATGGCAAAACCATCAGCAAACGCGGCTCCATAGCCTTCTATCCCCATAGCAACTGAAAGCAAATAAGAAAGTACTTGTAAAAACTTGACATCACTCCTAGTGAGGGAACCAAGAAATAAGTTGCCTTAAAGGGGAAGAGGGTCCAGTTAGGGATGATGATCTGGAGATGTACAGCGCATCCTCTGACTGTTCTAGAAATAAAGGACAGGAAGTCCTACTGGTTTCTTAGGGGGAGAACTGAAGAAGTATTTGGAGTATTCAAGATTTAGGAAGAGGGAGGGGAAGGTCAGGTTGTTACTCTTGCCAGTCAGATTGTCTTCCAAGGACAGCCTCTTTATCTCTTTCATCTTATCCATCTGTTGTCCATCAGTCCAACCCATATTCCTGTCTATCAGGCTGCGTTGATCATCTGCATAGTCCTTGGAAAGAACTGGCTCAGCCTGAGATCTGTGCACCTGATGGGTAATGCTTCCTGCAAATCTTCCCTCCCCTTCTTCAAGTCTTGGATCCATCACCTCAGTCTCTCTGATGGTCACTATGAAAACTGCAACCATCTCCAGAGACATCCTGGGCTCCTTCCCGCTTTAGTCCAGAGACTTTACCGCTGGCTACATGGTACATATTAGGTGTCTTCTTACTCACATCCCCTCTTCCCCCAAAGGTCACTGCGACACTTGACATGCCTGTTAGGCTTCTATTACTTATCTGTCTCGTGTATGGCTAGACAGAAGCGTAAGGACCTTGCTGCGTCACCGCGTCACCTGAGCGAGGTGAGAGCTCGGTGCTCTGAAAACAGTCTCGAGGCGGATGACCTGGGCACACAGGAAGCGAGGACGCAGAACTACAGGCTGTGAGAATCAATGTCTTTGGATGGCAGAGGACAGAGGGAACGCTGAACGCAGCAGAAACCAGGGCGCCTGACCACTAAAGAAACGTGGGGATGCCATTTCATAGAAATCTGTATGTTCTAAAAGCGATTCTGAATCCTTCTGGGACACTTTCTCCTGATCATCCGCCGTGGGCTTCCCGGAAACTCCTTCTACCCCTTGCTTTGCTGGATCACATTCGATCCGATCCGACTTTCTTTTTTATTTTTTTTCTCACTAGCTACTGTTGTTTCCAAAGGAGTGTGCTGTCAGTGCGAGCCTGACACAAAGTGAAACCAAATGTGTAGATTGACTTCCTTATCCATTTGTCAGTTAAAAACACAATGCTCTTTTCCCTTCATGTATTAGACCCTAAGTTGTCATAATCTTTTATTATATAGAAGTACTAGAGAAGATAGCTCATATCCTTTTTTTTAAAAAAAGAATTATTTATTTTATGTACTTGAGTACACAGTAGCTGTCCTCAGACACACCAGAACAGGGCATCAGATCCCATCACAGATGGTTGTGAGCCACCATGTGGTTGCTGGGAATTGAACTCAGGACCTCTGGAAGAGCAGTCGGTGCTGTAACCACTGAGCAATCTCTCCAGCCGGATAGCTCATATCCTAATAAGGGTTTTTGTTTTTGTTTTGTATTTCATAAAGTGTCAAAGCTAATGAGCAGCATTTGTAACAGCAATGATGTGTTCCCAGCATCTATGTATTGCTAATGGGGTACTGGAGCCAACTTTGACTTTGAGATCTAGGCCAGCATGTGACATAAATGAGATGAAGCCAGCCTTAACTGGGAAGTTAGACCTGTCCTTTTTGAGATTGGAGGTCTCTGTGCAGTAGAAACACAGTTTCTAATCACAGAATGTGAAGACTGTAGGGTCACCTCTAATCATGGAGGAGTTTCAGGGCTCAGTAAGTCTTGGCTATAGAAAGACTTAGAAAGCTATAGGAAAAAAAGCTATATATGATTGGATAACCAATCATCCCTTCTGTAAGCCCGAATAGATCATTCTGGCAGACAGTAAAGATGTCCATCTTGATGCCCCTGCAACAAATGATCACACTAGAGTATAGAGAGAACATAGAGAATATGTAAGACAGTTTGGCAGGTATAGAAAGCATGGGTGAGTCTTTCCTAGGTTTCCTAGTAGACATGACTTCAACTTTCCTATGGTTTTCTGAGACGTTAGTACGCTCTTATTCATAAGGCTCACTTCCAGGATGTGGAGAGCGAAGAGTGATCAGAGGGTGATTAATCCTGCACACAAGTTTCTGAGAACAGCAGTGAAATCTGGTTTTGATGGATTTCCTTACAGTTACTTAGCAAAAGGCTTGTGTTCAGACAAATGTGCTCCATGCCCTCCCTTCCCTTTCTTCCTTTCCTCTCATGGGAAATTGCCATGTTTTAGGACCTGGAATTTTCCCGGTTTGCTCTGCGGGAGTGTAGGCTAGCTTCCTGTGTGGCCCAGAGATGCTGAAGGCACTCAGCAGAGAGTGGGAAACAAAGGGCATTCCCAGTTCAGACCTGAGCTCTGGGATGCAAACCAAGCCTTTCTCACAGGGAACTGAAAGGAGGGGATATGTAAAGACCATCTCAATGTTCCAGAAGTCAACAATAAACAACACAAACATTTTTTTCACAATTTCTCAAAGGTAGAATTGTATTACATCAAAAAATATTTTTTTCCTGCAAACATATGGTTCAGCACACATAGCTTTCAGCGGTCTAATATCTACAGTCTTCCACAGCAGACTGTCGGTTTAAATACACGTGATCTCAGTGTGGGCCCCGCTGTCCTGACCGTGGAGAAGAGGGGGACTGCTTGCCATTGCTGTCCTCCATTCCACCTGCCTCAATTATCTCTTAGCATCTGGGTTCTATCCCGACCGTGTGGGATGCCAGCCAAGAACAGGGATTTGGCTGTCTCACCAACGATTGGACTAAGGAGAACGACCAACTGGAATTATTCAATTTGGTACACGTTTCTTTCCCTCCATTCCTGTTTGCCTGCCATTTGTTAAGTAAAGCAGATGATCCCCAAGTCTAAGACATGTAGATATATTGTTCTGATGGAGAGGATGCTATGTAAACAGATCATGCTTAATTAATATGCTTAATGATTTCCCGTGGTGAGATTCTTTTAAAACTATTTATGTAGCTTCTGTCCAACTGCACATGTGTATGTATGTGTGCACACTGCACATGTGTATGTATGTGTGTACATGTACACACGTGTACAGTGCAGGCCTGAGGAGGGTGCCCTGCAATCTCTTACAGAGGTCTCCCACTGAACTCGGCAGGCAGCCAGCACATGAGGGCTGGGGTTTGAACTTATGCCCCCATGTTCTTGTAGCAAGTGCTCTCACCCAGGGAGCCATCTTTCCAAGCTTAGTTTTAGCTCTTGATATAAACAGGAGAATCATTTCAAAGAGCCATTGCATAGCAAAATGGTAACTTATAAGGACTTCTTTCTACTCCAAGAATTGATTAAAGTTAGCAAAATCTATAGCTACTCACAGTTATAACAGCAACAGCAAATGTTCCTATTAGCATGCATGTCATATGGTAAGAATAGTGTTTGGAAAGAGGCAGAGGGTAGTTAAAGAGAGGCACGGAACATGAGAATTTTTCTTAGGGAAGGATGTTCGAATGTTGCTTATTATCTGAAAATTCGACATGTTATAGACAAGGTCTGTAGGCTGAAGAGGAAGGATTAAGAATTTGATGCCAGGTCAAGCTACTAGCAAGCTTATGTGTCCAAAACAAAACAAAACAAAACAAACAAACAGAAAACCAGATGAAGGCAAGGCAGCGAACAAACTGTGCTCCAGGCCACCTGGGAGTAACAGACCCAAAGGAAGTGAGAAGGAGCCAGGCTGGGGACGCAGCCAGACAGGCAAACAGCAAGTAAGCTTTATGTTCTTTCTTTAGGAGTGAAGATAATTATAGTGCGAGTGTGTGTGTGTGTGTGTGTGTGTGTGTGTGTGGGTAGAGGATAGAGGTGCTGGTGGAGGGTGGGGAGTGGGAGTGGGGGATGGGGGCAGCTCTTTATTGCAGCTCTGATCTCAGAAGAATACACTTTCTAAAAAAAATATTCAAACTTTACAGTGGAATACAGGATCATCTTCTTGCTCAGCATCCTGTATAATTATAAATTTACTTTGGATCCTCAGAAATGTCAGACTCATGCCGCCATCACCGCAGGGAAGTATTGCAGTTTGGAGCAGTTTAGAAAAACTAGTTTGCCTCCTTTGCAGTGAGGATGTATGGAGCGTATAACCAGGGTGTGGCCACACAGGCCCTTAATCCCTGTGCTTGGAGGGTGGAGACTGGAGGACCAGAAGCTGAAAAGTCACTCTCACAGACATTTAAAAACCTTTCTCAGCACGGAATAGAAAAGACTGCCAATTTAAATGACATGATGCTCACATAATCCATTTACTAACATTTATTTAGGCTGAAACATGGCAACAATTCAAGGAATTTTAGAGGAAACCAATGCCACACCAGAGTACGCAGTGCTATCTGTAGGAATACTCTGCCTTAAACTTGAACTTCTCAGTAGTAATCACGGCAGGAGCTCCAAGGCTAATCAAATTGGTTAAATCTACACAGCTGGACCAGGGTCAAGTCAGTCCTTGGTCTAACAGAATCTAATGTAACTGGCGTTCCTTATATGTGCTAGGTCAATGCTTTACGGAGCTACATCTCCAGAATCTTAATTATTCTCCACTTTAAACTTTGGAAGTCAAGTGAAGAATGAAGTCAATGTCCTGGCTCTGGGCTTGCACCCGTTCCAGGGTGTGGAGGACTCAGCCTCATTCAGGCTGCAGCTCTCACCTCATCCACGTGACTTTCTTTACTTACACCTTAATCAGGGGAACCTCCAAAACAATGGTGTGTGCCATTGGGAACTCAGGGACATTGGGCACAGCCTGACAACACTTCCAGCCCTTCCTGAACCCACCTCTCCTCTCCTCATCTCCGGAGGTTAAATCCCCTAATTAAAGGCATATGACCAGGCCAGTGGGATGACTTAATACAGGGACATTTCTTGACCTCACCTGAGTCTCGTTCCAGGAAAGGGTGAAAGGAAAGAACTGAATGTCACATGTTGTCCTTTGGCTTCCAGGCATGTGCCCCCTCTACTTACATATACACACACACATACATGCACATACACACTCATACACACACATACACACATACATATACATGCACGTACATATACACACACACACACATATATATATACACACACACATATACACACATACATATACATGCACATACATATACACACATACATATATACACACACATACATACACACACACACACACACACACACACAACCTTTTAAAGATCTACAATGAAGTGAGTGGTGTTGTCAAGTGAGCAGCCTGTAGGAGTAGCAGCCAAAGAGCTTACTCTAAGACCTCTGAAGGTGGTTGGAGGAGCATGGTATCCCTGGATCCAGGGAAACAACAAACGCAATCGATATCTGAACTACAAAGGAAACAAGAATGGATGACCCAGGGATGAATACAGACACCCCAGATATGTCACATCTGGTATATTTGCCAGATCCAAGTTAATTTTAGAAACATATCTCATGGACTTAAGGTTAGGCTTGATCTTTCTTTTAAATGTTTCTTTGGCAAATGCATTTGTGTCTACAATGTATTTTGATCACATCAAGCCTGCATGCCCACCTAATTCCTTCTAGACCATCCTACCATATTTTTCTCTGTGTTTCAGTCAGGGCTGTCCATATATGTATGCATGTAAAAATCATCTACTAGATCAGCTTACCAGGAGCCATTTCTCTGAAGATAATTGATTCTACCTGTCCCAGAAACCTTCAGTTGCTGAAGCACTCCCCCATCCATGATGCAGTTTTGACCGGTTTAGTCTTGTGCAGGCAGCCATGGCTACCTTGAGTCCCTAAGTGCAGTGTATCTACACAACACTGTTTAGAAGGAGTCTTCCCAAATTTCTGCTTCTTAAAATCTTTTTTTCCTCTTCCATAATGTTTTCTGAGTGGGAAGGATGTGTGGTTGACATGTCCCATTTATGCATGGGGAGAATGTGTGATTGACAGGTCCTCTTTATGAGTGGGGAGGGTGTGTGATGACTGACAGATCCTACTTAGGGCCGGCACTCAACAGTTGCTTGTTCTGTGCATTGTGATCAGCTGTAAGTTTCTGTGTTTGTCACCATGTACTACAGAAAGAAGCTTCTCTGTCGAGGACTGAAAGCAATCTGTGGGGTGTATAGATAAAAATTTAGAAAGCTGTTTGGTACTGTGAGCATTTAACAAAGTAATTGCAGTAGAATTGTCTGGCAGATAGTCTAGGGCCTAAGTCATGAGTTCTTGGTCAGGTTTATAGTATTGGGTATGAATTTTATCCTGTGGGTGCCTTAACTTAAATCAGAAAGTGGTTGGCTACTCTCCTTAAACACATATGTCACTTTCACATCAAGGGATGTTTGACCGAGTTGAACATAAGCTCAAAGAGTTCACAACTGGATAAGACTATTGATGACTGTGTTAGGGTTTTACTCCTGTGAACAGACACCATGACCAAGGCAACTCTTACAGAGGACAACATTTAATTGGGCCCGGCTTACAGGTTCAGAGGTTCAGTCCATTATCATGAAGTTGGGAGCGTGGCAGTGTCCAGGCAGACATGGTGCAGTAGGAACTGAGATTCTACACCTTCATCTAAGGCCACTAGGAGAAGACTATTGTCAGGCAGCTGGGAGGAAAGTCTCAAAACCTCCAGTGACATACTTCTTCGAGTAAGGCTATACCCACTCCAACAGGGCCACACCCACTCCAACAGGGCCACACCCACTCCAACAGGGCCACACCCACTCCAACAGGGCCACACCCCCTTCAACAGGGCCACACCTACTTCAACAAGGCCAACATTTCCTAATAGTGCCACTCCCTGAGCCAAGCATATTCAAACCACCACAATGACTTTCTCCCTTCGCAGCCTGTATAGCAACTTTTAGCTGTAGGAAAGAAGCTTCATTATCAACAGCAGACTTCATTCTTCCCTGGGACATAGCCATGAAAATTTTTAAAAATATGGTTACTGGGCAAACTTGGGTCCTGATGCTTGCAAGGCAAATACCTTATAAACTAAACTATGTCACAGACTGGGTCTCTCTAAGCAGATGAGATAAGACACCAGTGTCTATCATAGCAGGTACATGTGTTAATGGTTTTGTACAGTTGTTTTCTAATGAATCCATAGCCACTTTCTCTGTGGAAACAAAAACACCCAGGCATTCCCAGAACAGTCAGTTCTATGCCTTACTTGGCACTGCTACCCCAGGCTCCATCTCTCATCTGGTCACATCAAGGTCTTCCAATGACTAGAGCTCATGATGCCAAACAATAAGTGGGGTCTTGGCTCAAGCCTGGCTCGTGGGGCCAATGAATTAACAGAGTATATGTTTCCAAGTATCTTAAGGCTTAACAGGAAAGAACAGACGTAGTTGTCTCATAATGTTCATGTGAGCTCAGTTTGTGCCGAGGAAAACCATCACACAGTTGTAGGGACAAGGGACCACCTACGATGCTGCGTATCTACGTTGACATTGTGCCCCCCAGATGATGTAATCACCCAGGGAAAAGGCAGAAGTTCGGAACCACTGTAAGAGAGACAAAAGATATCTGGACAGTGGTCTCTTGACGGCCTTGACTGGTTCATAAAATACACAGTCAAATGTAAAGTAGATAAATCCGAGTACCAAATGGTCTCGACTGCATTTTCTGCTTTACTTGGATAGTTAGATAATAGTGGTTTGGGGTGCCTTAAAGGGAGTTGAGAGAGAGAGAGAGAGAGAGAGAGAGAGTAATTTAAGAGGACTGGAGTATCCAAACATAGGACACTGAAAAGTTCACATGCATCTATCATGACACAGCAGTGACAGATATTCCAAAGAGTAAAATGTAGAAACTTTAAAAAGTAGCTAGCATAACACCAGAGAACTAAAAAACAGCTCAGAGGGAAGATTCTTTACAATAAAGTATGATATAAAACACCGAAGATTAAAGGTGTGATAATGAAATAATAATAATAATAATAATAATAATAATAATTTAATTAGTTAGAAGACCGAAACAAAAACATGTATGCATAGGGTACATATGTGCGGTCTAAAGAGTCGTTTCACAAACATTAGCTACTCTACTCCTCATAGGAAAGTTGGTGAGTAGTAGCCTGATTCACCGAAAGAGAAATATAAATTCTTGCATGGAGGTTACTTCTTATACACTGGGCACATAAGAACAGTATACAGGCATCCTCTTCACTCACGTGCACAGGATAACCAGAGTCACAGAGCCCAGTCTGGACTTTGAAGCCCGCTAGACCAACTCATCCCATCACCCAGGATGGAATTTGTTTCTAACGTCGATGGGTATGTGTGTATGTTCCGTGGTACACGTGTGGTGGTCAGGGGACAGCTCTGTGTGGTTGGTGAGCTCTCTCCGTCCTCCCCTGGAAAGGGTTAGAGAACCATGCGCAGCCCGTTAGACTCACAGCATTTGCTTTTATCGGCTTAGCCATCGCTCTCCGGCACCAGAGACAAATTTGTTAGTTGTCATTTGCCTCAGATCCCTCATCCAAAAGTGACGATAGCAAGTTAATGCTGTGCCTATTCCTCAGATGCTTTTAATAAAGTGATTTAATGGGCGTCGGCCACTTAGGATCGGTACCAGGACACAAAAAGCAACACAAAAAGCATCCGCGTTGCCATTTTGCCGTACCCAGAAATTGGAAGCTGCCACAGAAACCCTCAAGCATGGCTGACAAAAATGTAAAGTCATTCGCTGTACATAAGGGACTGTTTTCCTTAGAAATCAAAAATACTACGAGTAATATGTCTGCTGTAAAGGTGGGTGCAAACAGTGATATTATACATGTTACCCACCCGGGACGGAAGCAACAGGGTGGGCCGAGTGAACCGCCTGCAGAGGCAACTGTGCGGAGAGCACGGCTTGTGGACCGAGTGACAAAGTCCACGTGCTCAGCTCCAACACTAGAGCAGCGTCCACCAGGTGAGACCGCGGGGGCCGATAAAGGAACAAGTCCTACAAATTAATACTTACTGCAGCAGGAGCTATAGCAGGCAGAGGGGATGATTCTAACACGGCGCTCCTAAGACAGAGCCAACCTAACGCCCGAGGTCCATTGGTAAAACAGATTGCTGTGGTGTACTGTGCACACCTTACTCTCTGCATGAGGCTGACAGCTGCTGCCACTGTTAGGGATAAAAACCACCAAGTATTCCCCAAGCAGAGACTCATCCTACGACTTAGCCCTAGTGTTTTGTAGGTGCCTGGCTAAGTGACAGCTGGTGTCATTTTCTTATTTGTCATTTTCCCACAAGGCTCCTGGGGGACATTCATGGCTGTTTATATCAGTTTCTACTAAAGTCATCCTTTCTTGACTTGGCTCCAAAACATAAACTCTATCTCACGTTGGCGGCCAGACTGTCCTCCCAGCAGTGGCTGCCTTCCAGCTGGCCCTGGTCATGGCTTACTGCCAGAAAGCACGCTTGAGTGGGTCCTTGGAGTCGGTCCTGTCTCTGTTCATCACTGCTTACCTCACTTACCTGCAAGAGCAGCTGTGGAAGAGCTGCCGGCCACCATCTCCTGAGGTGGCATTGTCTCTAAACTGTGAGTCAACTGCTGCCTTGTGGACAGAAAGTGGCCTGATACTGTGACCTACCTTCTCCAGATCCTATGTTTTAAAGGGAGCACACACACACACACACACACACACACACACACACACAAATATTTATTCTAGAAGACAACATAGAGAGTACCCTCCAAGACACTGGAGCAGGCAATGTTTTGAACAAAACACGGATAGTACAGGAACTGACCCAAGTGTCAACAGATGAACTATGTGAAAACAGAAAGGACACCAAAGGACCAAAAGTCAGCAGTGTAAACAGCAGCTCACAGAATGGGAGAACATCTTACCAGCTATGATTCAGAAAAGGGGCCATTGTCCAGGCCTTACACTGGGTCTGGGAGTTACACCTTTAATCCCAGCTCTTGGAAGACAGAGACAAGTTTATCTTTGTGATACTGAGAGATAGATGTACACTGTGTTCTGAAATCTCAGGTGACATAGAGACATTGGCTCAGATGAACACACACACCACACACAAACACACACATACCACACACAAACACACACACACACCATATATAACACACAGACACACACACACACCATGCACACATACATACACCACACACACACATATACCATGCACACACACCACACACAACATACCACAGTCTCACACACACCACACACACACACACAAACACACACACACACCACATATACACCACACACACACTCATTTGCAATCAAGTGTACATATGGGTACAGTATAGCAAGTAGAAAAGAGAGCAAACAAACAACAAAAAGGCTAAATATTAAGGGAAGAGGAAGGACTGAGGATTGGCTGTGAGTTCTGAGAGAGGATGTAAACCTAACTGCTTTCCTAACTGTCATGGAAGTTTCTGGTATTGGTGGCATATGAATATATTCAGTAGTGAAAGTGTAAAATCCATTGTGAAACCCACAATGTCAGAAACCTACTCTAACTGTACAGATTTTGAGTGTGGTTAATTTTTTTTGCATGTGATTTTTTTATTTCCAGGTTTTTTAAATAATAAACTTAATTCAAATTATAAAAATATAATTTTGATACATTTTACAGTTTGTGAACTCTAAGATTCAAATGTCTCTACTTTTATCGTGGTTGTCCTTGGTTTCAAAAATATGTATTTTACATAGATTCATATACAAACCCATTTTCCATTAAATAGACTGAGTTTACATGCAAATCTACACTTAAAATATATGTACAGCTATAGTGGTAGTGACAATTCCCAATTTGCAATGTTTTCCTTTAAGACGGTGTGCAAGCAATATTCTTTCTGTAGGAGTCTCACCTATATACGCCAGTTTCTACATTAGCATCAATAGCCAATAATCGCTGGAGATGCTCAACACTTTGGTAAACTGTAAACCAACCCACTGGTTTCAAGCATGGTTATCGTGGGCTAGAGGGAGCTGGTTGGCAGTTAAGTGTGCTGAATGCATTTTTGGATCATAGTATTTTCAATTTGCAGAGTTGTATTAGAATATAGCCAGCTAGCAAGTCATGGAGCATTTATGCTTGAAAATGATTCTTATCTATTCTCAAATGTGTAATTTACATACTGGTTTTGTTACCATTTTTAACATGCATATAATCTGAATCACTCTTCAAAGGCATCTTATCATTCCCTGCCCTTTGAAGTTTGTTTACTGATAGATAGATTCAAACACCTCCTTTCTGGATGATTTCTGATATGGAAGTGTTTGGGACTGAACTGGGCAGTGGTAGCACATGCCTTGAATCCCAGTACTTGGAAGGCAGATCTCTGAAAGTTCAAGGCCAGCCTGGTGTACAGAGTGAGTTTCAGGACAGTCAGAGAGGGTACACAAAGAATCCCTATCTCAAAAAAGAAAGAGAAGAAAAAGATTGGGAGCTAAGAAGTGAGTCTTCAGTTCATGACTCAACCATATCTAACCCGTCTCACTTTTCCTGTGAAGATTGTGTCTGTTTCTGCTTCCTCTATCCACACCCTGTATGTCATTCAAATCTTGGGCAAACATCAGTCCTCTAACCACACTCTGCCCTGCAGACTGATTCTGATATTCCCGAGATGTGTTCTTCTGGCCCATTGTACTTTCTTACCGTAGTGCCACTGCCTATGAGCTGTAAAGTTATGTTTTCTGGATATAATTCAATCTCTTTCCAGTATGCGCTAGTCTCATTGTGGGGCTGATGTTCCTTTAGCTGTAGCTCAGACCTGGGCCAGCTGTCAGCTTACTATACAGACTTAATAAATGCTTGGTGCAGAGTTAAATTAAAAGGTTGGAGAAAGGATTATGTGCCCCGAAGGGGATAAGAACTCCACAGGAAGACCAACTAAATGGGACCCTTGGGGCTCTCAGAATCTGAGCCACCAACTAAAGAACATACAAGGGCTGGACCTAGGCCTCCCCACACATATGTAGCAAATGTACAGTTTGGTCTTCATATGGGTTCCAAACTGGCACAAAAGCTGTCCCCAAAGCTGTTGCCTGTGCACATGGGATATATTCTTCTGGCTGGCTTCCTTGTCTGGCCTCAGTGGGAGAGGAAGCACTTAGCCTCTCAGAGATTTGAAGTGCCAGGGTGTGTGTGTGTGTGTGTGTGTGTGTGTGTGTGTGTGTGTGTGTGTGTGTGTGTAGTACCCAGGGGTAATCTGCTCAGAGAAGAAGGGAAGGGGATGGAGGATTGTATTTTGGGGCGACTGGGAGGGAGTCAGTGAGCAGAATGTAAAGTGAGTAAGTAAAAACATAAAAAAATTTAAAAAGGAGAACGAACAAGTGAATGAGACTGAAGTTTTATTCAGCAGAGCCATAGTGTGGTGGTTTAAATTCGCTTGACCCATGGTAATGGCATTATTAGGAAGTGTGGCCTTGTTGGAAGAAATGTGTCACTGTGTAGGTAGGCTTTGGGGACCTATGTCCAGGCTCTACCCAGTGCAGAAGAGACCCTCCTCCTGGCTGCCCATAAGACAATCTCCTCCTGGTTTCCTTCACATCAAGATGCAGATCTCTCATCTCCTTCTCCAGCACCATGTGTGTCTGCCTGCAAGCTGCCATGCTTCCTGTTAAAATGATAACAGACAAAAATCTCTGAAACTGTCAGCCAGCCCCAATTAAACATTTGCCTTTCTAAAAGTTGCCTTGGTCATGGTGTCTCTTGAGAATAAACCAGAGGACAAGGTCTGTGCTGGGTTCTTTTGACATTTCCTTTGTCAATGCAACTAATCTAAATCTCTTTGCCTCAGCTTCAGGCAGACTCTTTGGACAAGGGCAAAAAGCAGCAACATTCTTCACCAAAACATTGTAAGAATGATCGCCAAAGTTCAAATTGTCCTCAGAGCCAATGCCTTCCATATTCCCACTAGGTTGGCCCACCATGTCTCACTTAAAGAATTCCATGACTTTTCAAATCCAAAGTCTCCAAACCCACATACCTCCAAACAAAAGCATAGTCTGGCCTATCATAGCAAAGCTTCAGTCTCTTGTACCAACTTCTGTCTTAGTTAGGGTTTGCATTGCAGTACAGAGACACCACAGAGGTTTAGTCCATTAATCATAGCAAGAAATATAGTAGCTTGCAGGCAGACATGTTGCTGGAGAAGGAGTTGATTTCCTCATCTTGAAGTGAAGGGAACCAGGAGAGACTGTTTTATGGGCAGCCAGGAAGATGGTCTCTTCTACACTGAGTGGATCCTGCACAGAGGACCCCAAAGTTTGTCTACACAGTGACATATTTCCTCTCAATGGCGCCTCCATTTCCCACAGGCCAGGCTTATCCTAACCATCTCAGATAGCTGACGTGACCGTTAGTTTCTCTCCTGAATCTGTTCAGTGTGATGGGAATCCAAGTGGATCGAACACATACGGCTGTGATTTCAGAAACTGAAACTGCATAGACTTCCCTCAGGTACTGGATGCTGCCATATTATTTCTCACAGTTGAACTTCCCCCGTGTTCTATGAACGAGAGAATGAGAAAGACGGCACATATACATGCATATGAGTTTGTGTGAAGATATGCTTTGGTTTCATTTAGTCACTGTGAGAAAATCCCCGAGCATGGGAGGGAAACTTTTCTTTTGGATCACAGTTTCAGAGAGACTTTGTCCCATTGGAGCAGAGAAGAGCATCGGTCTGTGGCAGCCAGGGAGTGTGGGAGCCAGATGCTTTGGTGGAAACTTCCCTCACAAGGCAGCTAACCAGGAAAACAGAGCTGAGCGGAGGTAGCATTGGATGTTCCCTTCAATGTCTGAGCCCTGCCCTACTTCCCCCAACCAGGACTCGCTTTCAGAAATTTACAGTCTTTTAAACTGTCCATCAACTTGGATATTCAAGTCATAAGACTGCAGGGGACATTCGAGAGGCAAACCATAACAATATGCATTTACAGAGAATCAAGCTGAAGCGTCAGATGGCAATATATGTGAGATAATGTTATTCACCTTGTTAAGTAACACTGTACGTTAAAATACATATTTGCTTGAGTTTATTTAATCTCACTCATACAGTTAAATTTTAATATAAATTTTCTGTTTTCATGGGATGGTGTGGGTATATGTTTGTATGGGTCCATATGTAGGCTGACGGGTGGGAACCTGGGTGTGCATGCTTGTGAGACCAGGGGTGATATTGGGTGTCTTTCTCAATTGTTCTTCAGCAATTTTTTATTTTTGAGACAAGATCTCTCACCTAAAAGATAATGGCTTTCTTTTTGTTTATGTCAGTTGGCTAACATGTTGCAGACATCTCTTGTCTCACCTGTCTCAGAGCTGGGGTCAAAGGCACTGTCCTGTCAGTGTGGATGCTTGAGGATTTGTATTCAAGAACTTGTACATACAAGGCAAGTTCTTCAGCGACTGAGCCACCTTTCCACCTCTTGTTTTACAACTCTTGGTAAGCACACCTTTGCTCTCAGTCTTCTGGAGGTAGAGGCAGGTGGGTCTCTGTGAGTCTGTGGTCAGCCTGGTCTACAGAAAGAGTTCCAGGACAGCCAGAACTATACAGTGAGACCCTTTCTCAAAACAGATAGGGAGAGATCAGGAGGGGGGGGCAGAGAGAGAGAGAGAGAGAGAGGGAGAGAGAGAGAGACAGAGAAAGAGACACAGAGAGAGACAGAGAGAGAGAGACAGACAGACAGACAGACAGAGAGAGAGCACCATTAGTAACTGATGTTAATTACTTGTAAAATTTTCATGTAAACTTGGTACTTTGATAATACTTTGCAATTTTAAGACCTCTTCGAAAAGAAGTATAACCATCCAAATGATCCAAAATGGGAGACTTGTAGATGTTTTCTGTTCTATTAAATTGATTTTATTTCTGTCGCAAGGTATCTTCTTCTATGATAAAATGTCATGAGTGACCTGGGGAAGAAGGGTTTTATTTCATCTGCACCACAGCCTATCCTGGAGCGAGGTCAGGGCAGGTACTCAAGGCACAAACCTGGAGGCAGGAAGCAGGGCAGAGTCTACGGAGCAATGCTTAGTGGCTTTTGCAGCCTGCTTTCAGGCCCAAGGGTGGCACTGAGCAGTCAGCTGACTCTTTCCATACTAGTCATCGGTTAAGAAAATGCCCCGTAGGCTTGTCCACAGGCCAATCTGCTGGGGACATGTCTTATTAAATGATATTTCTTCTTCTCAAACGACTCTAGCTTGTGTCAAGTTGACAAAAACTAACCATCACTATCTTGATCTTTACCTAGTAACCAGCATCTCCTGATTTAGGTCTCTGTCGAAGATTTACAACCTGTGAGTGATTAGCATTCTATCCACCTCATACTGACTTTAAAACAAACCGACATAAGGCTCTTTAACAGCAACAGTTTGAAAACCTATTTTTTCTTTATTTAGTTAATTTTCAAAATGGAGTATTTACCCACAGCAACACTAACGCCAGGCTTCTCCGTGGGGTCGGATTATCCCAGCTCATCTTTCCATTAGCTTATCAGACTCTTCGGAACTCATACTTCAGCTTTCGAATGGTAGCAGGGGATGTGTGAAGAGGTGGGTGGCCTCATTCAGTTACCCTGTCCTTCTGTTCCTAGGGTGCCAGATGCACATTCTGGTCTCTTCTGTCAAGCAGAGACGAGCCTCAGTTGTGCCGAGTGTTGGCTGTGCGGTTGGTCCCTCTGGAGTTGTACCACCTCACTTTTTTTTATTGAATATTCTCTGTATTTACATTTCAAATGTTGTCCCCTTCCCCCAATCCCATCCCCTCCCCTCCCATTGCCTCCATGAAGGTGCTCCCTCTCCCAACCTCCCTCTTCCACCTCAGTGCCTTGGCATCCCCTACACTGGGAAAGGAGCCTTCGCTGGACCAAAGGCCTCTCCTCCCACTGATGTCAGAGAATGTCACCCTCTGCTGCATAGGCATCTGCCACCTCACTTCTGTGAGTCTTCATGTCTGTTTCCTTCCTTCCGTTCTTTGACTAATTTTCACTGGCTTTTCAAATTTACCCAGAAATCACTGCCCTCAGGAACTCTTCTGTGACCTCCATTGTGGTTAAGATTTTAGTATGGAAAGGAACGAATCCAATAAAATCAGTCCATGGCAAAATAGAAAGGTGGTTGTTGTAGGAGTGAAGGAAGAAGAAAATCCAAAGACAAGGAGCAAGGTAGGGGGGAGTCCTGTACGACGTAGGTAGAGCACTGGGACATCAAGGCTCCTTCCTCCTCTTCCGCTCTTACACCAAAGGCCCATCTGTGCTTCCTGTCCTGTGTCTGTGAGACTCCTTTGCTAACTCAGCCCAATACTGTTTCCATTTGCCTCGGTTTCTACATTTTGAGTATTGGAATACTTTATGGAAAATGATCAGGGGACAGCAAACCCCATCGCTGAAGACAAAACAACAACAACAAAACTTAGTCTCAGCAAAGTCAGTCAACTGTCCAGATTCTGTAAAAGTGGAGGCTTTTCTACACCCTCCTAGGCTTTGAGTAATCACACGAAGAACTGTGTATTAATACGCTTCAGGCATGCTAGCCAGGCAGGTTCTGAGCTATTCTAACTGGACAGTGCTGGTCTTAGACCACAGCTCAGCTTGCTTCTCAGCCAGGTGGCCCCATTATCTGCATTCCTAGTATCACTTCTTCACCAGGTCTGTCCTGAGACCCTCTCCCCCTCTCTGCTTGGAAGTCCCACCTTCTGTCCTTCCCAGCTATTGGCTGTTCAGGTCTTTATTTAACCAGTAGAAGATGGAGATCACTATTGTTACAAATACTTCATAGTAACGGCTTCATAATAACAATACCAAGGTCCAGCAACCAGTCCTACGTGTGCAGAAATCAGCATTCGAATGCACAGTGCACAAAAACATCCCCCAATAACATTCACTGCTCTTATTAGTCATGAAAGTGGGAACAGAGCCATGGTCATAGTGCATGAGGCACACACTCACATCACATAAACAACAATGACCATGTGATCTGTGGCGCTCACTTTGGGGTTGGTTGCTTTCCTGTGAGTTCCCATCAATGCTCCCCATTTTGTGTCCCTTAACACACTATAATAACTTTTGCTAGCACGCTGGACTAGAACCTTTGGGAAAGAAAAAGATGCTCCTTTGTTTTCAAGTCTCCGTTGTCTCCTCAGAGTCCTTGGTACACGGTGGGAAGTACATACATGTGCTGACATTTGTTATGAACACTTACATCATGCTTTATCTTGGTAGTTATACAGCAGTGAATTAAACATGTTAATATAGTAATTTATTGCCTGTCTGTTTTGGAGTCGAGGAGCCCACAGGCTGCTTCATTCTGCGCTAACATTCTCCACAAAGAGTGCCACTTTTCTTCTGACAGAGGGGGTGTAGAGTCAGGCAGAATCTAACCTTCCACTTAGTCTAACTGTCAAGCAGATTTTTATCCTCAAAACTTCCTCCTAGCAAAATACCTGGTTCAGGGTGTTCCGCATATAAATCTAGTTACGTCTCGACTTTTTGTACTTCTGGTTTAGGGAGTGAGCTTTGGCTTGAATGAACTGAAAAAACAAAATGATGGATCGATTCTTACGAACGTGTTCTACACGGCAACCATTACATTGATACCCAAACTAGATGTGTATACCCGGAAGGAAAAGAAAGCTAGCTAGCTAAAAGTCAGCACAGACACTCTTGATGAACTTCAGTGCAAGAATTCTCAACAGAAACCAACCCAGTAGTGTGTTTAATAGATTATTCATCATAATCAAGCAGGACCCATCTCAGGATGTAAGAACAGTTGGACCCACACAATAAACGAATAAATAATGAATACATGCAGAACACCTCATAATCAAGATGTAAGGCAGAAATCACAGAGGGGGCGGGTTTTCTGGTGCAGGAGAACCTGGATAATCACAAGCAGGAGAATAAAAGTTGGTTCCTCCCATTCACTAGTTGTAAACGTCAACTCAAAGCGGGTTAAATACAATCATGTCAGACCTAAAACTAAGGAAACAAGAAACGTTTCAGAATGTTGGAATTGGTGAAGAGTCTCTTGGCTAAGACTCCAAAAGGACAGGAACCCAAAGCAGAAATAGAGAGATGGGATCATGGAAAGTAAAATTCTGCATGTCCTCAGGCCATGATCACTGAGGCAACCGGACAAGTGAAAAATGAGGAAGATAAGTGGAACCCTGCATCCGATCCTTGAAACCTGGAGCATGCAAGAGCTAGAACCCAATAGCAAAATAACACCCTCCCCCAGTACTCCTCAAAATAAGACCTCTGAAGGAATAAAAGTAAACATGGCGAATGTCGCTAATCACTGAGGAAACATAGACTGAAACATGCATGAAAGGTTGGAGCCAGCTGAGAAGCATGTGGAGAAAGGCAGCCTCTTTACTTTCTTGCTGATGGTGTAACTTAGCCTATGCTTTACAGAAAACAGTTGCTCAAAAAAAAAAAAAAAAAAAAAAAAAAAAAGAAAAGAAAAGAAAATTAAGAACATTAACTAACTTAAACAAACACTATCTAAACTCATACAGCACAGCATCCATTAAAGTGGAGAATTTTTATGTTTTTATCTATCTGGTAAAATGTTTATAAATTCAGGGGGGGAGGGACAATACTGTTACCCATTCTGTCAAAATATTAGAATGGAATGGAACAGGAGCTGTCGGGTGCTTCTTAACTTTCTTTATACACAGTTACATGGGTTTTCTGTATACATTTACATTTTTTTCTTTCAAAGGTTGTTTTTTTTTTTTTTCTTATGGAGTAGCAGAGTGCCTCCCCCTTTGCGTTTTGTGTTAGCAATGCTATTCTCAGGATGTAAGGAATGGCAGGCAGTGAGTTCCCGCTCTCATGGAGCGAGGGGAAGTTGAGTCCTCACTGTGTGTAGTGTGAAAAGCGGACGTGTGAAAGGAGTTAGAGGACACCCTCAGCTGCACAATTTTACGCAGTCTTTAAGTAAGATGAACTGTAGATTTGGGATTATTAAGTAAGTTGAACAGAAAGCCATGGACTGACATGTTTTCTCCTCTCATTCTGAACGGGTCCTGTTGGAAGATGGTTCTGTTTCTGTCGTCCATGCTGGGTAACCAGTTTCTTCCACATGAGACATAACTTGGCAGTGTGCTCTGGTGGTTCCTGAGGCAGAACTCTGAGGCACACACTGAGTGCTCTGTAGGAAGAGACGAATCTAGAAGTTCCCACGAGCAGTAGAGGATTTGGAATGCTTTTAGTTAATGGCTTATGTAATAAGTGGCTCTCAGTGTTCTAGGAAGTGACTCTTGTGCCAGGGGTCAAATCTGAACTCAGAGTAGGGTGGGGTGGAGGGCGTGGCTTTACTCGGCAGCACCTGCAGCTGTACCACAAACTGAGGAGTATAGAGAGCTATAAAATATTTCTGAACCTTGGTGGGGCCGAGAAAACAAGTCAGCCATGGCCAGAAGCATCTCAGAAGACATGGTGGGCATTATTCACGGATCACCTCAGACCAGACCCTGACTGTAGACAGTGAGGATGCAAAGGAATCTGTGACGGAATCAAGGGAAAGGCCACCATGTCAAGCCTGGCTCTCAAACATCGGGGCATAGTAGAAACAGATAAACTAACAGGAAGGACACGCGTATTCATTTCCCTGAATGAGTAACTACAAAGAGACCAACAGACCTGAGGTACTGATGCAACTCTTAATCCCCTCATTCAATCTCTGGTGATTCAGGAGGACAGGGTTTAAAAGAAATTACTCTGTTGTATGCAGGCTCCTTAAAACTTCAAAGGATTTCCAGAAAACGGGCACCATGCCCACCATGAGTATAAAAAGAGCGGTCCTTTGCTGGCAGTTTCTTGTTCCAGGTAAAGCTGCCTACGGAGACTGAATTATGCTCAGAAAATTCCGACGTTGAATAAGGAGCCAAAGAGATTTTAGCTGACCCTTGTTATCTTTGTCATCTAGCATGAAACCCTCATTGTTTCAGAACAACACGTCAATTATCCAGTGGAGAACGAATCCCGCCCCAGACATCTCCAGTCTCAACTCACTTCCACACATTTGGCTGTTTGATTCCTATGAGTCATTTTAAAGACACAGAAAGTGACCGTAACGACATGAGTCTGCCCTTTCAGAGCAGGGACAGGTATAGGCAGAGATTCCCTAGTCTAGAGTTAAAATGAAGACCAAGGGGACACGGTTACTCTGCAGGTCCATCTGGTATATCCCCAGGACAGACTCTGACATTTATGGATCTGGACCTGTTGCTGTCTTAGGTGCTCTCCATGGACCTCCACTATATTTTTAAAGTATTGCCTCAGTTTTGGATATTTAAAAGTTGAAACAAATATAGAAAGCATCTGATATCCAATATGAGAATCTCTGTTGCGGATTTCCAACTGTATGAGTATGAAAGGATCAACAAATTCTCCCCCAAATCCAATATAAAAATGGACAATACTCTCATCCAGTCATGGTGGCACACGCCTTTAATCCTAGCACTTGGAGGGCAGAGGCAGTCAGATCTCTGAGTTCAAGGCCAGCCTGCTCTAAAAGGAGTTCCAAGATTGTCAGGGCTACACAGAGAAACCCTGTCAAACAAAGCAAACAAAGACAATATTCTCAGTAACTACTATTTTCCTTTCAGGTTTGTATTATGTATACTGAATATACATAATATATAATTGTATATATCAATATATATTATATTACATATAATATACTCATATATGATGCAATAGAATGTATATGGATACAGTGCAAAGTCTATGTTAGAGAAAAATGTACAGCTACAGATATTTATAGTTAGGAAATTTTAAGACATCTCTAAAACCATACCAAATAAAACAGTCAAAACCAGTAAGTCACAGGTTACAAAGTAAATACACAAAACTTTCTTGTATATTGCAATGAACACTTAGGTCATTTTAGCTAAGTGTGCAACTAAAAAAATAATTCCAGTTATAATATAAGAATATCAAATGTTTAAGAAAAAATAGGCAAAAGGGATCGGGAGCTGGAGGTAGATGGTCTAATAGTGATGTCAATCCTGAGAAAAACTGAAGGTCGCATAAATGTGCACATTCACAGAGCAGTTGGCATAGCAGTTAGAGGCCGAGTCTCCCCAGTATGATTTACAGGGTAAGTATCATCCCATCATAACAGGTAGACTTCTTGAGCGTAGAAGTTGACAATATATCCTTGTGCTTCATTTGCTTGTTCATAAATCACTTTCATTTTAGCAGTTTCCCGGCATGCTGGGTATCCTTGACTAGCAACTTGATAGAACGTAGAATTATCTAGATACACGTCTGGCATATGTATCTGCATTTTTTAAAAGAGAAGTTTACCTTCGGGGAACAGCCATCCTGATTGTGGGAAGTGCCTTCTCATCGGTTGGAGTCCTGGACTGGATAAATAGAAGAAAGCAAATTCTCCTCCCTTGGCTTTATGGATACAATGTGACCAGTGACCTCCAGTCCTTGTGTCCTGTGCTCCAGCCACTCAAACTCCAAGTAAACTCATCCTTTCCTTGTCTTTGCCAGACACTTTGTCATGGCAATGAGAAAAGTCTGACACAATGAATCATTCAAAAAGTTAAAACCATGTTTGACATTCAATCCCATTTCTACTCCTGCTTGTTCACTCTGCAACACAGAGGTTCTGATTCTCAATGGCATACAGTGAGGGTCCACAGTGGCGAAGTTAATAATAGCTCAGATTGGGAATGATACAAACATTCAGGGCCTGGTGAAAAGATACAATGTGGCACGTCCATTCAGAGTAAAGAACCATCCCTATATGGGCAAGCACCAATGGAAGATTAAATGTGTCCAGTGAATGAAATCATACACAAATTACTATAGAATACCATTTACATAAATTTCTTAGAAAAAGACAAGCTCATACATGAAAAATAAAGTAATTTTAAAAGTTGGGGGCTGAAGTGAAAGCAGTATTTTTAGATTTATTTTTATTATTTTTAAGTGGGCATGTATGTGCACGTATGTATGTGCGTGTGCGTGTGCATGTGTGTGTGTGTGTGTGTGAGTGTTAGAATCTTTGGAGCCAGAAGCATTTGGTTTCCCTGAAGCTGTAGTTATAAGCAGATGTAATTTGGAAACTGAACTCCAGTTCTCTGCAAGATCAGTATGTGCTTCGAACTGCTGAGCCGTCTCTCCCGCTCAGAAGCAGGTTTTGGACTATAAATGTACAGGAAGAAACTTCCTCAGATGACAGGTTTCTAAACTGGACCTGTTAACAGCTGCTCAATCATATGGGTAAATGTCATAATATGAACATTAGTAAAACTAAGAAAGTTTTATTAAAAAGCTATTTGTCATTAATGCTATTAATACATATTAGTATTTATATTTAATAAATATTTAAGTTTATAAAGTCAATAAAATTTAATTATCTACCAGTGACAGATTTTGACTGAGATAAATATAGGAAGAATGGAGATGGGGTGTTGGTGGCAAAGATGGTGTCCAGTACCAATGTGAAGAATTGCCTTCCCTCCCCCTTGTTCAACCCATGCCCCAGAGCAGCTCCCTTCCTCAAGATTATGTATAAAATATGCATAATTTATGAAATAGTTCTGGATTCTTGTAGGCATGGTGGTTGGGGGATTTAACTGTGGAAATAATATATTGGGATTTTCAGTTAAAGTTTGGGGAAATGCAGAACAATCTCTTGGCACTTAGAGACGAAAGTGAAATTTCCTATCAGCTTATAAGTGAAGGAACCAGGGAGGGGTCAGGGGCCAGGAATATGTGGCCCCTGTGCTGTAGAGGGTTTTTATTAAAAAGAAAAAAAGAAAAAAAATGAGGATGCCGAACAAAATTTTAAAAACAAACAAAAGTCATGATATTATTTTTTTCCTGGACCACATACAGATGAAAACCTTCTGTGGATTTCTCCTTTTAGACCTGCCTTGATATTTTCAGGATTAGATTGGCCAAGAGGACAGAGCTGGAGAAATTAGCAGCTGCTGCTAAACTCATCAGCGCATGTCAAAGTTGAAAAGCAAAGGGTGTCTCTCAGCCTTGGGATGGCGCAGCTCCAGTGCAAGTGGACTGGTTTGCAGCGGTATTTTGGCCTCAGCAACATCTATCATTTCAGGTACCAAGAGGACCAAATTTAAATATTTACAAATTATAATAAAATAAGAAATCCTTTACATTCTTAGAGTACCATCTCTGCTAATGTGCTAAGTTGAGTTCATAGCCCCAGAGACAGCTGATTTAGGCCTAGAGACCAAACACTAACCTTTCACCTCACCCGGAGAAGCCACGGTGATGTTTTACTTGCCGTGATCTTACTATACTTTGGAGTAAGATGTTGTGGCCCTAACCGCTCAGAATAAACAAAACAGAGGCAAGACTTTATCAAAGGCAATGTAATGTCTGTGGCTAAACAATCTGAGTGGTATGCTAGACATGGGCCATATTCTTCTGATTTTGGAATGTTAATTACGTTTTCATAACTACCTATAAAAACCCAAATGGTGCAGGCTAGGCATCAACACAGGGCAGAAGCCACATCCTGGTGGCGTGTCTCCCAGATCCACCCTGCAGATGTGCTACATTATTTTAGTTTTAAAAGTGTTTAAAGATTGGTATGTGCTTGTGTGTGAGAGCATACACAACATTTTGTGATCTGGAAAACTCACAAAAGCATTTAAATTTTCTGCTTGTTTCTTTAATCTGAGTCTCCACTTTAGGCATATAATCCTTGTATAACCCTGGCAACTGTTGCTAACAGGCTAATGTGTTCACTCTCTGTCTTGTCTACAGGGGGTGCCTTAGTCCTTAATGGTTCCTGGTTGTCCCCAGATGCTTGAAACATTGTAACCTTGCAGATAGCATTGACTTTTCCAGCGAGGACAGCTCACCCATCATTGATTGCTTTGGGTGGCTGACAATACACACTTATTCCATTTTCCTTTCAGACTGAAGGCCACTCTGGAAACTGTCTGCTGAGCGCTTCTAGAAACTTTGACGTGTATTTGGCCAGTTCTAATGGAGGGAAACTTTGTCCTTTCATCAGGTTTCTGGAAACATTCAAATTAAAAATCAGAACCAAGTTTGGGGTAAAAAAAGTATACTTGACTATGAAATGGGGAGCCCATTTCTCATGGGTGGTTGGTAAGCTGACTCAGTGGTGATGAGAAGATAAACTAAGATTGCTTTTGGGGGTGGCCTTTTCTCCCATTGTCAACCACTGGTCCTGCTAACCTCATACTCCATGTGCATCTTGAGGACCTATATGCAGAGCCGTCTCTCTACATGTTGATCCCACTCTAGCCCCTTGCTTGACTAATCCTATATATATATATATATATATATATATATATATATATATATATATTATATATATTTACATACATATACATACACATATATACATATATATCCATGTTTTTATACATATGGCATTCAAAATGCTGAAAGATTCATTATTGAATGTATCATGAATAAAGTCAGCATAAATTGAAAGTCTCCTCATTGTTTTCTCTCTCTCTCTCTCTCTCTCTCTGTCTCTCTCTCTCTCTCTCTTTCTCTGTGTGTGTGTGTGTGTGTGTGTGTGTGTGTGTGTGTGTGCTCATGTTTATATCTGCACACATGCATGGAAGTAGAGATAAAAACTATGGTCGACTGTCATTCTTCTGAAGTGCAGTTCACCTTTTTCTGAGACCGTTTCTCAAGACCCTGACACTTGGCAAATAGGCTAGGCCGGCTGGCTGCCCATCCCTAGGGTCCATCTGTCTTTGCCTCCCAGCTTTGGGATCACAAGCTCAGGCTGCAGGGTTTTTGGAGTCTGGGATTTGCACTCAGCTCCTGTGTTTGCTAGTGCAGAACTTTGCCTGCTGATTGTCCCCCCCGCCCCCCCGCCGTCCATGCTGACAGTTTTAAAGGAGACAAACCCAGTTTACACCCATTTAACATCTATTTTTCACTTATAAATGTGATGCATGTAAACAAAGCAAGTAAAAGAAGACTTATGAATATATGATTTTTTTCTTAGTCACTGTATTCGGTCACATGGCTTTTGCTTTTGTGTTCTGGGAGGTGTGGTGTTGCTGATGGGAAGGGGCATGGTAAAAGCTGAAGAATCAAAGGTGAAACAAAACTCATCAAGAATTGTAGCCTACTGCTCACATTCTGTTTCAAAATAAAAGCGTATCAAATAGAGTTAGAGTTCTTGATATTGTTCATCAATTAAAGTGCTGACCTCAAAGGAGCAAGACAGGCACCCGGAAGCCTCCGGAAGTCTAAAATAGCTAATAAGTAAATGTATTAAGATAGCAACCCCGGACACCACATAGACCGTATGTGTGTTTGTGCAAACCCATCAGTGTTGTGTAAACTCTGTGTCCCACGTTTAGCAGCTCCAGGCAGAGAATTTTTGTTTGCACTGGTGGGAGAAAAAGAAAGTCACCTCTCCAAGCGCTCATAGTATTTTCCGGGTGAAACGCGCAGCGCAGGTCTGCTCCAGGCCACTGGGTCTCCTGCCTTTGAGACCTCTGGGGTGGGGGGTGGGGGCTCTGCATTCTCTCAGGGCTCTATTTTGGGGCTTCATGATTTCATGCCCTCTGCAGACCACACAGCGATTCCAGTCCAGCCCTCCTCGTTGGGCCACGCGGCCGATTCCTGCAAGGGTTCGTAAGGTGCCACGATCGCGGGCGGGGACAGGGTTTGGGGTGGAAGTTAAAGACACGCCCACGTCAGGGACCCAAAATAGCCCACGCGCCCAGAGCCCGAAATCAGACAGGAAGCCAAATAACCGGGGCGTTGAGCGGCTCAGGCCCGGAGCGCCGGCCGAGGGCTGGGAGCCAAGGGTCCGGCGGGGGCGGCGCGGCGCGGGGCGGGGCTGCGAGCCTATTAAAGCTCAGCCCGCGGGGGCAGAGCGGGGTGATGGAGCGCGACGGCGACCAGGCAGGGCACGGGCCCCGTCGTGGGCCAGCAGGAAACGGCCGCGAGCCCCAGTCTCCAGCCGCGACTTCGCTGCTGGCGCCCATGGACCTAGGGGAGGAGCCGCTGGAGAAGTCGGAGCGCGCTCGCACCGTCAAAGACCCCAACACCTACAAAGTGCTGTCGCTGGTAGGTCGGTGCTCGCCGGGACCAGACACCCGGGAGGCAGCGAGGGCAGAGAGCACGGTCAGCACCGGGCACCGGTGCTGGAGAGTGTGGGCGCCTCCTGTGCCAGCAGAGGGGTGACCTGCAGGGCCCTTACCCCTCGCCCAGCAGGAGCAGGCTGCTAACGTAGTCACCTTGAAATACCGTCCTCTTCCCTCAGAGAAGACAGGATATTTAGAGGGGGAAACAAATGATCAGCTAGTCTTAGGCTAGTTCAGCGAGGTTTGTAGCCTTTTAGGTGGCCTGGTTCAGGGTGCAGGTGGTGCTTGTGGCTTTAGATGAATTCATTCCGGTTGGAAGATTTATCACAGCTTTTGAAAGTATCAGGGACGTTTAAAAAAAACACCCTTGTTTGGCTCCGTCGTGGTGTTTCCTGGCAGTTGTTAGAAACCCCATCGATATTCGTGTTTATGTGACTGGGAAGAGGCTGGGATTCATTGCCCACTCTTCTAACCACAGGCAGAGGCAGCGCTGTGTTGTCAGTACTGCTGCTTGCTTGTTTCCCTCTATTTTGTTAGGACAGTTGCAGGACCCACAGCCAACTTTTGGAAACAGGATGCCGAGTTTTCCACTCCTTGGATCAGAAAGGCTGAGTCCCGGGGGTTGTTCGAAGTTTTGGTTCGGACTTTCATTATTCTTCCAAGCTCATTATTCTTCAAGCTAAAATGGGAGAGCGCACAGCATGGTTCCAATGGTACTGGATGCAGGGAAATAAAGTCAGGACCAAAGGAAGATGTAGTTACCGTCCAGTATGTGGACGCAAACCGCAGCTCTCTGTGGCTAGAGCACCCTGAAACATTGTCACACAGCGTGGCTTGAGAGCTGTTCTGTTGAAAAGTCTCCTTTGCGATGTTTAAAGTCTCCCTTTAGAGATCGTTTTCATTCCCACTGTTCCAAGGTTCTATGCAGACACCACAGCACTTTGAGAACCAGAGTTCCTAGACGCAAGCGATGGTGTCATATCCTTAGTTTTTTAAAAATAAGCCTGAGGTTCAAAGGAGAAGTCTCTCAAACCACAGGCTGCTGGATCCCAGGGTATAATTTTGCAGCATATATCACTCATACGATACTGATGGGCATTTATTTAGTTTGAGTCCAGAAAGGCTTTTTGTTGTATTTTTTAATGGAAAATGATAGGATGTCACAGGACTATTTAAATTACTGAATATCAGTACCCTTAGCTACGAGATACTCAATAAATATTGAGTATCTGAATATTTATGAAACTGCATTATAAAACATGTTTATAAACTACAAGTCTCTAAAGGGTTTCCAGTTATTGAAATCAGTTTTACTCGTTTGCTTATAGGCCCACAAGAGATGTCAGCACAGGTCCACCTTCAGAACACAGCGTTCACTCTGACGCCTGCAGTCAGTTGGTTGAACAGCATTCCCTCATTAGAAGTGGCTCTGATGCTGCACCTCAGAAGTTGTCATGCATGTGCCCTGGAATTTCCTCAAACAGAGCAGCTATGCATATTTGGTATATTTGGGTACAGCATGTTTTATGAGTTAGAAAGAATCCTTGTCTCATGTCAGATAATTTTTAAAGATTTATATATTCGTAGTTTATGACTGTTTAGCACACACACACACACACACACACACACACACACACACACATATATATATATATATATATATATATATATATTTACACGTGTACATATACGATCTACTTCAACTGTCCAGTGTTCTCAGCAGAGGCCCAAAGCAATGTATGCAACCTCTAGTTAATTCATTTTATATGTGTGTGTGTGTGTGTGTGTGTGCATACACACATATAGAGGTCTACCTATCTATCATCTGTCTATCTCTATATATCTGTATGTTTGTACCCCTTGTGTTTGTGTACCTGGTACCCACAGAGGCCAAAAGAAGATGTCTGAACCTCGGAGCTGTAGTTGCCATCGAAACCCTTTGGAAGTGTAGTGTACAGATGGTTATGAGCCACCATGTGGGTGCTGGGAACGGAACCTGGGTCCTCTGCAAGAGCAACAAGGTACCATCTCTCCAACTGCAGTTTCATATCTTTTGATAGATGGCAGAGAGACATAAAATATGTCACTTGGTTTCTCTTTAGAGCTCTTAGTTCAGGACTGAGCTGGAAGTGAAACCTATTTTTTTCTCTTTTCCTCCTCTACTTTAATAACCCTCTATCAGAAGCCCTCAAAGGAATTTGACAACTGTCATCAAAGGGCCCTGGGATATGTTTTCTGCAGACAGCCATAATTATTGGATTTATCTTGTTTCTTTTTTCAGATTAAGCATCAGCACATTTTGTATGAAGCTGAAGAATCAGGTTGAACTAATTGCATCCTGGGGTTAGGATCAGGGAGGCCCCCACTCCCTGGCCACAGGATGCTAATCGGACAGGATAATCACAGGGCTGCCTTGCAGAGGAAGGCTGGAACGGTGGTGACAGGATTGTGTGCTTTCCTCAGATTTTCTTTTATTAAGGAAAAGAATGTAGTTACATCAGAGTCAATGAAGAAAGAGGTGCCTTGTCCTGGCCTTGCTTGCTTCATCTCAGGACTTGGGGCGGTGGTAAGGATTCTGCCTAGGTACTCAGCCAGACTGAGAGAGAGAGAGAGAGAGAGAGAGAGAGAGAGAGAGAAAGAGAGAGAGGGGCACTGCTTTCAGTGCCCTCTGTGACATGTGTTTGCTTTTCTTGGATATCATGAATGACTTTGGCAATCAAATTGCCAAGGGAAAAGATGGAACAGAGATCATGGTACTGAGACCAGGGTATCAGAGGTTCTCTTACATTTGGTATCTGCTGAGAACTCTGGGTGTCTGAAGTGGGGAATAAGGATGGATAAGCAAACATAGATGAAGCCTATAAATCTCACACGAGGTAGATTCTCAAGTCTACCACCTCCTAATAGCACTGCCCTGTGGACTGAGTTTTAGCTCACGAAGCTTTGGGTAGATATTCTCAATGCAAAGTATAGCAGCAGTGTTAGGTATAGAATGCCTCTGCTTGGTTCCAGATCAAGTTTGAACTGGAATATTCACTCCTAGAGTTGGGCTGGGATATTTATCTAAGATATCATTCCTCCCTGTTCTAGTTTTAAAGGACTGGGGGCTTTCAAGTAGTGTGTGCTCTGGTTAGGCCCCCCAAAGCATTGTTTTTATGAGTTTGTGATTTTTCTCCTATAATCATTAAGATAGAGATTTGCTATGTGACACAGGTTTGCCGTCGGTGGTGGTAACTGAGGGCTGTCTTTACTTTCCTTAAAAGAGTTCTTCCTAAGAAACAGAAGTTGACCTTGGTCTGTCTAGACTAGGGTGTGACAGGTGAATTCTCTTTCTTCCCTCCTCTGCCCATTAGCCTATATGCCACAGTGTTCAGAATAACACTCTCAACCAGCTTTGGATTGACATTGTCCATTGATTTTCAAATTTAATATCTGCCTACTATGGCTTTAGCATTTTACTACAAAATGACCAGGCTATGTCCAAAGCTAGAACAGTCTAAAATTTGTTGCTAAAGGTATTAATTCATATGCTCTAATATGTATGGAGAGTCGAGGAGCCCAGGTACATGTTGTCCTTGACAGTACTTGACTCTTATCAACATTTGCTTGGTTGGATGAATACACCACACACGATATTACTAGTTAGAACCGTTGGAAAGACAGAACACTCTGTTATAAAGTCGGAATGCGAGGAATCCAAATATGCTCGGCACTTGGCTGTAACCCCGGGGATAAGATAAAAACAGGAAGAGTATTTTATTTGGATGACGGTGATAGTAGTCATGAATGAACAAGGTGGATGAGAGCCAGCATACCTGAGCAGAGCCCATGCTAAGGATCAGAAATGTAACCTTGAGCTTTCTTCCCCATTGGCACATACACCTCAGGTATGGCCAGACCAGGATATATGCAAAGGCCAAACAAAGCTCCCTCGCTTGTGCCAGGAGCTTTGTGCTTTGGTAACTGTTCTCTTTCCCTCATTTCAGCTCTGGAGCCTCCTGCAGATGTTTTCTTGGGTCTTGTCTCCTGTTCTTTCTCCTCTGCCTTGAGGTCCCTTCCATTCCTCCTGACAGGTTCTATAGCCCAGCATTTGGGCCCCACCTAGTCTCGTTCTTGGGAACCCAGCCTCCTCAGCACCCCTTTTATTCCTCTTCTATTTCACTTGGCCACTTTCCTGTCACTGAAACATCCTAATCATGGCTCTGGACAGTAGCCATGATGGCCGTGTTGAGCATTTCAAACACCATGGATAAGAGAGAGCTGGAGGCCTCCAGCTGTTCTAGAATATGGATAGAAATTTCAGTTTGCTAACTCTGTATTTTCCTCCAACTACGTTTTCTTTTCCAGATACCAATATTTAAAATTAAAATAGCTTTACTTTTTTTGCAGCATTATTTTTTTGAGTTTGATAAGTAATATTGAAATCTCTCTCTCTCTCTCTCTCTCTCTCTCTCTCTCTCTCTCTCTGTCTCTGTCTGTCTGTCTCTCATGTGTTTAACAATTAGCAAATATATTTCATGTATATTACAGGCTTTGGTGACAATCCACAGAACCTGATCATGATTCATTACTTACCTTTTTGTTGTTGTTTTGTTTTTATTGGATATTCTCTGTATTTACATTTTGAATGTTATCCCCTCCCCCTCCCCTTGCTTCCATGAAGATGCTCCCTCTCCCAACCACCCTCTCCACCTCAGCACCTTGGCTTCCCCTACACTGGGAAAACAAGCCCTCACTGGATCAAAGGTCTCTCCTCCCATTGATGCCATACAATGCTGTCCTCTGCTGCATATGCACCTGGGGCCATGGGTCTCTCCATGTGTGCTCAGTGGTTGGTGTTTTGGTCCCTGGGAGTTCTGGAGGGTTTGGTTGGTTGATAGTGTTGTTCTTCCCATGGGGTTGCAACCCTTTCAGCTCCTTTAGTCCTTTCTCTAGCTCCTTTATTGGGGACCCCGTGTTTAGTCCGATGGTTAGCTGCAAGTATGCTCAGCTGTATCTGTATGGCTCTGACAGACCCTCCAAGGAGGCATCCATATCTGGCTCTTGCCAGTTAGCACTTCTTGGCATCAGCGATAGTGCTTGGGTTTGGTAGCTGCATATGGGATAGGTTTCCAGGTGAGGCAGTCTCTGGATGATCTTTTCTTCAATCCTTGCTCCTCTACTTCTCCCATTATTTCCTCCTGTGAGTGTTTTGTTCTTCCTTCTAAGAAGAGCTGAGGGAGGCAGCTACATGTCCCCTACGTCCCCCTCCCCAAGATGGTCAAAAAGAAACATTGGGCTTTTGGACATAGATTATTTATGCAAGCATAATTCTGCACTGGAAGAATAGATAATCAAAACATTGATTCAACATGAGAAATACCTATTTATCTAAATGAAAGTTGTGCATTCACTAAGGAGAGAATGGATCTAAGAGGGTTTTTGAAAACAGTGACAAGAATGCTGTGTTAAATATGAACTGGAGTACATGACCACAGCATTTTAGTTAGTGACGGCTTCAGGACAACAGCTGAATACAGTCTGGAATGGCTGCTGCTTTCTCCTCTTGGTTTTTAGAAGAATTGGTGGAAATGGGGGTGGTAAAGTCTTGATGGTCATGCTGTGTAAGGACATTTCAAAGGCATGTTTCCATATATGTTTGTCTGACTTGTGGTACATAAATTCTGTAGTAAGAAGACACAGTAATACCAAGTTCCATCTTTCAGTTAAGGGAATAGGCACAGTGGAATTCTTTTGGGATTCTAGAATGTTTATTTGCCTGGAGACCATCTGGGGCAGCCTTAAGGCAGAGATCCCAGAGGCCTCAGGTTCTGATTTGGAAGATCTGGAAGTTGTGCAATGCATCCAAGGAGGGGGGGAGGGAGAGAGGGAGAGAGAGAGAGACAGAGACAGAGAGAGAGACAGAGAGAGAGAGAGTGTGTGTGTTTGTGTGTGTGTGATGTAAGTGTGTGTAATGTATGTGTATGCAAGTGTGTGTGTGATATATGTGTATGTGTGTGTGATGTATGTGTGTTTGACGTATGTATGTGATGTATGTGTGTGTGATGTATGTGTGTGTGATGTAAGTGTGTGTGTGATGTAGGTATATGCAAGTGTGTGTGTGATGTATGTGTGTTTGATGTATGTGTGTGATGTATGTGTATGTGATGTGTGTGTGATGTATGTGTGTGTGATGTAAGTGTGTGTGTGTGTGTGTGTGTGATGTAGGTATATGCAAGTGTGTGAGATGTATGTGTATGTGATGTGTGTATGTGTGTGTGAGGGGGGTGGTACAGATAGAGGTCAGCTTGTTCTGCTGTTCTTCAGGAACCTTCCTCCTGTGGTTTAATAGGATTCCTTCAATAGCCTAGGCTTCCTAGCAGTCCAAAGATCAGTCTGTCCCTACCTCTCAATCTTCGAGATTATACGCACCTGGCTTTTCTCCTCCCTCCCTCCCTCCCTCCCTCCCTCCCTCCCTCCCTCTTCCTTCCTTCATTCCTTCCTTTTTTCTTTCCTTCCTTCCTTCCTTCCTTCACAGCTTCTGGGGACTGAACAGAGGCTCCATCTCTTACACTGCAAGCTCCCACTGAGTTATCCTTCCAGCCTGTCACGTGCCATTAATGAATAACTGGGGCGTTCGGGTGCAGGCTCTTCCTTTTCTCCACTTCTAGAAATGGATGACATTAGTTACAGGAAGACCGTAGCCCTAATCCTGCCTCATCTGCTCACCATGTCCACAGATGTCACATCCAGACCCATCACTTCTGACTACCCCGTCTGCCCCTTTCTTTTCTTAGTGCTTTTTATAATGAGTGATGGAAATGTGATGATGCACAGACCACTCATACCGTGAGACGTGTTTCTCTTTTCCTCAGGAACCCACAATCTGGTCATGCTTAGTTACTATTGACTCAGCAGTTGGTGTGTGTCTGTGTGTGTTTTTCTAATGTTCACAACTGAGAGTGTCACTATACTAATTTTCTCACTGTACTATAGGACTTTGCAATCATTTCATTGTCAAACATCCTCTTCATCTGTGATCTGGGAACCATAAAGAATGTTCTAGCTTGTTCCTGTGCAAGGCATTTTTGAGAAAGAAATGTTTTGTTTCTAAAGCTAGCTTCTTGCCATTGGAAAGTTTGTTGGCATTGGCTCACACTCAGACTTATAATGGGTCACCTGAGGCCTGTAGTCTATCACAGAGCGAGCAAAACAGAGACTCGGTAGTTTTTACGATGACATGATATGTATTACCAGAATTTTCCCAAGTAGAATCATGATTTTAGAGAAGTATGCTTATAATTCAAAGGCAATACAGCTGGAGCTAAGTTTCAGCCAGAATATTTAGGCAGCAGTTCTCAAAATGGGGTTAGCAGATACTTCTTCTTCTTCTTCTTCTTCTTCTTCTTCTTCTTCTTCTTCTTCTTCTTCTTCTTCTTCTTCTTCTTCTTCTTCTTCTTCTCCTTCTCCTTCTCCTTCTCCTTCTCCTTCTCCTTCTCCTTCTCCTTCTCCTCCTCCTCCTTCTCCTCCTCCTCCTGTGTTGTCATCATCATCATCATCATCATCATCATCATCATCATCATCATCACCACCACCACCACCACCATCATCATTGTGGTGGTTTCACTGTCTTCCTTGTTATTTTGGAATCCCCTGTGTAGACCAGGTTGTCCTCAAACTCATAGAGATCCCTCTGCCTCTACCTCCTGAGTGTTGGGATTAATAGATGGGTTCATCACACCCAGAACAAATCAGTCTTACTTTAATAGAACAGCCAGATGTCCCCTGTCCTTTGGCCATGTTGTCTTTGGGCGATAATGTCTCAGTGCAATGGTGTGAATGAACCCGTTGGTGCCTTGGTGGAAGGAGGCTGAGGCAGTGTGTGCCACAGCCAGTTGAAACAAGTCCCTGACTAGCTTACAAAGGAATGAAATGGTGATGATTTCATTTGGCTTTGACAGTTCCCAGGGGTCACCCCAATCTACTCTTCCAACTGCTGGCCTGGCCTCCCCTCTAGCAATGTCCCCCAGAAATTTGCTGTTTCTCCTGGCCACGTGCTCATGGTCCATCTCTCCCCCATGGTGGTTTCCTCCTCCTCTTTTCATTCTTTCTTTTCTCTACCCCAACCAGGCAACTCAAAGCCCACCTACCTCTAATCCCTGCAGTATTAGGCTGTAGCCAATCTTATTTAATCAATAGTTTAAGGAACAAGATCTGCAGGACAAAAGCTTGTAAAAGTGGAACTCACTGGTAGGCCTAGACCTAGAACTTAGCAGTCTAGTACATAGCAACGGGTCAGACCTTCATAGCAACGGGCTCAGTTAGACAAGTAGTCATGGACTTCTATTTAAACAGCAACAATAACCGACCCCTCCCCCCAAAAAAAATCCCTTAATTTAAAAGAATATCTTACATGGAGCAGCAAACATGTCCCTTACTACACTGAATTTATTAATTCTAATTATTAAAACTTAGCCATCGTTAATTTTTCTGTGTGATGGAACTCAGAGTGTGCATATAACATACTAGATGGAAGAACGGAGTTTTCTTCCAGAAATGAGAGCCTGCAGTTAAAACCTGATGGCTTCCTCCTATGCGGGGTGGCTTACAAGCTTGTGCCACGATACCTGGCTTCTTGAAATGAGGGTATTGTAATGGCAAGCATCTCCTCGCTGAGTGCTGAGCCTCCTCCATCTTTATAGAGTCCAAACACCTCTCCACGCGCTGGGTCATTCCGTCCTGTCAGCCCCCACCCCTTGTTGGAGGCAGAAAGCCTCGGAAAAGGTTGAGAGATGATTTAAGACCACAAAACGGGTAACTCTGTGGATCTCACCTGTGTGGTTGTCAGTGAATAGTTCTAGAGTCAGACAGAGTTACGTTTAAACGAATATTGTCATTAGCCGACTGAGTAATTAAAGATTGTGTCCTGAATATCAGCTTCCGCAGCTGTGAAGCCAAAACCATCGTGTGTGTTGTTAGGAGAGTCCAATAGTTTAGGACATGGCATGTTGTGTCCCCTGAGCAAGTATTGCATTTAGTAGTGTGACCTTGTAACATCACACCAGCACAGTGTCATCCCTTTGGAATTTGTAAGACATCAAGTGTCACAGGTCCTACCCCAGACCTTCTGGGCCATCATTTGCATGTTAAAATTTGGAGTGTCCCAGCATACCCCAGGTCTGAGGCCCAACAACTGGGCTTTGTTCCTAGGAGTTCTAATCAATAAACAACATTGCAACCAAGCATCAAACACCGAAAGCAAGATAAAAAGCCAAGTGCTCGATGTGGCCTGAATTGTAGTGAACTGGGTTATGCTGGTCCTACTTCTAGTGGCCCATCTGCTTCCCTAGACAGCAGTGGGACATGTGACAAGGGCCTCTTTCCTCCAAGGCATGCTTTCCACCTTACTCTGAACCGGCTTCGTGCCCTTGCCCAAGGCCCTTAGTTTAATTACCATCCTCACCCTGCTCTGACTTGCCCCTTAATTGCTGTTTATTGCTCCAAGTACAGCCAAGTTTCTGCTATGGCCATTGGTGGATAGCAGATGTTTCTCGAGTCTGCCGTTTATCCAAACACCATATTGATTTTTTCTTACAGCACGTGGTCAGGAGAGCTCTCCAGTTAAACTTCCACTGAGCACACTCTGTGCAGCAGGGCAGACACTTGACACAGCCAAGCAAAGGGGTCTCTTAGGGGTGCTCTCCAGGTGATGTTGAATCAGATTAAATATTCTAGTTTGTTCCACGATTTCCGCATTGTCCAAAAACGCTGGCTTCCAATAGCACCATAGAGATTTGGATTCCTGGGATTCTAGGAAGTGTAAATGAAATCTGTTCGGGTGGGCGGGTGTGGAGCACTGTGGATAGACAGACTCAATCTTAGCTGTTTTGGGGGGTGGTTACCCAGGGAAATGAGTACAAGACTATTTGTAAGTTATTTATTTAAATACCTTATACAGTCAGCAAAAAAAACAAAAACCAAACAAACAAACCAGCAAACAAATCCTATCTAGTCAGCTCAAGGGGGGTGCTGTGAAGAACTCCAGCATACTCAAGTATGCATTCATTTGTCATCCTTTGGAAACAGAATGAAAAAGCACTACTGGTTTTCCTGGAATGCTTTAAGCAAAGTGAAGAGATCATGTAGAGTGTAAGCTGAGTGTTATTGGATATTTGTTATTGGACAGTCTTTTCTCTTTGGACACTTTGCCAGTTAGAGAATCAAAGATGTCTTTCCAAGCGTCTAAGCTCTGCTCACACAGCCTTCCGCTGCACTCAGCTACATTTTCCCCACCTATTGTCTCTGTCTGGTGGCCAACAGTTCTGTATCAAGTCCCTGGTGAGAGGAGTTAAGAACTACAGTTCAATTGGCCTTCTTGCCAACCATTGTGAACTTGATGATGAGGTTGTTGCACTGCCTCCTGGGTACCCAGATATTAAGGGGGTTCCCAGTTTATCCATCATTGCAGCATTAACGTGGGAGTGGTGTATCCATGACCTAATCCCACCTACCCTAACAGCTGTAGGCGTGGTCAGGATCGTTGAGTGAGGTGCCTTTCAGAGCGGTTCCAGAGTCTTGTGGTTGGTTATTTCTATTAATCCAGACTTTATTAGTGGGGGTTAGGGGAAGGAGAAGACTCATGAACCTGGCAGATTGTAGGCCAGAGTTGCTTCTAGATCCTATGGAGGACTTCCAAGGATTTTAAAAACTTAGGTTGGTCATATTCAGCTAAGATATAAGACTGGAGGTTAGGCTGCATGGGAGGGGGCCTCCCATATAGGATCTCAAAAGGGTGAGACCTAAAGTATAGGGGGTGTTCCTAGCCATATATAAGGCATAAAGTAGGAGGGATGCCCAGTCACTGCCAGTTTCAAGGGTTAATTTGGTCAAGGCCTCCTTCATAAATTCCTGTACTTGACTTGGGGTTAATGGAACTGAGAGACTGAGGATGGTTTGCTTCTGGGGTGTGTGACAGCATCCTTGAATATGTACCCCAGATAGGTGACCTCAAGCTGACAAAGCTGGGCCTTCTTAGCAGACACTTGGTGGCCAAGTTGACTCAGCTTCTGTAGCAGGTCTCCTGTGGCTTCCTGATGGGTTTCCAAGTGCCCCATCTCCACTCAGGATGTCATTTATATACTGGAGTAGTTATTTGGGGGCACTCACCCAAGTCCTCATGCAGTGCCTCATCAAAGATGTTGGGTGAGTCCTTGAATCCTTGAGGCAGGCCTGTCCTCGTTGGTTGAAGCCTTTCTTCAAGTCTTGCTCCTCAAAGGCAGATAGAGGCTGGCTTTGGGGTGCTGAAGCTTCCAATGTTGTTAGGGGCAGCTTGGTTAACAAAAGCCATGTTCATGGTTGACCAGTGCTCTCTTCTGAGTCAAAGGAAGTTTAGGTCCTATAGGTTTCAAAAATCTTTCTAGATATTCCTTGGAGGCTCTCATTCTTTCCCTGTACCACCTGGCTCACTTTAGGTAAATTGTGGGCTGGCTGGCAGCCTCTTGCAGGTCCCCATCAGAATCCGGCAGTGAACCTGGAGCATCTCCTTACCTTTCAGTAATGTTGAAAACCCATGGCTCCAGGTGCATATGTAGTAGAGGATGATGGCAGTGTCTGGCATCAATGGGAGGAGAGGCCTTTGGTATAGTGAAGGCTCGTTTTCCCAGTGTAGGGGGATGCCAAGATGCTGAGGTGGAGAGGGTGATTGGGAGAGGGAGCACCTTCATGGAGGCAAGGGGAGGGAGAAGGGGAATGGGAGTGGGAAGAAAGGGGATAACATCTGAAATGTGAATACAGAGACTATCCAATAAAAAAATAAAAAATAAAATCCCAGTCAGGTCAAAGTCAAAGGAAAGTCTGCACCAAAATGAGCCCAGACTTTAGTGGGCAGTCCATTTGCCCCTGGAATCAATTTCCGGACAGCTCCCAACATCCTTCCTTGCTCTTCTCTGGAGCAGCTGCTGACAGTCAGAATGGTTGAAGGAGCATGAATCTGAGAACCTGTGAGAACTGCTGGTCTTTCTGAAATGGGGATGGGGAGGGGGTGGGGGATCTGCAATTTCCAGTTGTAAAGATCATTACTGGCCAAGGGCACATATGTCAGGAACTGAGATTTAGGCCTAGTCTTCTGCCAACTCGAGGCTTGTCACAGAATCGTCCTGTCTCACCTCATGCTTCAAGGCACTTTACTCAGGCTGGTTACATTCTGTCCCCTGGGAGTGGTCTTCCCACCTCCTCTCAGTCAACACCAGACTCCCTGGGGTCTGACTCAGTGTAACCTCCCTCGGGAAACATCTCTCTGCTGCTCTCTGGCCTATCTCATGTGTCCTAAAGCACTTTATGTCCCTAAAGTCATGTGGAGGCCACAGCACTTAGTGGTTAGGGGGCAGATTTTGGAACCAGAATGCTGGGGTGTTGACTTTACCTCTGCCAACAACTGCTGTGTGTTCTGGGCAGGACCCCAACTTTCCTGTGTCTCAGTTTCCTTACTCCCATGGAAAGGGATAACAGTTGACGCCTTTATGCCTGATGAACTCCAAGAGTGGAATTTGTGTTTACTGTTCCTGTGGCGCTTTGTGGTTTATTCACTGAGACCTTGGAGCTCCTTGGGTAACAGTGCTGTGTGGCTGTCTGGACTGGGATGCCAAGCAGGCACCTGGGAGACATTCGCTCTGTTCTCACAGTCTACACCCAGGGCCCGAGATAGCTGCCCAAGAATCACAAAAGGGAGTCATCAGGTGGCAACTGTGGGAAATGCTGCCCAGAAGCTGTACACAGGGTGGTGGAGGGTGGAGAGGAAGAAGATAGAGGTCTTGGCATGAAGAGGCTTCCCTGAGGAGGCAGCAGGCCTGGAGAAAGAGATCAGAGGGGAGGCTGCAGCCTGAACAAAGGCCCTGGGAGAAAGGAGCATGTGTTTCTGCCCAGCTCTGGTGTGCCTGCTGTTCAGAACTGTTTGAGAGCCCTCTCTCCCTCCCTTTCTTTCTCTCTGTGTCTCTGTTTCTCTCTGTCTCTCTCTCTCTGTCTCTCTCTCTGTCTCTCTCTCTCTCTCTCTCTCTCTCTCTCTCTCTCCCCACTCATGTGCGTGCGTGTGTGTGTGTGTGTGTGTGTGTGTGTGTGTGTGTGTGTCCCAAGGCCAGTTCCATCTGAAGGGTTTGGGTTTTTCAGAGTGACTGGAAAGTCCTGAAGATTATTTTAGCATCAGTGATAGGAACAAATTGAAGACTGTGTATTGAAAGATACACTGCCTTATTTCTATTTCTGGGCCACTTTGTAACTTCTCCCTCACATGTGGTTATTATATTAACATTCTAATCAAGTAATAGTAAATACAGTAAAAATTCATTATCTGAGACACATTTCCAATGCATAGTACTGTTTTACTACAACATTGAGATTTACAGGTGTATAGAACATTTTCATTGTGTCAAAATTTCTATTGACACTGTGATGTCACAGAGGTTTTGTTTGTATAATGCGGGGATCAAACCCTGGGCCTTGTACATGCTGGGTAAACGGTCTTCAAATAATAATAATAATAATAATAATAATAATAATAATAATAATAATAATAATAAATAATGTAGCATTTGTTAAAAATACATTTACTAAAAGAACAAAACAAATTAAAAGGGTTAAGCATAAATGTTCTTATAAATATACTTTGAGATTTTTTTTACCCACATGAATGTGTATAATTAAATTGACTGAAGTCATAGTGAACATGTTAAAAGTTGTTATGGTGGAAAACTGTCATCCCTCCCCAATCACAAACCCACACGTCCATTACCTGTTTGTAAACTCTGTCCTTAAGTTGACAGTGTTGCTGTGATGGAGCAACTCCGGGGCCTTTCTCAAAGGTTAAAGGTTACTTGATCTTCCTTTATACTGTTGCCAGTAAAAAGAAAAACAAAAACTGAAGTTTACTTGACGTTCTCTCTTTGTTACTATTGAGTCTTCATTATTAATTGCATCGGTCTCTTGGCTGTTTCATTCATGTACATAATGCACTCTGGTTGATCTCACTCCACATCCCCACTCACCCCACACTCCTCTGTAAAATCCCTTCCTCACATTCATTGTCTTCTGTTGTGACCACTGCGTTTAACCAGAAGGTGTGTGTGAGCAGGGGTTTGGAACTGTTCACTGGAACCGAGTGGGCACACATCAAAGTCAACCATGGTTGGTCGTCAGTAAACAGCAGCAGAGAGGGGCAGGGCCTCCTGTGCCCCGACCACTGGTACCACACTCCGCACCCCCATGATTTATATCTTCTCACTTTCCTCTAGTCTCCTGCCATTATTCTCCACTGGCTGATTCTGGCTTGAGCCAGGGAGCCTGGGTAATGGGGCCAGGCAGTGTCATTGCTCTTCAGCCCCGGGTCAGCAGGAAGCAGTGTCACAGCTTTGGTGTCCTTGGCAAACAAAACTGGAGACAGACTTAGAGATCTAAGCATTGTGCTTGGGTGTGCAGGGGTCTGCTCGTGCAGGCTGCACTGAGTGGGAAGTCAGCACATAGGGCTGTGCAGAATACTGAAGGTGACCTCTGACCCTGTGGATGGTCAGCGGGAGCCATGCTCAGTGGTCACATTGCTACACCATGTGCTGTCCTAAATTAAGATAACCCGTTGAGGTTGTGCAAGATCAGCCTTCTCAGGACAAGTGTGTGACCCTATGGCATTCTTTAGCCAAGGCTATCCCTCAAGGAGACCATGCCCAAGAACTGGGGTGGAATCCCTTCAGCCCTGGTCAGTTCAATCGGAGTGTCCAGCACACTTGAGAAACAGATGTGAAAATCAAGCCCACACACAGATCACACATTGCTGAGATACATAAGCAATTCTAATATTCAACTCAGTGTTTTTTCATATGACAAAACCATAGTTTATTATTTCCCCACTCCACCCTGTCGAACCTATGAAATTAAATTATGAAGATATTTAAAAATATTCATTAGTAAACAATTAAAAATCATGTTATATGCAAAGAGATGAATCAACACTGCATGTGGAATAATTTCTTAATTATGTCTCTATAGCTACAGTAGGATATTAGTACATTTTAAGAAATGAAAGTAGACCAAAGATTTTTTTTAAGCAAAATGGAAATTTGCAGTAGACTAATTCTGAGTTTTTCTGATTTCCCTGTTCCCCAATAAATACTCTATTTTTATCACAGTTTTAGATTTACAGGAAAGTTGTAAACCTAGTACAGGGAGATCCCACACCCTCCCTTGTGGCTGACAGAGACATCACAGTACATTTCCAGGGTCCCCTCTGTTGACTTTATTCTTCCAAGACCCCCTTCAGGAATGACTGATTACACTGAATACCCTGTCCCACCCCGGCTCCTCAGATGTTTCTTGATTTTGATGACTTGGACAGTTTGGAGAGGACTGTCATATTTTGTAGAGTGTTCTTCACTTAGGATTTGTCTGATATTTTCCTCATGACTAGACTTGGATGGTGAAGCTTCAGGAGGCAGTCTAAGGGTTAAAGTGTTGTCCTATACATTATGTCCTATACATTACACATATCACTGTGGTTATCCTCAATGTCCTTTTTGGTTTTCTATAAAGACAGTCTTTTTTCCCCCTTTTTTGGTCCATTTTCATATTATTCTTTTGGAAGAAAGTTGTATATCACCGTCTGCCTCCCACGTGCCCGGGCTCCAGGTGTTTGCCACCATACCTGGCCATGGTCCACTTTGGTCACTGGCTGTCAGAATTAAACTGAATCAGAGCAAGTTCGCCAGATGTCTGCAGTTACAGAACTGTGTCTACCTAGAGATAGCATCAGATTCACAGTTTAAGGGCTTAGTCTCCCAAACTGAACCACCCTTCCGGTTTGCCTGTTTGTTTAAACCTCAATTTGTGGTAAGGCTCAAGTTGTTTTTAACCTGACTGGCTCCCGGGCTCCTCGGCTTCAAGCAGTTTGCTTGAGGGGCTCACATATTCTGAAGAAAAACAGCTATAGTTATTATAAAGGGTATTACTGAAGGATGGGGATGAGGAGAAGATGGTGAGGGTTTTGTATCCTCTGTGCCCCCTCTTACCAGGAACCTGTGTGTGTTCAGCCCATTTGATTCATGGCTAAGGGCTTAGTCTCTAAAACTGCACCCACTTTCAGTTTACCTGTCATAAGCCTCAAGTTCTCCCCCCAACCCCCGCTTCTGATGGCTCACCGGAAGTAAGGATTCTCCCACTCTCTTCGTCTAGGAAGCTCTTTGGACCTTGTCTTTCTTGTTTTTAATGGAGACTTTCCTTTATATATGATTGAGGTATGAACAACCATGAACTCTGACAAAAAGGGGAGAATGTTCTGGTAATCCACTGACATAGACATCCACCAAGGCTGCCCGTGGTTCTCTGGCCTCTTTCTATAGCATCCCTGTCTACAAAGTAGGAACGATGTCTTCACTCCAGGGTAGGTAAGACACTCCTCGTGTCTTATTGTTTATTATCAGGCAAGGGGAGGAAGGCCACGTGATTTCTTTATGGCTAGTTACCGGACAGAAAGATTCGTGTTTCAGTGACTTGCTCTGGGGAAGAGAAATACTAGTTTCTGAAAGTTTGTAAGACATAAATAATGGACAAAGGTTGAAATAAATATGACTATGGATACATATCACATTGTTGGCAGGTTTTCGCTGTTACACTTGGTTCTAATAAATGTCCTAATTTCCTTGTATGTTTATGCGAGTAGCCAGTAAATTGGAATCTTAGGGCAAAAGGTGTCCCATTTTGAGTTTGATTCAGTGATCGTCAAGTGAACTGAAGCCTTTGTGGAGATGTGGTGAAGGCGCCGAGGCTCATCTTTCCCCATCGTTACCAGTTATCAGTCTCTTTGGTGCTTGTTGATGTCGATTTATAGCCTCTGACTTTTTAAAAGAATGAACATTTCTGTATTTGTGAACGCATGTGGGAGTCAGTTCCCCCTCCACAGAGTGGGTCCAGGGGTCAAACTCAAGGTCTTAGGCTTGGGCCAGCTCCTCTACTTCTGAGCTGCTCTGAGGGTTTTACTTTAAATGAAAGCGAATACTTCCTGTTTCTGGGTTTTGTTGTCACCCCCACCCCCATTTCAAATGATTTGGTAATACTTTATTTTAGTAATTTCACTTTGTATCTTTAAAAAACATGAAATGTTAATTTTTATGTGTTGGTATGTGCATGGGGTTCCTTCGGAGGCCAGTAGAAAGCGTTGGGTTTCTGGGAGCTGAAGTTACAGGCAGGTATGAGCTGTGCCATGTGGGAAAATCTACTGATAACTCACTGAGTGTGAACTCATGCCCAGCAAGCCTGGCTTCTTTCTACAGCATTTCTGCCTTCAAGGTACAAATGAGATTGCTTTCCTCCAGGGTAGGAATGAGGAGTGGCTTGTTGTCCACTATCAGACAAGGGAAGGTCACGTGATTTCTTTATGAACTTAGGTCCTGGGTGAGCACCCTCATCTACTAAGCCACTCTTTAGACTCTCACTTTATATCTTTAAACATTTTCTTCACCAACCAGTTTATTTTTATAAGGTGTTCCTTCTACTGGACACCCCTGCCCCCAAGCTCATGGCATTAAAAATGTCACATTTATTTATTCATGCGCAGGTGACACTCAACCTGCTATAGCTTGTGCGTGCAAGTCAGAGCATAGCTTGTGGGAGCCAGTACTTTCCATCTGTGTGGGTCCAGAGGATTGCATTTGGGTTATCAAGCTTGCTGGGAAGTACCTTTACTACCCAGCCATCTGGCCATCCCCAAATCTCTCTTTTCAGTGGGTAACTCTTCTTCAGGATCAGAAGTCAATAGACTATGTACATAAAGGTCACAAAAAATATCTTGCTATACAAAAAGTTCTACAGAAGACACAAGACAGTTAAATTGTCAGTGCAAAACCACAGTGGTGATACTTACTGATTCCATGATCAATCCAGAGCACCCATCCTTGTGGGCATAGACAGAAGTTCTCCTGTGGGAGGCTGCCCCTGAGGAGTGCCTTCTAGCCTTTTGAAGCTTGATCCTGCTTTGCCTTTGTGGGGTTTCCAGCCACTGACAGACTACACTGTGCCTCAGGTTTCAGTGAAGACATGGAGGGGTGACATCAAAGCTGAGCAGAAAGACATTACTTGGCACTATCAGATGGACATTTTCTTCTTAGGCCTTTGACTTCAGAGAGAAACGGTCTGTGGGGGCACATGCAGGGCCTGGAGGAGCCTTTGCTCACTGAGGCGGAGGTTGCAGACAGTACTTAGTTCCCCCTTTGAAGATATTTGGTACTTATTGAACACAAATGACTGAACACAAGAGGAGGTAGATAACTCGGTTCTCTGCAGATCTCATCCAACAGATCTCTCCTTTGAAAAACATGGCAAAGGTGAGCTCCCAGCGACCTTCCTCTTCTGTGTCAGGGCTGATGCTTGAGGCCTCATAGTTTATTCCAGTGGCTCATGTTCAAGGGAGAGCTGTCACCCATACAAGATGTAAGAGATTAAGTTTTCAGGGAGAGGTAGATTCCTAGGTAGTGCTCTATTTTACCAGGGGAGGGCTGGGAGTGGTGCATGTTACTCAGAATCACCACATCTTACACGTAGCTTGATGGTTGCAGGGGCCATTGTGACTGCCCGCTGTTCTGAGCTCTGTTAACTGGGTCTGGCTGTAATTGGAAGAATAGTCATATTTGTGTCCTTTCTTTTCTATTTTTTATGGCCAGCCTTTAAATTTGATATTTCCTCTTAAGCAATCCTTCTCAAATCTTCTTAAAATTCTGATTTGCAACTCCTCTGCTTTCTGAATGGAAGGCCTTGAGTTGTTTCTTCAGGTACAAACTCACCAGAGTAGCTCACCAAAAAGTAAAGACATAATAATGTAGGTGTTGACTCAAATACCCAAGGTGCCAACACCCTCTTTTGATTCTTAATTGCAGTTTATAATCTGATAGAGCTCTATCTGCAAGACCAGTCCAGCCAACGATGCTGTGATTAGTTAGTAGATAAGTGCCCGCACCAGATTTTCTGTTGTCAGGTTTCCATTAGCTGCAGGCGTCATCTCCATGGGCTTCCTTCATGGCAGGGTGGGCTTGGAAAAGTTGAAGATATCCATCTTTCTTTCCCCTTAGGAGAAGGTTCAAGCCTCAATTAGTGACACATACAAATGACCTAAAGTGCTTCTACTAAATAACTTCAGAGTTTGTTTTGTGCTTTAGTCACTAAATTTTTCCCATCTCCTTTCTTACCTCTTTTGTCCTTTTGAAAAGGTGTATGGTTGCCGATGACTGATTGATTGATTGACTGATTGACTGACTGACTGATACAGAAACTAGAAAGAGTGTCAACCATCTGTACTCTGTTCAATGCTCTTGACAATATGATCAGTTGTTCTCTCGGAAGACTCTCTGGGTGGCCCGATTCTCTCAGCATCTTGGGTGCTCTCCGTGGGAACTCTTGATTTACCTCTAACCCCAGGCATGTCTGGCAACTTCTTGTGTGTTATGTTCGGGGCATAGCCCTTTCATAGGTAGAGAAATGAAACAAAACAGAAGCCAGAAGTTCCAGTGATCCTATAAACCATTCCCAGACCTCATGGCTGCTGGTTTTCTACAAGTTGCCATAATGTTAGCCCTGGGAGACACTGGCTGGGTTCAGTTCCCTGGTCTGTCTCTAGCCCTGCACAGTGCAAGTGTTGTTCGGGGAACTGCTGGTTCGGGGAATTCACTTTGAACCATTCTGTCTGAATCCGAGACTCTTTTTGTTTGTGCTTGGGGGGGATCTGAGTGTGAGGTTTGCCCTAGTGAGGTGTCTGTTCAGGCTTGTGGCCTCTTTCTCTTGTTTTCCAGTAACATGAGTACCTTAACATACAATTCCACTATAGTTAGGGAGTTACTGACCAAGTAAGTCAGCAGCAGAAGAGAGTTGCCCATGCCTGGGCAATAGACACAAAGGGTATCAACACCTGCCTGGAAAGAGCGTCAGAGGAAGTTTATAATCTATGCTCGAACTTCACAACATTTAGAAGAGCTCCAACAAAGTGTTAGCCTCTGTATGTCCTGTGGAAGTTGGACTTACTTCCCTCTAGTCTCCTTGCCCAGCGGAGGAGTCCCTGGCAGACTGAAATGCTGCTGAGGTCTGAGTTCTAGCAGGGTTTGTTTTTTATTTTATTTTTTTTAACTTCTCTTGCAGTTTGACCGAAGGTTAGAGGTCTAATAGACAACACACCCTTGATTCAGCTCCATGAGACATCAGCATCTTTTCTCGTCTGTTACGCTTGGGTGGTAAATACAACAGTTGTCCATGTCGGGGCTTTTTAAAATGCACTTATTGTTGATAGACTTTATATGAATCAGGCATAAAGATACTTAAATGGACCAGCAGGGTCAGGTCAAATGTAGGAAAGGGATTCTGCCTCTTTCCCTAAATTATGTTTTCATTCAGGCTTGCTGGTTTTTGGCTTTGGCTGTTTAATGTGTGCAAGGCGCCTTTTCGATGTGGAGAGCACAGAAGTAAATAAACATGTCTATAGCTGCCTGGATTTCACAGTCAGCCAGAGACAGGCAAATAAACAAACCCACGTCTGAGGCCTGGGTTCCTGTAACCTAAGGAGGAGACTCTAGTCCAGGGGAGCAAAGAGCAGCATCCTTCCAAAGTGAAGCAGACAAGCCAAGACCTCATCTTCATATGGGACCATGCAGAGTCATGCCACAGCCCTCCAGGATGCTGCTGAAAGACTTTTCTAGAAGTTTCTAGAACAATCCATTTGTGTTACTTCCACAGCTAAAGGCTTCAGGATCTCTCCATCTGCCATGATCCTCTGTGGATTATTCATTTCTCCACAGTTCGGGTTCTATAAACTGGTAGGATCATATCATCATAATCTCTCTGAGAATGCTCTTGGGAGGATTAAGTGACTTAATATAAAAGTCTAGAAAACCTCAGGATGTGCTGTGGAAGTGACACGTGTTATTTTCTCAGATTCTATACCCACATGGGGCTTCTGGAGACCCTGTAGCTTGCATTGTGATTCGTTTGGTTAACTGAGAGGTTGCTTTTTTGCTAGTTTGTGTCTTTCTCAATGACGTAAGGCTCCTTCCAGAGTCCTCATAGACTCTAAGATGAAGGCTCTCACTAGAGTGTCTTCTGTTTGCTTTGGTTTTGTGCGTCTCCACTGAACCTCATTTCGTCATACACCACAAACAGGTAAACACGTGTTCATCGATAGAGAAATCCTTTTCTCCTCCCAATGTCTTTATGTGTCCTTGTGGCCTCTCCTTTAGGCTCTCCACGGGGCTACTAGTACGTCAGCATCTTTTGCATTTTTCCACTGCAGCTCTTGTCAAATTCTGTCGTGTTAATTTATTTTAACGTCCACTACTTCACATTTTATCTCTTCATAGGCTCAGAGTTGCTTTCACTGCTGTCCTGGCCATCAGTGTAGGGAACACACACAAGTAGGCATTCACATCTTGGAAAATCCTTAATAAATAATGAAAATCAAAATAATGCTAATAAGGAGCTGGTAAGATGGCCTAGTGGGGACAGGCACTTGCTACCTAGCTACCTAGCTTAAAGAGTTCAATCCCCAGGGCACATTTGTGGAGGCTGAGAACTGACTCACATGTGTGAGCATGTACACACACACACTCACACACACACACACAATTATAGGCAAATATAATATAAAGTTAATGCTAGTGTGTTTGAATGAATCTGTGAGGAAAATGTGCTTTGTAAAAATGTCTGTTTTTTTTTTTTTAATTTCACTTAATGTCAAAGAAAAACCTAATGATTTAGTTAAGAACCCCTATTAAACAAGCAGGAAGCTAACAAGTAAATATCCTTTAACATAGAGGCAAAACGTTTGAACATTTTCATTTTTTTACTTTATGTGTCTCAGATTTCCAGGAAGTGTTTTTCTATAAATTTCAAGAAACCATCAAAATATAAATTGAATTATTCAAATTGTTAATTGAAAATGTCAGAATATAAAAGTGTCTGAATTGTTTCAGAGGTAAACAGCTTGTTGGGGGGATAGAGAGGTGGATCTGGGTTCAGTTCCCGGCACACACATGGTCCTCACAACCATTTGTAACTTCAGGGAATTGGTGTTATCTTCTGGTCCCTGCGGGCATCAGGGTGCGTATACAAACATGCAGGTGATACATCCACACACATAATAAAAAAGATTAAAATAAGTGCTGGGTGGACTTCGACCTCAGATTAATCTACACTGAGAAGAAAAACTGAGTCAGAGCTCGCAGTTCTGAAAATGCTCCAGGGAAGTTTTCTACTGAAATGATTTTGACTAGGTGTGCTACAATAGAATAACAGACACCACAATTTGTGTGTGTGTGCATGTGTGTGTGTGTGTAGGGATAAATGAAGAATATTTTGTTGTTGTGCATACACGTTTTAATTCTGTGTTACACATAATATTATAAAATGCAAATATAAGGAACTTAGT